>NC_141687.1:862138947-862754586 GCF_964263255.1 Lissotriton vulgaris | reverse complement strand
CCAAACAGGCCCCAGAAAATGCTACATTGAGCAAAATGTCAGAAATAGCACAAAAAAAAATCAGCGTGGATTTTGTCCCAACCACTTCTATCCGGTATTACACCTTCCCAGGAATGCCCCAAGACCCGCCAACCCACCCGCCAAAAAGCACAACACCCCCAAACAGCCCAAAAGCAAAATCTCATACTTACAATATTTCTCGGCCTTCGGTCCAAACGCGCTGTGCAGCTAGGCCATAACTCCAGTTTTCCACCACGGATTTCCTGAAAAGCAAATGCAATCAAGATTAGAGTGTCCCAGCAGTGCTCCCAGACCCCAAAACTCACCCACAAACAGCCGGAACCCCCCCAAAGAGCACCTCAAATGCAAGCAAGTCAGCAAAAACACAACAAAATTCTGCCTCTGATTTGGTCCAAACCACTTTTATCCGGTATTAGAGCTTCCCAGCAATGGCCCCAGAGCCATCAACCAAGGAGAAAACGAGTAGAAGACCCCCAAACAGCCAAAGAGCAAAAGTACAAAAATGGGGACTTAGTAATATTTTTGCCAATTTCCCAAATCACTCCGCGCGCGCTCTGCAGCTAGGCCCTAACTCCCCTCTGCCACCATGAATTTGCTTCAAACCTCTTGCAAACTACAGTATCCATAGCCAGCAGTGCTCCCAGACCCCGAAACCCACCCACAAACACCAGGAAGCCCCCCAAACAGGCCCCCGAAAATGCTACATTGAGCAAAATGTCAGAAATAGCAACAAAAAAAATCAGCGTGGATTTTGTCCCAACCACTTCTATCCGGTACTAGACCTTCCCAGGAATGCCCCAAGACCCGCCAACCCACCCGCCAAAAAGCACAACACCCCCAAACAGCCCAAAAGCAAAATCTCATACTTACAATATTTCTCGGCCTTCGGTCCAAACGCGCTGTGCAGCTAGGCCATAACTCCAGTTTTCCACCACGGACTTCCTGAAAAGCAAATGCAATCAAGATTAGAGTGTCCCAGCAGTGCTCCCAGACCCCAAAACTCACCCACAAACAGCCAGAACCCCCCCAAAGAGCACCTCAAAGGCAAGCAAGTCTGCAAAACCCCCAAAAAATGTCCACCTCAGATTTGGTCCAAACCACTTTTATCCGGTATTAGAGCTTCCCAGAAATGGCCCTAGAGCCGTCAACCCAGGAGAAAATGAGTAGAAGACCCCCAAACAGCCAATGAGCAAAAGTACAAAATGGGGACTTAGTCAATTTTTTGGGCAATTTCCCAAATCACTCTGTGAGCGCTCTGCAGGTAGGCCCTACCTCCCCTGTGCCACCATCGATTTGCTTCAAACCTCTTGCAAACTAAAGTATCCATAGCCAGCAGTGCTCCCAGACCCCGAAACCCACCCACAAACACCAGGAAGCCCCCCAAACAGGCCCCCGAAAATGCTACATTGACCAAAATGTCAGAAATAGCACAAAAAAAAATCAGCGTGGATTTTGTCCGAACCACTTCTATCTCGTATTAGACCTTCCCAGGAATGCCCCAAGACTCGCCAACCCACCCGCCAAAAAGCACAACACCCCCAAACAGCCCAAAAGCAAAATCTCATACTTACAATATTTCTCGGCCTTCGGTCCAAAACCTCTGTGCAGCTAGGACATAACTCCAGTTTTCCACCACGGATTTCCAGAAAAGCAAATGCAATCAAGATTAGAGTGTCCCAGCAGTGCTCCCAGACCCCAAAACTCACCCACAAACAGCCGGAACCCCCCCAAAGAGCACCTCAAATGCAAGCAAGTCAGCAAAAACACAAAAAAAATTCCGCCTCCGATTTGGTCCAAACCACTTTTATCCGGTATTAGAGCTTCCCAGCAATGGCCCCAGAGCCATCAACCCAGGAGAAAATGAGTAGAAGACCCCCAAACAGCCAAAGAGCAAAAGTACAAAAATGGGGACTTAGTCATTTTTTTGCCAATTTCCCAAATCACTCCGCGCGCGCTCTGCAGCTAGGCCCTAACTCCCCTCTGCCACCATGGATTTGCTTCAAACCTCTTGCAAACTGAAGTATCCATAGCCAGCAGTACTCCCAGACCCCAAAACCCACCCACAAACACCAGAAAGCCCCCCAAACAGGCCCCCGAAAACGCTACATTGAGCAAAATGTCAGAAATAGCAACAAAAAATTCAGCGTGGATTTTGTCCCAACCACTTCTATCCGGTATTAGACCTTCCCAGGAATGCCCCAAGACCCGCCAACCCACCCGCCAAAAAGCACAACACCCCCAAACAGCCCAAAAGCAAAATCTCATACTTACAATATTTCTCGGCCTTCGGTCCAAACGCGCTGTGCAGCTAGGCAATAACTCCAGTTTTCCACCACGGATTTCCTGAAAAGCAAATGCAATCAAGATTAGAGTGTCCCAGCAGTGCTCCCAGACCCCAAAACTCACTCACAAACAGCCGGAACCCCCCCAAAGAGCACCTCAAAGGCAAGCAAGTCAGCAAAAACACAAAAATATTTCCGCCTCCGATTTGGTCTAAACCATTTTTATCCGGTATTAGAGCTTCCCAGCAATGGCCCCAGAGCCGTCAACCCAGGAGAAAATGAGTAGAAGACCCCCAAACAGCCAAAGACCAAAAGTACAAAAATGGGGACTTAGTCATTTTTTGCCAATTTCCCAAATCACTCCGCGCGCGCTCTGCAGCTAGGCCCTAACTCCCCTCTGCCACCATGGATTTGCTTCAAACCTCTTGCAAACTAAAGTATCCATAGCCAGCAGTGCTTCCAGACCCCAAAACCCACCCACAAACACCAGAAAGCCCCCCAAACAGGCCCCCGAAAACGCTACATTGAGCAAAATGTCAGAAATAGCAACAAAAAAATCAGCGTGGATTTTGTCCCAACCACTTCTATCCGGTATTAGACCTTCCCAGGAATGCCCCAAGACCCGCCAACCCACCCGCCAAAAAGCACAACACCCCCAAACAGCCCAAAAGCAAAATCTCATACTTACAATATTTCTCGGCCTTCGGTCCAAAACCACTGTGCAGCTAGGACATAACTCCAGTTTTCCACCACGGATTTCCTGAAAAGCAAATGCAATCAAGATTAGAGTGTCCCAGCAGTGCTCCCAGACCCCAAAACTCACCCACAAACAGCCGGAACCCCCCCAAAGAGCACCTCAAAGGCAAGCAAGTCTGCAAAAACACAAAAAAAGTCCACCTCAGATTTGGTCCAAACCACTTTTATCCGGTATTAGAGCTTCCCAGCAATGGCCCCAGAGCCGTCAACCCAGGAGAAAACGAGTAGAAGAACCCCAAACAGCCAAAGAGCAAAAGTACAAAAATGGGGACTTAGTCATTTTTTTGCCAATTTCCCAAATCACTCCGCGCGTGCTCTGCAGCTAGGCCCTAACTCCCCACTGCCACCATGGATTTGCTTCAAACCTCTTGCAAACTAAAGTATCCATAGCCAGCAGTGCTCCCAGACCTCGAAACCCACCCAAAAACACCAGGAAGCCCCCCAAACAGGCCCCCGAAAACGCTACATAGACCAAAATGTCAGAAATAGCACAAAAAAAATCAGCGTGGATTTTGTCCCAACCACTTCTATCTGGTATTAGACCTTCCCAGGAATGCCCCAAGACCCGCCAACCCACCCGCCAAAAAGCACAACACCCCCAAACTGCCCAAAAGCAAAATCTCATACTTACAATATTTCTCGGCCTTCGGTCCAAAACCGCTGTGTAGCTAGGACATAACTCCAGTTTTCCACCACGGATTTCCTGAAAAGCAAATGCAATCAAGATTAGAGTGTCCCAGCAGTGCTCCAAGACCCCAAAACTCACCCAAAAACAGCCAGAACCCCCCCAAAGAGCACCTCAAATGCAAGCAAGTCAGCAAAAACACAAAAAAAATTCCACCTCCGATTTGGTCCAAACCACTTTTATCCGGTATTAGACCTTCCCAGGAATGCCCCAAGACCCGCCAACCCACCCGCCAAAAAGCACAACACCCCCAAACAGCCCAAAAGCAAAATCTCATACTTACAATATTTCTCGGCCTTCGGTCCAAAACCACTGTGCAGCTAGGACATAACTCCAGTTTTCCACCACGGATTTCCTGAAAAGCAAATGCAATCAAGATTAGAGTGTCCCAGCAGTGCTCCCAGACCCCAAAACTCACCCACAAACAGCCGGAACCCCCCCAAAGAGCACCTCAAAGGCAAGCAAGTCTGCAAAAACACAAAAAAAGTCTACCTCAGATTTGGTCCAAACCACTTTTATCCAGTATTAGAGCTTCCCAGCAATGGCCCCAGAGCCGTCAACCCAGGAGAAAACGAGTAGAAGAACCCCAAACAGCCAAAGAGCAAAAGTACAAAAATGGGGACTTAGTCATTTTTTTGCCAATTTCCCAAATCACTCCGCGCGTGCTCTGCAGCTAGGCCCTAACTCCCCACTGCCACCATGGATTTGCTTCAAACCTCTTGCAAACTAAAGTATCCATAGCCAGCAGTGCTCCCAGACCTCGAAACCCACCCAAAAACACCAGGAAGCCCCCCAAACCGGCCCCCGAAAACGCTACATAGACCAAAATGTCAGAAATAGCACAAAAAAAATCAGCGTGGATTTTGTCCCAACCACTTCTATCTGATATTAGACCTTCCCAGGAATGCCCCAAGACCCGCCAACCCACCCGCCAAAAAGCACAACACCCCCAAACTGCCCAAAAGCAAAATCTCATACTTACAATATTTCTCGGCCTTCGGTCCAAAACCGCTGTGTAGCTAGGACATAACTCCAGTTTTCCACCACGGATTTCCTGAAAAGCAAATGCAATCAAGATTAGAGTGTCCCAGCAGTGCTCCAAGACCCCAAAACTCACCCACAAACAGCCAGAACCCCCCCAAAGAGCACCTCAAATGCAAGCAAGTCAGCAAAAACACAAAAAAAATTCCACCTCCGATTTGGTCCAAACCACTTTTATCCGGTATTAGAGCTTCCCAGCAATGGCCCCAGAGCCATCAACCCAGGAGAAAACGAGTAGAAGACCCCCAAACAGCCAAAGAGCAAAAGTACAAAACTGGGGACTTAGTAATTTTTTTGCCAATTTCCCAAATCACTCCGCGCGCGCTCTGCAGCTAGGCCCTAACTCCCCTCTGCCACCATGAATTTGCTTCAAACCTCTTGCAAACTACAGTATCCATAGCCAGCAGTGCTCCCAGACCAAAAAACCCACCCACAAACACCAGAAAGCCCCCCAAACAGGCCCCCGAAAACGCTACATTGAGCAAAATGTCAGAAATAGCAACAAAAAAATCAGCGTGGATTTTGTCCCAACCACTTCTATCCGGTATTAGACCTTCCCAGGAATGCCCCAAGACCCGCCAACCCACCCGCCAAAAAGCACAACACCCCCAAACAGCCCAAAAGCAAAATCTCATACTTACAATATTTCTCGGCCTTCGGTCCAAAACCACTGTGCAGCTAGGACATAACTCCAGTTTTCCACCACAGATTTCCTGAAAAGCAAATGCAATCAAGATTAGAGTGTCCCAGCAGTGCTCCCAGACCCCAAAACTCACCCACAAACAGCCGGAACCCCCCCAAAGAGCACCTCAAAGGCAAGCAAGTCTGCAAAAACACAAAAAAAGTCCACCTCAGATTTGGTCCAAACCACTTTTATCCGGTATTAGAGCTTCCCAGCAATGGCCCCAGAGCCGTCAACCCAGGAGAAAACGAGTAGAAGAACCCCAAACAGTCAAAGAGCAAAAGTACAAAAATGGGGACTTAGTCATTTTTTTGCCAATTTCCCAAATCACTCCGCGCGTGCTCTGCAGCTAGGCCCTAACTCCCCACTGCCACCATGGATTTGCTTCAAACCTCTTGCAAACTAAAGTATCCATAGCCAGCAGTGCTCCCAGACCTCGAAACCCACCCAAAAACACCAGGAAGCCCCCCAAACAGGCCCCCGAAAACGCTACATAGACCAAAATGTCAGAAATAGCACAAAAAAAATCAGCGTGGATTTTGTCCCAACCACTTCTATCTGGTATTAGACCTTCCCAGGAATGCCCCAAGACCCGCCAACCCACCCGCCAAAAAGCACAACACCCCCAAACTGCCCAAAAGCAAAATCTCATACTTACAATATTTCTCGGCCTTCGGTCCAAAACTGCTGTGTAGCTAGGACATAACTCCAGTTTTCCACCACGGATTTCCTGAAAAGCAAATGCAATCAAGATTAGAGTGTCCCAGCAGTGCTCCAAGACCCCAAAACTCACCCACAAACAGCCAGAACCCCCCCAAAGAGCACCTCAAATGCAAGCAAGTCAGCAAAAACACAAAAAAAATTCCACCTCCGATTTGGTCCAAACCACTTTTATCCGGTATTAGAGCTTCCCAGCAATGGCCCCAGAGCCATCAACCCAGGAGAAAACGAGTAGAAGACCCCCAAACAGCCAAAGAGCAAAAGTACAAAACTGGGGACTTAGTAATTTTTTTGCCAATTTCCCAAATCACTCCGCGCGCGCTCTGCAGCTAGGCCCTAACTCCCCTCTGCCACCATGAATTTGCTTCAAACCTCTTGCAAACTACAGTATCCATAGCCAGCAGTGCTCCCAGACCCCGAAACCCACCCACAAACACCAGGAAGCCCCCCAAACAGGCCCCCGAAAATGCTACATTGAGCAAAATGTCAGAAATAGCAACAAAAAAAATCAGCGTGGATTTTGTCCCAACCACTTCTATCCGGTACTAGACCTTCCCAGGAATGCCCCAAGACCCGCCAACCCACCCGCCAAAAAGCACAACACCCCCAAACAGCCCAAAAGCAAAATCTCATACTTACAATATTTCTCGGCCTTCGGTCCAAACGCGCTGTGCAGCTAGGCCATAACTCCAGTTTTCCACCACGGACTTCCTGAAAAGCAAATGCAATCAAGATTAGAGTGTCCCAGCAGTGCTCCCAGACCCCAAAACTCACCCACAAACAGCCAGAACCCCCCCAAAGAGCACCTCAAAGGCAAGCAAGTCTGCAAAAACCCCAATAAATGTCCACCTCAGATTTGGTCCAAACTACTTTTATCCGGTATTAGAGCTTCCCAGCAATGGCCCCAGAGCCGTCAACCCAGGAGAAAATGAGTAGAAGACCCCCAAACAGCCAAAGAGCAAAAGTACAAAATGGGGACTTAGTCAATTTTTTTGGCAATTTCCCAAATCACTCTGTGCGCGCTCTGCAGCTAGGCCCTACCTCCCCTGTGCCACCATCGATTTGCTTCAAACCTCTTGCAAACTAAAGTATCCATAGCCAGCAGTGCTCCAAGACCCCGAAACCCACCCACAAACACCAGGAAGCCCCCCAAACAGGCCCCCGAAAATGCTACATTGACCAAAATGTCAGAAATAGCACACAAAAAAATCAGCGTGGATTTTGTCCGAACCACTTCTATCTCGTATTAGACCTTCCCAGGAATGCCCCAAGACCCGCCAACCCACCCGCCAAAAAGCACAACACCCCCAAACAGCCCAAAAGCAAAATCTCATACTTACAATATTTCTCGGCCTTCGGTCCAAAACCACTGTGCAGCTAGGACATAACTCCAGTTTTCCACCACGGATTTCCTGAAAAGCAAATGCAATCAAGATTAGAGTGTCCCAGCAGTGCTCCCAGACCCCAAAACTCACCCACAAACAGCCGGAACCCCCCCAAAGAGCACCTCAAATGCAAGCAAGTCAGCAAAAACACAAAACAAATTCCGCCTCCGATTTGGTCCAAACCACTTTTATCCGGTATTAGAGCTTCCCAGCAATGGCCCCAGAGCCATCAACCCAGGAGAAAACGAGTAGAAGACCCCCAAACAGCCAAAGAGCAAAAGTACAAAAATGGGGACTTAGTCATTTTTTTGCCAATTTCCCAAATCACTCCGCGCGCGCTCTGCAGCTAGGCCCTAACTCCCCTCTGCCACCATGGATTTGCTTCAAACCTCTTGCAAACTGAAGTATCCATAGCCAGCAGTACTCCCAGACCCCAAAACCCACCCACAAACACCAGAAAGCCCCCCAAACAGGCCCCCGAAAACGCTACATTGAGCAAAATGTCAGAAATAGCAACAAAAAAATCAGCGTGGATTTTGTCCCAACCACTTCTATCCGGTATTAGACCTTCCCAGGAATGCCCCAAGACCCGCCAACCCACCCGCCAAAAAGCACAACACCCCCAAACAGCCCAAAAGCAAAATCTCATACTTACAATATTTCTCGGCCTTCGGTCCAAACGCGCTGTGCAGCTAGGCCATAACTCCAGTTTTCCACCACGGACTTCCTGAAAAGCAAATGCAATCAAGATTAGAGTGTCCCAGCAGTGCTCCCAGACCCCAAAACTCACCCACAAACAGCCAGAACCCCCCCAAAGAGCACCTCAAAGGCAAGCAAGTCTGCAAAAACACAAAAAAAATTCCACCTCAGATTTGGTCCAAACCACTTTTATCCGGTATTAGAGCTTCCCAGCAATGGCCCCAGAGCCGTCAACCCAGGAGAAAACGAGTAGAAGACCCCCAAACAGCCAAAGACCAAAAGTACAAAAATGGGGACTTAGTCATTTTTTTGCCAATTTCCCAAATCACTCCGCGCGCGCTCTGCAGCTAGGCCCTAACTCCCCTCTGCCACCATGGATTTGCTTCAAACCTCTTGCAAACTAAAGTATCCATAGCCAGCAGTGCTCCCAGACCAAAAAACCCACCCACAAACACCAGAAAGCCCCCCAAACAGGCCCCCGAAAACGCTACATTGAGCAAAATGTCAGAAATAGCAACAAAAAAATCAGCGTGGATTTTGTCCCAACCACTTCTATCCGGTATTAGACCTTCCCAGGAATGCCCCAAGACCCGCCAACCCACCCGCCAAAAAGCACAACACCCCCAAACAGCCCAAAAGCAAAATCTCATACTTACAATATTTCTCGGCCTTCGGTCCAAAACCACTGTGCAGCTAGGACATAACTCCAGTTTTCCACCACGGATTTCCTGAAAAGCAAATGCAATCAAGATTAGAGTGTCCCAGCAGTGCTCCCAGACCCCAAAACTCACCCACAAACAGCCGGAACCCCCCCAAAGAGCACTTCAAAGGCAAGCAAGTCAGTAAAAACACACAAAAAATTCCGCCTCCGATTTGGTCCAAACCACTTTTATCCGGTATTAGAGCTTCCCAGCAATGGCCCCAGAGCCGTCAACCCAGGAGAAAACGAGTGGAAGAACCCCAAACAGCCAAAGAGCAAAAGTACAAAAATGGGGACTTAGTCATTTTTTTGCCAATTTCCCAAATCACTCTGCGCGCGCTCTGCAGCTAGGCCCTAACTCCCCTCTGCCACCATGGATTTGCTTCAAACCTCTTGCAAACTAAAGTATCCATAGCCAGCAGTACTCCCAGACCCCAAAACCCACCCACAAACACCAGAAAGCCCCCCAAACAGGCCCCCGAAAACACTACATTGAGCAAAATGTCAGAAATAGCAACAAAAAAATCAGCGTGGATTTTGTCCCAACCACTTCTATCCGGTATTAGACCTTCCCAGGAATGCCCCAAGACCCGCCAACCCACCCGCCAAAAAGCACAACACCCCCAAACAGCCCAAAAGCAAAATCTCATACTTACAATATTTCTCGGCCTTCGGTCCAAACGCGCTGTGCAGCTAGGCCATAACTCCAGTTTTCCACCACGGATTTCCTGAAAAGCAAATGCAATCAAGATTAGAGTGTCCCAGCAGTGCTCCCAGACCCCAAAACTCACTCACAAACGGCCGGAACCCCCCAAAAGAGCACCTCAAAGGCAAGCAAGTTAGCAAAAACACAAAAATATTTCTGCCTCCGATTTGGTCTAAACCATTTTTATCCGGTATTAGAGCTTCCCAGCAATGGCCCCAGAGCCGTCAACCCAGGAGAAAATGAGTAGAAGACCCCCAAACAGCCAAAGAGCAAAAGTACAAAAATGGGGACTGAGTCATTTTTTTGCCAATTTCCCAAATCACTCCGCGCGCGCTCTGCAGCTAGGCCCTAACTCCCCTCTGCCACCATGGATTTGCTTCAAACCTCTTGCAAACTACAGTATCCATAGCCAGCAGTGCTCCCAGACCTCGAAACCCACCCACAAACACCAGGAAGCCCCCCAAACAGGCCCCCGAAAATGCTACATTGAGCAAAATGTCAGAAATAGCAACAAAAAAAATCAGCGTGGATTTTGTCCCAACCACTTCTATCCGGTACTAGACCTTCCCAGGAATGCCCCAAGACCCGCCAACCCACCCACCAAAAAGCACAACACCCCCAAACAGCCCAAAAGCAAAATCTCATACTTACAATATTTCTCGGCCTTCGGTCCAAACGCGCTGTGCAACTAGGCCATAACTCCAGTTTTCCACCACGGACTTCCTGAAAAGCAAATGCAATCAAGATTAGAGTGTCCCAGCAGTGCTCCCAGACCCCAAAACTCACCCACAAACCGACAGAACCCCCCCAAAGAGCACCTCAAAGGCAAGCAAGTCTGCAAAAACACAAAAAAATGTCCACCTCAGATTTGGTCCAAACCACTTTTATCCGGTATTAGAGCTTCCCAGCAATGGCCCCAGAGCCGTCAACCCAGGAGAAAATGAGTAGAAGACCCCCAAACAGCCAAAGAGCAAAAGTACAAAAATGGGGACTTAATCATTTTTTTGGCAATTTCCCAAATCACTGTGTGCGCGCTCTGCAGCTAGGCCCTGCCTCCCCTCTGCCACCATCGATTTGCTTCAAACCTCTTGCAAACTAAAGTATCCATAGCCAGCAGTGCTCCCAGACCCCCAAACCCACCCACAAACACCAGAAAGCCCCCCAAACAGGCCCCTGAAAACGCTACATTGAGCATAATGTCAGAAATAGCAACAAAAAAATCAGCGTGGATTTTGTCCCAACCACTTCTATCCGGTATTAGACCTTCCCAGGAATGCCCCAAGACCCGCCAACCCACCCGCCAAAAAGCACAACACCCCCAAACAGCCCAAAAGCAAAATCTCATACTTACAATATTTCTCGGCCTTCGGTCCAAACGCGCTGTGCAGCTAGGCCATAACTCCAGTTTTCCACCACGGACTTCCTGAAAAGCAAATGCAATCAAGATTAGAGTGTCCCAGCAGTGCTCCCAGACCCCAAAACTCACCCACAAACAGCCGGAACCCCCCCAAAGAGCACCTCAAAGGCAAGCAAGTCTGCAAAAACACAAAAAAATTTCCACCTCAGATTTTGTCCAAACCACTTTTATCCGGTATTAGAGCTTCCCAGCAATGGCCCCAGAGCCGTCAACCCAGGAGAAAACGAGTAGAAGACCCCCAAACAGCCAAAGAGCAAAAGTACAAAATGGGGACTTAGCCATTTTTTTGCCAATTTCCCAAATCACTCTGCGCGCGCTCTGCAGCTAGGCCCTACCTCCCCTCTGCCACCATCGATTTGCTTCAAACCTCTTGCAAACTAAAGTATCCATAGCCAGCAGTGCTCCCAGACCCTGAAACCCACCGACAAAAACCAGGAAGCCCCCCAAACAGGCCCCCGAAAACGCTACATTGAGCAAAATGTCAGAAATAGCAACAAAAAAAATCAGCGTGGATTTTGTCCCAACCACTTCTATCCGGTATTAGACCTTCCCAGGAATGCCCCAAGACCCGCCAACCCACCCGCCAAAAAGCACAACACCCCCAAACATCCCAAAAGCAAAATCTCATACTTGCAATATTTCTCGGCCTTCGGTCCAAACGCGCTGTGCAGCTAGGCTATAACTCCAGTTTTCCACCACGGATTTCCTGAAAAGCAAATGCAATCAAGATTAGAGTGTCCCAGCAGTGCTCCCAGACCCCAAAACTCACCCACAAACAGCCGGAACCCCCCCAAAGAGCACCTCAAATGCAAGCAAGTCTGCAAAAACACAAAAAAATGTCCACCTCAGATTTGGTCCAAACCACTTTTATCCGGTATTAGAGCTTCCCAGCAATGGCCCCAGAGCCGTCAACCCAGGAGAAAACGAGTAGATGACCCCCAAACAGCCAAAGAGCAAAAGTACAAAATGGGGACGTAGTCATTTTTTTGCCAATTTCCCAAATCACTCTGCGCGCGCTCTGCAGCTAGGCCCTACCTCCCCTCTGCCACCATTGATTTGCTTCAAACCTCTTGCAAACTAAAGTATCCATAGCCAGCAGTGCTCCCAGACCCTGACACCCACCCACAAACACCAGGAAGCCCCCCAAACAGGCCCCCGAAAACGCTACATTGAGCAAAATGTCAGAAATAGCAACAACAAAAATCAGCGTGGATTTTGTCCCAACCACTTCTATCCGGTATCAGACCTTCCCAGGAATGCCCCAAGACCCGCCAAAAAGAACAACACCCCCAAACATCCCAAAAGCAAAATCTCATACTTGCAATATTTCTCGGCCTTCGGTCCAAACGCGCTGTGCAGCTAGGCCATAACTCCAGTTTTCCACCACGGATTTCCTGAAAAGCAAATGCAATCAAGATTAGAGTGTCCCAGCTGTGCTCCCAGACCCCAAAACTCACCCACAAACAGCCGGAACCCCCCCAAAGAGCACCTCAAATGCAAGCAAGTCAGCAAAAACACAAAAAAATTCTGCCTCCGATTTGGTCCAAACCACTTTTATCCGGTATTAGAGCTTCCCAGCAATGGCCCCAGAGCCATCAACCCAGGAGAAAACGAGTAGAAGACCACCAAACAGACAAAGACCAAAAGTACAAAAATGGGGACTTAGTCATTTTTTTGCCAATTTCCCAAATCACTCCGCGCGCGCTCTGCAGCTAGGCCCTAACTCCCCTCTGCCACCATGGATTTGCTTCAAACCTCTTGCAAACTAAAGTATCCATAGCCAGCAGTGCTCCCAGACCCCAAACCCCACCCACAAACACCAGAAAGCCCCCCAAACAGGCCCCCGAAAACGCTACATTGAGCAAAATGTCGGAAATAGCAACAAAAAAATCAGCGTGGATTTTGTCCCAACCACTTCTATCCGGTATTAGACCTTCCCAGGAATGCCCCAAGACCCGCCAACCCACCCACCAAAAAGCACAACACCCCCAAACAGCCCAAAAGCAAAATCTCATACTTACAATATTTCTCGGCCTTCGGTCCAAACGCGCTGTGCAGCTAGGCCATAACTCCAGTTTTCCACCACGGATTTCCTGAAAAGCAAATGCAATCAAGATTAGAGTGTCCCAGCAGTGCTCCCAGACCCCAAAACTCACTCACAAACAGCCGGAACCCCCCCAAAGAGCACCTCAAAGGCAAGCAAGTCAGCAAAAACACAAAAATATTTCCGCCTCCGATTTGGTCTAAACCATTTTTATCCGGTATTAGAGCTTCCCAGCAATGGCCCCAGAGCCGTCAACCCAGGAGAAAATGAGTAGAAGACCCCCAAACAGCCAAAGAGCAAAAGTACAAAAATGGGGACTTAGTCATTTTTTTGCCAATTTCCCAAATCACTCCGCGCGCTCTCTGCAGCTAGGCCCTAACTCCCCTCTGCCACCATGGATTTGCTTCAAACCTGTTGCAAACTAAAGTATCCATAGCCAGCAGTGCTCCCAGACCCCGAAACCCACCCACAAACACCAGGAAGCCCCCCAAACAGGCCCCCGAAAATGCTACATTGAGCAAAATGTCAGAAATAGCAACAACAAAAATCAGCGTGGATTTTGTCCCAACCACTTCTATCCGGTATTAGACCTTCCCAGGAATGCCCCAAGACCCGCCAACCCACCCGCCAAAAAGCACAACACCCCCAAACAGCCCAAAAGCAAAATCTCATACTTACAATATTTCTCGGCCTTCGGTCCAAACGCGCTGTGCAGCTAGGCCATAACTCCAGTTTTCCACCACGGACTTCCTGAAAAGCAAATGCAATCAAGATTAGAGTGTCCCAGCAGTGCTCCCAGACCCCAAAACTCACCCACAAACAGCCGGAACCCCCCAAAGAGCACCTCAAAGGCAAGCAAGTCTGCAAAAACACAAAAAAATTTCCACCTCAGATTTTGTCCAAACCACTTTTATCCGGTATTAGAGCTTCCCAGCAATGGCCCCAGAGCCGTCAACCCAGGAGAAAACGAGTAGAAGACCCCCAAACAGCCAAAGAGCAAAAGTACAAAATGGGGACTTAGCCATTTTTTTGCCAATTTCCCAAATCACTCTGCGCGCGCTCTGCAGCTAGGCCCTACCTCCCCTCTGCCACCATCGATTTGCTTCAAACCTCTTGCAAACTAAAGTATCCATGGCCAGCAGTGCTCCCAGACCCTGAAACCCACCGACAAACACCAGGAAGCCCCCCAAACAGGCCCCCGAAAACGCTACATTGAGCAAAATGTCAGAAATAGCAACAAAAAAAATCAGCGTGGATTTTGTCCCAACCACTTCTATCCGGTATTAGACCTTCCCAGGAATGCCCCAAGACCCGCCAACCCACCCGCCAAAAAGCACAACACCCCCAAACATCCCAAAAGCAAAATCTCATACTTGCAATATTTCTCGGCCTTCGGTCCAAACGCGCTGTGCAGCTAGGCTATAACTCCAGTTTTCCACCACGGATTGCCTGAAAAGCAAATGCAATCAAGATTAGAGTGTCCCAGCAGTGCTCCCAGACCCCAAAACTCACCCACAAACAGCCGGAACCCCCCCAAAGAGCACCTCAAATGCAAGCAAGTCTGCAAAAACACAAAAAAATGTCCACCTCAGATTTGGTCCAAACCACTTTTATCCGGTATTAGAGCTTCCCAGCAATGGCCCCAGAGCCGTCAACCCAGGAGAAAACGAGTAGATGACCCCCAAACAGCCAAAGAGCAAAAGTACAAAATGGGGACGTAGTCATTTTTTTGCCAATTTCCCAAATCACTCTGCGCGCGCTCTGCAGCTAGGCCCTACCTCCCCTCTGCCACCATTGATTTGCTTCAAACCTCTTGCAAACTAAAGTATCCATAGCCAGCAGTGCTCCCAGACCCTGACACCCACCCACAAACACCAGGAAGCCCCCCAAACAGGCCCCCGAAAACGCTACATTGAGCAAAATGTCAGAAATAGCAACAACAAAAATCAGCGTGGATTTTGTCCCAACCACTTCTATCCGGTATCAGACCTTCCCGGGAATGCCCCAAGACCCGCCAAAAAGCACAACACCCCCAAACATCCCAAAAGCAAAATCTCATACTTGCAATATTTCTCGGCCTTCGGTCCAAACGCGCTGTGCAGCTAGGCCATAACTCCAGTTTTCCACCACGGATTTCCTGAAAAGCAAATGCAATCAAGATTAGAGTGTCCCAGCTGTGCTCCCAGACCCCAAAACTCACCCACAAACAGCCGGAACCCCCCCAAAGAGCACCTCAAATGCAAGCAAGTGAGCAAAAACACAAAAAAATTCTGCCTCCGATTTGGTCCAAACCACTTTTATCCGGTATTAGAGCTTCCCAGCAATGGCCCCAGAGCCATCAACCCAGGAGAAAACGAGTAGAAGACTCCCAAACAGCCAGAGAGCAAAAGTACAAAAATGGGGACTTAGTAATTTTTTTGCCAATTTCCCAAATCACTCAGCGCGCGCTCTGCAGCTAAGCCCTAACTCCCCACTGCCACCATGGATTTGCTTCAAACCTCTTGCAAACTAAAGTATCCATAGCCAGCAGTGCTCCCAGACCCCAAAACCCACCCACAAACACCAGGAAGCCCCCCAAACAGGCCCCAGAAAATGCTACATTGAGCAAAATGTCAGAAATAGCACAAAAAAAAATCAGCGTGGATTTTGTCCCAACCACTTCTATCCGGTATTACACCTTCCCAGGAATGCCCCAAGACCCGCCAACCCACCTGCCAAAAAGCACAACACCCCCAAACAGCCCAAAAGCAAAATCTCATACTTACAATATTTCTCGGCCTTCGGTCCAAACGCGCTGTGCAGCTAGGCCATAACTCCAGTTTTCCACCACGGACTTCCTGAAAAGCAAATGCAATCAAGATTAGAGTGTCCCAGCAATGCTCCCAGACCCCAAAACTTACGCACAAACAGCCGGAATCCCCCAAAGAGCTCTTCAAAGGCAAGCAAGTCAGTAAAAACTAAAAAAATTCCGCCTCTGATTTTGTCCAAACCACTTTTATCCGGTATTAGAGCTTCCCAGGAATGTCCCCAGAGCTGTCAACCCAGGAGAAAATGAGTAGAAGACCCCCAAACAGCCAAAGAGCAAAAGTACAAAATGGGGACTTAGTCATTTTTTTGCCAATTTCCCAAATCACTCTGCGCGCGCTCTGGAGCTAGGCCCTACCTCCCCTCTGCCACCATCGATTTGCTTCGAACCTCTTGCAAACTAAAGTATCCATAGCCAGCAGTGCTCCCAGACCCTGAAACCCACCCACAAACACCAGGAAGCCCCCCAAACAGGCCCCCGAAAACGCTACATTGAGCAAAATGTCAGAAATAGCAACAACAAAAAATCAGCGTGGATTTTGTCCCAACCACTTCTATCGGTATTAGACCTTCCCAGGAATGCCCCAAGACCCGCCAACCCACCCGCCAAAAAGCACAACACCCCCAAACATCCCAAAAGCAAAATCTCATACTTGCAATATTTCTCGGCCTTCGGTCCAAACGCGCTGTGCAGCTAGGCCATAACTCCAGTTTTCCACCACGGATTTCCTGAAAAGCAAATGCAATCAAGATTAGAGTGTCCCAGCTGTGCTCCCAGACCCCAAAACTCACCCACAAACAGCCGGAACCCCCCCAAAGAGCACCTCAAATGCAAGCAAGTCAGCAAAAACACAAAAAAAAATCCGCGTCCGATTTGGTCCAAACCACTTTTATCCGGTATTAGAGCTTCCCAGGAATGTCCCCAGAGCTGTCAACCCAGGAGAAAATGAGTAGAAGACCCCCAAACAGCCAAAGAGCAAAAGTACAAAAATGGGGACTTAGTAATTTTTTTGCCAATTTCCCAAATCACTCAGCGCGCGCTCTGCAGCTAAGCCCTAACTCCCCTCTGCCACCATGGATTTGCTTCAAACCTCTTGCAAACTAAAGTATCCATAGCCAGCAGTGCTCCCAGACCCCAAAACCCACCCACAAACACCAGGAAGCCCCCCAAACAGGCCCCCGAAAAAGCTACATTGAGCAAAATGTCAGAAATAGCACACAAAAAAATCAGCGTGGATTTTGTCCCAACCACTTCTATCCGGTATTACACCTTCCCAGGAATGCCCCAAGACCCGCCAACCCACCCGCCAAAAAGCACAACACCCCCAAACAGCCCAAAAGCAAAATCTCATACTTACAATATTTCTCGGCCTTCGGTCCAAACGCGCTGTGCAGCTAGGCCATAACTCCAGTTTTCCACCACGGACTTCCTGAAAAGCAAATGCAATCAAGATTAGAGTGTCCCAGCAATGCTCCCAGACCCCAAAACTCACGCACAAACAGCCGGAACCCCCCAAAGAGCTCTTCAAAGGCAAGCAAGTCAGTAAAAACAAAAAAAATTCCGCCTCTGATTTGGTCCAAACCACTTTTATCCGGTATTAGAGCTTCCCAGGAATGGCCCCAGAGCTGTCAACCCAGGAGAAAATGAGTAGAAGACCCCCAAACAGCCAAAGAGCAAAAGTACAAAATGGGGACTTAGTCATTTTTTTGCCAATTTCCCAAATCACTCTGCGCGCGCTCTGCAGCTAGGCCCTACCTCCCCTCTGCCACCATCGATTTGCTTCAAACCTCTTGCAAACTAAAGTATCCTTAGCCAGCAGTGCTCCCAGACCCTGAAACCCACCCACAAACACCAGGAAGCCCCCCAAACAGGCCCCCGAAAACGCTACATTGAGCAAAATGTCAGAAATAGCAACAAAAAAAATCAGCATGGATTTTGTCCCAACCACTTCTATCCGGTATTAGACCTTCCCAGGAATGCCCTAAGATCCGCCAACCCACCCGCCAAAAAGCACAACACCCCCAAACATCCCAAAAGCAAAATCTCATACTTGCAATATTTCTCGGCCTTCGGTCCAAACGCGCTGTGCAGCTAGGCCATAACTCCAGTTTTCCACCACGGATTTCCTGAAAAGCAAATGCAATCAAGATTAGAGTGTCCCAGCAGTGCTCCCAGACCCCAAAACTCACCCACAAACAGCCGGAACCCCCCCCAAAGAGCACCTCAAAGGCAAGCAAGTCTGCAAAAACACAAAAAAATGTCCACCTCAGATTTGGTCCAAACCACTTTTATCCGGTATTAGAGCTTCCCAGCAATGGCCCCAGAGCCGTCAACCCAGGAGAAAAAGAGTAGATGACCCCCAAACAGCCAAAGAGCAAAAGTACAAAATGGGGACTTAGTCATTTTTTTGCCAATTTCCCAAATCACTCTGCGCGCGCTCTGCAGCTAGGCCCTACCTCCCCTCTGCCACCATCGATTTGCTTCAAACCTCTTGCAAACTAAAGTATCCATAGCCAGCAGTGCTCCCAGACCCTGAAACCCACCCACAAACACCAGGAAGCCCCCCAAACAGGCCCCCGAAAACGCTACATTGAGCAAAATGTCAGAAATAGCAACAAAAAAAATCAGCGTGGATTTTGTCCCAACCACTTCTATCCGGTATTAGACCTTCCCACGAATGCCCCAAGACCCGCCAACCCACCCGCCAAAAAGCACAACACCCCCAAACATCCCAAAAGCAAAATCTCATACTTGCAATATTTCTCGGCCTTCGGTCCAAACGTGCTGTGCAGCTAGGCCATAACTCCAGTTTTCCACCACGGATTTCCTAAAAAGCAAATGCAATCAAGATTAGAGTGTCCCAGCAGTGCTCCCAGACCCCAAACCTCACCCACAAACAGCCGGAACCCCCCCAAAGAGCACTTCAAAGGCAAGCAAGTCAGCAAAAACACAAAAAAATTCCGCCTCCGATTTGGTCCAAACCACTTTTATCCGGTATTAGAGCTTCCCAGCAATGGCCCCAGAGCCGTCAACCCAGGAGAAAACGAGTAGAAGACCCCCAAACAGCCAAAGAGCAAAAGTACAAAAATGGGGACTTAGTCATTTTTTTGCCAATTTCCCAAATCACTCCGTGCGCGCTCTGCAGCTAGGCCCTAACTCCCCACTGCCACCTTGGATTTGCTTCAAACCTCTTGCAAACTAAAGTATCTATAGCCAGCAGTGCTCCCAGACCTCGAAACCCACCCACAAACACCAGGAAGCCCCCCAAACAGGCCCCCGAAAACGCTTCATTGACCAAAATGTCAGAAATAGCACAAAAAAAATCAGCGTGGATTTTGTCCCAACCACTTCTATCTGGTATTAGACCTTCCCAGGAATGCCCCAAGACCCGCCAACCCACCCGCCAAAAAGCACAACACCCCCAAACAGCCCAAAAGCAAAATCTCATACTTACAATATTTCTCGGCCTTCGGTCCAAAACTGCTGTGCAGCTAGGACATAACTCCAGTTTTCCACCACGGATTTCCTGAAAAGCAAATGCAATCAAGATTAGAGTGTCCCAGCAGTGCTCCCAGACCCCAAAACTCACGCACAAACAGCCGGAACCCCCCCAAAGAGCACCTCAAATGCAAGCAAGTCAGCAAAAACACAAAACAAATTCCGCCGCCGATTTGGTCCAAACCACTTTTATCCGGTATTAGAGCTTCCCAGCAATGGCCCCAGAGCCATCAACCCAGGAGAAAACGAGTAGAAGACCCCCAAACAGCCAAAGAGCAAAAGTACAAAAATGGGGACTTAGTAATTTTTTTTCCCAATTTCCCAAATCACTCCGTGCGCGCTCTGCAGCTAGGCCCTAACTCCCCTCTGCCACCATGGATTTGCTTCAAACCTCTTGCAAACTAAAGTATCCATAGCCAGCAGTGCTCCCAGACCCCAAAACTCACCCACAAACACCAGGAAGCCCCCCAAACAGGCCCCCGAAAATGCTACATTGAGCAAAATGTCAGAAATAGCAACAAAAAAAATCAGCGTGGATTTTGTCCCAACCACTTCTATCCGGTATTAGACCTTCCCAGGAATGCCCCAAGACCCGCCAACCCACTCGCCAAAAAGCACAACACCCCCAAGCAGCCCAAAAGCAAAATCTCATACTTACAATATTTCTCGGCCTTCGGTCCAAACGCGCTGTGCAGCTAGGCCATAACTCCAGTTTTCCACCACGGACTTCCTGAAAAGCAAATGCAATCAAGATTAGAGTGTCCCAGCAGTGCTCCCAGACCCCAAAACTCACCCACAAACAGCCGGAACCCCCCAAAAGAGCACCTCAAAGGCAAGCAAGTCTGCAAAAACACAAAAGAATTTTCACCTCAGATTTGGTCCAAACCACTTTTATCCGGTATTAGAGCTTCCCAGCAATGGCCCCAGAGCCGTCAACCCAGGAGAAAACGAGTAGAAGACCCCCAAACAACCAAAGAGCAAAAGTACAAAATGGGGACTTAGTCATTTTTTTGCCAATTTCCCAAATCACTCTGCGCGCGCTCTGCAGCTAGGCCCTACCTCCCCTCTGCCACCATCGATTTGCTTCAAACCTCTTGCAAACTAAAGTATCCATAGCCAGCAGTGCTACCAGACCCTGAAACCCACCCACAAACACCATGAAGCCCCCCAAACAGGCCCCCGAAAACACTACATTGAGCAAAATGTCAGAAATAGCAACAACAATAAATCAGCGTGGATTTTGTCCCAACCACTTCTATCCGGTATTAGACCTTCCCAGGAATGCCCCAAGACCCGCCAACCCACCCGCCAAAAAGCACAACACCCCCAAACATCCCAAAAGCAAAATCTCATACTTACAATATTTCTCGGCCTTCGGTCCAAAACCACTGTGCAGCTAGGCCATAACTCCAGTTTTCCACCACGGATTTCCTGAAAAGCAAATGCAATCAAGATTAGAGTGTCCCAGCAGTGCTCCCAGACCCCAAAACTCACCCACAAACAGCCGGAACCCCCCAAAGAGCACCTCAAATGCAAGCAAGTGAGCAAAAACACAAAAAAAATTCTGCCTCCGAATTGGTCCAAACCACTTTTATCCGGTATTAGAGCTTCCCAGCAATGGCCCCAGAGCCATCAACCCAGGAGAAAACGAGTAGAAGACCCCCAAACAGACAAAGACCAAAAGTACAAAAATGGGGACTTAGTCATTTTTTTGCCAATTTCCCAAATCACTCCGCGCGCGCTCTGCAGCTAGGCCCTAACTCCCCTCTGCCACCATGGATTTGCTTCAAACCTCTTGCAAACTACAGTATCCATAGCCAGCAGTGCTCCCAGACCTCGAAACCCACCCACAAACACCAGGAAGCCCCCCAAACAGGCCCCCGAAAATGCTACATTGAGCAAAATGTCAGAAATAGCAACAAAAAAAATCAGCGTGGATTTTGTCCCAACCACTTCTATCCGGTACTAGACCTTCCCAGGAATGCCCCAAGACCCGCCAACCCACCCACCAAAAAGCACAACACCCCCAAGCAGCCCAAAAGCAAAATCTCATACTTACAATATTTCTCGGCCTTCGGTCCAAACGCGCTGTGCAACTAGGCCATAACTCCAGTTTTCCACCACGGACTTCCTGAAAAGCAAATGCAATCAAGATTAGAGTGTCCCAGCAGTGCTCCCAGACCCCAAAACTCACCCACTAACCGCCGGAACCCCCCCAAAGAGCACCTCAAAGGCAAGCAAGTCTGCAAAAACACAAAAAAATGTCCACCTCAGATTTGGTCCAAACCACTTTTATCCGGTATTAGAGCTTCCCAGCAATGGCCCCAGAGCCGTCAACCCAGGAGAAAATGAGTAGAAGACCCCCAAACAGCCAAAGAGCAAAAGTACAAAAATGGGGACTTAGTCATTTTTTTGGCAATTTCCCAAATCACTCTGTGCGCGCTCTGCAGCTAGGCCCTGCCTCCCCTCTGCCACCATCGATTTGCTTCAAACCTCTTGCAAACTAAAGTATCCATAGCCAGCAGTGCTCCCAGACCCCCAAACCCACCCACAAACACCAGGAAGCCCCCCAAACAGGCCCCCGAAAATGCTACATTGACCAAAATGTCAGAAATAGCACAAAAAAAAATCAGCGTGGATTTTGTCCCAACCACTTCTATCTCGTATTAGACCTTCCCAGGAATGCCCCAAGACCCGCCAACCCACCCGCCAAAAAGCACAACACTCCCAAACAGCCCAAAAGCAAAATCTCATACTTACAATATTTCTCGGCCTTCGGTCCAAAACCACTGTGCAGCTAGGACATAACTCCAGTTTTCCACCACGGATTTCCTGAAAAGCAAATGCAATCAAGATTAGAGTGTCCCAGCAGTGCTCCCAGACCCCAAAACTCACCCACAAACAGCCGGAACCCCCCCAAAGAGCACCTCAAATGCAAGCAAGTGAGCAAAAACACAAATAAAAATTCCGCCTCCGAATTGGTCCAAACCACTTTTATCCGGTATTAGAGCTTCCCAGCAATGGCCCCAGAGCCATCAACCCAGGAGAAAACGAGTAGAAGACCCCCAAACAGACAAAGACCAAAAGTACAAAAATGGGGACTTAGTCATTTTTTTGCCAATTTCCCAAATCACGCCGCGCGCGCTCTGCAGCTAGGCCCTAACTCCCCTCTGCCACCATGGATTTGCTTCAAACCTCTTGCAAACTAAAGTATCCATAGCCAGCAGTGCTCCCAAACCCCAAAACCCACCCACAAACACCAGAAAGCCCCCCAAACAGGCCCCTGAAAACGCTACATTGAGCATAATGTCAGAAATAGCAACAAAAAAATCAGCGTGGATTTTGTCCCAACCACTTCTATCCGGTATTAGACCTTCCCAGGAATGCCCCAAGACCCGCCAACCCACCCGCCAAAAAGCACAACACCCCCAAACAGCCCAAAAGCAAAATCTCATACTTACAATATTTCTCGGCCTTCGGTCCAAACGCGCTGTGCAGCTAGGCCATAACTCCAGTTTTCCACCACGGATTTCCTGAAAAGAAAATGCAATCAAGATTAGAGTGTCCCAGCAGTGCTCCCAGACCCCAAAACTCACTCACAAACAGCCGGAACCCCCCCAAAGAGCACCTCAAAGGCAAGCAAGTCAGCAAAAACACAAAAATATTTCTGCCTCCGATTTGGTCTAAACCATTTTTATCCGGTATTAGAGCTTCCCAGCAATGGCCCCAGAGCCGTCAACCCAGGAGAAAATGAGTAGAAGACCCCCAAACAGCCAAAGAGCAAAAGTACAAAAATGGGGACTTAGTCATTTTTTTGCCAATTTCCCAAATCACTCCGCGCGCGCTCTGCAGCTAGGCCCTAACTCCCCTCTGCCACCATGGATTTGCTTCAAACCTGTTGCAAACTAAAGTATCCATAGCCAGCAGTGCTCCCAGACCCCGAAACCCACCCACAAACACCAGGAAGCCCCCCAAACAGGCCCCCGAAAATGCTACATTGAGCAAAATGTCAGAAATAGCAACAAAAAAAATCAGCGTGGATTTTGTCCCAACCACTTCTATCCGGTATTAGACCTTCCCAGGAATGCCCCAAGACCCGCCAACCCACCCGCCAAAAAGCACAACACCCCCAAACAGCCCAAAAGCAAAATCTCATACTTACAACATTTCTCGACCTTCGGTCCAAACGCGCTGTGCAGCTAGGCCATAACTCCAGTTTTCCACCACGGACTTCCTGAAAAGCAAATGCAATCAAGATTAGAGTGTCCCAGCAGTGCTCCCAGACCCCAAAACTCACCCACAAACAGCCGGAACCCCCCCAAAGAGCACCTCAAAGGCAAGCAAGTCTGCAAAAACACAAAAAAATTTCCACCTCAGATTTTGTCCAAACCACTTTTATCCGGTATTAGAGCTTCCCAGCAATGGCCCCAGAGCCGTCAACCCAGGTGAAAACGAGTAGAAGACCCCCAAACAGCCAAAGAGCAAAAGTACAAAATGGGGACTTAGTCATTTTTTTGCCAATTTCCCAAATCACTCTGCGCGCGCTCTGCAGCTAGGCCCTACCTCCCCTCTGCCACCATCGATTTGCTTCAAACCTCTTGCAAACTAAAGTATCCATAGCCAGCAGTGCTCCCAGACCCTGAAACCCACCGACAAACACCAGGAAGCCCCCCAAACAGGCCCCCGAAAACGCTACATTGAGCAAAATGTCAGAAATAGCAACAAAAAAAATCAGCGTGGATTTTGTCCCAACCACTTCTATCCGGTATTAGACCTTCCCAGGAATGCCCCAAGACCCGCCAACCCACCCGCCAAAAAGCACAACACCCCCAAACATCCCAAAAGCAAAATCTCATACTTGCAATATTTCTCGGCCTTCGGTCCAAACGCGCTGTGCAGCTAGGCTATAACTCCAGTTTTCCACCACGGATTTCCTGAAAAGCAAATGCAATCAAGATTAGAGTGTCCCAGCAGTGCTCCCAGACCCCAAAACTCACCCACAAACAGCCGGAACCCCCCCAAAGAGCACCTCAAAGGCAAGCAAGTCTGCAAAAACACAAAAAAATGTCCACCTCAGATTTGGTCCAAACCACTTTTATCCGGTATTAGAGCTTCCCAGCAATGGCCCCAGAGCCGTCAACCCAGGAGAAAACGAGTAGATGACCCCCAAACAGCCAAAGAGCAAAAGTACAAAATGGGGACGTAGTCATTTGTTTGCCAATTTCCCAAATCACTCTGCGCGCGCTCTGCAGCTAGGCCCTACCTCCCCTCTGCCACCATTGATTTGCTTCAAACCTCTTGCAAACTAAAGTATCCATAGCCAGCAGTGCTCCCAGACCCTGACACCCACCCACAAACACCAGGAAGCCCCCCAAACAGGCCCCCGAAAACGCTACATTGAGCAAAATGTCAGAAATAGCAACAACAAAAATCAGCGTGGATTTTGTCCCAACCACTTCTATCCGGTATCAGACCTTCCCAGGAATGCCCCAAGACCCGCCAAAAAGCACAACACCCCCAAACATCCCAAAAGCAAAATCTCATACTTGCAATATTTCTCGGCCTTCGGTCCAAACGCGCTGTGCAGCTAGGCCATAACTCCAGTTTTCCACCACGGATTTCCTGAAAAGCAAATGCAATCAAGATTAGAGTGTCCTAGCTGTGCTCCCAGACCCCAAAACTCACCCACAAACAGCCGGAACCCCCCCAAAGAGCACCTCAAATGCAAGCAAGTCAGCAAAAACACAAAAAAATTCTGCCTCCGATTTGGTCCAAACCACTTTTATCCGGTATTAGAGCTTCCCAGCAATGGCCCCAGAGCCATCAACCCAGGAGAAAACGAGTAGAAGACTCCCAAACAGCCAAAGAGCAAAAGTACAAAAATGGGGACTTAGTCATTTTTTTGCCAATTTCCCAAATCACTCCGCGCGCGCTCTGCAGCTAGGCCCTAACTCCCCTCTGCCACCATGGATTTGCTTCAAACCTCTTGCAAACTAAAGTATCCATAGCCAGCAGTGCTCCCAGACCCCAAACCCCACCCACAAACACCAGAAAGCCCCCCAAACAGGCCCCCGAAAACGCTACATTGAGCAAAATGTCGGAAATAGCAACAAAAAAATCAGCGTGGATTTTGTCCCAACCACTTCTATCTGGTATTAGACCTTCCCAGGAATGCCCCAAGACCCGCCAACCCACCCGCCAAAAAGCACAACACCCCCAAACAGCCCAAAAGCAAAATCTCATACTTACAATATTTCTCGGCCTTCGGTCCAAACGCGCTGTGCAGCTAGGCCATAACTCCAGTTTTCCACCACGGATTTCCTGAAAAGCAAATGCAATCAAGATTAGAGTGTCCCAGCAGTGCTCCCAGACCCCAAAACTCACTCACAAACAGCCGGAACCCCCCCAAAGAGCACCTCAAAGGCAAGCAAGTCAGCAAAAACACAAAAATATTTCTGCCTCCGATTTGGTCTAAACCATTTTTATCCGGTATTAGAGCTTCCCAGCAATGGCCCCAGAGCCGTCAACCCAGGAGAAAATGAGTAGAAGACCCCCAAACAGCCAAAGAGCAAAAGTACAAAAATGGGGACTTAGTCATTTTTTTGCCAATTTCCCAAATCACTCCGCGCGCGCTCTGCAGCTAGGCCCTAACTCCCCTCTGCCACCATGGATTTGCTTCAAACCTGTTGCAAACTAAAGTATCCATAGCCAGCAGTGCTCCCAGACCCCGAAACCCACCCACAAACACCAGGAAGCCCCCCAAACAGGCCCCCGAAAATGCTACATTGAGCAAAATGTCAGAAATAGCAACAAAAAAAATCAGCGTGGATTTTGTCCCAACCACTTCTATCCGGTATTAGACCTTCCCAGGAATGCCCCAAGACCCGCCAACCCACCCGCCAAAAAGCACAACACCCCCAAACATCCCAAAAGCAAAATCTCATACTTACAATATTTCTCGGCCTTCGGTCCAAAACCACTGTGCAGCTAGGCCATAACTCCAGTTTTCCACCACGGATTTCCTGAAAAGCAAATGCAATCAAGATTAGAGTGTCCCAGCAGTGCTCCCAGACCCCAAAACTCACCCACAAACAGCCGGAACCCCCCAAAGAGCACCTCAAATGCAAGCAAGTGAGCAAAAACACAAAAAAAATTCCGCCTCCGAATTGGTCCAAACCACTTTTATCCGGTATTAGAGCTTCCCAGCAATGGCCCCAGAGCCATCAACCCAGGAGAAAACGAGTAGAAGACCCCCAAACAGACAAAGACCAAAAGTACAAAAATGGGGACTTAGTCATTTTTTTGCCAATTTCCCAAATCACTCCGCGCGGGCTCTGCAGCTAGGCCCTAACTCCCCTCTGCCACCATGGATTTGCTTCAAACCTCTTGCAAACTACAGTATCCATAGCCAGCAGTGCTCCCAGACCTCGAAACCCACCCACAAACACCAGGAAGCCCCCCAAACAGGCCCCCGAAAATGCTACATTGAGCAAAATGTCAGAAATAGCAACAAAAAAAATCAGCGTGGATTTTGTCCCAACCACTTCTATCCGGTACTAGACCTTCCCAGGAATGCCCCAAGACCCGCCAACCCACCCACCAAAAAGCACAACACCCCCAAGCAGCCCAAAAGCAAAATCTCATACTTACAATATTTCTCGGCCTTCGGTCCAAACGCGCTGTGCAACTAGGCCATAACTCCAGTTTTCCACCACGGACTTCCTGAAAAGCAAATGCAATCAAGATTAGAGTGTCCCAGCAGTGCTCCCAGACCCCAAAACTCACCCACTAACCGCCGGAACCCCCCCAAAGAGCACCTCAAAGGCAAGCAAGTCTGCAAAAACACAAAAAAATGTCCACCTCAGATTTGGTCCAAACCACTTTTATCCGGTATTAGAGCTTCCCAGCAATGGCCCCAGAGCCGTCAACCCAGGAGAAAATGAGTAGAAGACCCCCAAACAGCCAAAGAGCAAAAGTACAAAAATGGGGACTTAGTCATTTTTTTGGCAATTTCCCAAATCACTCTGTGCGCGCTCTGCAGCTAGGCCCTGCCTCCCCTCTGCCACCATCGATTTGCTTCAAACCTCTTGCAAACTAAAGTATCCATAGCCAGCAGTGCTCCCAGACCCCCAAACCCACCCACAAACACCAGGAAGCCCCCCAAACAGGCCCCCGAAAATGCTACATTGACCAAAATGTCAGAAATAGCACCAAAAAAAATCAGCGTGGATTTTGTCCCAACCACTTCTATCTCGTATTAGACCTTCCCAGGAATGCCCCAAGACCCGCCAACCCACCCGCCAAAAAGCACAACACTCCCAAACAGCCCAAAAGCAAAATCTCATACTTACAATATTTCTCGGCCTTCGGTCCAAAACCACTGTGCAGCTAGGACATAACTCCAGTTTTCCACCACGGATTTCCTGAAAAGCAAATGCAATCAAGATTAGAGTGTCCCAGCAGTGCTCCCAGACCCCAAAACTCA
Source organism: Lissotriton vulgaris (assembly GCF_964263255.1). Classification (NCBI taxonomy): domain Eukaryota; kingdom Metazoa; phylum Chordata; class Amphibia; order Caudata; family Salamandridae; genus Lissotriton; species Lissotriton vulgaris. The sequence continues at coordinate 862,726,659 of NC_141687.1, read as the reverse complement.
CCCACAAACAGCCGGAACCCCCCCAAAGAGCACCTCAAATGCAAGCAAGTGAGCAAAAACACAAATAAAAATTCCGCCTCCGAATTGGTCCAAACCACTTTTATCCGGTATTAGAGCTTCCCAGCAATGGCCCCAGAGCCATCAACCCAGGAGAAAACGAGTAGAAGACCCCCAAACAGACAAAGACCAAAAGTACAAAAATGGGGACTTAGTCATTTTTTTGCCAATTTCCCAAATCACGCCGCGCGCGCTCTGCAGCTAGGCCCTAACTCCCCTCTGCCACCATGGATTTGCTTCAAACCTCTTGCAAACTAAAGTATCCATAGCCAGCAGTGCTCCCAAACCCCAAAACCCACCCACAAACACCAGAGAGCCCCCCAAACAGGCCCCTGAAAACGCTACATTGAGCATAATGTCAGAAATAGCAACAAAAAAATCAGCGTGGATTTTGTCCCAACCACTTCTATCCGGTATTAGACCTTCCCAGGAATGCCCCAAGACCCGCCAACCCACCCGCCAAAAAGCACAACACCCCCAAACAGCCCAAAAGCAAAATCTCATACTTACAATATTTCTCGGCCTTCGGTCCAAACGCGCTGTGCAGCTAGGCCATAACTCCAGTTTTCCACCACGGATTTCCTGAAAAGAAAATGCAATCAAGATTAGAGTGTCCCAGCAGTGCTCCCAGACCCCAAAACTCACTCACAAACAGCCGGAACCCCCCCAAAGAGCACCTCAAAGGCAAGCAAGTCAGCAAAAACACAAAAATATTTCTGCCTCCGATTTGGTCTAAACCATTTTTATCCGGTATTAGAGCTTCCCAGCAATGGCCCCAGAGCCGTCAACCCAGGAGAAAATGAGTAGAAGACCCCCAAACAGCCAAAGAGCAAAAGTACAAAAATGGGGACTTAGTCATTTTTTTGCCAATTTCCCAAATCACTCCGCGCGCGCTCTGCAGCTAGGCCCTAACTCCCCTCTGCCACCATGGATTTGCTTCAAACCTGTTGCAAACTAAAGTATCCATAGCCAGCAGTGCTCCCAGACCCCGAAACCCACCCACAAACACCAGGAAGCCCCCCAAACAGGCCCCCGAAAATGCTACATTGAGCAAAATGTCAGAAATAGCAACAAAAAAAATCAGCGTGGATTTTGTCCCAACCACTTCTATCCGGTATTAGACCTTCCCAGGAATGCCCCAAGACCCGCCAACCCACCCGCCAAAAAGCACAACACCCCCAAACAGCCCAAAAGCAAAATCTCATACTTACAACATTTCTCGACCTTCGGTCCAAACGCGCTGTGCAGCTAGGCCATAACTCCAGTTTTCCACCACGGACTTCCTGAAAAGCAAATGCAATCAAGATTAGAGTGTCCCAGCAGTGCTCCCAGACCCCAAAACTCACCCACAAACAGCCGGAACCCCCCCAAAGAGCACCTCAAAGGCAAGCAAGTCTGCAAAAACACAAAAAAATTTCCACCTCAGATTTTGTCCAAACCACTTTTATCCGGTATTAGAGCTTCCCAGCAATGGCCCCAGAGCCGTCAACCCAGGTGAAAACGAGTAGAAGACCCCCAAACAGCCAAAGAGCAAAAGTACAAAATGGGGACTTAGTCATTTTTTTGCCAATTTCCCAAATCACTCTGCGCGCGCTCTGCAGCTAGGCCCTACCTCCCCTCTGCCACCATCGATTTGCTTCAAACCTCTTGCAAACTAAAGTATCCATAGCCAGCAGTGCTCCCAGACCCTGAAACCCACCGACAAACACCAGGAAGCCCCCCAAACAGGCCCCCGAAAACGCTACATTGAGCAAAATGTCAGAAATAGCAACAAAAAAAATCAGCGTGGATTTTGTCCCAACCACTTCTATCCGGTATTAGACCTTCCCAGGAATGCCCCAAGACCCGCCAACCCACCCGCCAAAAAGCACAACACCCCCAAACATCCCAAAAGCAAAATCTCATACTTGCAATATTTCTCGGCCTTCGGTCCAAACGCGCTGTGCAGCTAGGCTATAACTCCAGTTTTCCACCACGGATTTCCTGAAAAGCAAATGCAATCAAGATTAGAGTGTCCCAGCAGTGCTCCCAGACCCCAAAACTCACCCACAAACAGCCGGAACCCCCCCAAAGAGCACCTCAAAGGCAAGCAAGTCTGCAAAAACACAAAAAAATGTCCACCTCAGATTTGGTCCAAACCACTTTTATCCGGTATTAGAGCTTCCCAGCAATGGCCCCAGAGCCGTCAACCCAGGAGAAAACGAGTAGATGACCCCCAAACAGCCAAAGAGCAAAAGTACAAAATGGGGACGTAGTCATTTGTTTGCCAATTTCCCAAATCACTCTGCGCGCGCTCTGCAGCTAGGCCCTACCTCCCCTCTGCCACCATTGATTTGCTTCAAACCTCTTGCAAACTAAAGTATCCATAGCCAGCAGTGCTCCCAGACCCTGACACCCACCCACAAACACCAGGAAGCCCCCCAAACAGGCCCCCGAAAACGCTACATTGAGCAAAATGTCAGAAATAGCAACAACAAAAATCAGCGTGGATTTTGTCCCAACCACTTCTATCCGGTATCAGACCTTCCCAGGAATGCCCCAAGACCCGCCAAAAAGCACAACACCCCCAAACATCCCAAAAGCAAAATCTCATACTTGCAATATTTCTCGGCCTTCGGTCCAAACGCGCTGTGCAGCTAGGCCATAACTCCAGTTTTCCACCACGGATTTCCTGAAAAGCAAATGCAATCAAGATTAGAGTGTCCCAGCTGTGCTCCCAGACCCCAAAACTCACCCACAAACAGCCGGAACCCCCCCAAAGAGCACCTCAAATGCAAGCAAGTCAGCAAAAACACAAAAAAATTCTGCCTCCGATTTGGTCCAAACCACTTTTATCCGGTATTAGAGCTTCCCAGCAATGGCCCCAGAGCCATCAACCCAGGAGAAAACGAGTAGAAGACTCCCAAACAGCCAAAGAGCAAAAGTACAAAAATGGGGACTTAGTCATTTTTTTGCCAATTTCCCAAATCACTCCGCGCGCGCTCTGCAGCTAGGCCCTAACTCCCCTCTGCCACCATGGATTTGCTTCAAACCTCTTGCAAACTAAAGTATCCATAGCCAGCAGTGCTCCCAGACCCCAAACCCCACCCACAAACACCAGAAAGCCCCCCAAACAGGCCCCCGAAAACGCTACATTGAGCAAAATGTCGGAAATAGCAACAAAAAAATCAGCGTGGATTTTGTCCCAACCACTTCTATCTGGTATTAGACCTTCCCAGGAATGCCCCAAGACCCGCCAACCCACCCGCCAAAAAGCACAACACCCCCAAACAGCCCAAAAGCAAAATCTCATACTTACAATATTTCTCGGCCTTCGGTCCAAACGCGCTGTGCAGCTAGGCCATAACTCCAGTTTTCCACCACGGATTTCCTGAAAAGCAAATGCAATCAAGATTAGAGTGTCCCAGCAGTGCTCCCAGACCCCAAAACTCACTCACAAACAGCCGGAACCCCCCCAAAGAGCACCTCAAAGGCAAGCAAGTCAGCAAAAACACAAAAATATTTCTGCCTCCGATTTGGTCTAAACCATTTTTATCCGGTATTAGAGCTTCCCAGCAATGGCCCCAGAGCCGTCAACCCAGGAGAAAATGAGTAGAAGACCCCCAAACAGCCAAAGAGCAAAAGTACAAAAATGGGGACTTAGTCATTTTTTTGCCAATTTCCCAAATCACTCCGCGCGCGCTCTGCAGCTAGGCCCTAACTCCCCTCTGCCACCATGGATTTGCTTCAAACCTGTTGCAAACTAAAGTATCCATAGCCAGCAGTGCTCCCAGACCCCGAAACCCACCCACAAACACCAGGAAGCCCCCCAAACAGGCCCCCGAAAATGCTACATTGAGCAAAATGTCAGAAATAGCAACAAAAAAAATCAGCGTGGATTTTGTCCCAACCACTTCTATCCGGTATTAGACCTTCCCAGGAATGCCCCAAGACCCGCCAACCCACCCGCCAAAAAGCACAACACCCCCAAACATCCCAAAAGCAAAATCTCATACTTACAATATTTCTCGGCCTTCGGTCCAAAACCACTGTGCAGCTAGGCCATAACTCCAGTTTTCCACCACGGATTTCCTGAAAAGCAAATGCAATCAAGATTAGAGTGTCCCAGCAGTGCTCCCAGACCCCAAAACTCACCCACAAACAGCCGGAACCCCCCAAAGAGCACCTCAAATGCAAGCAAGTGAGCAAAAACACAAAAAAAATTCCGCCTCCGAATTGGTCCAAACCACTTTTATCCGGTATTAGAGCTTCCCAGCAATGGCCCCAGAGCCATCAACCCAGGAGAAAACGAGTAGAAGACCCCCAAACAGACAAAGACCAAAAGTACAAAAATGGGGACTTAGTCATTTTTTTGCCAATTTCCCAAATCACTCCGCGCGCGCTCTGCAGCTAGGCCCTAACTCCCCTCTGCCACCATGGATTTGCTTCAAACCTCTTGCAAACTACAGTATCCATAGCCAGCAGTGCTCCCAGACCTCGAAACCCACCCACAAACACCAGGAAGCCCCCCAAACAGGCCCCCGAAAATGCTACATTGAGCAAAATGTCAGAAATAGCAACAAAAAAAATCAGCGTGGATTTTGTCCCAACCACTTCTATCCGGTACTAGACCTTCCCAGGAATGCCCCAAGACCCGCCAACCCACCCACCAAAAAGCACAACACCCCCAAGCAGCCCAAAAGCAAAATCTCATACTTACAATATTTCTCGGCCTTCGGTCCAAACGCGCTGTGCAACTAGGCCATAACTCCAGTTTTCCACCACGGACTTCCTGAAAAGCAAATGCAATCAAGATTAGAGTGTCCCAGCAGTGCTCCCAGACCCCAAAACTCACCCACTAACCGCCGGAACCCCCCCAAAGAGCACCTCAAAGGCAAGCAAGTCTGCAAAAACACAAAAAAATGTCCACCTCAGATTTGGTCCAAACCACTTTTATCCGGTATTAGAGCTTCCCAGCAATGGCCCCAGAGCCGTCAACCCAGGAGAAAATGAGTAGAAGACCCCCAAACAGCCAAAGAGCAAAAGTACAAAAATGGGGACTTAGTCATTTTTTTGGCAATTTCCCAAATCACTCTGTGCGCGCTCTGCAGCTAGGCCCTGCCTCCCCTCTGCCACCATCGATTTGCTTCAAACCTCTTGCAAACTAAAGTATCCATAGCCAGCAGTGCTCCCAGACCCCCAAACCCACCCACAAACACCAGGAAGCCCCCCAAACAGGCCCCCGAAAATGCTACATTGACCAAAATGTCAGAAATAGCACAAAAAAAAATCAGCGTGGATTTTGTCCCAACCACTTCTATCTCGTATTAGACCTTCCCAGGAATGCCCCAAGACCCGCCAACCCACCCGCCAAAAAGCACAACACTCCCAAACAGCCCAAAAGCAAAATCTCATACTTACAATATTTCTCGGCCTTCGGTCCAAAACCACTGTGCAGCTAGGACATAACTCCAGTTTTCCACCACGGATTTCCTGAAAAGCAAATGCAATCAAGATTAGAGTGTCCCAGCAGTGCTCCCAGACCCCAAAACTCACCCACAAACAGCCGGAACCCCCCCAAAGAGCACCTCAAATGCAAGCAAGTGAGCAAAAACACAAATAAAAATTCCGCCTCCGAATTGGTCCAAACCACTTTTATCCGGTATTAGAGCTTCCCAGCAATGGCCCCAGAGCCATCAACCCAGGAGAAAACGAGTAGAAGACCCCCAAACAGACAAAGACCAAAAGTACAAAAATGGGGACTTAGTCATTTTTTTGCCAATTTCCCAAATCACGCCGCGCGCGCTCTGCAGCTAGGCCCTAACTCCCCTCTGCCACCATGGATTTGCTTCAAACCTCTTGCAAACTAAAGTATCCATAGCCAGCAGTGCTCCCAAACCCCAAAACCCACCCACAAACACCAGAAAGCCCCCCAAACAGGCCCCTGAAAACGCTACATTGAGCATAATGTCAGAAATAGCAACAAAAAAATCAGCGTGGATTTTGTCCCAACCACTTCTATCCGGTATTAGACCTTCCCAGGAATGCCCCAAGACCCGCCAACCCACCCGCCAAAAAGCACAACACCCCCAAACAGCCCAAAAGCAAAATCTCATACTTACAATATTTCTCGGCCTTCGGTCCAAACGCGCTGTGCAGCTAGGCCATAACTCCAGTTTTCCACCACGGATTTCCTGAAAAGAAAATGCAATCAAGATTAGAGTGTCCCAGCAGTGCTCCCAGACCCCAAAACTCACTCACAAACAGCCGGAACCCCCCCAAAGAGCACCTCAAAGGCAAGCAAGTCAGCAAAAACACAAAAATATTTCTGCCTCCGATTTGGTCTAAACCATTTTTATCCGGTATTAGAGCTTCCCAGCAATGGCCCCAGAGCCGTCAACCCAGGAGAAAATGAGTAGAAGACCCCCAAACAGCCAAAGAGCAAAAGTACAAAAATGGGGACTTAGTCATTTTTTTGCCAATTTCCCAAATCACTCCGCGCGCGCTCTGCAGCTAGGCCCTAACTCCCCTCTGCCACCATGCATTTGCTTCAAACCTGTTGCAAACTAAAGTATCCATAGCCAGCAGTGCTCCCAGACCCCGAAACCCACCCACAAACACCAGGAAGCCCCCCAAACAGGCCCCCGAAAATGCTACATTGAGCAAAATGTCAGAAATAGCAACAAAAAAAATCAGCGTGGATTTTGTCCCAACCACTTCTATCCGGTATTAGACCTTCCCAGGAATGCCCCAAGACCCGCCAACCCACCCGCCAAAAAGCACAACACCCCCAAACAGCCCAAAAGCAAAATCTCATACTTACAACATTTCTCGACCTTCGGTCCAAACGCGCTGTGCAGCTAGGCCATAACTCCAGTTTTCCACCACGGACTTCCTGAAAAGCAAATGCAATCAAGATTAGAGTGTCCCAGCAGTGCTCCCAGACCCCAAAACTCACCCACAAACAGCCGGAACCCCCCCAAAGAGCACCTCAAAGGCAAGCAAGTCTGCAAAAACACAAAAAAATTTCCACCTCAGATTTTGTCCAAACCACTTTTATCCGGTATTAGAGCTTCCCAGCAATGGCCCCAGAGCCGTCAACCCAGGTGAAAACGAGTAGAAGACCCCCAAACAGCCAAAGAGCAAAAGTACAAAATGGGGACTTAGTCATTTTTTTGCCAATTTCCCAAATCACTCTGCGCGCGCTCTGCAGCTAGGCCCTACCTCCCCTCTGCCACCATCGATTTGCTTCAAACCTCTTGCAAACTAAAGTATCCATAGCCAGCAGTGCTCCCAGACCCTGAAACCCACCGACAAACACCAGGAAGCCCCCCAAACAGGCCCCCGAAAACGCTACATTGAGCAAAATGTCAGAAATAGCAACAAAAAAAATCAGCGTGGATTTTGTCCCAACCACTTCTATCCGGTATTAGACCTTCCCAGGAATGCCCCAAGACCCGCCAACCCACCCGCCAAAAAGCACAACACCCCCAAACATCCCAAAAGCAAAATCTCATACTTGCAATATTTCTCGGCCTTCGGTCCAAACGCGCTGTGCAGCTAGGCTATAACTCCAGTTTTCCACCACGGATTTCCTGAAAAGCAAATGCAATCAAGATTAGAGTGTCCCAGCAGTGCTCCCAGACCCCAAAACTCACCCACAAACAGCCGGAACCCCCCCAAAGAGCACCTCAAAGGCAAGCAAGTCTGCAAAAACACAAAAAAATGTCCACCTCAGATTTGGTCCAAACCACTTTTATCCGGTATTAGAGCTTCCCAGCAATGGCCCCAGAGCCGTCAACCCAGGAGAAAACGAGTAGATGACCCCCAAACAGCCAAAGAGCAAAAGTACAAAATGGGGACGTAGTCATTTGTTTGCCAATTTCCCAAATCACTCTGCGCGCGCTCTGCAGCTAGGCCCTACCTCCCCTCTGCCACCATTGATTTGCTTCAAACCTCTTGCAAACTAAAGTATCCATAGCCAGCAGTGCTCCCAGACCCTGACACCCACCCACAAACACCAGGAAGCCCCCCAAACAGGCCCCCGAAAACGCTACATTGAGCAAAATGTCAGAAATAGCAACAACAAAAATCAGCGTGGATTTTGTCCCAACCACTTCTATCCGGTATCAGACCTTCCCAGGAATGCCCCAAGACCCGCCAAAAAGCACAACACCCCCAAACATCCCAAAAGCAAAATCTCATACTTGCAATATTTCTCGGCCTTCGGTCCAAACGCGCTGTGCAGCTAGGCCATAACTCCAGTTTTCCACCACGGATTTCCTGAAAAGCAAATGCAATCAAGATTAGAGTGTCCCAGCTGTGCTCCCAGACCCCAAAACTCACCCACAAACAGCCGGAACCCCCCCAAAGAGCACCTCAAATGCAAGCAAGTCAGCAAAAACACAAAAAAATTCTGCCTCCGATTTGGTCCAAACCACTTTTATCCGGTATTAGAGCTTCCCAGCAATGGCCCCAGAGCCATCAACCCAGGAGAAAACGAGTAGAAGACTCCCAAACAGCCAAAGAGCAAAAGTACAAAAATGGGGACTTAGTCATTTTTTTGCCAATTTCCCAAATCACTCCGCGCGCGCTCTGCAGCTAGGCCCTAACTCCCCTCTGCCACCATGGATTTGCTTCAAACCTCTTGCAAACTAAAGTATCCATAGCCAGCAGTGCTCCCAGACCCCAAACCCCACCCACAAACACCAGAAAGCCCCCCAAACAGGCCCCCGAAAACGCTACATTGAGCAAAATGTCGGAAATAGCAACAAAAAAATCAGCGTGGATTTTGTCCCAACCACTTCTATCTGGTATTAGACCTTCCCAGGAATGCCCCAAGACCCGCCAACCCACCCGCCAAAAAGCACAACACCCCCAAACAGCCCAAAAGCAAAATCTCATACTTACAATATTTCTCGGCCTTCGGTCCAAACGCGCTGTGCAGCTAGGCCATAACTCCAGTTTTCCACCACGGATTTCCTGAAAAGCAAATGCAATCAAGATTAGAGTGTCCCAGCAGTGCTCCCAGACCCCAAAACTCACTCACAAACAGCCGGAACCCCCCCAAAGAGCACCTCAAAGGCAAGCAAGTCAGCAAAAACACAAAAATATTTCTGCCTCCGATTTGGTCTAAACCATTTTTATCCGGTATTAGAGCTTCCCAGCAATGGCCCCAGAGCCGTCAACCCAGGAGAAAATGAGTAGAAGACCCCCAAACAGCCAAAGAGCAAAAGTACAAAAATGGGGACTTAGTCATTTTTTTGCCAATTTCCCAAATCACTCCGCGCGCGCTCTGCAGCTAGGCCCTAACTCCCCTCTGCCACCATGGATTTGCTTCAAACCTGTTGCAAACTAAAGTATCCATAGCCAGCAGTGCTCCCAGACCCCGAAACCCACCCACAAACACCAGGAAGCCCCCCAAACAGGCCCCCGAAAATGCTACATTGAGCAAAATGTCAGAAATAGCAACAAAAAAAATCAGCGTGGATTTTGTCCCAACCACTTCTATCCGGTATTAGACCTTCCCAGGAATGCCCCAAGACCCGCCAACCCACCCGCCAAAAAGCACAACACCCCCAAACAGCCCAAAAGCAAAATCTCATACTTACAATATTTCTCGACCTTCGGTCCAAACGCGCTGTGCAGCTAGGCCATAACTCCAGTTTTCCACCACGGACTTCCTGAAAAGCAAATGCAATCAAGATTAGAGTGTCCCAGCAGTGCTCCCAGACCCCAAAACTCACCCACAAACAGCCGGAACCCCCCCAAAGAGCACCTCAAAGGCAAGCAAGTCTGCAAAAACACAAAAAAATTTCCACCTCAGATTATGTCCAAACCACTTTTATCCGGTATTAGAGCTTCCCAGCAATGGCCCCAGAGCCGTCAACCCAGGAGAAAACGAGTAGAAGACCCCCAAACAGCCAAAGAGCAAAAGTACAAAATGGGGACTTAGTCATTTTTTTGCCAATTTCCCAAATCACTCTGCGCGCGCTCTGCAGCTAGGCCCTACCTCCCCTCTGCCACCATCGATTTGCTTCAAACCTCTTGCAAACTAAAGTATCCATAGCCAGCAGTGCTCCCAGACCCTGAAACCCACCGACAAACACCAGGAAGCCCCCCAAACAGGCCCCCGAAAACGCTACATTGAGCAAAATGTCAGAAATAGCAACAAAAAAAATCAGCGTGGATTTTGTCCCAACCACTTCTATCCGGTATTAGACCTTCCCAGGAATGCCCCAAGACCCGCCAACCCACCCGCCAAAAAGCACAACACCCCCAAACATCCCAAAAGCAAAATCTCATACTTGCAATATTTCTCGGCCTTCGGTCCAAACGCGCTGTGCAGCTAGGCTATAACTCCAGTTTTCCACCACGGATTTCCTGAAAAGCAAATGCAATCAAGATTAGAGTGTCCCAGCAGTGCTCCCAGACCCCAAAACTCACCCACAAACAGCCGGAACCCCCCCAAAGAGCACCTCAAAGGCAAGCAAGTCTGCAAAAACACAAAAAAATGTCCACCTCAGATTTGGTCCAAACCACTTTTATCCGGTATTAGAGCTTCCCAGCAATGGCCCCAGAGCCGTCAACCCAGGAGAAAACGAGTAGATGACCCCCAAACAGCCAAAGAGCAAAAGTACAAAATGGGGACGTAGTCATTTTTTTGCCAATTTCCCAAATCACTCTGCGCGCGCTCTGCAGCTAGGCCCTACCTCCCCTCTGCCACCATTGATTTGCTTCAAACCTCTTGCAAACTAAAGTATCCATAGCCAGCAGTGCTCCCAGACCCTGACACCCACCCACAAACACCAGGAAGCCCCCCAAACAGGCCCCCGAAAACGCTACATTGAGCAAAATGTCAGAAATAGCAACAACAAAAATCAGCGTGGATTTTGTCCCAACCACTTCTATCCGGTATCAGACCTTCCCAGGAATGCCCCAAGACCCGCCAAAAAGCACAACACCCCCAAACATCCCAAAAGCAAAATCTCATACTTGCAATATTTCTCGGCCTTCGGTCCAAACGCGCTGTGCAGCTAGGCCATAACTCCAGTTTTCCACCACGGATTTCCTGAAAAGCAAATGCAATCAAGATTAGAGTGTCCCAGCTGTGCTCCCAGACCCCAAAACTCACCCACAAACAGCCGGAACCCCCCCAAAGAGCACCTCAAATGCAAGCAAGTCAGCAAAAACACAAAAAAATTCTGCCTCTGATTTGGTCCAAACCACTTTTATCCGGTATTAGAGCTTCCCAGCAATGGCCCCAGAGCCATCAACCCAGGAGAAAACGAGTAGAAGACTCCCAAACAGCCAAAGAGCAAAAGTACAAAAATGGGGACTTAGTAATTTTTTTGCCAATTTCCCAAATCACTCAGCGCGCGCTCTGCAGCTAAGCCCTAACTCCCCACTGCCACCATGGATTTGCTTCAAACCTCTTGCAAACTAAAGTATCCATAGCCAGCAGTGCTCCCAGACCCCAAAACCCACCCACTAACACCAGGAAGCCCCCCAAACAGGCCCCAGAAAATGCTACATTGAGCAAAATGTCAGAAATAGCACCAAAAAAAATCAGCGTGGATTTTGTCCCAACCACTTCTATCCGGTATTACACCTTCCCAGGAATGCCCCAAGACCCGCCAACCCACCCGCCAAAAAGCACAACACCCCCAAACAGCCCAAAAGCAAAATCTCATACTTACAATATTTCTCGGCCTTCGGTCCAAACGCGCTGTGCAGCTAGGCCATAACTCCAGTTTTCCACCACGGACTTCCTGAAAATCAAATGCAATCAAGATTAGAGTGTCCCAGCAATGCTCCCAGACCCCAAAACTTACGCACAAACAGCCGGAACCCCCCAAAGAGCTCTTCAAAGGCAAGCAAGTCAGTAAAAACAAAAAAAATTCTGCCTCTGATTTTGTCCAAACCACTTTTATCCGGTATTAGAGCTTCCCAGGAATGTCCCCAGAGCTGTCAACCCAGGAGAAAATGAGTAGAAGACCCCCAAACAGCCAAAGAGCAAAAGTACAAAATGGGGACTTAGTCATTTTTTTGCCAATTTCCCAAATCACTCTGCGCGCGCTCTGCAGCTAGGCCCTACCTCCCCTCTGCCACCATCGATTTGCTTCAAACCTCTTGCAAACTAAAGTATCCATAGCCAGCAGTGCTCCCAGACCCTGAAACCCACCCACAAACACCAGGAAGCCCCCCAAACAGGCCCCCAAAAACGCTACATTGAGCAAAATGTCAGAAATAGCAACAACAAAAAATCAGCGTGGATTTTGTCCCAACCACTTCTGTCGGTATTAGACCTTCCCAGGAATGCCCCAAGACCCGCCAACCCACCCGCCAAAAAGCACAACACCCCCAAACATCACAAAAGCAAAATCTCATACTTGCAATATTTCTCGGCCTTCGGTCCAAACGCGCTGTGCAGCTAGGCCATAACTCCAGTTTTCCACCACGGATTTCCTGAAAAGCAAATGCAATCAAGATTAGAGTGTCCCAGCTGTGCTCCCAGACCCCAAAACTCACCCACAAACAGCCGGAACCCCCCCAAAGAGCACCTCAAATGCAAGCAAGTCAGCAAAAACACAAAAAAAATTCCGCGTCCGATTTGGTCCAAACCACTTTTATCCGGTATTAGAGCTTCCCAGCAATGGCCCCAGAGCCATCAACCCAGGAGAAAACGAGTAGAAGACCCCCAAACAGCCAAAGAGCAAAAGTACAAAAATGGGGACTTAGTAATTTTTTTGCCAATTTCCCAAATCACTCAGCGCGCGCTCTGCAGCTAAGCCCTAACTCCCCTCTGCCACCATGGATTTGCTTCAAACCTCTTGCAAACTAAAGTATCCATAGCCAGCAGTGCTCCCAGACCCCAAAACCCACCCACAAACACCAGGAAGCCCCCCAAACAGGCCCCCGAAAAAGCTACATTGAGCAAAATGTCAGAAATAGCACACAAAAAAATCAGCGTGGATTTTGTCCCAACCAATTCTATCCGGTATTACACCTTCCCAGGAATGCCCCAAGACCCGCCAACCCACCCGCCAAAAAGCACAACACCCCCAAACAGCCCAAAAGCAAAATCTCATACTTACAATATTTCTCGGCCTTCGGTCCAAACGCGCTGTGCAGCTAGGCCATAACTCCAGTTTTCCACCACGGCCTTCCTGAAAAGCAAATGCAATCAAGATTAGAGTGTCCCAGCAATGCTCCCAGACCCCAAAACTCACGCACAAACAGCCGGAACCCCCCAAAGAGCTCTTCAAAGGCAAGCAAGTCAGTAAAAACAAAAAAAATTCCGCCTCTGATTTGGTCCAAACCACTTTTATCCGGTATTAGAGCTTCTCAGGAATGGCCCCAGAGCTGTCAACCCAGGAGAAAATGAGTAGAAGACCCCCAAACAGCCAAAGAGCAAAAGTACAAAATGGGGACTTAGTCATTTTTTTGCCAATTTCCCAAATCACTCTGCGCGCGCTCTGCAGCTAGGCCCTACCTCCCCTCTGCCACCATCGATTTGCTTCAAACCTCTTGCAAACTAAAGTATCCTTAGCCAGCAGTGCTCCCAGACCCTGAAACCCACCCACAAACACCAGGAAGCCCCCCAAACAGGCCCCCGAAAACGCTACATTGAGCAAAATGTCAGAAATAGCAACAAAAAAAATCAGCGTGGATTTTGTCCCAACCACTTCTATCCGGTATTAGACCTTCCCAGGAATGCCCCAAGATCCGCCAACCCACCCGCCAAAAAGCACAACACCCCCAAACATCCCAAAAGCAAAATCTCATACTTGCAATATTTCTCGGCCTTCGGTCCAAACGCGCTGTGCAGCTAGGCCATAACTCCAGTTTTCCACCACGGATTTCCTGAAAAGCAAATGCAATCAAGATTAGAGTGTCCCAGCAGTGCTCCCAGACCCCAAAACTCACCCACAAACAGCCGGAACCCCCCCCAAAGAGCACCTCAAAGGCAAGCAAGTCTGCAAAAACACAAAAAAATGTCCACCTCAGATTTGGTCCAAACCACTTTTATCCGGTATTAGAGCTTCCCAGCAATGGCCCCAGAGCCGTCAACCCAGGAGAAAAAGAGTAGATGACCCCCAAACAGCCAAAGAGCAAAAGTACAAAATGGGGACTTAGTCATTTTTTTGCCAATTTCCCAAATCACTCTGCGCGCGCTCTGCAGCTAGGCCCTACCTCCCCTCTGCCACCATCGATTTGCTTCAAACCTCTTGCAAACTAAAGTATCCATAGCCAGCAGTGCTCCCAGACCCTGAAACCCACCCACAAACCCCAGGAAGCCCCCCAAACAGGCCCCCGAAAACGCTACATTGAGCAAAATGTCAGAAATAGCAACAACAAAAAATCAGCGTGGATTTTGTCCCAACCACTTCTATCCGGTATTAGACCTTCCCAGGAATGCCCCAAGACCCGCCAACCCACCCGCCAAAAAGCACAACACCCCCAAACATCCCAAAAGCAAAATCTCATACTTGTAATATTTCTCGGCCTTCGGTCCAAACGTGCTGTGCAGCTAGGCCATAACTCCAGTTTTCCACCACGGATTTCCTAAAAAGCAAATGCAATCAAGATTAGAGTGTCCCAGCAGTGCTCCCAGACCCCAAAACTCACCCACAAACAGCCGGAACCCCCCCAAAGAGCACTTCAAAGGCAAGCAAGTCAGCAAAAACACAAAAAAATTCCGCCTCCGATTTGGTCCAAACCACTTTTATCCGGTATTAGAGCTTCCCAGCAATGGCCCCAGAGCCGTCAACCCAGGAGAAAACGAGTAGAAGACCCCCAAACAGCCAAAGAGCAAAAGTACAAAAATGGGGACTTAGTCATTTTTTTGCCAATTTCCCAAATCACTCCGCGCGCGCTCTGCAGCTAGGCCCTAACTCCCCACTGCCACCTTGGATTTGCTTCAAACCTCTTGCAAACTAAAGTATCTATAGCCAGCAGTGCTCCCAGACCTCTAAACCCACCCACAAACACCAGGAAGCCCCCCAAACAGGCCCCCGAAAAAGCTTCATTGACCAAAATGTCGGAAATAGCACAAAAAAAATCAGCGTGGATTTTGTCCCAACCACTTCTATCTGGTATTAGACCTTCCCAGGAATGCCCCAAGACCCGCCAACCCACCCGCCAAAAAGCACAACACCCCCAAACAGCCCAAAAGCAAAATCTCATACTTACAATATTTCTCGGCCTTCGGTCCAAAACCGCTGTGCAGCTAGGACATAACTCCAGTTTTCCACCACGGATTTCCTGAAAAGCAAATGCAATCAAGATTAGAGTGTCCCAGCAGTGCTCCCAGACCCCAAAACTCACGCACAAACAGCCGGAACCCCCCCAAAGAGCACCTCAAATGCAAGCAAGTCAGCAAAAACACAAAAAAAATTCTGCCGCCGATTTGGTCCAAACCACTTTTATCCGGTATTAGAGCTTCCCAGCAATGGCCCCAGAGCCATCAACCCAGGAGAAAACGAGTAGAAGACCCCCAAACAGCCAAAGAGCAAAAGTACAAAAATGGGGACTTAGTAATTTTTTTTCCCAATTTCCCAAATCACTCCGCGCGCGCTCTGCAGCTAGGCCCTAACTCCCCTCTGCCACCATGGATTTGCTTCAAACCTCTTGCAAACTAAAGTATCCATAGCCAGCAGTGCTCCCAGACCCCAAAACCCACCCACAAACACCAGGAAGCCCCCCAAACAGGCCCCCGAAAATGCTACGTTGAGCAAAATGTCAGAAATAGCAACAACAAAAATCAGCGTGGATTTTGTCCCAACCACTTCTATCCGGTATTAGACCTTCCCAGGAATGCCCCAAGACCCGCCAACCCACTCGCCAAAAAGCACAACACCCCCAAGCAGCCCAAAAGCAAAATCTCATACTTACAATATTTCTCGGCCTTCGGTCCAAACGCGCTGTGCAGCTAGGCCATAACTCCAGTTTTCCACCACGGACTTCCTGAAAAGCAAATGCAATCAAGATTAGAGTGTCCCAGCAGTGCTCCCAGACCCCAAAACTCACCCACAAACAGCCGGAACCCCCCCAAAGAGCACCTCAAAGGCAAGCAAGTCTGCAAAAACACAAAAGAATTTCCACCTCAGATTTGGTCCAAACCACTTTTATCCGGTATTAGAGCTTCCCAGCAATGGCCCCAGAGCCGTCAACCCAGGAGAAAACGAGTAGAAGACCCCCAAACAACCAAAGAGCAAAAGTACAAAATGGGGACTTAGTCATTTTTTTGCCAATTTCCCAAATCACTCTGCGCGCGCTCTGCAGCTAGGCCCTACCTCCCCTCTGCCACCATCGATTTGCTTCAAACCTCTTGCAAACTAAAGTATCCATAGCCAGCAGTGCTACCAGACCCTGAAACCCACCCACAAACACCATGAAGCCCCCCAAACAGGCCCCCGAAAATGCTACATTGAGCAAAATGTCAGAAATAGCAACAACAATAAATCAGCGTGGATTTTGTCCCAACCACTTCTATCCGGTATTAGACCTTCCCAGGAATGCCCCAAGACCTGCCAACCCACCCGCCAAAAAGCACAACACCCCCAAACATCCCAAAAGCAAAATCTCATACTTACAATATTTCTCGGCCTTCGGTCCAAAACCACTGTGCAGCTAGGCCATAACTCCAGTTTTCCACCACGGATTTCCTGAAAAGCAAATGCAATCAAGATTAGAGTGTCCCAGCAGTGCTCCCAGACCCCAAAACTCACCCACAAACAGCCGGAACCCCCCAAAGAGCACCTCAAATGCAAGCAAGTGAGCAAAAACACAAAAAAAATTCCGCCTCCGAATTGGTCCAAACCACTTTTATCCGGTATTAGAGCTTCCCAGCAATGGCCCCAGAGCCATCAACCCAGGAGAAAACGAGTAGAAGACCCCCAAACAGACAAAGACCAAAAGTACAAAAATGGGGACTTAGTCATTTTTTTGCCAATTTCCCAAATCACTCCGCGCGGGCTCTGCAGCTAGGCCCTAACTCCCCTCTGCCACCATGGATTTGCTTCAAACCTCTTGCAAACTACAGTATCCATAGCCAGCAGTGCTCCCAGACCTCGAAACCCACCCACAAACACCAGGAAGCCCCCCAAACAGGCCCCCGAAAATGCTACATTGAGCAAAATGTCAGAAATAGCAACAACAAAAATCAGCGTGGATTTTGTCCCAACCACTTCTATCCGGTACTAGACCTTCCCAGGAATGCCCCAAGACCCGCCAACCCACCCACCAAAAAGCACAACACCCCCAAACAGCCCAAAAGCAAAATCTCATACTTACAATATTTCTCGGCCTTCGGTCCAAACGCGCTGTGCAACTAGGCCATAACTCCAGTTTTCCACCACGGACTTCCTGAAAAGCAAATGCAATCAAGATTAGAGTGTCCCAGCAGTGCTCCCAGACCCCAAAACTCACCCACTAACCGCCGGAACCCCCCCAAAGAGCACCTCAAAGGCAAGCAAGTCTGCAAAAACACAAAAAAATGTCCACCTCAGATTTGGTCCAAACCACTTTTATCCGGTATTAGAGCTTCCCAGCAATGGCCCCAGAGCCGTCAACCCAGGAGAAAATGAGTAGAAGACCCCCAAACAGCCAAAGAGCAAAAGTACAAAAATGGGGACTTAGTCATTTTTTTGGCAATTTCCCAAATCACTCTGTGCGCGCTCTGCAGCTAGGCCCTGCCTCCCCTCTGCCACCATCGATTTGCTTCAAACCTCTTGCAAACTAAAGTATCCATAGCCAGCAGTGCTCCCAGACCCCCAAACCAACCCACAAACACCAGGAAGCCCCCCAAACAGGCCCCCGAAAATGCTACATTGACCAAAATGTCAGAAATAGCACAAAAAAAAATCAGCGTGGATTTTGTCCCAACCACTTCTATCTCGTATTAGACCTTCCCAGGAATGCCCCAAGACCCGCCAACCCACCCGCCAAAAAGCACAACACCCCCAAACAGCCCAAAAGCAAAATCTCATACTTACAATATTTCTCGGCCTTCGGTCCAAAACCACTGTGCAGCTAGGACATAACTCCAGTTTTCCACCACGGATTTCCTGAAAAGCAAATGCAATCAAGATTAGAGTGTCCCAGCAGTGCTCCCAGACCCCAAAACTCACCCACAAACAGCCGGAACCCCCCCAAAGAGCACCTCAAATGCAAGCAAGTGAGCAAAAACACAAAAAAAATTCCGCCTCCGAATTGGTCCAAACCACTTTTATCCTGTATTAGAGCTTCCCAGCAATGGCCCCAGAGCCATCAACCCAGGAGAAAACGAGTAGAAGACCCCCAAACAGACAAAGACCAAAAGTACAAAAATGGGGACTTAGTCATTTTTTTGCCAATTTCCCAAATCACTCCGCACGCGCTCTGCAGCTAGGCCCTAACTCCCCTCTGCCACCATGGATTTGCTTCAAACCTCTTGCAAACTAAAGTATCCATAGCCAGCAGTGCTCCCAGACCCCAAAACCCACCCACAAACACCAGAAAGCCCCCCAAACAGGCCCCCGAAAACGCTACATTGAGCAAAATGTCAGAAATAGCAACAAAAAAATCAGCGTGGATTTTGTCCCAACCACTTCTATCCGGTATTAGACCTTCCCAGGAATGCCCCAAGACCCGCCAACCCACCCGCCAAAAAGCACAACACCCCCAAACAGCCCAAAAGCAAAATCTCATACTTACAATATTTCTCGGCCTTCGGTCCAAACGCGCTGTGCAGCTAGGCCATAACTCCAGTTTTCCACCACGGACTTCCTGAAAAGCAAATGCAATCAAGATTAGAGTGTCCCAGCAGTGCTCCCAGACCCCAAAACTCACCCACAAACAGCCGGAAGCCCCCCAAAGAGCACCTCAAAGGCAAGCAAGTCTGCAAAAACACAAAAAAATTTCCACCTCAGATTTTGTCCAAACCACTTATATCCGGTATTAGAGCTTCCCAGCAATGGCCCCAGAGCCGTCAACCCAGGAGAAAACGAGTAGAAGACCCCCAAACAGCCAAAGAGCAAAAGTACAAAATGGGGACTTAGTCATTTTTTTGCCAATTTCCCAAATCACTCTGCGCGCGCTCTGCAGCTAGGCCCTACCTCCCCTCTGCCGCCATCGATTTGCTTCAAACCTCTTGCAAACTAAAGTATCCATAGCCAGCAGTGCTCCCAGACCCTGAAACCCACCGACAAACACCAGGAAGCCCCCCAAACAGGCCCCCGAAAACGCTACATTGAGCAAAATGTCAGAAATAGCAACAACAAAAATCAGCGTGGATTTTGTCCCAACCACTTCTATCCGGTATCAGACCTTCCCAGGAATGCCCCAAGACCCGCCAAAAAGCACAACACCCCCAAACATCCCAAAAGCAAAATCTCATACTTGCAATATTTCTCGGCCTTCGGTCCAAACGCGCTGTGCAGCTAGGCCATAACTCCAGTTTTCCACCACGGATTTCCTGAAAAGCAAATGCAATCAAGATTAGAGTGTCCCAGCTGTGCTCCCAGACCCCAAAACTCACCCACAAACAGCCGGAACCCCCCCAAAGAGCACCTCAAATGCAAGCAAGTGAGCAAAAACACAAAAAAAATTCCGCCTCCGAATTGGTCCAAACCACTTTTATCCGGTATTAGAGCTTCCCAGCAATGGCCCCAGAGCCATCAACCCAGGAGAAAACGAGTAGAAGACCCCCAAACAGACAAAGACCAAAAGTACAAAAATGGGGACTTAGTCATTTTTTTGCCAATTTCCCAAATCACTCCGCGCGGGCTCTGCAGCTAGGCCCTAACTCCCCTCTGCCACCATGGATTTGCTTCAAACCTCTTGCAAACTACAGTATCCATAGCCAGCAGTGCTCCCAGACCTCGAAACCCACCCACAAACACCAGGAAGCCCCCCAAACAGGCCCCCGAAAATGCTACATTGAGCAAAATGTCAGAAATAGCAACAACAAAAATCAGCGTGGATTTTGTCCCAACCACTTCTATCCGGTACTAGACCTTCCCAGGAATGCCCCAAGACCCGCCAACCCACCCACCAAAAAGCACAACACCCCCAAACAGCCCAAAAGCAAAATCTCATACTTACAATATTTCTCGGCCTTCGGTCCAAACGCGCTGTGCAACTAGGCCATAACTCCAGTTTTCCACCACGGACTTCCTGAAAAGCAAATGCAATCAAGATTAGAGTGTCCCAGCAGTGCTCCCAGACCCCAAAACTCACCCACTAACCGCCGGAACCCCCCCAAAGAGCACCTCAAAGGCAAGCAAGTCTGCAAAAACACAAAAAAATGTCCACCTCAGATTTGGTCCAAACCACTTTTATCCGGTATTAGAGCTTCCCAGCAATGGCCCCAGAGCCGTCAACCCAGGAGAAAATGAGTAGAAGACCCCCAAACAGCCAAAGAGCAAAAGTACAAAAATGGGGACTTAGTCATTTTTTTGGCAATTTCCCAAATCACTCTGTGCGCGCTCTGCAGCTAGGCCCTGCCTCCCCTCTGCCACCATCGATTTGCTTCAAACCTCTTGCAAACTAAAGTATCCATAGCCAGCAGTGCTCCCAGACCCCCAAACCAACCCACAAACACCAGGAAGCCCCCCAAACAGGCCCCCGAAAATGCTACATTGACCAAAATGTCAGAAATAGCACAAAAAAAAATCAGCGTGGATTTTGTCCCAACCACTTCTATCTCGTATTAGACCTTCCCAGGAATGCCCCAAGACCCGCCAACCCACCCGCCAAAAAGCACAACACCCCCAAACAGCCCAAAAGCAAAATCTCATACTTACAATATTTCTCGGCCTTCGGTCCAAAACCACTGTGCAGCTAGGACATAACTCCAGTTTTCCACCACGGATTTCCTGAAAAGCAAATGCAATCAAGATTAGAGTGTCCCAGCAGTGCTCCCAGACCCCAAAACTCACCCACAAACAGCCGGAACCCCCCCAAAGAGCACCTCAAATGCAAGCAAGTGAGCAAAAACACAAAAAAAATTCCGCCTCCGAATTGGTCCAAACCACTTTTATCCTGTATTAGAGCTTCCCAGCAATGGCCCCAGAGCCATCAACCCAGGAGAAAACGAGTAGAAGACCCCCAAACAGACAAAGACCAAAAGTACAAAAATGGGGACTTAGTCATTTTTTTGCCAATTTCCCAAATCACTCCGCACGCGCTCTGCAGCTAGGCCCTAACTCCCCTCTGCCACCATGGATTTGCTTCAAACCTCTTGCAAACTAAAGTATCCATAGCCAGCAGTGCTCCCAGACCCCAAAACCCACCCACAAACACCAGAAAGCCCCCCAAACAGGCCCCCGAAAACGCTACATTGAGCAAAATGTCAGAAATAGCAACAAAAAAATCAGCGTGGATTTTGTCCCAACCACTTCTATCCGGTATTAGACCTTCCCAGGAATGCCCCAAGACCCGCCAACCCACCCGCCAAAAAGCACAACACCCCCAAACAGCCCAAAAGCAAAATCTCATACTTACAATATTTCTCGGCCTTCGGTCCAAACGCGCTGTGCAGCTAGGCCATAACTCCAGTTTTCCACCACGGACTTCCTGAAAAGCAAATGCAATCAAGATTAGAGTGTCCCAGCAGTGCTCCCAGACCCCAAAACTCACCCACAAACAGCCGGAAGCCCCCCAAAGAGCACCTCAAAGGCAAGCAAGTCTGCAAAAACACAAAAAAATTTCCACCTCAGATTTTGTCCAAACCACTTATATCCGGTATTAGAGCTTCCCAGCAATGGCCCCAGAGCCGTCAACCCAGGAGAAAACGAGTAGAAGACCCCCAAACAGCCAAAGAGCAAAAGTACAAAATGGGGACTTAGTCATTTTTTTGCCAATTTCCCAAATCACTCTGCGCGCGCTCTGCAGCTAGGCCCTACCTCCCCTCTGCCGCCATCGATTTGCTTCAAACCTCTTGCAAACTAAAGTATCCATAGCCAGCAGTGCTCCCAGACCCTGAAACCCACCGACAAACACCAGGAAGCCCCCCAAACAGGCCCCCGAAAACGCTACATTGAGCAAAATGTCAGAAATAGCAACAACAAAAATCAGCGTGGATTTTGTCCCAACCACTTCTATCCGGTATCAGACCTTCCCAGGAATGCCCCAAGACCCGCCAAAAAGCACAACACCCCCAAACATCCCAAAAGCAAAATCTCATACTTGCAATATTTCTCGGCCTTCGGTCCAAACGCGCTGTGCAGCTAGGCCATAACTCCAGTTTTCCACCACGGATTTCCTGAAAAGCAAATGCAATCAAGATTAGAGTGTCCCAGCTGTGCTCCCAGACCCCAAAACTCACCCACAAACAGCCGGAACCCCCCCAAAGAGCACCTCAAATGCAAGCAAGTCAGCAAAAACACAAAAAAAATCTGCCTCTGATTTGGTCCAAACCACTTTTATCCGGTATTAGAGCTTCCCAGCAATGGCCCCAGAGCCATCAACCCAGGAGAAAACGAGTAGAAGACTCCCAAACAGCCAAAGAGCAAAAGTACAAAAATGGGGACTTAGTAATTTTTTTGCCAATTTCCCAAATCACTCAGCGCGCGCTCTGCAGCTAAGCCATAACTCCCCACTGCCACCATGGATTTGCTTCAAACCTCTTGCAAACTAAAGTATCCATAGCCAGCAGTGCTCCCAGACCCCAAAACCCACCCACAAACACCAGGAAGCCCCCCAAACAGGCCCCAGAAAATGCTACATTGAGCAAAATGTCAGAAATAGCACAAAAAAAAATCAGCGTGGATTTTGTCCCAACCACTTCTATCCGGTATTACACCTTCCCAGGAATGCCCCAAGACCCGCCAACCCACCCGCCAAAAAGCACAACACCCCCAAACAGCCCAAAAGCAAAATCTCATACTTACAATATTTCTCGGCCTTCGGTCCAAACGCGCTGTGCAGCTAGGCCATAACTCCAGTTTTCCACCACGGACTTCCTGAAAAGCAAATGCAATCAAGATTAGAGTGTCCCAGCAATGCTCCCAGACCCCAAAACTTACACACAAACAGCCGGAACCCCCCAAAGAGCTCTTCAAAGGCAAGCAAGTCAGTAAAAACAAAAAAAATTCCGCCTCTGATTTTGTCCAAACCACTTTTATCCGGTATTAGAGCTTCCCAGGAATGTCCCCAGAGCTGTCAACCCAGGAGAAAATGAGTAGAAGACCCCCAAACAGCCAAAGAGCAAAAGTACAAAATGGGGACTTAGTCATTTTTTTGCCAATTTCCCAAATCACTCTGCGCGCGCTCTGCAGCTAGGCCCTACCTCCCCTCTGCCACCATCGATTTGCTTCAAACCTCTTGCAAACTAAAGTATCCATAGCCAGCAGTGCTCCCAGACCCTGAAACCCACCCACAAACACCAGGAAGCCCCCCAAACAGGCCCCCGAAAACGCTACATTGAGCAAAATGTCAGAAATAGCAACAACAAAAAATCAGCGTGGATTTTGTCCCAACCACTTCTATCGGTATTAGACCTTCCCAGGAATGCCCCAAGACCCGCCAACCCACCCGCCAAAAAGCACAACACCCCCAAACATCACAAAAGCAAAATCTCATACTTGCAATATTTCTCGGCCTTCGGTCCAAACGCGCTGTGCAGCTAGGCCATAACTCCAGTTTTCCACCACGGATTTCCTGAAAAGCAAATGCAATCAAGATTAGAGTGTCCCAGCTGTGCTCCCAGACCCCAAAACTCACCCACAAACAGCCGGAACCCCCCAAAAAGCACCTCAAATGCAAGCAAGTCAGCAAAAACACAAAAAAAATTCCGCGTCCGATTTGGTCCAAACCACTTTTATCCGGTATTAGAGCTTCCCAGCAATGGCCCCAGAGCCATCAACCCAGGAGAAAACGAGTAGAAGACCCCCAAACAGCCAAAGAGCAAAAGTACAAAAATGGGGACTTAGTAATTTTTTTGCCAATTTCCCAAATCACTCAGCGCGCGCTCTGCAGCTAAGCCCTAACTCCCCTCTGCCACCATGGATTTGCTTCAAACCTCTTGCAAACTAAAGTATCCATAGCCAGCAGTGCTCCCAGACCCCAAAACCCACCCACAAACACCAGGAAGCCCCCCAAACAGGCCCCCAAAAAAGCTACATTGAGCAAAATGTCAGAAATAGCACACAAAAAAATCAGCGTGGATTTTGTCCCAACCACTTCTATCCGGTATTAGACCTTCCCAGGAATGCCCCAAGACCCGCCAACCCACCCGCCAAAAAGCACAACACCCCCAAACAGCCCAAAAGCAAAATCTCATACTTACAATATTTCTCGGCCTTCGGTCCAAACGCGCTGTGCAGCTAGGCCATAACTCCAGTTTTCCACCACGGCCTTCCTGAAAAGCAAATGCAATCAAGATTAGAGTGTCCCAGCAATGCTCCCAGACCCCAAAACTCACGCACAAACAGCCGGAACCCCCCAAAGAGCTCTTCAAAGGCAAGCAAGTCAGTAAAAACAAAAAAAATTCCGCCTCTGATTTGGTCCAAACCACTTTTATCCGGTATTAGAGCTTCCCAGGAATGGCCCCAGAGCTGTCAACCCAGGAGAAAATGAGTAGAAGACCCCCAAACAGCCAAAGAGCAAAAGTACAAAATGGGGACTTAGTCATTTTTTTGCCAATTTCCCAAATCACTCTGCGCGCGCTCTGCAGCTAGGCCCTACCTCCCCTCTGCCACCATCGATTTGCTTCAAACCTCTTGCAAACTAAAGTATCCTTAGCCAGCAGTGCTCCCAGACCCTGAAACCCACCCACAAACACCAGGAAGCCCCCCAAACAGGCCCCCGAAAACGCTACATTGAGCAAAATGTCAGAAATAGCAACAAAAAAAATCAGCGTGGATTTTGTCCCAACCACTTCTATCCGGTATTAGACCTTCCCAGGAATGCCCCAAGATCCGCCAACCCACCCGCCAAAAAGCACAACACCCCCAAACATCCCAAAAGCAAAATCTCATACTTGCAATATTTCTCGGCCTTCGGTCCAAACGCGCTGTGCAGCTAGGCCATAACTCCAGTTTTCCACCACGGATTTCCTGAAAAGCAAATGCAATCAAGATTAGAGTGTCCCAGCAGTGCTCCCAGACCCCAAAACTCACCCACAAACAGCCGGAACCCCCCCCAAAGAGCACCTCAAAGGCAAGCAAGTCTGCAAAAACACAAAAAAATGTCTACCTCAGATTTGGTCCAAACCACTTTTATCCGGTATTAGAGCTTCCCAGCAATGGCCCCAGAGCCGTCAACCCAGGAGAAAAAGAGTAGATGACCCCCAAACAGCCAAAGAGCAAAAGTACAAAATGGGGACTTAGTCATTTTTTTGCCAATTTCCCAAATCACTCTGCGCGCGCTCTGCAGCTAGGCCCTACCTCCCCTCTGCCACCATCGATTTGCTTCAAACCTCTTGCAAACTAAAGTATCCATAGCCAGCAGTGCTCCCAGACCCTGAAACCCACCCACAAACCCCAGGAAGCCCCCCAAACAGGCCCCCGAAAACGCTACATTGAGCAAAATGTCAGAAATAGCAACAACAAAAAATCAGCGTGGATTTTGTCCCAACCACTTCTATCCGGTATTAGACCTTCCCAGGAATGCCCCAAGACCCGCCAACCCACCCGCCAAAAAGCACAACACCCCCAAACATCCCAAAAGCAAAATCTCATACTTGCAATATTTCTCGGCCTTCGGTCCAAACGTGCTGTGCAGCTAGGCCATAACTCCAGTTTTCCACCACGGATTTCCTAAAAAGCAAATGCAATCAAGATTAGAGTGTCCCAGCAGTGCTCCCAGACCCCAAAACTCACCCACAAACAGCCGGAACCCCCCCAAAGAGCACTTCAAAGGCAAGCAAGTCAGCAAAAACACAAAAAAATTCCGCCTCCGATTTGGTCCAAACCACTTTTATCCGGTATTAGAGCTTCCCAGCAATGGCCCCAGAGCCGTCAACCCAGGAGAAAACGAGTAGAAGACCCCCAAACAGCCAAAGAGCAAAAGTACAAAAATGGGGACTTAGTCATTTTTTTGCCAATTTCCCAAATCACTCCGCGCGCGCTCTGCAGCTAGGCCCTAACTCCCCACTGCCACCTTGGATTTGCTTCAAACCTCTTGCAAACTAAAGTATCTATAGCCAGCAGTGCTCCCAGACCTCTAAACCCACCCACAAACACCAGGAAGCCCCCCAAACAGGCCCCCGAAAACGCTTCATTGACCAAAATGTCGGAAATAGCACAAAAAAAATCAGCGTGGATTTTGTCCCAACCACTTCTATCTGGTATTAGACCTTCCCAGGAATGCCCCAAGACCCGCCAACCCACCCGCCAAAAAGCACAACACCCCCAAACAGCCCAAAAGCAAAATCTCATACTTACAATATTTCTCGGCCTTCGGTCCAAAACCGCTGTGCAGCTAGGACATAACTCCAGTTTTCCACCACGGATTTCCTGAAAAGCAAATGCAATCAAGATTAGAGTGTCCCAGCAGTGCTCCCAGACCCCAAAACTCACGCACAAACATCCGGAACCCCCCCCAAAGAGCACCTCAAATGCAAGCAAGTCAGCAAAAACACAAAAAAAATTCCGCCGCCGATTTGGTCCAAACCACTTTTATCCGGTATTAGAGCTTCCCAGCAATGGCCCCAGAGCCATCAACCCAGGAGAAAACGAGTAGAAGACCCCCAAACAGCCAAAGAGCAAAAGTACAAAAATGGGGACTTAGTAATTTTTTTTCCCAATTTCCCAAATCACTCCGCGCGCGCTCTGCAGCTAGGCCCTAACTCCCCTCTGCCACCATGGATTTGCTTCAAACCTCTTGCAAACTAAAGTATCCATAGCCAGCAGTGCTCCCAGACCCCAAAACCCACCCACAAACACCAGGAAGCCCCCCAAACAGGCCCCCGAAAATGCTACGTTGAGCAAAATGTCAGAAATAGCAACAAAAAAATCAGCGTGGATTTTGTCCCAACCACTTCTATCCGGTATTAGACCTTCCCAGGAATGCCCCAAGACCCGCCAACCCACTCGCCAAAAAGCACAACACCCCCAAGCAGCCCAAAAGCAAAATCTCATACTTACAATATTTCTCGGCCTTCGGTCCAAACGCGCTGTGCAGCTAGGCCATAACTCCAGTTTTCCACCACGGACTTCCTGAAAAGCAAATGCAATCAAGATTAGAGTGTCCCAGCAGTGCTCCCAGACCCCAAAACTCACCCACAAACAGCCAGAACCCCCCCAAAGAGCACCTCAAAGGCAAGCAAGTCTGCAAAAACACAAAAGAATTTCCACCTCAGATTTGGTCCAAACCACTTTTATCCGGTATTAGAGCTTCCCAGCAATGGCCCCAGAGCCGTCAACCCAGGAGAAAACGAGTAGAAGACCCCCAAACAACCAAAGAGCAAAAGTACAAAATGGGGACTTAGTCATTTTTTTGCCAATTTCCCAAATCACTCTGCGCGCGCTCTGCAGCTAGGCCCTACCTCCCCTCTGCCACCATCGATTTGCTTCAAACCTCTTGCAAACTAAAGTATCCATAGCCAGCAGTGCTACCAGACCCTGAAACCCACCCACAAACACCATGAAGCCCCCCAAACAGGCCCCCGAAAATGCTACATTGAGCAAAATGTCAGAAATAGCAACAACAATAAATCAGCGTGGATTTTGTCCCAACCACTTCTATCCGGTATTAGACCTTCCCAGGAATGCCCCAAGA
Source organism: Lissotriton vulgaris (assembly GCF_964263255.1). NCBI lineage: Eukaryota > Metazoa > Chordata > Amphibia > Caudata > Salamandridae > Lissotriton > Lissotriton vulgaris. Next base: position 862,698,915 of record NC_141687.1, on the reverse strand, counting down.
CCCGCCAACCCACCCGCCAAAAAGCACAACACCCCCAAACATCCCAAAAGCAAAATCTCATACTTACAATATTTCTCGGCCTTCGGTCCAAAACCACTGTGCAGCTAGGCCATAACTCCAGTTTTCCACCACGGATTTCCTGAAAAGCAAATGCAATCAAGATTAGAGTGTCCCAGCAGTGCTCCCAGACCCCAAAACTCACCCACAGACAGCCGGAACCCCCCAAAGAGCACCTCAAATGCAAGCAAGTGAGCAAAAACACAAAAAAAATTCCGCCTCCGAATTGGTCCAAACCACTTTTATCCGGTATTAGAGCTTCCCAGCAATGGCCCCAGAGCCATCAACCCAGGAGAAAACGAGTAGAAGACCCCCAAACAGACAAAGACCAAAAGTACAAAAATGGGGACTTAGTCATTTTTTTGCCAATTTCCCAAATCACTCCGCGCGCGCTCTGCAGCTAGGCCCTAACTCCCCTCTGCCACCATGGATTTGCTTCAAACCTCTTGCAAACTACAGTATCCATAGCCAGCAGTGCTCCCAGACCTCGAAACCCACCCACAAACACCAGGAAGCCCCCCAAACAGGCCCCCGAAAATGCTACATTGAGCAAAATGTCAGAAATAGCAACAACAAAAATCAGCGTGGATTTTGTCCCAACCACTTCTATCCGGTACTAGACCTTCCCAGGAATGCCCCAAGACCCGCCAACCCACCCACCAAAAAGCACAACACCCCCAAACAGCCCAAAAGCAAAATCTCATACTTACAATATTTCTCGGCCTTCGGTCCAAACGCGCTGTGCAACTAGGCCATAACTCCAGTTTTCCACCACGGACTTCCTGAAAAGCAAATGCAATCAAGATTAGAGTGTCCCAGCAGTGCTCCCAGACCCCAAAACTCACCCACTAACCGCCGGAACCCCCCCAAAGAGCACCTCAAAGGCAAGCAAGTCTGCAAAAACACAAAAAAATGTCCACCTCAGATTTGGTCCAAACCACTTTTATCCGGTATTAGAGCTTCCCAGCAATGGCCCCAGAGCCGTCAACCCAGGAGAAAATGAGTAGAAGACCCCCAAACAGCCAAAGAGCAAAAGTACAAAAATGGGGACTTAGTCATTTTTTTGGCAATTTCCCAAATCACTCTGTGCGCGCTCTGCAGCTAGGCCCTGCCTCCCCTCTGCCACCATCGATTTGCTTCAAACCTCTTGCAAACTAAAGTATCCATAGCCAGCAGTGCTCCCAGACCCCCAAACCAACCCACAAACACCAGGAAGCCCCCCAAACAGGCCCCCGAAAATGCTACATTGACCAAAATGTCAGAAATAGCACAAAAAAAAATCAGCGTGGATTTTGTCCCAACCACTTCTATCTCGTATTAGACCTTCCCAGGAATGCCCCAAGACCCGCCAACCCACCCGCCAAAAAGCACAACACCCCCAAACAGCCCAAAAGCAAAATCTCATACTTACAATATTTCTCGGCCTTCGGTCCAAAACCACTGTGCAGCTAGGACATAACTCCAGTTTTCCACCACGGATTTCCTGAAAAGCAAATGCAATCAAGATTAGAGTGTCCCAGCAGTGCTCCCAGACCCCAAAACTCACCCACAAACAGCCGGAACCCCCCCAAAGAGCACCTCAAATGCAAGCAAGTGAGCAAAAACACAAAAAAAATTCCGCCTCCGAATTGGTCCAAACCACTTTTATCCGGTATTAGAGCTTCCCAGCAATGGCCCCAGAGCCATCAACCCAGGAGAAAACGAGTAGAAGACCCCCAAACAGACAAAGACCAAAAGTACAAAAATGGGGACTTAGTCATTTTTTTGCCAATTTCCCAAATCACTCCGCGCGCGCTCTGCAGCTAGGCCCTAACTCCCCTCTGCCACCATGGATTTGCTTCAAACCTCTTGCAAACTAAAGTATCCATAGCCAGCAGTGCTCCCAGACCCCAAAACCCACCCACAAACACCAGAAAGCCCCCCAAACAGGCCCCCGAAAACGCTACATTGAGCAAAATGTCAGAAATAGCAACAAAAAAATCAGCGTGGATTTTGTCCCAACCACTTCTATCCGGTATTAGACCTTCCCAGGAATGCCCCAAGACCCGCCAACCCACCCGCCAAAAAGCACAACACCCCCAAACAGCCCAAAAGCAAAATCTCATACTTACAATATTTCTCGGCCTTCGGTCCAAACGCGCTGTGCAGCTAGGCCATAACTCCAGTTTTCCACCACGGACTTCCTGAAAAGCAAATGCAATCAAGATTAGAGTGTCCCAGCAGTGCTCCCAGACCCCAAAACTCACCCACAAACAGCCGGAACCCCCCCAAAGAGCACCTCAAAGGCAAGCAAGTCTGCAAAAACACAAAAAAATTTCCACCTCAGATTTTGTCCAAACCACTTATATCCGGTATTAGAGCTTCCCAGCAATGGCCCCAGAGCCGTCAACCCAGGAGAAAACGAGTAGAAGACCCCCAAACAGCCAAAGAGCAAAAGTACAAAATGGGGACTTAGTCATTTTTTTGCCAATTTCCCAAATCACTCTGCGCGCGCTCTGCAGCTAGGCCCTACCTCCCCTCTGCCGCCATCGATTTGCTTCAAACCTCTTGCAAACTAAAGTATCCATAGCCAGCAGTGCTCCCAGACCCTGAAACCCACCGACAAACACCAGGAAGCCCCCCAAACAGGCCCCCGAAAACGCTACATTGAGCAAAATGTCAGAAATAGCAACAAAAAAAATCAGCGTGGATTTTGTCCCAACCACTTCTATCCGGTATTAGACCTTCCCAGGAATGCCCCAAGACCCGCCAACCCACCCGCCAAAAAGCACAACACCCCCAAACATCCCAAAAGCAAAATCTCATACTTGCAATATTTCTCGGCCTTCGGTCCAAACGCGCTGTGCAGCTAGGCTATAACTCCAGTTTTCCACCACGGATTTCCTGAAAAGCAAATGCAATCAAGATTAGAGTGTCCCAGCAGTGCTCCCAGGCCCCAAAACTCACCCACAAACAGCCGGAACCCCTCCAAAGAGCACCTCAAAGGCAAGCAAGTCTGCAAAAACACAAAAAAATGTCCACCTCAGATTTGGTCCAAACCACTTTTATCCGGTATTAGAGCTTCCCAGCAATAGCCCCAGAGCCGTCAACCCAGGAGAAAACGAGTAGATGACCCCCAAACAGCCAAAGAGCAAAAGTACAAAATGGGGACTTAGTCATTTTTTTGCCAATTTCCCAAATCACTCTGCGCGCGCTCTGCAGCTAGGCCCTACCTCCCCTCTGCCACCATTGATTTGCTTCAAACCTCTTGCAAACTAAAGTATCCATAGCCAGCAGTGCTCCCAGACCCTGACACCCACCCACAAACACCAGGAAGCCCCCCAAACAGGCCCCCGAAAACGCTACATTGAGCAAAATGTCAGAAATAGCAACAAAAAAAATCAGCGTGGATTTTGTCCCAACCACTTCTATCCGGTATTAGACCTTCCCAGGAATGCCCCAAGACCCGCCAACCCACCCACCAAAAAGCACAACACCCCCAAACATCCCAAAAGCAAAATCTCATACTTGCAATATTTCTCGGCCTTCGGTCCAAACGCGCTGTGCAGCTAGGCCATAACTCCAGTTTTCCACCACGGACTTCCTGAAAAGCAAATGCAATCAAGATTAGAATGTCCCAGCAGTGCTCCCAGACCCCAAAACTCACCCACTAACCGCCGGAACCCCCCCAAAGAGCACCTCAAAGGCAAGCAAGTCTGCAAAAACACAAAAAAATGTCCACCTCAGATTTGGTCCAAACCACTTTTATCCGGTATTAGAGCTTCCCAGCAATGGCCCCAGAGCCGTCAACCCAGGAGAAAATGAGTAGAAGACCCCCAAACAGCCAAAGAGCAAAAGTACAAAAATGGGGACTTAGTCATTTTTTTCGCAATTTCCCAAATCACTCTGTGCGCGCTCTGCAGCTAGGCCCTGCCTCCCCTCTGCCACCATCGATTTGCTTCAAACCTCTTGCAAACTAAAGTATCCATAGCCAGCAGTGCTCCCAGACCCCCAAACCCACCCACAAACACCAGGAAGCCCCCCAAACAGGCCCCCGAAAATGCTACATTGACCAAAATGTCAGAAATAGCACAAAAAAAATCAGCGTGGATTTTGTCCCAACCACTTCTATCTCGTATTAGACCTTCCCAGGAATGCCCCAAGACCCGCCACCCCACCCGCCAAAAAGCACAACACCCCCAAACAGCCCAAAAGCAAAATCTCATACTTACAATATTTCTCGGCCTTCATTCCAAAACCACTGTGCAGCTAGGACATAACTCCAGTTTTCCACCACGGATTTCCTGAAAAGCAAATGCAATCAAGATTAGAGTGTCCCAGCAGTGCTCCCAGACCCCAAAACTCACCCACAAACAGCCGGAACCCCCCCAAAGAGCACCTCAAATGCAAGCAAGTGAGCAAAAACACAAAAAAAATTCCGCCTCCGAATTGGTCCAAACCACTTTTATCCGGTATTAGAGCTTCCCAGCAATGGCCCCAGAGCCATCAACCCAGGAGAAAACGAGTAGAAGACCCCCAAACAGACAAAGACCAAAAGTACAAAAATGGGGACTTAGTCATTTTTTTGCCAATTTCCCAAATCACTCCGCGCGCGCTCTGCAGCTAGGCCCTAACTCCCCTCTGCCACCATGGATTTGCTTCAAACCTCTTGCAAACTAAAGTATCCATAGCCAGCAGTGCTCCCAGACCCCAAATCCCACCCACAAACACCAGAAAGCCCCCCAAACAGGCCCCCGAAAACGCTACATTGAGCAAAATGTCAGAAATAGCAACAAAAAAATCAGCGTGGATTTTGTCCCAACCACTTCTATCCGGTATTAGACCTTCCCAGGAATGCCCCAAGACCCGCCAACCCACCCGCCAAAAAGCACAACACCCCCAAACAGCCCAAAAGCAAAATCTCATACTTACAATATTTCTCGGCCTTCGGTCCAAACGCGCTGTGCAGCTAGGCCATAACTCCAGTTTTCCACCACGGACTTCCTGAAAAGCAAATGCAATCAAGATTAGAGTGTCCCAGCAGTGCTCCCAGACCCCAAAACTCACCCACAAACAGCCGGAACCCCCCCAAAGAGCACCTCAAAGGCAAGCAAGTCTGCAAAAACACAAAAAAATTTCCACCTCAGATTTTGTCCAAAATACTTATATCCGGTATTAGAGCTTCCCAGCAATGGCCCCAGAGCCGTCAACCCAGGAGAAAACGAGTAGAAGACCCCCAAACAGCCAAAGAGCAAAAGTACAAAATGGGGACTTAGTCATTTTTTTGCCAATTTCCCAAATCACTCTGCGCGCGCTCTGCAGCTAGGCCCTACCTCCCCTCTGCCGCCATCGATTTGCTTCAAACCTCTTGCAAACTAAAGTATCCATAGCCAGCAGTGCTCCCAGACCCTGAAACCCACCGACAAACACCAGGAAGCCCCCCAAACAGGCCCCCGAAAACGCTACATTGAGCAAAATGTCAGAAATAGCAACAAAAAAAATCAGCGTGGATTTTGTCCCAACCACTTCTATCCGGTATTAGACCTTCCCAGGAATGCCCCAAGACCCGCCAACCCACCCGCCAAAAAGCACAACACCCCCAAACATCCCAAAAGCAAAATCTCATACTTGCAATATTTCTCGGCCTTCAGTCCAAACGCGCTGTGCAGCTAGGCTATAACTCCAGTTTTCCACCACGGATTTCCTGAAAAGCAAATGCAATCAAGATTAGAGTGTCCCAGCAGTGCTCCCAGGCCCCAAAACTCACCCACAAACAGCCGGAACCCCTCCAAAGAGCACCTCAAAGGCAAGCAAGTCTGCAAAAACACAAAAAAATGTCCACCTCAGATTTGGTCCAAACCACTTTTATCCGGTATTAGAGCTTCCCAGCAATGGCCCCAGAGCCGTCAACCCAGGAGAAAACGAGTAGATGACCCCCAAACAGCCAAAGAGCAAAAGTACAAAATGGGGACTTAGTCAATTTTTTTGCCAATTTCCCAAATCACTCTGCGCGCGCTCTGCAGCTAGGCCCTACCTCCCCTCTGCCACCATTGATTTGCTTCAAACCTCTTGCAAACTAAAGTATCCATAGCCAGCAGTGCTCCCAGACCCTGACACCCACCCACAAACACCAGGAAGCCCCCCAAACAGGCCCCCGAAAACGCTACATTGAGCAAAATGTCAGAAATAGCAACAACAAAAATCAGCGTGGATTTTGTCCCAACCACTTCTATCCGGTATTAGACCTTCCCAGGAATGCCCCAAGACCCGCCAACCCACCCGCCAAAAAGCACAACACCCCCAAACATCCCAAAAGCAAAATCTCATACTTGCAATATTTCTCGGCCTTCGGTCCAAACGCGCTGTGCAGCTAGGCCATAACTCCAGTTTTCCACCACGGATTTCCTGAAAAGCAAATGCAATCAAGATTAGAGTGTCCCAGCTGTGCTCCCAGACCCCAAAACTCACCCACAAACAGCCGGAACCCCCCCAAAGAGCACCTCAAATGCAAGCAAGTCAGCAAAAACACAAAAAAAATTCTGCCTCCGATTTGGTCCAAACCACTTTTATCTGGTATTAGAGCTTCCCAGCAATGGCCCCAGAGCCATCAACCCAGGAGAAAACGAGTAGAAGACTCCCAAACAGCCAAAGAGCAAAAGTACAAAAATGGGGACTTAGTAATTTTTTTCCCCAATTTCCCAAATCACTCCGCGCGCGCTCTGCAGCTAGGCCCTAACTCCCCTCTGCCACCATGGATTTGCTTCAAACCTCTTGCAAACTAAAGTATCCATAGCCAGCAGTGCTCCCAGACCCCAAAACCCACCCACAAACACCAGGAAGCCCCCCAAACAGGCCCCCGAAAATGCTACATTGAGCAAAATGTCAGAAATAGCAACAAAAAAAATCAGCGTGGATTTTGTCCCAACCACTTCTATCCGGTATTACACCTTCCCAGGAATGCCCCAAGACCCGCCAACCCACCCGCCAAAAAGCACAACACCCCCAAACAGCCCAAAAGCAAAATCTCATACTTACAATATTTCTCGGCCTTCGGTCCAAACGCGCTGTGCAGCTAGGCCATAACTCCAGTTTTCCACCACGGACTTCCTGAAAAGCAAATGTAATCAAGATTAGAGTGTCCCAGCAATGCTCCCAGACCCCAAAACTCACGCACAAACAGCCGGAACCCCCCAAAGAGCTCTTCAAAGGCAAGCAAGTCAGTAAAAACAAAAAAAATTCCGCCTCTGATTTGGTCCAAACCACTTTTATCCGGTATTAGAGCTTCCAAGGAATGGCCCCAGAGCTGTCAACCCAGGAGAAAATGAGTAGAAGACCCCCAAACAGCCAAAGAGCAAAAGTACAAAATGGGGACTTAGTCATTTTTTTGCCAATTTCCCAAATCACTCTGCGCGCGCTCTGCAGCTAGGCCCTACCTCCCCACTGCCACCATCGATTTGCTTCAAACCTCTTGCAAACTAAAGTATCCTTAGCCAGCAGTGCTCCCAGACCCTGAAACCCACCCACAAACACCAGGAAGCCCCCCAAACAGGCCCCCAAAAACGCTACATTGAGCAAAATGTCAGAAATAGCAACAAAAAAAATCAGCATGGATTTTGTCCCAACCACTTCTATCCGGTATTAGACCTTCCCAGGAATGCCCCAAGATCCGCCAACCCACCCGCCAAAAAGCACAACACCCCCAAACATCCCAAAAGCAAAATCTCATACTTGCAATATTTCTCGGCCTTCGGTCCAAACGCGCTGTGCAGCTAGGCCATAACTCCAGTTTTCCACCACGGATTTCCTGAAAAGCAAATGCAATCAAGATTAGAGTGTCCCAGCAGTGCTCCCAGACCCCCAAACTCACCCACAAACAGCCGGAACCCCCCCCAAAGAGCACCTCAAAGGCAAGCAAGTCTGCAAAAACACAAAAAAATGTCCACCTCAGATTTGGTCCAAACCACTTTTATCCGGTATTAGAGCTTCCCAGCAATGGCCCCAGAGCCGTCAACCCAGGAGAAAAAGAGTAGATGACCCCCAAACAGCCAAAGAGCAAAAGTACAAAATGGGGACTTAGTCGTTTTTTTTGCCAATTTCCCAAATCACTCTGCGCGCGCTCTGCAGCTAGGCCCTACCTCCCCTCTTCCACCATCGATTTGCTTCAAACCTCTTGCAAACTAAAGTATCCATAGCCAGCAGTGCTCCCAGACCCTGAAACCCACCCACAAACACCAGGAAGCCCCCCAAACAGGCCCCCGAAAACGCTACATTGAGCAAAATGTCAGAAATAGCAACAAAAAAAATCAGCGTGGATTTTGTCCCAACCACTTCTATCCGGTATTAGACCTTCCCAGGAATGCCCCAAGACCCGCCAACCCACCCGCCAAAAAGCACAACACCCCCAAACATCCCAAAAGCAAAATCTCATACTTGCAATATTTCTCGGCCTTCGGTCCAAACGCGCTGTGCAGCTAGGCCATAACTCCAGTTTTCCACCACGGATTTCCTAAAAAGCAAATGCAATCAAGATTAGAGTGTCCCAGCAGTGCTCCCAGACCCCAAAACTCACCCACAAACAGCCGGAACCCCCCCAAAGAGCACTTCAAAGGCAAGCAAGTCAGCAAAAACACAAAAAAATTCTGCCTCCGATTTGGTCCAAACCACTTTTATCCGGTATTAGAGCTTCCCAGCAATGGCCCCAGAGCCGTCAACCCAGGAGAAAACGAGTAGAAGACCCCCAAACAGCCAAAGAGCAAAAGTACAAAAATGGGGACTTAGTCATTTTTTTGCCAATTTCCCAAATCACTCCGCGCGCGCTCTGCAGCTAGGCCCTAACTCCCCACTGCCACCTTGGATTTGCTTCAAACCTCTTGCAAACTAAAGTATCTATAGCCAGCAGTGCTCCCAGACCTCGAAACCCACCCACAAACACCAGGAAGCCCCCCAAACAGGCCCCCGAAAACGCTTCATTGACCAAAATGTCGGAAATAGCACAAAAAAAATCAGCGTGGATTTTGTCCCAACCACTTCTATCTGGTATTAGACCTTCCCAGGAATGCCCCAAGACCCGCCAACCCACCCGCCAAAAAGCACAACACCCCCAAACAGCCCAAAAGCAAAATCTCATACTTACAATATTTCTCGGCCTTCGGTCCAAAACCGCTGTGCAGCTAGGACATAACTCCAGTTTTCCACCACGGATTTCCTGAAAAGCAAATGCAATCAAGATTAGAGTGTCCCAGAAGTGCTCCCAGACCCCAAAACTCACGCACAAACAGCCGGAACCCCCCCAAAGAGCACCTCAAATGCAAGCAAGTCAGCAAAAACACAAAAAAAATTCCGCCTCCGATTTGGTCCAAACCACTTTTATCCGGTATTAGAGCTTCCCAGCAATGGCCCCAGAGCCATCAACCCAGGAGAAAACGAGTAGAAGACCCCCAAACAGCCAAAGAGCAAAAGTACAAAAATGGGGACTTAGTAATTTTTTTTCCCAATTTCCCAAATCACTCCGCGCGCGCTCTGCAGCTAGGCCCTAACTCCCCTCTGCCACCATGGATTTGCTTCAAACCTCTTGCAAACTAAAGTATCCATAGCCAGCAGTGCTCCCAGACCCCAAAACCCACCCACAAACACCAGGAAGCCCCCCAAACAGGCCCCCGAAAATGCTACATTGACTAAAATGTCAGAAATAGCAACAAAAAAAATCAGCGTGGATTTTGTCCCAACCACTTCTATCCGGTATTAGACCTTCCCAGGAATGCCCCAAGACCCGCCAACCCACTCGCCAAAAAGCACAACACCCCCAAGCAGCCCAAAAGCAAAATCTCATACTTACAATATTTCTCGGCCTTCGGTCCAAACGCGCTGTGCAGCTAGGCCATAACTCCAGTTTTCCACCACGGAATTCCTGAAAAGCAAATGCACTCAAGATTAGAGTGTCCCAGCAGTGCTCCCAGACCCCAAAACTCACCCACAAACAGCCGGAACCCCCCCAAAGAGCACCTCAAAGGCAAGCAAGTCTGCAAAAACACAAAAGAATTTCCACCTCAGATTTGGTCCAAACCACTTTTATCCGGTATTAGAGCTTCCCAGCAATGGCCCCAGAGCCGTCAACCCAGGAGAAAACGAGTAGAAGACCCCCAAACAGCCAAAGAGCAAAAGTACAAAATGGGGACTTAGTCATTTGTTTGCCAATTTCCCAAATCACTCTGCGCGCGCTCTGCAGCTAGGCCCTACCTCCCCTCTTCCACCATCGATTTGCTTCAAACCTCTTGCAAACTAAAGTATCCATAGCCAGCAGTGCTCCCAGACTCTGAAACCCACCCACAAACACCAGGAAGCCCCCCAAACAGGCCCCCGAAAACGCTACATTGAGCAAAATGTCAGAAATAGCAACAACAAAAAATCAGCGTGGATTTTGTCCCAACCACTTCTATCCGGTATTAGACCTTCCCAGGAATGCCCCAAGACCCGCCAACCCACCCGCCAAAAAGCACAACACCCCCAAACATCCCAAAAGCAAAATCTCATACTTACAATATTTCTCGGCCTTCGGTCCAAAACCACTGTGCAGCTAGGACATAACTCCAGTTTTCCACCACGGATTTCCTGAAAAGCAAATGCAATCAAGATTAGAGTGTCCCAGCAGTGCTCCCAGACCCCAAAACTCACCCACAAACAGCCGGAACCCCCCAAAGAGCACCTCAAATGCAAGCAAGTGAGCAAAAACACAAAAAAATTCCGCCTCCGAATTGGTCCAAACCACTTTTATTCGGTATTAGAGCTTACCAGCAATGGCCCCAGAGCCATCAACCCAGGAGAAAACGAGTAGAAGACCCCCAAACAGACAAAGACCAAAAGTACAAAAATGGGGACTTAGTCATTTTTTTGCCAATTTCCCAAATCACTCCGCGCGCGCTCTGCAGCTAGGCCCTAACTCCCCTCTGCCACCATGGATTTGCTTCAAACCTCTTGCAAACTAAAGTATCCATAGCCAGCAGTGCTCCCAGACCCCAAAACCCACCCACAAACACCAGAAAGCCCCCCAAACAGGCCACCGAAAATGCTACATTGAGCAAAATGTCAGAAATAGCAACAAAAAAATCAGCGTGGATTTTGTCCCAACCACTTCTATCCGGTATTAGACCTTCCCAGGAATGCCCCAAGACCTGCCAACCCACCCGCCAAAAAGCACAACACCCCCAAACAGCCCAAAAGCAAAATCTCATACTTACAATATTTCTCGGCCTTCGGTCCAAACGCGCTGTGCAGCTAGGCCATAACTCCAGTTTTCCACCACGGATTTCCTGAAAAGCAAATGCAATCAAGATTAGAGTGTCCCAGCAGTGCTCCCAGACCCCAAAACTCACTCACAAACAGCCGGAACCCCCCCAAAGAGCACCTCAAAGGCAAGCAAGTCAGCAAAAACACAAAAATATTTCCGCCTCCGATTTGGTCTAAACCATTTTTATCCGGTATTAGAGCTTCCCAGCAATGGCCCCAGAGCCGTCAACCCAGGAGAAAATGAGTAGAAGACCCCCAAACAGCCAAAGAGCAAAAGTACAAAAATGGGGACTTAGTCATTTTTTTGCCAATTTCCCAAATCACTCCGCGCGCGCTCTGCAGCTAGGCCCTAACTCCCCTCTGCCACCATGGATTTGCTTCAAACCTGTTGCAAACTAAAGTATCCATAGCCAGCAGTGCTCCCAGACCCTGAAACCCACCCACAAACACCAGGAAGCCCCCCAAACAGGCCCCCGAAAATGCTACATTGAGCAAAATGTCAGAAATAGCAACAAAAAAAATCAGCGTGGATTTTGTCCCAACCACTTCTATCCGGTATTAGACCTTCCCAGGAATGCCCAAAGACCCGCCAACCCACCCGCCAAAAAGCACAACACCCCCAAACAGCCCAAAAGCAAAATCTCATACTTACAATATTTCTCGGCCTTCGGTCCAAACGCGCTGTGCAGCTAGGCCATAACTCCAGTTTTCCACCACGGACTTCCTGAAAAGCAAATGCAATCAAGATTAAAGTGTCCCAGCAGTGCTCCCAGACCCCAAAACTCACCCACAAACAGCCGGAACCCCCCCCAAAGAGCACCTCAAAGGCAAGCAAGTCTGTAAAAACACAAAAAAAATTCCACCTCAGATTTTGTCCAAACCACTTTTATCCGGTATTAGAGCTTCCCAGCAATGGCCCCAGAGCTGTCAACCCAGGAGAAAACGAGTAGAAGACCCCCAAACAGCCAAAGAGCAAAAGTACAAAATGGGGACTTAGTCATTTTTTTGCCAATTTCCCAAATCACTCTGCGCGCGCTCTGCCGCTAGGCCCTACCTCCCCTCTGCCACCATCGATTTGCTTCAAACCTCTTGCAAACTAAAGTATCCATAGCCAGCAGTGCTCCCAGACCCCAAACCCCACCCACAAACACCAGGAAGCCCCCCAAACAGGCCCCCGAAAATGCTACATTGAGCAAAATGTCAGAAATAGCACACAAAAAAATCAGCGTGGATTTTGTCCCAACCACTTCTATCCGGTATTACACCTTCCCAGGAATGCCCCAAGACCCGCCAACCCACCCGCCAAAAAGCACAACACCCCCAAACAGCCCAAAAGCAAAATCTCATACTTATAATATTTCTCGGCCTTCGGTCCAAACGCGCTGTGCAGCTAGGCCATAACTCCAGTTTTCCACCACGGACTTCCTGAAAAGCAAATGCAATCAAGATTAGAGTGTCCCAGCAATGCTCCCAGACCCCAAAACTTACGCACAAACAGCCAGAACCCCCCAAAGAGCTCTTCAAAGGCAAGCAAGTCAGTAAAAACAAAAAAATTCCGCCTCTGATTTGGTCCAAACCACTTTTATCCGGTATTAGAGCTTCCCAAGAATGGCCCCAGAGCTGTCAACCCAGGAGAAAATGAGTAGAAGACCCCCAAACAGCCAAAGAGCAAAAGTACAAAATGGGGACTTAGTCATTTTTTTGCCAATTTCCCAAATCACTCTGCGCGCGCTCTGCAGCTAGGCCCTACCTCCCCTCTGCCACCATCGATTTGCTTCAAACCTCTTGCAAACTAAAGTATCCATAGCCAGCAGTGCTCCCAGACCCTGAAACCCACCCACAAACACCAGGAAGCCCCCCAAACAGGCCCCCGAAAATGCTACATTGAGCAAAATGTCAGAAATAGCAACAACAAAAAATCAGCGTGGATTTTGTCCCAACCACTTCTATCCGGTATTAGACCTTCCCAGGAATGCCCCAAGACCCGCCAACCCACCCGCCAAAAAGCACAACACCCCCAAACATCCCAAAAGCAAAATCTCATACTTGCAATATTTCTCGGCCTTCGGTCCAAACGCGCTGTGCAGCTAGGCCATAACTCCAGTTTTCCACCACGGATTTCCTGAAAAGCAAATGCAATCAAGATTAGAGTGTCCCAGCTGTGCTCCCAGACCCCAAAACTCACCCACAAACAGCCGGAACCCCCCCAAAGAGCACCTCAAATGCAAGCAAGTCAGCAAAAACACAAAAAAAATTCCGCCGCCGATTTGGTCCAAACCACTTTTATCCGGTATTAGAGCTTCCCAGCAATGGCCCCAGAGCCATCAACCCAGGAGAAAACGAGTAGAAGACCCCCAAACAGCCAAAGAGCAAAAGTACAAAAATGGGGACTTAGTAATTTTTTTGCCAATTTCCCAAATCACTCAGCGCGCGCTCTGCAGCTAAGCCCTAACTCCCCTCTGCCACCATGGATTTGCTTCAAACCTCTTGCAAACTAAAGTATCCATAGCCAGCAGTGCTCCCAGACCCCTAAACCCACCCACAAACACCAGGAAGCCCCCCAAACAGGCCCCCGAAAAAGCTACATTGAGCAAAATGTCAGAAATAGCACCAAAATAAATCAGCGTGGATTTTGTCCCAACCACTTCTATCCGGTATTACACCTTCCCAGGAATGCCCCAAGACCTGCCAACCCACCCGCCAAAAAGCACAACACCCCCAAACAGCCCCAAAGCAAAATCTCATACTTACAATATTTCTCGGCCTTCGGTCCAAACGCGCTGTGCAGCTAGGCCATAACTCCAGTTTTCCACCATGGACTTCCTGAAAAGCAAATGCAATCAAGATTAGAGTGTCCCAGCAATGCTCCCAGACCCCAAAACTCACGCACAAACAGCCGGAACCCCCCAAAGAGCTCTTCAAAGGCAAGCAAGTCAGTAAAAACAAATAAAATTCTGCCTCTGATTTGGTCCAAACCACTTTTATCCGGTATTAGAGCTTCCCAGGAATGGCCCCAGAGCTGTCAACCCAGGAGAAAATGAGTAGAAGACCCCCAAACAGCCAAAGAGCAAAAGTACAAAATGGGGACTTAGTCATTTTTTTGCCAATTTCCCAAATCACTCTGCGCGCGCTCTGCAGCTAGGCCCTACCTCCCCTCTGCCACCATCGATTTGCTTCAAACCTCTTGCAAACTAAAGTATCCTTAGCCAGCAGTGCTCCCAGACCCTGAAACCCACCCACAAACACCAGGAAGCCCCCCAAACAGGCCCCCGAAAACGCTACATTGAGCAAAATGTCAGAAATAGCAACAAAAAAAATCAGCGTGGATTTTGTCCCAACCACTTCTATCCGGTATTAGACCTTCCCAGGAATGCCCCAAGATCCGCCAACCCACCCGCCAAAAAGCACAACACCCCCAAACATCCCAAAAGCAAAATCTCATACTTGCAATATTTCTCGGCCTTCGGTCCAAACGCGCTGTGCAGCTAGGCCATAACTCCAGTTTTCCACCACGGATTTCCTGAAAAGCAAATGCAATCAAGATTAGAGTGTCCCAGCAGTGCTCCCACACCCCAAAACTCACCCACAAACAGCCGGAACCCCCCCCAAAGAGCACCTCAAAGGCAAGCAAGTCTGCAAAAACACAAAAAAATGTCCACCTCAGATTTGGTCCAAACCACTTTTATCCGGTATTAGAGCTTCCCAGCAATGGCCCCAGAGCCGTCAACCCAGGAGAAAAAGAGTAGATGACCCCCAAACAGCCAAAGAGCAAAAGTACAAAATGGGGACTTAGTCATTTTTTTGCCAATTTCCCAAATCACTCTGCGCCCGCTCTGCAGCTAGGCCCTACCTCCCCTCTGCCACCATCGATTTGCTTCAAACCTCTTGCAAACTAAAGTATCCATAGCCAGCAGTGCTCCCAGACCCTGAAACCCACCCACAAACACCAGGAAGCCCCCCAAACAGGCCCCCGAAAACGCTACATTGACCAAAATGTCGGAAATAGCACAAAAAAAATCAGCGTGGATTTTGTCCCAACCACTTCTATCTGGTATTAGACCTTCCCAGGAATGCCCCAAGACCCGCCAACCCACCCGCCAAAAAGCACAACACCCCCAAACAGCCCAAAAGCAAAATCTCATACTTACAATATTTCTCGGCCTTCGGTCCAAAACCGCTGTGCAGCTAGGACATAACTCCAGTTTTCCACCACGGATTTCCTGAAAAGCAAATGCAATCAAGATTAGAATGTCCCAGCAGTGCTCCCAGACCCCAAAACTCACGCACAAACAGCCGGAACCCCCCCCAAAGAGCACCTCAAATGCAAGCAAGTCAGCAAAAACACAAAAAAAAATTCCGCCTCCGATTTGGTCCAAACCACTTTTATCCGGTATTAGAGCTTCCCAGCAATGGCCCCAGAGCCATCAACCCAGGAGAAAACGAGTAGAAGACCCCCAAACAGCCAAAGAGCAAAAGTACAAAAATGGGGACTTAGTAATTTTTTTTCCCAATTTCCCAAATCACTCCGCGCGCGCTCTGCAGCTAGGCCCTAACTCCCCTCTGCCACCATGGATTTGCTTCAAACCTCTTGCAAACTAAAGTATCCATAGCCAGCAGTGCTCCCAGACCCCAAAACCCACCCACAAACACCAGGAAGCCCCCCAAACAGGCCCCCGAAAATGCTACATTGAGCAAAATGTCAGAAATAGCAACAAAAAAAATCAGCGTGGATTTTGTCCCAACCACTTCTATCCGGTATTAGACCTTCCCAGGAATGCCCCAAGACCCGCCAACCCACTCGCCAAAAAGCACAACACCCCCAAGCAGCCCAAAAGCAAAATCTCATACTTACAATATTTCTCGGCCTTCGGTCCAAACGCGCTGTGCAGCTAGGCCATAACTCCAGTTTTCCACCACGGACTTCCTGAAAAGCAAATGCAATCAAGATTAGAGTGTCCCAGCAGTGCTCCCAGACCCCAAAATTCACCCACAAACAGCCGGAACCCCCCCAAAGAGCACCTCAAAGGCAAGCAAGTCTGCAAAAACACAAAAGAATTTCCACCTCAGATTTGGTCCAAACCACTTTTATCCGGTATTAGAGCTTCCCAGCAATGGCCCCAGAGCCGTCAACCCAGGAGAAAACGAGTAGAAGACCCCCAAACAGCCAAAGAGCAAAAGTACAAAATGGGGACTTAGTCATTTTTTTGCCAATTTCCCAAATCACTCTGCGCGCGCTCTGCAGCTAGGCCCTACCTCCCCTCTGCCACCATCGATTTGCTTCAAACCTCTTGCAAACTAAAGTATCCATAGCCAGCAGTGCTACCAGACCCTGAAACCCACCCACAAACACCAGGAAGCCCCCCAAACAGGCCCCCAAAAACGCTACATTGAGCAAAATGTCAGAAATAGCAACAAAAAAAATCAGCGTGGATTTTGTCCCAACCACTTCTATCCGGTATTAGACCTTCCCAGGAATGCCCCAAGACCCGCCAACCCACCCGCCAAAAAGCACAACACCCCCAAACATCCCAAAAGCAAAATCTCATACTTACAATATTTCTCGGCCTTCGGTCCAAAACCACTGTGCAGCTAGGACATAACTCCAGTTTTCCACCACGGATTTCCTGAAAAGCAAATGCAATCAAGATTAGAGTGTCCCAGCAGTGCTCCCAGACCCCAAAACTCACCCACAAACAGCCGGAACCCCCCAAAGAGCACCTCAAATACAAGCAAGTGAGCAAAAACACAAAAAAAATTCAGCCTCCGAATTGGTCCAAACCACTTTTATCCGGTATTAGAGCTTCCCAGCAATGGCCCCAGAGCCATCAACCCAGGAGAAAACGAGTAGAAGACCCCCAAACAGACAAAGACCAAAAGTACAAAAATGGGGACTTAGTCATTTTTTCGCCAATTTCCCAAACCACTCCGCGCGCGCTCTGCAGCTAGGCCCTAACTCCCCTCTGCCACCATGGATTTGCTTCAAACCTCTTGCAAACTAAAGTATCCATAGCCAGCAGTGCTCCCAGACCCCAAAACCCACCCACAAACACCAGAAAGCCCCCCAAACAGGCCACCAAAAACACTACATTGAGCAAAATGTCAGAAATAGCAACAAAAAAATCAGCGTGGATTTTGTCCCAACCACTTCTATCCGGTATTAGACCTTCCCAGGAATGCCCCAAGACCCGCCAACCCACCCGCCAAAAAGCACAACACCCCCAAACATCCCAAAAGCAAAATCTCATACTTGCAATATTTCTCGGCCTTCAGTCCAAACGCGCTGTGCAGCTAGGCTATAACTCCAGTTTTCCACCACGGATTTCCTGAAAAGCAAATGCAATCAAGATTAGAGTGTCCCAGCAGTGCTCCCAGGCCCCAAAACTCACCCACAAACAGCCGGAACCCCTCCAAAGAGCACCTCAAAGGCAAGCAAGTCTGCAAAAACACAAAAAAATGTCCACCTCAGATTTGGTCCAAACCACTTTTATCCGGTATTAGAGCTTCCCAGCAATGGCCCCAGAGCCGTCAACCCAGGAGAAAACGAGTAGATGACCCCCAAACAGCCAAAGAGCAAAAGTACAAAATGGGGACTTAGTCATTTTTTTGCCAATTTCCCAAATCACTCTGCGCGCGCTCTGCAGCTAGGCCCTACCTCCCCTCTGCCACCATTGATTTGCTTCAAACCTCTTGCAAACTAAAGTATCCATAGCCAGCAGTGCTCCCAGACCCTGACACCCACCCACAAACACCAGGAAGCCCCCCAAACAGGCCCCCGAAAACGCTACATTGAGCAAAATGTCAGAAATAGCAACAACAAAAATCAGCGTGGATTTTGTCCCAACCACTTCTATCCGGTATTAGACCTTCCCAGGACCGCCCCAAGACCCGCCAACCCACCCGCCAAAAAGCACAACACCCCCAAACATCCCAAAAGCAAAATCTCATACTTGCAATATTTCTCGGCCTTCGGTCCAAACGCGCTGTGCAGCTAGGCCATAACTCCAGTTTTCCACCACGGATTTCCTGAAAAGCAAATGCAATCAAGATTAGAGTGTCCCAGATGTGCTCCCAGACCCCAAAACTCACCCACAAACAGCCGGAACCCCCCCAAAGAGCACCTCAAATGCAAGCAAGTCAGCAAAAACACAAAAAAAATTCTGCCTCCGATTTGGTCCAAACCACTTTTATCTGGTATTAGAGCTTCCCAGCAATGGCCCCAGAGCCATCAACCCAGGAGAAAACGAGTAGAAGACTCCCAAACAGCCAAAGAGCAAAAGTACAAAAATGGGGACTTAGTAATTTTTTTGCCAATTTCCCAAATCACTCAGCGCGCGCTCTGCAGCTAAGCCCTAACTCCCCACTGCCACCATGGATTTGCTTCAAACCTCTTGCAAACTAAAGTATCCATAGCCAGCAGTGCTCCCAGACCCCAAAACCCACCCACAAACACCAGGAAGCCCCCCAAACAGGCCCCTGAAAATGCTACATTGAGCAAAATGTCAGAAATAGCACAAAAAAAAATCAGCGTGGATTTTGTCCCAACCACTTCTATCCGGTATTACACCTTCCCAGGAATGCCCCAAGACCCGCCAACCCACCCGCCAAAAAGCACAACACCCCCAAACAGCCCAAAAGCAAAATCTCATACTTACAATATTTCTCGGCCTTCGGTCCAAACGCGCTGTGCAGCTAGGCCATAACTCCAGTTTTCCACCACGGACTTCCTGAAAAGCAAATGTAATCAAGATTAGAGTGTCCCAGCAATGCTCCCAGACCCCAAAACTCACGCACAAACAGCCGGAACCCCCCAAAGAGCTCTTCAAAGGCAAGCAAGTCAGTAAAAACAAAAAAAATTCCGCCTCTGATTTGGTCCAAACCACTTTTATCCGGTATTAGAGCTTCCAAGGAATGGCCCCAGAGCTGTCAACCCAGGAGAAAATGAGTAGAAGACCCCCAAACAGCCAAAGAGCAAAAGTACAAAATGGGGACTTAGTCATTTTTTTGCCAATTTCCCAAATCACTCTGCGCGCGCTCTGCAGCTAGGCCCTACCTCCCCACTGCCACCATCGATTTGCTTCAAACCTCTTGCAAACTAAAGTATCCTTAGCCAGCAGTGCTCCCAGACCCTGAAACCCACCCACAAACACCAGGAAGCCCCCCAAACAGGCCCCCAAAAACGCTACATTGAGCAAAATGTCAGAAATAGCAACAAAAAAAATCAGCATGGATTTTGTCCCAACCACTTCTATCCGGTATTAGACCTTCCCAGGAATGCCCCAAGATCCGCCAACCCACCCGCCAAAAAGCACAACACCCCCAAACATCCCAAAAGCAAAATCTCATACTTGCAATATTTCTCGGCCTTCGGTCCAAACGCGCTGTGCAGCTAGGCCATAACTCCAGTTTTCCACCACGGATTTCCTGAAAAGCAAATGCAATCAAGATTAGAGTGTCCCAGCAGTGCTCCCAGACCCCCAAACTCACCCACAAACAGCCGGAACCCCCCCCCAAAGAGCATCTCAAAGGCAAGCAAGTCTGCAAAAACACAAAAAAATGTCCACCTCAGATTTGGTCCAAACCACTTTTATCCGGTATTAGAGCTTCCCAGCAATGGCCCCAGAGCCGTCAACCCAGGAGAAAAAGAGTAGATGACCCCCAAACAGCCAAAGAGCAAAAGTACAAAATGGGGACTTAGTCATTTTTTTGCCAATTTCCCAAATCACTCTGCGCGCGCTCTGCAGCTAGGCCCTACCTCCCCTCTTCCACCATCGATTTGCTTCAAACCTCTTGCAAACTAAAGTATCCATAGCCAGCAGTGCTCCCAGACCCTGAAACCCACCCACAAACACCAGGAAGCCCCCCAAACAGGCCCCCGAAAACGCTACATTGAGCAAAATGTCAGAAATAGCAACAAAAAAAATCAGCGTGGATTTTGTCCCAACCACTTCTATCCGGTATTAGACCTTCCCAGGAATGCCCCAAGACCCGCCAACCCACCCGCCAAAAAGCACAACACCCCCAAACCTCCCAAAAGCAAAATCTCATACTTGCAATATTTCTCGGCCTTCGGTCCAAACGCGCTGTGCAGCTAGGCCATAACTCCAGTTTTCCACCACGGATTTCCTAAAAAGCAAATGCAATCAAGATTAGAGTGTCCCAGCAGTGCTCCCAGACCCCAAAACTCACCCACAAACAGCCGGAACCCCCCCAAAGAGCACTTCAAAGGCAAGCAAGTCAGCAAAAACACAAAAAAATTCTGCCTCCGATTTGGTCCAAACCACTTTTATCCGGTATTAGAGCTTCCCAGCAATGGCCCCAGAGCCGTCAACCCAGGAGAAAACGAGTAGAAGACCCCCAAACAGCCAAAGAGCAAAAGTACAAAAATGGGGACTTAGTCATTTTTTTGCCAATTTCCCAAATCACTCCGCGCGCGCTCTGCAGCTAGGCCCTAACTCCCCACTGCCACCTTGGATTTGCTTCAAACCTCTTGCAAACTAAAGTATCTATAGCCAGCAGTGCTCCCAGACCTCGAAACCCACCCACAAACACCAGGAAGCCCCCCAAACAGGCCCCCGAAAACGCTTCATTGACCAAAATGTCGGAAATAGCACAAAAAAAATCAGCGTGGATTTTGTCCCAACCACTTCTATCTGGTATTAGACCTTCCCAGGAATGCCCCAAGACCCGCCAACCCACCCGCCAAAAAGCACAACACCCCCAAACAGCCCAAAAGCAAAATCTCATACTTACAATATTTCTCGGCCTTCGGTCCAAAACCGCTGTGCAGCTAGGACATAACTCCAGTTTTCCACCACGGATTTCCTGAAAAGCAAATGCAATCAAGATTAGAGTGTCCCAGAAGTGCTCCCAGACCCCAAAACTCACGCACAAACAGCCGGAACCCCCCCCAAAGAGCACCTCAAATGCAAGCAAGTCAGCAAAAACACAAAAAAAATTCCGCCTCCGATTTGGTCCAAACCACTTTTATCCGGTATTAGAGCTTCCCAGCAATGGCCCCAGAGCCATCAACCCAGGAGAAAACGAGTAGAAGACCCCCAAACAGCCAAAGAGCAAAAGTACAAAAATGGGGACTTAGTAATTTTTTTTCCCAATTTCCCAAATCACTCCGCGCGCGCTCTGCAGCTAGGCCCTAACTCCCCTCTGCCACCATGGATTTGCTTCAAACCTCTTGCAAACTAAAGTATCCATAGCCAGCAGTGCTCCCAGACCCCAAAACCCACCCACAAACACCAGGAAGCCCCCCAAACAGGCCCCCGAAAATGCTACATTGAGCAAAATGTCAGAAATAGCAACAAAAAAAATCAGCGTGGATTTTGTCCCAACCACTTCTATCCGGTATTAGACCTTCCCAGGAATGCCCCAAGACCCGCCAACCCACTCGCCAAAAAGCACAACACCCCCAAGCAGCCCAAAAGCAAAATCTCATACTTACAATATTTCTCGGCCTTCGGTCCAAACGCGCTGTGCAGCTAGGCCATAACTCCAGTTTTCCACCACGGAATTCCTGAAAAGCAAATGCACTCAAGATTAGAGTGTCCCAGCAGTGCTCCCAGACCCCAAAACTCACCCACAAACAGCCGGAACCCCCCCAAAGAGCACCTCAAAGGCAAGCAAGTCTGCAAAAACACAAAAGAATTTCCACCTCAGATTTGGTCCAAACCACTTTTATCCGGTATTAGAGCTTCCCAGCAATGGCCCCAGAGCCGTCAACCCAGGAGAAAACGAGTAGAAGACCCCCAAACAGCCAAAGAGCAAAAGTACAAAATGGGGACTTAGTCATTTGTTTGCCAATTTCCCAAATCACTCTGCGCGCGCTCTGCAGCTAGGCCCTACCTCCCCTCTTCCACCATCGATTTGCTTCAAACCTCTTGCAAACTAAAGTATCCATAGCCAGCAGTGCTCCCAGACTCTGAAACCCACCCACAAACACCAGGAAGCCCCCCAAACAGGCCCCCGAAAACGCTACATTGAGCAAAATGTCAGAAATAGCAACAACAAAAAATCAGCGTGGATTTTGTCCCAACCACTTCTATCCGGTATTAGACCTTCCCAGGAATGCCCCAAGACCCGCCAACCCACCCGCCAAAAAGCACAACACCCCCAAACATCCCAAAAGCAAAATCTCATACTTACAATATTTCTCGGCCTTCGGTCCAAAACCACTGTGCAGCTAGGACATAACTCCAGTTTTCCACCACGGATTTCCTGAAAAGCAAATGCAATCAAGATTAGAGTGTCCCAGCAGTGCTCCCAGACCCCAAAACTCACCCACAAACAGCCGGAACCCCCCAAAGAGCACCTCAAATGCAAGCAAGTGAGCAAAAACACAAAAAAAATTCCGCCTCCGAATTGGTCCAAACCACTTTTATTCGGTATTAGAGCCTACCAGCAATGGCCCCAGAGCCATCAACCCAGGAGAAAACGAGTAGAAGACCCCCAAACAGACAAAGACCAAAAGTACAAAAATGGGGACTTAGTCATTTTTTTGCCAATTTCCCAAATCACTCCGCGCGCGCTCTGCAGCTAGGCCCTAACTCCCCTCTGCCACCATGGATTTGCTTCAAACCTCTTGCAAACTAAAGTATCCATAGCCAGCAGTGCTCCCAGACCCCAAAACCCACCCACAAACACCAGAAAGCCCCCCAAACAGGCCACCGAAAATGCTACATTGAGCAAAATGTCAGAAATAGCAACAAAAAAATCAGCGTGGATTTTGTCCCAACCACTTCTATCCGGTATTAGACCTTCCCAGGAATGCCCCAAGACCTGCCAACCCACCCGCCAAAAAGCACAACACCCCCAAACAGCCCAAAAGCAAAATCTCATACTTACAATATTTCTCAGCCTTTGGTCCAAACGCGCTGTGCAGCTAGGCCATAACTCCAGTTTTCCACCACGGATTTCCTGAAAAGCAAATGCAATCAAGATTAGAGTGTCCCAGCAGTGCTCCCAGACCCCAAAACTCACTCACAAACAGCCGGAACCCCCCCAAAGAGCACCTCAAAGGCAAGCAAGTCAGCAAAAACACAAAAATATTTCCGCCTCCGATTTGGTCTAAACCATTTTTATCCGGTATTAGAGCTTCCCAGCAATGGCCCCAGAGCCGTCAACCCAGGAGAAAATGAGTAGAAGACCCCCAAACAGCCAAAGAGCAAAAGTACAAAAATGGGGACTTAGTCATTTTTTTGCCAATTTCCCAAATCACTCCGCGCGCGCTCTGCAGCTAGGCCCTAACTCCCCTCTGCCACCATGGATTTGCTTCAAACCTGTTGCAAACTAAAGTATCCATAGCCAGCAGTGCTCCCAGACCCTGAAACCCACCCACAAACACCAGGAAGCCCCCCAAACAGGCCCCCGAAAATGCTACATTGAGCAAAATGTCAGAAATAGCAACAAAAAAAATCAGCGTGGATTTTGTCCCAACCACTTCTATCCGGTATTAGACCTTCCCAGGAATGCCCAAAGACCCGCCAACCCACCCGCCAAAAAGCACAACACCCCCAAACAGCCCAAAAGCAAAATCTCATACTTACAATATTTCTCGGCCTTCGGTCCAAACGCGCTGTGCAGCTAGGCCATAACTCCAGTTTTCCACCACGGACTTCCTGAAAAGCAAATGCAATCAAGATTAAAGTGTCCCAGCAGTGCTCCCAGACCCCAAAACTCACCCACAAACAGCCGGAACCCCCCCCAAAGAGCACCTCAAAGGCAAGCAAGTCTGTAAAAACACAAAAAAAATTCCACCTCAGATTTTGTCCAAACCACTTTTATCCGGTATTAGAGCTTCCCAGCAATGGCCCCAGAGCTGTCAACCCAGGAGAAAACGAGTAGAAGACCCCCAAACAGCCAAAGAGCAAAAGTACAAAATGGGGACTTAGTCATTTTTTTGCCAATTTCCCAAATCACTCTGCGCGCGCTCTGCCGCTAGGCCCTACCTCCCCTCTGCCACCATCGATTTGCTTCAAACCTCTTGCAAACTAAAGTATCCATAGCCAGCAGTGCTCCCAGACCCCAAACCCCACCCACAAACACCAGGAAGCCCCCCAAACAGGCCCCCGAAAATGCTACATTGAGCAAAATGTCAGAAATAGCACACAAAAAAATCAGCGTGGATTTTGTCCCAACCACTTCTATCCGGTATTACACCTTCCCAGGAATGCCCCAAGACCCGCCAACCCACCCGCCAAAAAGCACAACACCCCCAAACAGCCCAAAAGCAAAATCTCATACTTATAATATTTCTCGGCCTTCGGTCCAAACGCGCTGTGCAGCTAGGCCATAACTCCAGTTTTCCACCACGGACTTCCTGAAAAGCAAATGCAATCAAACTTAGAGTGTCCCAGCAATGCTCCCAGACCCCAAAACTTACGCACAAACAGCCAGAACCCCCCAAAGAGCTCTTCAAAGGCAAGCAAGTCAGTAAAAACAAAAAAATTCCGCCTCTGATTTGGTCCAAACCACTTTTATCCGGTATTAGAGCTTCCCAAGAATGGCCCCAGAGCTGTCAACCCAGGAGAAAATGAGTAGAAGACCCCCAAACAGCCAAAGAGCAAAAGTACAAAATGGGGACTTAGTCATTTTTTTGCCAATTTCCCAAATCACTCTGCGCGCGCTCTGCAGCTAGGCCCTACCTCCCCTCTGCCACCATCGATTTGCTTCAAACCTCTTGCAAACTAAAGTATCTATAGCCAGCAGTGCTCCCAGACCCTGAAACCCACCCACAAACACCAGGAAGCCCCCCAAACAGGCCCCCGAAAATGCTACATTGAGCAAAATGTCAGAAATAGCAACAACAAAAAATCAGCGTGGATTTTGTCCCAACCACTTCTATCCGGTATTAGACCTTCCCAGGAATGCCCCAAGACCCGCCAACCCACCCGCCAAAAAGCACAACACCCCCAAACATCCCAAAAGCAAAATCTCATACTTGCAATATTTCTCGGCCTTCGGTCCAAACGCGCTGTGCAGCTAGGCCATAACTCCAGTTTTCCACCACGGATTTCCTGAAAAGCAAATGCAATCAAGATTAGAGTGTCCCAGCTGTGCTCCCAGACCCCAAAACTCACCCACAAACAGCCGGAACCCCCCCAAAGAGCACCTCAAATGCAAGCAAGTCAGCAAAAACACAAAAAAAATTCCGCCGCCGATTTGGTCCAAACCACTTTTATCCGGTATTAGAGCTTCCCAGCAATGGCCCCAGAGCCATCAACCCAGGAGAAAACGAGTAGAAGACCCCCAAACAGCCAAAGAGCAAAAGTACAAAAATGGGGACTTAGTAATTTTTTTGCCAATTTCCCAAATCACTCAGCGCGCGCTCTGCAGCTAAGCCCTAACTCCCCTCTGCCACCATGGATTTGCTTCAAACCTCTTGCAAACTAAAGTATCCATAGCCAGCAGTGCTCCCAGACCCCTAAACCCACCCACAAACACCAGGAAGCCCCCCAAACAGGCCCCCGAAAAAGCTACATTGAGCAAAATGTCAGAAATAGCACCAAAAAAAATCAGCGTGGATTTTGTCCCAACCACTTCTATCCGGTATTACACCTTCCCAGGAATGCCCCAAGACCCGCCAACCCACCCGCCAAAAGCACACCACCCCCAAACAGCCCCAAAGCAAAATCTCATACTTACAATATTTCTCGGCCTTCGGTCCAAACGCGCTGTGCAGCTAGGCCATAACTCCAGTTTTCCACCATGGACTTCCTGAAAAGCAAATGCAATCAAGATTAGAGTGTCCCAGCAATGCTCCCAGACCCCAAAACTCACGCACAAACAGCCGGAACCCCCCAAAGAGCTCTTCAAAGGCAAGCAAGTCAGTAAAAACAAATAAAATTCTGCCTCTGATTTGGTCCAAACCACTTTTATCCGGTATTAGAGCTTCCCAGGAATGGCCCCAGAGCTGTCAACCCAGGAGAAAATGAGTAGAAGACCCCCAAACAGCCAAAGAGCAAAAGTACAAAATGGGGACTTAGTCATTTTTTTGCCAATTTCCCAAATCACTCTGCGCGCGCTCTGCAGCTAGGCCCTACCTCCCCTCTGCCACCATCGATTTGCTTCAAACCTCTTGCAAACTAAAGTATCCTTAGCCAGCAGTGCTCCCAGACCCTGAAACCCACCCACAAACACCAGGAAGCCCCCCAAACAGGCCCCCGAAAACGCTACATTGAGCAAAATGTCAGAAATAGCAACAAAAAAAATCAGCGTGGATTTTGTCCCAACCACTTCTATCCGGTATTAGACCTTCCCAGGAATGCCCCAAGATCCGCCAACCCACCCGCCAAAAAGCACAACACCCCCAAACATCCCAAAAGCAAAATCTCATACTTGCAATATTTCTCGGCCTTCGGTCCAAACGCGCTGTGCAGCTAGGCCATAACTCCAGTTTTCCACCACGGATTTCCTGAAAAGCAAATGCAATCAAGATTAGAGTGTCCCAGCAGTGCTCCCAGACCCCAAAACTCACCCACAAACAGCCGGAACCCCCCCAAAGAGCACCTCAAAGGCAAGCAAGTCTGCAAAAACACAAAAAAATGTCCACCTCAGATTTGGTCCAAACCACTTTTATCCGGTATTAGAGCTTCCCAGCAATGGCCCCAGAGCCGTCAACCCAGGAGAAAAAGAGTAGATGACCCCCAAACAGCCAAAGAGCAAAAGTACAAAATGGGGACTTAGTCATTTTTTTGCCAATTTCCCAAATCACTCTGCGCCCGCTCTGCAGCTAGGCCCTACCTCCCCTCTGCCACCATCGATTTGCTTCAAACCTCTTGCAAACTAAAGTATCCATAGCCAGCAGTGCTCCCAGACCCTGAAACCCACCCACAAACACCAGGAAGCCCCCCAAACAGGCCCCCGAAAACGCTACATTGACCAAAATGTCGGAAATAGCACAAAAAAAATCAGCGTGGATTTTGTCCCAACCACTTCTATCTGGTATTAGACCTTCCCAGGAATGCCCCAAGACCCGCCAACCCACCCGCCAAAAAGCACAACACCCCCAAACAGCCCAAAAGCAAAATCTCATACTTACAATATTTCTCGGCCTTCGGTCCAAAACCGCTGTGCAGCTAGGACATAACTCCAGTTTTCCACCACGGATTTCCTGAAAAGCAAATGCAATCAAGATTAGAATGTCCCAGCAGTGCTCCCAGACCCCAAAACTCACGCACAAACAGCCGGAACCCCCCCAAAGAGCACCTCAAATGCAAGCAAGTCAGCAAAAACACAAAAAAAAATTCCGCCTCCGATTTGGTCCAAACCACTTTTATCCGGTATTAGAGCTTCCCAGCAATGGCCCCAGAGCCATCAACCCAGGAGAAAACGAGTAGAAGACCCCCAAACAGCCAAAGAGCAAAAGTACAAAAATGGGGACTTAGTAATTTTTTTTCCCAATTTCCCAAATCACTCCGCGCGCGCTCTGCAGCTAGGCCCTAACTCCCCTCTGCCACCATGGATTTGCTTCAAACCTCTTGCAAACTAAAGTATCCATAGCCAGCAGTGCTCCCAGACCCCAAAACCCACCCACAAACACCAGGAAGCCCCCCAAACAGGCCCCCGAAAATGCTACATTGAGCAAAATGTCAGAAATAGCAACAAAAAAAATCAGCGTGGATTTTGTCCCAACCACTTCTATCCGGTATTAGACCTTCCCAGGAATGCCCCAAGACCCGCCAACCCACTCGCCAAAAAGCACAACACCCCCAAGCAGCCCAAAAGCAAAATCTCATACTTACAATATTTCTCGGCCTTCGGTCCAAACGCGCTGTGCAGCTAGGCCATAACTCCAGTTTTCCACCACGGACTTCCTGAAAAGCAAATGCAATCAAGATTAGAGTGTCCCAGCAGTGCTCCCAGACCCCAAAATTCACCCACAAACAGCCGGAACCCCCCCAAAGAGCACCTCAAAGGCAAGCAAGTCTGCAAAAACACAAAAGAATTTCCACCTCAGATTTGGTCCAAACCACTTTTATCCGGTATTAGAGCTTCCCAGCAATGGCCCCAGAGCCGTCAACCCAGGAGAAAACGAGTAGAAGACCCCCAAACAGCCAAAGAGCAAAAGTACAAAATGGGGACTTAGTCATTTTTTTGCCAATTTCCCAAATCACTCTGCGCGCGCTCTGCAGCTAGGCCCTACCTCCCCTCTGCCACCATCGATTTGCTTCAAACCTCTTGCAAACTAAAGTATCCATAGCCAGCAGTGCTACCAGACCCTGAAACCCACCCACAAACACCAGGAAGCCCCCCAAACAGGCCCCCAAAAACGCTACATTGAGCAAAATGTCAGAAATAGCAACAAAAAAAATCAGCGTGGATTTTGTCCCAACCACTTCTATCCGGTATTAGACCTTCCCAGGAATGCCCCAAGACCCGCCAACCCACCCGCCAAAAAGCACAACACCCCCAAACATCCCAAAAGCAAAATCTCATACTTACAATATTTCTTGGCCTTCGGTCCAAAACCACTGTGCAGCTAGGACATAACTCCAGTTTTCCACCACGGATTTCCTGAAAAGCAAATGCAATCAAGATTAGAGTGTCCCAGCAGTGCTCCCAGACCCCAAAACTCACCCACAAACAGCCGGAACCCCCCAAAGAGCACCTCAAATACAAGCAAGTGAGCAAAAACACAAAAAAAATTCAGCCTCCGAATTGGTCCAAACCACTTTTATCCGGTATTAGAGCTTCCCAGCAATGGCCCCAGAGCCATCAACCCAGGAGAAAACGAGTAGAAGACCCCCAAACAGACAAAGACCAAAAGTACAAAAATGGGGACTTAGTCATTTTTTCGCCAATTTCCCAAACCACTCCGCGCGCGCTCTGCAGCTAGGCCCTAACTCCCCTCTGCCACCATGGATTTGCTTCAAACCTCTTGCAAACTAAAGTATCCATAGCCAGCAGTGCTCCCAGACCCCAAAACCCACCCACAAACACCAGAAAGCCCCCCAAACAGGCCACCAAAAACACTACATTGAGCAAAATGTCAGAAATAGCAACAAAAAAATCAGCGTGGATTTTGTCCCAACCACTTCTATCCGGTATTAGACCTTCCCAGGAATGCCCCAAGACCCGCCAACCCACCCGCCAAAAAGCACAACACCCCCAAACAGCCCAAAAGCAAAATCTCATACTTACAATATTTCTCGGCCTTCGGTCCAAACGCGCTGTGCAGCTAGGCCATAACTCCAGTTTTCCACCACGGATTTCCTGAAAAGCAAATGCAATCAAGATTAGAGTGTCCCAGCAGTGCTCCCAGACCCCAAAACTCACTCACAAACAGCCGGAACCCCCCCAAAGAGCACCTCAAAGGCAAGCAAGTCAGCAAAAACACAAAAATATTTCCACCTCCGATTTGGTCTAAACCATTTTTATCCGGTATTAGAGCTTCCCAGCAATGGCCCCAGAGCCGTCAACCCAGGAGAAAATGAGTAGAAGACCCCCAAACAGCCAAAGAGCAAAAGTACAAAAATGGGGACTTAGTCATTTTTTTGCCAATTTCCCAAATCACTCCGCGCGCGCTCTGCAGCTAGGCCCTAACTCCCCTCTGCCACCATGGATTTGCTTCAAACCTGTTGCAAACTAAAGTATCCATAGCCAGCAGTGCTCCCAGACCCCGAAACCCACCCACAAACACCAGGAAGCCCCCCAAACAGGCCCCCGAAAATGCTACATTGAGCAAAATGTCAGAAATAGCAACAAAAAAAATCAGCGTGGATTTTGTCCCAACCACTTCTATCCGGTATTAGACCTTCCCAGGAATGCCCCAAGACCCGCCAACCCACCCGCCAAAAAGCACAACACCCCCAAACAGCCCAAAAGCAAAATCTCATACTTACAATATTTCTCGGCCTTCGGTCCAAACGCGCTGTGCAGCTAGGCCATAACTCCAGTTTTCCACCACGGACTTCCTGAAAAGCAAATGCAATCAAGATTAAAGTGTCCCAGCAGTGCTCCCAGACCCCAAAACTCACCCACAAACAGCCGGAACCCCCCCAAAGAGCACCTCAAAGGCAAGCAAGTCTGCAAAAACACAAAAAAATTTCCACCTCAGATTTTGTCCAAACCACTTTTATCCGGTATTAGAGCTTCCCAGCAATGGCCCCAGAGCCGTCAACCCAGGAGAAAACGAGTAGAAGACCCCCAAATAGCCAAAGAGCAAAAGTACAAAATGGGGACTTAGTCATTTTTTTGCCAATTTCCCAAATCACTCTGCGCGCGCTCTGCAGCTAGGCCCTACCTCCCCTCTGCCACCATTGATTTGCTTCAAACCTCTTGCAAACTAAAGTATCCATAGCCAGCAGTGCTCCCAGACCCTGACACCCACCCACAAACACCAGGAAGCCCCCCAAACAGGCCCCCGAAAACGCTACATTGAGCAAAATGTCAGAAATAGCAACAACAAAAATCAGCGTGGATTTTGTCCCAACCACTTCTATCCGGTATTAGACCTTCCCAGGAATGCCCCAAGACCCGCCAACCCACCCGCCAAAAAGCACAACACCCCCAAACATCCCAAAAGCAAAATCTCATACTTGCAATATTTCTCGGCCTTCGGTCCAAACGCGCTGTGCAGCTAGGCCATAACTCCAGTTTTCCACCACGGATTTCCTGAAAAGCAAATGCAATCAAGATTAGAGTGTCCCAGCTATGCTCCCAGACCCCAAAACTCACCCACAAACAGCCGGAACCCCCCCAAAGAGCACCTCAAATGCAAGCAAGTCAGCAAAAACACAAAAAAAATTCTGCCTCCGATTTGGTCCAAACCACTTTTATCCGGTATTAGAGCTTCCCAGCAATGGCCCCAGAGCCATCAACCCAGGAGAAAACGAGTAGAAGACCCCCAAACAGCCAAAGAGCAAAAGTACAAAAATGGGGACTTAGTAATTTTTTTGCCAATTTCCCAAATCACTCAGCGCGCGCTCTGCAGCTAAGCCCTAACTCCCCACTGCCACCATGGATTTGCTTCAAACCTCTTGCAAACTAAAGTATCCATAGCCAGCAGTGCTCCCAGACCCCAAAACCCACCCACAAACACCAGGAAGCCCCCCAAACAGGCCCCCGAAAATGCTACATTGAGCAAAATGTCAGAAATAGCAACAAAAAAAATCAGCGTGGATTTTGTCCCAACCACTTCTATCCGGTATTAGACCTTCCCAGGAATGCCCCAAGACCCGCCAACCCACCCGCCAAAAAGCACAACACCCCCAAACAGCCCAAAAGCAAAATCTCATACTTACAATATTTCTCGGCCTTCGGTCCAAACGCGCTGTGCAGCTAGGCCATAACTCCAGTTTTCCACCACGGACTTCCTGAAAAGCAAATGCAATCAAGATTAAAGTGTCCCAGCAGTGCTCCCAGACCCCAAAACTCACCCACAAACAGCCGGAACCCCCCCAAAGAGCACCTCAAAGGCAAGCAAGTCTGCAAAAACACAAAAAAATGTCCACCTCAGATTTTGTCCAAACCACTTTTATCCGGTATTAGAGCTTCCCAGCAATGGCCCCAGAGCCGTCAACCCAGGAGAAAACGAGTAGAAGACCCCCAAATAGCCAAAGAGCAAAAGTACAAAATGGGGACTTAGTCATTTTTTTGCCAATTTCCCAAATCACTCTGCGCGCGCTCTGCAGCTAGGCCCTACCTCCCCTCTGCCACCATTGATTTGCTTCAAACCTCTTGCAAACTAAAGTATCCATAGCCAGCAGTGCTCCCAGACCCTGACACCCACCCACAAACACCAGGAAGCCCCCCAAACAGGCCCCCGAAAACGCTACATTGAGCAAAATGTCAGAAATAGCAACAACAAAAATCAGCGTGGATTTTGTCCCAACCACTTCTATCCGGTATTAGACCTTCCCAGGAATGCCCCAAGACCCGCCAACCCACCCGCCAAAAAGCACAACACCCCCAAACATCCCAAAAGCAAAATCTCATACTTGCAATATTTCTCGGCCTTCGGTCCAAACGCGCTGTGCAGCTAGGCCATAACTCCAGTTTTCCACCACGGATTTCCTGAAAAGCAAATGCAATCAAGATTAGAGTGTCCCAGCTATGCTCCCAGACCCCAAAACTCACCCACAAACAGCCGGAACCCCCCCAAAGAGCACCTCAAATGCAAGCAAGTCAGCAAAAACACAAAAAAAATTCTGCCTCCGATTTGGTCCAAACCACTTTTATCCGGTATTAGAGATTCCCAGCAATGGCCCCAGAGCCATCAACCCAGGAGAAAACGAGTAGAAGACCCCCAAACAGCCAAAGAGCAAAAGTACAAAAATGGGGACTTAGTAATTTTTTTGCCAATTTCCCAAATCACTCAGCGCGCGCTCTGCAGCTAAGCCCTAACTCCCCACTGCCACCATGGATTTGCTTCAAACCTCTTGCAAACTAAAGTATCCATAGCCAGCAGTGCTCCCAGACCCCAAAACCCACCCACAAACACCAGGAAGCCCCCCAAACAGGCCCCCGAAAATGCTACATTGAGCAAAATGTCAGAAATAGCACAAAAAAAATCAGCGTGGATTTTGTCCCAACCACTTCTATCCGGTATTAGACCTTCCCAGGAATGCCCCAAGACCCGCCAACCCACCCGCCAAAAAGCACAACACCCCCAAACAGCCCAAAAGCAAAATCTCATACTTACAATATTTCTCGGCCTTCGGTCCAAACGCGCTGTGCAGCTAGGCCATAACTCCAGTTTTCCACCACGGATTTCCTGAAAAGCAAATGCAATCAAGATTAGAGTGTCCCAGCAGTGCTCCCAGACCCCAAAACTCACTCACAAACAGCCGGAACCCCCCAAAGAGCACCTCAAAGGCAAGCAAGTCAGCAAAAACACAAAAATATTTCCGCCTCCGATTTGGTCTAAACCATTTTTATCCGGTATTAGAGCTTCCCAGCAATGGCCCCAGAGCCGTCAACCCAGGAGAAAATGAGTAGAAGACCCCCAAACAGCCAAAGAGCAAAAGTACAAAAATGGGGACTTAGTCATTTTTTTGCCAATTTCCCAAATCACTCCGCGCGCGCTCTGCAGCTAGGCCCTAACTCCCCTCTGCCACCATGGATTTGCTTCAAACCTGTTGCAAACTAAAGTATCCATAGCCAGCAGTGCTCCCAGACCCCGAAACCCACCCACAAACACCAGGAAGCCCCCCAAACAGGCCCCCGAAAATGCTACATTGAGCAAAATGTCAGAAATAGCAACAAAAAAAATCAGCGTGGATTTTGTCCCAACCACTTCTATCCGGTATTAGACCTTCCCAGGAATGCCCCAAGACCCACCAACCCACCCGCCAAAAAGCACAACACCCCCAAACAGCCCAAAAGCAAAATCTCATACTTACAATATTTCTCGGCCTTCGGTCCAAACGCGCTGTGCAGCTAGGCCATAACTCCAGTTTTCCACCACGGACTTCCTGAAAAGCAAATGCAATCAAGATTAAAGTGTCCCAGCAGTGCTCCCAGACCCCAAAACTCACCCACAAACAGCCGGAACCCCCCCAAAGAGCACCTCAAAGGCAAGCAAGTCTGCAAAAACACAAAAAAATTTCCACCTCAGATTTTGTCCAAACCACTTTTATCCGGTATTAGAGCTTCCCAGCAATGGCCCCAGAGCCGTCAACCCAGGAGAAAACGAGTAGAAGACCCCCAAATAGCCAAAGAGCAAAAGTACAAAATGGGGACTTAGTCATTTTTTTGCCAATTTCCCAAATCACTCTGCGCGCGCTCTGCAGCTAGGCCCTACCTCCCCTCTGCCACCATTGATTTGCTTCAAACCTCTTGCAAACTAAAGTATCCATAGCCAGCAGTGCTCCCAGACCCTGACACCCACCCACAAACACCAGGAAGCCCCCCAAACAGGCCCCCGAAAACGCTACATTGAGCAAAATGTCAGAAATAGCAACAACAAAAATCAGCGTGGATTTTGTCCCAACCAATTCTATCCGGTATTAGACCTTCCCAGGAATGCCCCAAGACCCGCCAACCCACCCGCCAAAAAGCACAACACCCCCAAACATCCCAAAAGCAAAATCTCATACTTGCAATATTTCTCGGCCTTCGGTCCAAACGCGCTGTGCAGCTAGGCCATAACTCCAGTTTTCCACCACGGATTTCCTGAAAAGCAAATGCAATCAAGATTAGAGTGTCCCAGCTGTGCTCCCAGACCCCAAAACTCACGCACAAACAGCCGGAACCCCCCAAAGAGCTCTTCAAAGGCAAGCAAGTCAGTAAAAACAAAAAGAATTCCGCCTCTGATTTGGTCCAAACCACTTTTATCCGGTATTAGAGCTTCCCAGGAATGGCCCAGAGCTGTCAACCCAGGAGAAAATGAGTAGAAGACCCCCAAACAGCCAAAGAGCAAAAGTACAAAATGGGGACTTAGTCATTTTTTTGCCAATTTCCCAAATCACTCTGCGCGCGCTCTGCAGCTAGGCCCTACCTCCCCTCTGCCACCATCGATTTGCTTCAAACCTCTTGCAAACTAAAGTATCCATAGCCAGCAGTGCTCCCAGACCTCGAAACCCACCCACAAACACCAGGAAGCCCCCCAAACAGGCCCCCGAAAACGCTTCATTGATCAAAATTTCGGAAATAGCACAAAAAAAATCAGCGTGGATTTTGTCCCAACCACTTCTATCTGGTATTAGACCTTCCCAGGAATGCCCCAAGACCCGCCAACCCACCCGCCACAAAGCACAACACCCCCAAACAGCCCAAAAGCAAAATCTCATACTTACAATATTTCTCAGCCTTCGGTCCAAAACCGCTGTGCAGCTAGGACATAACTCCAGTTTTCCACCACGGATTTCCTGAAAAGCAAATGCAATCAAGATTAGAGTGTCCCAGCAGTGCTCCCAGACCCCAAAACTCACGCACAAACAGCCGGAACCCCCCCAAAGAGCACCTCAAATGCAAGCAAGTCAGCAAAAACACAAAAAAAATTCCGCCTCCGATTTGGTCCAAACCACTTTTATCCGGTATTAGAGCTTCCCAGCAATGGCCCCAGAGCCGTCAACCCAGGAGAAAACGAGTAGAAGACCCCCAAACAGCCAAAGAGCAAAAGTACAAAATGGGGACTTAGTCATTTTTTTGCCAATTTCCCAAATCACTCTGCGCGCGCTCTGCAGCTAGGCCCTACCTCCCCTCTGCCACCATCGATTTGCTTCAAACCTCTTGCAAACTAAAGTATCCATAGCCAGCAGTGCTACCAGACCCTGAAACCCACCCACAAACACCAGGAAGCCCCCCAAACAGGCCCCCGAAAACGCTACATTGAGCAAAATGTCAGAAATAGCAACAAAAAAAATCAGCGTGGATTTTGTCCCAACCACTTCTATCCGGTATTAGACCTTCCCAGGAATGCCCCAAGACCCGCCAACCCACCCGCCAAAAAGCACAACACCCCCAAACATCCCAAAAGCAAAATCTCATACTTGCAATATTTCTCGGCCTTCGGTCCAAACGCGCTGTGCAGCTAGGCCATAACTCCAGTTTTCCACCACGGATTTCCTGAAAAGCAAATGCAACCAAGATTAGAGTGTCCCAACAGTGCTCCCAGACCCCAAAACTCACCCACAAACAGCCGGAACCCCCCCAAAGAGCACTTCAAGGGCAAGCAATTCAGCAAAAACACAAAAAAAATTCCGCCTCCGATTTGGTCCAAACCACTTTTATCTGGTATTAGAGCTTCCCAGCAATGGCCCCAGAGCTGTCAACCCAGGAGAAAACGAGTAGAAGACCCCCAAACAGCCAAAGAGCAAAAGTACAAAAATGGGGACTTAGTCATTTTTTTGCCAATTTCCCAAATCACTCCGCGCGCGCTCTGCAGCTAGGCCCTAACTCCCCACTGCCACCATGGATTTGCTTCAAACCTCTTGCAAACTAAAGTATCCATAGCCAGCAGTGCTCCCAGACCTGGAAACCCACCCACAAACACCAGGAAGCCCCCCAAACAGGCCCCCGAAAATGCTACATTGACCAAAATGTCAGAAATAGCACAAAAAAAATCAGTGTGGATTTTGTCCCAACCACTTCTATCCGGTATTAGACATTCCCAGGAATGCCCCAAGACCCGCCAACCCACCCGCCAAAAAGCACAACACCCCCAAACAGCCCAAAAGCAAAATCTCATACTTACAATATTTCTCGGCCTTCGGTCCAAACGCGCTGTGCAGCTAGGCCATAACTCCAGTTTAACACCACGGACTTCCTGAAAAGCAAATGCAATCAAGATTAGAGTGTCCCAGCAGTGCTCCCAGACCCCAAAACTCACCCACAAACAGCCGGAACCCCCCCAAAGAGCACCTCAAAGGCAAGCAAGTCTGCAAAAACACAAAACAATTTCCACCTCAGATTTGGTCCAAACCACTTTTATCCGGTATTAGAGCTTCCCAGCAATGGCCCCAGAGCCGTCAACCCAGGAGAAAACGAGTAGAAGACCCCCAAACAGCCAAAGAGCAAAAGTACAAAATGGGGACTTAGTCATTTTTTTGCCAATTTCCCAAATCACTCTGCGCGAGCTCTGCAGCTAGGCCCTACCTCCCCTCTGCCACCATCGATTTGCTTCAAACCTCTTGCAAACTAAAGTATCCGTACCCAGCAGTGCTCCCAGACCCCGAAACCCACCCACAAACACCAGGAAGCCCCCCAAACAGGCCCCCGAAAACGCTACAATGAGCAACATGTCAGAAATAGCAACAACAAAAAATCAGCGTGGATTTTGTCCCAACCACTTCTATCCGGTATTAGACCTTCCCAGGAATGCCCCAAGACCCGCCAACCCACCCGCCAAAAAGCACAACACTCCCAAACATCCCAAAACCAAAATCTCATACTTGCAATATTTCTCGGCTTTTGGTCCAAACGCGCTCTGCAGCTAGGCCATAACTCCAGTTTTCCACCACGGATTTCCTGAAAAGCAAATGCAATCAAGATTAGAGTGTCCCAGCAGTGCTCCCAGACCCCAAAACTCACCCACAAACAGCCGGAACCCCCCCAAAGAGCACCTCAAAGGCAAGCAAGTCAGCAAAAACACAAAAAAGATTCCGCCTCCGATTTGGTCCAAACCACTTTTATCTGATATTAGAGCTTCCCAGCAATGGCCCCAGAGCCGTCAACCCAGGAGAAAACGAGTAGAAGACCCCCAAACAGCCAAAGAGCAAAAGTACAAAAATGGGGACTTAGTCATTTTTAGGCCAATTTTCCAAATCACTCCGCGTGCGCTCTGCAGCTAGGCCCTAACTCCCCTCTGCCACCATGGATTTGCTTCAAACCTCTTGCAAACTAAAGTATCCATAGCCAGCAGTGCTCCCAGACCTCGAAACCCACCCACAAACACCAGGAAGCCCCCTAAACAGGCCCCCGAAAACGCTACATTGAGCAAAATTTCAGAAATAGCACAAAAAAACAGCGTGGATTTTGTCCCAACCACTTCTATCTGGTATTAGACCTTCCCAGGAATGCCCCAAGACGCGCCAACCCACCCGCCAAAAAGCACAACACCTCCAAACAGCCCAAAAGCAAAATCTCATACTTACAATATTTCTCGGCCTTCGGTCCAAAACCGCTGTGCAGCTAGGCCATAACTCCAGTTTTCCACCACGGATTTCCTGAAAAGCAAATGCAATCAAGATTAGAGTGTCCCAGCAGTGCTCCCAGACCCCAAAACTCAACCACAAACAGCCGGAACCCCCCCAAAGAGCACCTCAAAGGCAAGCAAGTCAGCAAAAACACAAAAAAAATTCCGCCTCCGATTTGGTCCATACCACTTTTGTCCGGTATTAGAGCTTCCCAGCAATGGCCCCAGAGCCATCAACCCAGGAGAAAACAAGTAGAAGACCCCCAAACAGCCAAAGAGCAAAAGTACAAAAATGGGGACTTAGTAATTTTTTTGCCAATTTCCCAAATCACTCTGCGCACGCTCTGCAGCTAGGCCCTAACTCCCCTCTGCCACCATGGATTTGCTTCAAACCTCTTGCAAACTACAGTATCCATAGCCAGCAGTGCTCCCAGACCCCGAAACCCACCCACAAACACCAGGAAGCCCCCCAAACAGGCCCTCGAAAATGCTACATTGAGCAAAATGTCAGAAATAGCAACAAAAAAAATCAGCGTGGATTTTGTCCCAACCACTTTTATCCGGTACTAGACCTTCCCAGGAATGCCCCAAGACCCGCCAACCCACCCGCCAAAAAGCACAACACCCCCAAACAGCCCAAAAGCAAAATCTCATATTTGCAATATTTCTCGGCCTTCTGTCCAAAAGCGCTGTGCAGCTAGGCAATAACTCCAGTTTTCCACCACGAATTTCCTGAAAAGCAAATGCAATCAAGATTAGAGTGTCCCAGCAGTGCTCCCAGACCCCAAACCTCACCCACAAACAGCCGGAACCCCCCCAAAGAGCACCTCAAAGGCAAGCAAGTCAGCAAAAACACAAAAAAAATTCCGCCTCCAATTTGGTCCAAACCACTTTTATCCGGTATTAGAGCTTCCCAGCAATGGCCCCAGAGCCATCAACCAAGGATAAAACGAGTAGAAGACCCCCAAACAGCCAAAGAGCAAAAGTAAAAAAATGGGGACTTAGTCATTTTTTTGCCAATTTCCCAAATCACTCCGCGCGCGCTCTGCAGCTAGGCCCTAACTCCCCTCTGCCACCATGGATTTGCTTCAAACCTCTGGCAAACTAAAGTATCCATAGCCAGCAGTGCTCCCAGACCCCAAAACCCACCCACAAACACCAGAAAGCCCCCCAAACAGGCCCCCGAAAACGCTACATTGAGCAAAATGTCAGAAATAGCAATAAAAAAATCAGCGTGGATTTTGTTCCAACCACTTCTATCCGGTATTAGACCTTCCCAGGAATGCCCCAAGACCCGCCAACCCACCCGCCAAAAAGCACAACACCCCAAACAGCCCAAAAGCAAAATCTCATACTTACAATATTTCTCGGCCTTCGGTCCAAACGCGCTGTGCAGCTAGGCCATAACTCCAGTTTTCCACCACGGACTTCCTGAAAAGCAAATGCAATCAAGATTAGAGTGTCCCAGCAGTGCTCCCAGACCCCAAAACTCACCCACAAACAGCCGGAACCCCCCCAAAGAGCACCTCAAAGGCAAGCAAGTCTACAAAAACACAAAAAAATTTCCACCTCAGATTTGGTCCAAACCACTTTTATCCGGTATTAGAGCTTCCCAGCAATGGCCCCAGGGCCGTCAACCCAGGAGAAAATGAGTAGAAGACCCCCAAACAGCCAAAGAGCAAAAGTACAAAATGGGGACTTAGTCATTTTTTTGCCAATTTCCCAAATCACTCTGCGCGCGCTCTGCAGCTAGGCCCTACCTCCCCTCTGCCACCATCGATTTGCTTCAAACCTCTTGCAAACTAAAGTATCCATAGCCAGCAGTGCTCCCAGACCCTGAAACCCACCCACAAACACCAGGAAGCTCCCCAAACAGGCCCCCGAAAACGCTACATTGAGCAAAATGTCAGAAATAGCAACAAAACAAATCAGCGTGGATTTTGTCCCAACCACTTCTATCCGGTATTAGACCTTCCCAGGAATGCCCCAAGACCCGCCAACCCACCCGCCAAAAAGCACAACACCCCCAAACATCCCAAAAGCAAAATCTCATACTTGCAATATTTCTCGGCCTTCGGTCCAAACGCGCTGTGCAGCTAGGCCATAACTCCAGTTTTCCACCACGGATTTCCTGAAAAGCAAATGCGATCAAGATTAGAGTGTCCCAGCAGTGCTCCCAGACCCCAAAACTCACCCACAAACAGCCAGAACCCCCCCAAAGAGCACTTCAAAGGCAAGCAAGTCAGCAAAAACACAAAAGAAATTCCGCCTCCGATTTGGTCCAAACCACTTTTATCCGGTATTAGAGCTTCCCAGCAATGGCCCCAGAGCCGTCAACCCAGGAGAAAACAAGTAGAAGACCCCCAAACAGCCAAAGAGCAAAAGTACAAAAATGGGGACTTAGTCATTTTTTTGCCAATTTCCCAAATCACTCCGCGAGCGGTCTGCAGCTAGGCCCTAACTCCCCACTGCCACCATGGATTTGCTTCAAACCTCTTGCAAACTAAAGTATCCATAGCCAGCAGTGCTCCCAGACCTCGAAACCCACCCACAAACACCAGGAAGCCCCCCAAACAGGCCCACGAAAACGCTACATTGAGCAAAATGTCAGAAATAGCAAAAAGAAAATCAGCGTGGATTTTGTCCCAACCACTTCTATCCGGTATTAGACCTTCCCAGGAATGCCCCAAGACCCGCCAACCCACCCGCC
The DNA here is from genome assembly GCF_964263255.1 of Lissotriton vulgaris. Lineage (NCBI taxonomy): Eukaryota > Metazoa > Chordata > Amphibia > Caudata > Salamandridae > Lissotriton > Lissotriton vulgaris. The sequence continues at coordinate 862,658,299 of NC_141687.1, read as the reverse complement.
AAAAAGCACAACACCCCCAAACAGCCCAAAAGCAAAATCTCATACTTACAATATTTCTCGGCCTTCGGTCCAAACGCGCTGTGCAGCTAGGCCATAACTCCAGTTTTCCACAACGGATTTCTTCAAAGGCGAATGCAATCAAGATTAGAGTGTCCCAGCAGTGCTCCCAGACCCCAAAACTCACCCACAAACAGCCTGAACCCCCCAAAGAGCACCTCAAAGGCAAGCAAGTCAGCAAAAACACAAAAAAATTCCGCCTCCGATTTGGTCCAAACCACTTTTATCTGGTATTAGAGCTTCCCAGCAATGGTCCCAGAGCCGCCAACCCAGGAGAAAACGAGTAGAAGACCCCCAAACAGCCAAAGAGCAAAAGTACAAAAATGGGGACTTAGTCATTTTTTTGCCAATTTCCCAAATCACTCCGCGCGCGCTCTGCAGCTAGGCCCTAACTCCCCTCTGCCACCATGGATTTGCATCAAACCTCTTGCAAACTAAAGTATCCATAGCCAGCAGTGCTCCCAGACCCCAAAACCCACCCACAAACACCAGGAAGCCCCCCAAACAGGCCCCCGAAAACGCTACATTGAGCAAAATGTCAGAAATAGCAACAAAAAAAATCAGCGTGGATTTTTTCCCAACCACTTCTATCTGGTATTAGACCTTCCCAGGAATGCCCCAAGACCCACCAACCCACCCGCCAAAAAGCACAACACCCCAAACAGCCCAAAAGCAAAATCTCATACTTACAATATTTCTCGGCCTTCGGTCCAAACGCGCTGTGCAGCTAGGCCATAACTCCAGTTTTCCACCACGGACTTCCTGAAAAGCAAATGCAATCAAGATTAGAGTGTCCCAGCAGTGCTCCCAGACCCCAAAACTCACCCACAAACAGCCGGAACCCCCCCAAAGAGCACCTCAAAGGCAAGCAAGTCTACAAAAACACAAAAAAATTTCCACCTCAGATTTGGTCCAAACCACTTTTATCCGGTATTAGAGCTTCCCAGCAATGGCCCCAGGGCCGTCAACCCAGGAGAAAACGAGTAGAAGACCCCCAAACAGCCAAAGAGCAAAAGTACAAAATGGGGACTTAGTCATTTTTTTGCCAATTTCCCAAATCACTCTGCGCGCGCTCTGCAGCTAGGCCCTACCTCCCCTCTGCCACCATCGATTTGCTTCAAACCTCTTGCAAACTAAAGTATCCATAGCCAGCAGTGCTCCCAGACCCTGAAACCCACCCACAAACACCAGGAAGCTCCCCAAACAGGCCCCCGAAAACGCTACATTGAGCAAAATGTCAGAAATAGCAACAAAACAAATCAGCGTGGATTTTGTCCCAACCACTTCTATCCGGTATTAGACCTTCCCAGGAATGCCCCAAGACCCGCCAACCCACCCGCCAAAAAGCACAACACCCCCAAACATCCCAAAAGCAAAATCTCATACTTGCAATATTTCTCGGCCTTCGGTCCAAACGCGCTGTGCAGCTAGGCCATAACTCCAGTTTTCCACCACGGATTTCCTGAAAAGCAAATGCGATCAAGATTAGAGTGTCCCAGCAGTGCTCCCAGACCCCAAAACTCACCCACAAACAGCCAGAACCCCCCCAAAGAGCACTTCAAAGGCAAGCAAGTCAGCAAAAACACAAAAGAAATTCCGCCTCCGATTTGGTCCAAACCACTTTTATCCGGTATTAGAGCTTCCCAGCAATGGCCCCAGAGCCGTCAACCCAGGAGAAAACAAGTAGAAGACCCCCAAACAGCCAAAGAGCAAAAGTACAAAAATGGGGACTTAGTCATTTTTTTGCCAATTTCCCAAATCACTCCGCGCGCGGTCTGCAGCTAGGCCCTAACTCCCCACTGCCACCATGGATTTGCTTCAAACCTCTTGCAAACTAAAGTATCCATAGCCAGCAGTGCTCCCAGACCTCGAAACCCACCCACAAACACCAGGAAGCCCCCCAAACAGGCCCACGAAAACGCTACATTGAGCAAAATGTCAGAAATAGCAAAAAGAAAATCAGCGTGGATTTTGTCCCAACCACTTCTATCCGGTATTAGACCTTCCCAGGAATGCCCCAAGACCCGCCAACCCACCCGCCAAAAAGCACAACACCCCCAAACAGCCCAAAAGCAAAATCTCATACTTACAATATTTCTCGGCCTTCGGTCCAAGCGCGCTGTGCAGCTAGGCCATAACTCCAGTTTTCCACAACGGATTTCTTCAAAGGCGAATGCAATCAAGATTAGAGTGTCCCAGCAGTGCTCCCAGACCCCAAAACTCACCCACAAACAGCCGGAACCCCCCAAAGAGCACCTCAAAGGCAAGCAAGTCAGCAAAAACACAAAAAAATTCCGCCTCCGATTTGGTCCAAACCACTTTTATCTGGTATTAGAGCTTCCCAGCAATGGTCCCAGAGCCGCCAACCCAGGAGAAAACGAGTAGAAGACCCCCAAACAGCCAAAGAGCAAAAGTACAAAAATGGGGACTTAGTCATTTTTTTGCCAATTTCCCAAATCACTCCGCGCGCGCTCTGCAGCTAGGCCCTAACTCCCCTCTGCCACCATGGATTTGCATCAAACCTCTTGCAAACTAAAGTATCCATAGCCAGCAGTGCTCCCAGACCCCAAAACCCACCCACAAACACCAGGAAGCCCCCCAAACAGGCCCCCGAAAACGCTACATTGAGCACAATGTCAGAAATAGCAACAAAAAAAATCAGCGTGGATTTTTTCCCAACCACTTCTATCCGGTATTAGACCTTCCCAGGAATGCCCCAAGACCCACCAACCCACCCGCCAAAAAGCACAACACCCCCCAAACAGCCCAAAAGCAAAATCTCATACTTACAATATTTCTCGGCTTTCAGTCCAAACGCGCTGTGCAGCTAGGCCATAACTCCAGTTTTCCACCACGGATTTCCTGAAAAGCAAATGCAATCAAGATTAGAGTGTCCCAGCAGTGCTCCCAGACCCCGAAACCCACCCACAAACAGCCGTAACCCCCCCCCAAAGAGCTCCTCAAAGGCAAGCAAGTCAGCAAAAACACAAACAAAATTCTGCCTCAGATTTGGTCCAAACCACTTTTATCCGGTATTAGAGCTTCCCAGCAATGGCCCCAGAGCCGTCAACTCACCCGCAAAGAAGTAGAACACCATCACAAATGCTGAGTCTTTCTTCATTGGGCGTAAACCAGCCCTCTGCTTTGATGGAAATAGGAGTCTGGGGGAGGAGGATGGAGGAGCATGTTCTTCAGAACTTGTGAACCTGAGGAATGCAGACTGCGGCACCTTCAAATCAATAAGCAAACAAGTGAAGACAGTTCTCCTGATGGGCTTGCTTTTGTGATTAAGTGATTAAAGTTTGAATTATATTAACTGTGCACAACAAAGAAAGACAGACACACAGGAATAAAAGTGAATAAGGACGAAAAAGAAAGTTATTGATTCATTGTCTCATTTTCAGGGCTCGGTGTCAGGGTCCACGAATAAGAATAAGGCGTCATCATACTCTGCGAATTCAGGCAGGGTGAGCTCAGTGTCACCTGACAAAGAAGAAATTCCCTCATCTACGTTGCTGTCCACCTCGTCTTCATCCGGCATGCTTTCTCGTACTCTGTAATCTAGTGGTATGAGGTGCTGATTCATCTTGATCATTGTTAACCTCTCCACATTTTTGGGCGAGAGGCGGCTCCGTTTGGAAGTTACAATGCCACCAGCAGCACTGAAAACACGTTCATAAGACACGCTTGCGAGTGGGCAAGACAAGTAGTTTAAAGCCAGGTTGGAGAGCTGTGCCCACAATTCTTTTTTCCCATGCCAATACGCCAATGGGTCAGCATTAACATAGACCTCTGTTGAGTCATTCAGATAGTCCTTCACCATCGACACAAGGTCCTCCTCCAAGGTTCCTCCACTTTGCTTAGCGGTTGCTGTGACCTTTTGAGAGCCAAACCTAAGCCGAGCTAGCCAATCTTCTTCAGCCTCCAATGTTACTGTTGTGTCTGGTGCAGATGATCCGGTTGCCGTTGTCTTTAACGGCTAAGAGGTCACTTGTGCCACAGCCACAGGTGCAGAAGTGGATTGTTTTGACTGGGGATGGCCTGCTGATGCTGATGTACTACCTTTTCCTTCAATTTTCTGCCATTCTCTTTTAAACCTCCTGGCTGAGAAGGCTAGCCACTGTTTGTACTTTGTAACATCTTCATCAGCAAAAGGAAGGAATGCTCGGCCTGCCAGCACCTTTTTGTAGCGTGGATCCAGAATAGTAGCACAAATGTAATGCTGGTTTGAGTGGATCATTTTAAGACGTTCATCACCTTGTAGGCGCTCTAATAATTTCTCCGCCAAAACAAAAGGGTCTTGGTTTTTTTCATCTTTTTGAAACACAGAACACACCTCCTTCAGTTGGTGCTCCAGCATGTACAACAATGGGATAGCTTTTCCCAAATTACAGTCCTCCTTGCTGACTGCACGCGTGAAGACCTCAAAAGGACGAAGCATGCGTGTCAGGCTTTTAACTATGTCCCATTGCGCCGCACCCATCCTCAGGTCCTCCTTCTTAGCTGTACCCTGTGTTAAGAAATAGTGATCGAGTACCGTATACTGCTCATACAGACGCTCAAGCATGTAGAAGGTTGAGTTCCAACGTTTTGCCACCTCCAGGATGAGTGCTTTCACTGGCATTCGACGTTCATGTAGCAGGCTCCTCAGAAGCTTCCTGGCCTTAAAAGAATGGCTGAAATGGTTGCACATTTTTCGGCAAGTGTCCACTACCCTGGACGCTGCACTGTCTTTATCACTCAAGAATTTTTTGACAACCAGGTTTATACAGTGCGCCAAACACGGCACTCTGAAATAGTCACCCAGCTCCATGGCCTTAACTACATTGGCGCCATTATTCGTGGAAACATAACCAATCTGGCATTTTTTTTGGGACAGCCAGTCAAGGACCTTTGTGTTAAACTCATCCAAAATGTTTTCTGCTGTGTGACGTTTCTCCAAACCAAACATGGCTAGTGTTGCATGTTTCCGAGCAGCTTTAAAAACTTGGTCCGGGTCAACACCTGCGTTTAGCTTTGCTTTAACCCCTGAAAAAGAGACCCAGTGTGCAGCCTGCGCCACTGGTCCACATGTCTGTTGTCAGATGTATAGTGTGAACAGCACTCTTCTGCAAAGCTGCCCCAATCACCTCCAGAACATCTTCATGTAGTGCTGGAACCGCAACTTTGGCAAAATAGAACCGGCTAGGAACCTTCCATTTAGGGCAGAGCGCTGCCACTAATTCTAGAAAACCAACCCCTTCTACAAAAGAAAAAGGGAGAAGGTCCAGAGCTAGCATTTTAGCCAGCTTAGTGTTATACAGACGCGTCAGTGGGTGGTTGAGTTCATATTGCGCTTCTGTAAACAACATCTTTTTAATGTTGCCCTGGACCAAGCATTTACGGGATAATGATGATGATGATAACTTCGACCCAGTTACGCTCGCTGATGAGCTTTTTCGCATTGGTGTCTCACTCTCTCCCACACTCTTAGTGTGGCTCACATGGGGTGTGCTGCTGACAGGGGTACTGGGTGTAAGTGAAGTGTTTGACACGTCTTCTTCCTCCTCGTCATCATCAGATGAAAAATCAACGTTTTCATTACGTGCAATTAGGGCTTCCTTGATCGCCTGTAGGTGCGCAAACCATTGGACAGCGTGCTGTCTCTTAAGATGACCTCTCTAGCCTCCGGTACCATAGTTGGTACCAAACTTACCACGACTAACTGCAACCTTACAAATGCTACAAATGGCGAAGTTTTCCCTTTTTGGGCAAACACTAAAGAAGTCCCAAGCTGGGGACTTGAATTGTCTGTGGGGGCCGGAGGAGGCGGCGATACTGGTGGCGGTGGTCTTGCTGCTAATGCCAGATGTAGTGGAGGATGTGGATTGCCGAACTTTAGTACGTTGTGCACTTTCACCACCACTAATTGAGGTCGAGGTGGATGGAGGTCCCTTCCTGCGAGGAAGAAATATGGAAGCGGTACGTGTTGGCGTACTAGTTAACTCCAATGATTGTTGTGTTTCCATTGCCTCCTCATCGACATCATCATCAAGCTCAGCAGCTTCTCGGGCTAGTGTCAAAATGTCTCTTTGCTGCATGCCCGCTGGGGCTGCAGTGACCTTTATGATGACTGGCTCGTGGTCGTGAGAGGCTTTATCAGCAGCAGTATCCGCCACTTCTTGTTGAGCCTCATCACACTCCATAACTATGAGTTTTTTGACGACCTTCCTTTTCCGCTTAATTACCTTTGTCAGATCATGGTGTGCCTCACTCTCAGACGGCCGTGGTGGTTCCCAATTTTCATCCAGTTCATCAGAAGGAGGTGGGCTTTAAGAAGATGTAGACACCCCCGTTGATCTTTTCCTTGCTAGGGATGTAGAAGACAATGAATGATCATCAGGAGGAGTGGCTTCCTCAAATGATACCTTGGCTTGATTGTCAATTTCCTGATGTGCCCCTACTTCGGGAGGAACAACTATTGTGGGCACTTGGGACCCTCCATGCACCTCTGCTTGCGCATCTCCTTGCGCTGCCTCTCCTTCCACATGTACTTGGGATTGTACTTGCACATGTGGTTGTTGTTGCGGCTGTGGTTGTTCAACACTTGTCAGATGAGTTACAACAACCTGTGTTGATTCAGGGACATTGCTGCTACTTTCTTGCGATGAGCCAACATCACTGGTCGATGGTGATTGAAGAAGTACACTGACTGCCTCTGCAGCACTCAAGGGCTTGGTCTTAAGTTGGCGTGGTGGTGGCGGCACTGAGCCCAATGGAGCGGGGGTGCTGCTCCCAGCTTGGTCCCCAGCAGATCCCGCTGCTGCTGCAGGCGTACTTGTTTTTTTACTCCCAAAAAACGTGGCGGCCGGCACACCAGCCTCCTTGGTAACTTGCTTCTTCTGCTCCTTACTGGCAACTTTCTTGCTAGAGGAGCTACGGGGACCTTTTTTGGGGGCCATCTTCTTCAGAGCAGGTCAGAACAGCAGGCCGCAGTTGCACGAGTTGCAGAGTTGTCTGTGGCCGGACGTGACGTCGCGTGACGTTATGCTGCACACACACACCGCTGCAGATCTTCTTCCTGGCACTGGTGGTTCTCTTGAGTCTTGTGCACCTAAAAGCAATGGAAGACAGAGGAACATCAGTTCAGTTATACACCCCAAAAAAATCGAAAAAACACAGAAAAATCTGCACAATCCCATGACCTCCATGATGTTTAAATTCAAGACACCCCACAGAAAGACTAGCCCATGCAACACTCACTAGTCACTACCCCTGGTGAAAAGGCCACAACAACAGGCCAAAAAAACGAAAATCACAGAAAAATCAGCACAATCCCAAACCATCCAGGCCCTCCATGATGTTTAAATTCAAGACACCCCACAGAAAGACTAGGCCCATGCAACACTCACTACCCCTGGTGAAAAGGCCACAACAACAGGCCAAAAAAACGAAAACCGCAGAAAAATCAGCACAATCCCAAGCCATCCAGCCCCTCCATGATGTTTAAATTCAAGACAACCCACAGAAAGACTAGGCCCATGCAACACTCACTACCCCTGGTGAAAAGGCCACAACAACAGGTCAAAAAAACGAAAATCATCGAAAAATCAGCACAATCCCAAGCCATCCAACCCCTCCATGATGTTTAAATTCAAGACAACCCACAGAAAGACTAGGCCCATGCAACACTCACTACCCCTGGTGAAAAGGCCACAACAACAGGCCAAAAAAACGAAAATCACAGAAAAATCAGCACAATCCTAAACCATCCAGGCCCTCCATGATGTTTAAATTCAAGACACCCCACAGAAAGACTAGGCCCATGCAACACTCACTACCCCGGGCATAAAGGTTGAAAACTAGGCAAAATGGTTGCAGGCCTAACAACACTGCCTGCATTCAAAATGGCCCCCTCCCTCCCAGCACATGGCCAGGGCCTGTAGCAGCACTCAAAATGGCCCCCAGCCACATGGCCTGTCCCCATGAACACCCCAAAAAATCGAAAAACACAGAAAAATCATTACAATCCCAAACCATCCATGCCCTCCATGATGTTTAAATTCAAGACACCCCACAGAAAGACTAGGCCCATGCAACACTCACTACCCCTGGTGAAAAGGCCACAACAACAGGCCAAAAAAACGAAAATCACAGAAAAATCAGCACAATCCCAAGCCATCCAGCCCCTCCATGATGTTTAAATTCAAGACAACCCACAGAAAGACTAGGCCCATGCAACACTTACTACCCCCGGTGAAAAGGCCACAACAACAGGCCAAAAAAACGAAAATCACAGAAAAATCAGCACAATCCCAAACCATCCAGGCCCTCCATGATGTTTAAATGCAAGACACCCCACAGAAAGACTAGGCCCATGCAACACTCACTACCCCTGGGCATAAAGGTTGAAAACTAGGCAAAATGGTTGCAGGCCTAACAACACTGCCTGCATTCAAAATGGCCCCCTCCCTCCCAGCACCAGGCCAGGGCCTGTAGCAGCACTCAAAATGGCCCCCACCCACATGGCCTGTCCCCATGAACACCCCAAAAAATCGAAAAACACAGAAAAATCAGCACAATCCCAAACCATCCAGGCCCTCCATGATGTTTAAATTCAAGACACCCCACAGAAAGACTAGGCCCATGCAACACTCACTACCCCTGGTGAAAAGGCCACAACAACAGGCCAAAAAAACGAAAATCACAGAAAAATCAGCACAATCCCAAGCCATCCAGCCCCTCCATGATGTTTAAATTCAAGACAACCCACAGAAAGACTAGGCCCATGCAACACTCACTACCCCTGGTGAAAAGGCCACAACAACAGGCCAAAAAAACGAAAATCACAGAAAAATCAGCACAATCCCAAACCATCCAGGCCCTCCATGATGTTTAAATTCAAGACACCCCACAGAAAGACTAGGCCCATGCAACACTCACTACCCCTGGGCATAAAGGTGGAAAACTAGGCAAAATGGTTGCAGGCCTAACAACACTGCCTGCATTCAAAATGGCCCCCTCCCTCCCAGCACATGGCCAGGGCCTGTAGCAGCACTCATAATGGCCCCCAGCCACATGGCCTGTCCCCATGAACACCCCAAAAATCGAAAAACACAGAAAAATCAGCACAATCCCAAACCATCCAGGCCCTCCATGATGTTTAAAGTCAAGACACCCCACAGAAAGACTAGGCCCATGCAACACTCACTACCCCTGGTGAAAAGGCCACAACAACAGGCGAAAAAAACGAAAATCACAGAAAAATCAGCACAATCCCAAACCATCCAGGCCCTCCATGATGTTTAAATTCAAGACACCCGACAGAAAGACTAGGCCCATGCAACACTCACTACCCCTGGGCATAAAGGTTGAAAACTAGGCAAAATTGTTGCAGGCCTAACAACACTGCCTGCATTCAAAATGGCCCCCTCCCTCCCAGCACATGGCCAGGGCCTGTAGCAGCACTCAAAATGGCCCCCACCCACATGGCCTGTCCCCATGAACACCCCAAAAAAATCGAAAAACACAGAAAAATCAGCACAATCCCAAGCCATCCAGCCCCTCCATGATGTTTAAATTCAAGACAACCCACAGAAAGACTAGGCCCATGCAACACTCACTACCCCTGGTGAAAAGGCCACAACAACAGGCCAAAAAAACAAAAATCACAGAAAAATCAGCACAATCCCAAACCATCCAGGCCCTCCATGATGTTTAAATTCAAGACACCCCACAGAAAGACTAGGCCCATGCAACACTCACTACCCCTGGGCATAAAGGTGGAAAACCAGGCAAAATGGTTGCAGGCCTAACAACACTGCCTGCGTTCAAAATGGCCCCCTCCCTCCCAGCACATGGCCAAGGCCTGTAGCAGCACTCAAAATGGCCCCCAGCCACATGGCCTGTCCCCATGAACACCCAAAAAATCGAAAAACACTGAAAAATCAGCACAATCCCAAACCATCCAGGCCCTCCTTGATGTTTAAAGTCAAGAAACCCCACAGAAAGACTAGGCCCATGCAACACTCACTACCCCTGGTGAAAAGGCCACAGCAACAGGCCAAAAAAACGAAAATCACAGAAAAATCAGCACAATCCCAAGCCATCCAGCCCCTCCATGATGTTTAAATTCAAGACAACCCACAGAAAGACTAGGCCCATGCAACACTCACTACCCCTGGGCATAAAGGTTGAAAACTAGGCAAAATTGTTGCAGGCCTAACAACACTGCCTGCATTCAAAATGGCCCCCTCCCTCCCAGCACATGGCCAGGGCCTGTAGCAGCACTCAAAATGGCCCCCACCCACATGGCCTGTCCCCATGAACACCCCAAAAAATCGAAAAACACAGAAAAATCAGCACAGTCCCAAACCATCCAGGCCCTCCATGATGTTTAAATTCAAGACAACCCACATAAAGACTAGGCCCATGCAACACTCACTACACCTGGTGAAAAGGCCACAACAACAGGCCAAAAAAACGAAAATCACAGAAAAATCAGCACAATCCTAAACCATCCAGGCCCTCCATGATGTTTAAATTCAAGACACCCCACAGAAAGACTAGGCCCATGCAACACTCACTACCCCTGGTGAAAAGGCCACAACAACAGGCCGAAAAAACGAAAATCACAGAAAAATCAGCACAATCCCAAGCCATCCAGCCCCTTCATGATGTTTAAATTCAAAACACCCCACAGAAAGACTCAGTGCACCCACCACTGAGTACCCCTGGGCAAAAGGCCCCAAAACAGCCCAAAAATCGAAAATTCTAAAATTGTAGTTGCAGCAACTGTAATGCCCCAAACAAACTTACTTGTGAGATTTCTAATCCAAAAGTGATCCAAAGAAAGTCAAAAAGGCCTCAAATCCAAATATCCAGCAGCATCTACATAAAGTAATCCTTCCAGCTCCAGATCCAAATGAAAAGTGACCAGGAGATGGACAAAGCACTGGTAGGAGCCTGCTGGACAGGAACAGGAAGTTGAAGACTGTGGGGCACTTCCTTCCTCCCACCCCCCTCTCCCCTAAATGGACTCCTCGCAAAAAAAGTGCAGGCAAATGTCAACCTGAGGAGTTATTCAGATAAAAATCATCATTTCCAGAAGGTTTATGCTGCTTGCTGGTGGATTTCTTGTGCAGAATTGCACATTTTGTATTTTCGCGAGTGCGAGATTGTTGCTGCTCGCCGCATCTACAAGCTCGCAATTGCGAAGTCCCGCGATACGTGATCACGGCGTACTCGCGTTGACAAACTCTCGCTGTGCAAGTTGGCAAGCCGCGATGACGTAATCGCGCTCGCCAAATTCCCGCGGGATCCCGCAGCAAGATCCAAAATGGCGCAGCACTCGCAAAATATCGAGAAAAACAACTCGGCAAACGCTGAATGACGGTAAGTAAACGCTGCGCGCCGCAAAATTGTATCACCAAGAAAAAAAATCCGCTGCGTGCGAATTTGCGGATTTTCGGTAAATTCGCGAGCGTTCGCGGATTGCGAATTTACCAAAAATCCGCAAAATCCGTGAGCGTAACGGATTTTCCGCCCATGCTTAATCTCTACCTCAGCCGAGCGGAACGCACCCATGTTAACACATTGGGTGCAATCAGATAGGAAACTCATCAACCAGGCCAATGCCATGCTCTCAGGGCCGATTTCTGCAAGCAGTCCGAGCAAGATGTTATGGGATAAAGTATCGAACGCAGCTGATAAATCTAACAGTACCAGAATCACAGAATAATACCTGTCCTGGTACATGTGAAGATCGTCCATGACTGACAGTAGTGCTGACTCCGTACTGTAGTTCGGCCTGAAGCCGGATTGAGAGTAATCCAGGCTACCTGACTGCTCGATAAAGTTTGAAGATGTTTATTCACATGCTTCTCTGTGAGTTTTCCGAAGAATGGAAGCAAAGATATTGGCCTGAGGTTGGACAAATCCGTCCAGGGAATTGAAGAGTTTTATCCGAATGGGCGTCACCAGTGCCTTTTCCACTCCGGAGGGACTCGGCCTTCGGCCAGCGAAAGATTGACAAGGCGTTGGATCCCAGGACCGAGCGTGCTGCCAACTACCGGCATTATTCTGGCTGGGATAAGATCAGATGGACAGCCACTCTTGATGTGGCTCACTAGGCTTTCTACCTCCTTTAAAGAGATGGGAGGGAACACAGTAAGAGCCGCATAGTTGGCTTCTTCCACGACCTGGGGCAGTGCTACAGGCCGACTTATAGATAAATTGGAGTTGGTGATTTTCTCATAGATCCTGTCTATCTTGTTTGTGAAGAAATGAGAAGTTTCATCACATAGTTGCTGTGATGAGAGATCAGAACAGGACCTTCGGAGCATTACCGGCTACAGAGAGTTGGTACGCAATGTGATTCTTGCGAGCAGTTCTGATAGCTTTATGGTAATAACTGCCACAGATCTTGTTAGTTAATCCCACAAACCCTGTCATGCAAAGAACCTCAGTTGGCGCTGAATATTGAGTCTTGGAACGTCAGTGCCAGTGATCCCACCTGATTCAACAGGCATCAGTTTGCACAGGGCCGGACTAAGCAGAAGAGCAGCAAGATGGGCAGGCAGCACGCTGGTGTGGGCACACCAGTCATGCAGCCAACCGAGGTTGCCAAGCAGCCTGGCCAGGACCAAGAGGGATCAAATCACATGGGGCCCTCAATACTGGAATCCAAAATTGACACAGTACTCAAAGTAGTGGAGCAAATTGGGACTTTGCTATCAATGACTTGCTCATCCCTGGAGGGCCGTATCGATAAGATCACGTCTGACTTTAAATTGCTGCATGCCGACCACCGCAAACTGGCGGGGAAGGTCACCGGAATGGAGACAGAACTGGGGGAGCCCTCCCAGCCCTCAAAACCCCATCAGCCAAAGTACGAGATATTGCCGAGCAGGTGTGAGCGCTGGAGCACAGAATGGACAGAGCGGAGATCTCAGGGCCGCTCCCGCTCAACAATATCCGTGTCATCGGACTGCCAGAAGGAGTGGAGGGCCGCGACACGGTAGCATAATCCTGGTGCCGGCGGATTCGCTCTCCCCATTTTTCGCAGTGGAAAGGGCCCATAGAGAGCCCTTGGGCCACCCATCACTGGGCATTGGCCCGTGACCCTTCCTGTTCCGACTACTCTATTTCAAGGACCGAACGCAGTGCTGCGGGAAGTGTGCAAGCTAGAGTCAATCAAAGTAGACAATGCAACGGTCCTCTTCTTCCCGGACTATGCCCTGAATGTACAGAGACAAAAAGGTACTTTCCTGGCACTGAAGAGGTGTATGCGAGAACTTGATATCCCTTCGCTTCCTGGCGCGTCTGTGGATGAGTGCAGAAGGGTCCACTCACTTTTTGGGCACCGATGACAAGGCCTGGAACTGGCTGAAAACAGCGGAACAGTACATATTGCCGTGCAGGTGTGATGGCGCTTGCAACTCTGCCCCAAACACCCAGGTCAATCGAAGATGGAACCACGAAAGGGACGGAAAATCACCCCCATGACAACAACCATTCCTGGACCTGTTACAGGTGATGCAGGAGAGGAACGTGGCCCTACGCACAGCGGCCATGATGCGGAACCTTGGAGGCTCTGGAGACTCAGAAGCCACTTCGGCACACCCCCTTAGTGAGGACAGCTCATCTGCAGTGTGGCTGTCTGGTAAAGACTCACAGAGACTCCCTGCAGTGACTCCACAAAGTACTGATGACCTATTATGATGTCTGATGGAGGCACATGCGCAATGCCATGTCTGGCTAGGCAAATACAATGGTGTGGATTGTGCACACAAGGATTCTATTTTCTGATCCTCTAGTTCAATATGTTTAACCGATCAGTGTGCTATGTTAATAGTATGCCGGTCCAGCATATAGTACTATGGGTGTGAAGTGTCCAAGTCCACAAGGCAACTGGACATAACATGCACAAATCTATTTGATATACATCATAATAACAAAAATATTCTAACTTTGAACGTTCTTTCCAAGAAACCATAGCAAACATTACAGACAATAGAGCAACAACAAAGGCATACACTTCAGAGGAGGCAAGTGAAATTTACAATTTAATACGGGAAATCATTTGTTATGTTATGTTATGTAATGTTATGTTATGTTATGTTATTTATTCTTTTATATAGCGCTCGGCTACTCAAAAAGAGTGTCCCGGCGCTTTAATTGGAGAAAGGAAAAACTGCGACAGAATAACATAACACCAGATAAAAGAATAAACGGAGTGCCAGACAAAAACTCACAGTAAACAGGCTACTGAGTAAACAGCCAAGTTTTAAGGCCTTTTCTAAAAGCCAGCAGGCTAGTGGCTCCCCGCAGAGCAAGCGGCAAAGAGTTCCATAGCTGTGGTGCCAGCAATCCAAAAGAGCGGCCTCCGAGGCGCGCTTTCTTTACACGTGGAACAACTGCCAAGTACAGGGATTCCGACCTCAGAGACCTGGTCGGTTGATAAAAGACCAGTCTCTTTTGGAGGTGCTTAGCTCCCCCCTTGTGAAGAGCTTTATAGGCCAGAGTCAGAGCCTTAAAGGCGATCCGCTTGCGGATGGGAAGCCAGTGCAAAGTTTTCAACAGGCCCGAGGCACTGGAACGCCTATTAAGACCATAAATTGCCCTTGCAGCGGCGTTCTGCACCACTTGAAGTCGCTGCAGCAAGTACTCTGGGAGGCCCAGGTAAAGAATGTTGGAATAATCCAACCTGGACCCAATCAGAGCCTGGACTGTCAGTGTCCTGTGTTCCTCAGAAAGCAGGGGAAGAAACCTCCGCAGCATCCTAAGGATGCCGAAGCAAGTGCCCGACACCCCCAGGATCTGGGATTTCAAGGTTAGCCTATTATCCATCTTGACCCCCAGATTCTTGGCAACCCGGGAGGAACAAGACGGAGGGAACATATTCATTGGCCACCAGGCCTGCCAGTCTGGCTCTGTGTCACACCCAAAGAAAAGTACCTCGGACTTATCGGAATTGCCCTTGAGGCTGTTCAGATGGAACCATTGAAAAACAGCCCCAAGGCAATTCCGAATACTCTCCCCATCAAAGTCACCTCCTCTCTTACAAGAGAAGAGGAGCTGGGTGTCATCCGCGTAGGATACGATCTGGGCGCCATGCGACTCCACCAACGCCGCCAACGGGGTCATAATGATGTTGAAGAGGGTCGGGCTCAAGATAGAGCCCTGTGGGACCCCGACTCCCAGAGGCGGCATCACGGCGGAATCAGGCGGAGCCCAGATCGTTTGCCGGCGGCCGGCTAGAAAGGAGGAAAACCAGTCGAACACCGTCCCCCGTAGACCTATCTCAGAGAGTCTGGCGAGAAGACCATCATGGGGAACGGTGTCGAACGCCGCCGACAAATCTAACATCACTAGCATGACTTTGCCCCCAGAGTCCAGAACCCCTTTTATGGTTTCTGAGACCTCAAGGAGCGCAGTCTCTGTGCTAAGATGGGGACGAAAGCCCGATTGGGTGGCATGCAGGATCTCGTTGGTTTCAAGAAAATTGGAAAGCACACCTTGAACGTGTTTTTCCAAAATCTTCGTGAGAGCCGGCAACAGAGAGATGGGCCTATAATTAACTGGGGCCTTCGGATCTAGACCTGGCTTTTTGAGCAAGGGAATCACCATCGCCTGTTTCCAAGCTTGTGGGACCACTCCATGCCTCAGCGAAAGATTTAACAGCGGGTTAGCCAGTGGGTTAATCACCTCCGCAACTTTCGCTAGAAATTTAGCAGGGCATGGGTCAAGGGGTGAGCCCGATTTTAAATTGCCCATTAGAGCTAAAGAGTCAGGAGCAGAAATCGGTGGAAACACACTCAGCGTCACACCTGGCCAGGCCTGCGGCGATATGGTGATGTCAGGTTCAGTCTGGACCGTGGACACTGGTGCCAGGAATGACTCCTGAATGCGTTGGATCTTGCTCGTAAAGAAATCAGCAAGGTCCGTAGCCCAGGTACCTAATGGCTTTTCGTCCGAGGTGTTAGACCATGGGGAAGTGAATTCTCTCACAATGGAGAAAATCTCCTTGCAGGAGTTAGAAGCGGCTTCTATTCTCCTGGCTAGATAAGCTTTTTTTTCCAGGCGAATGTCCCGGTGATAAGCCTTAACCACCGTTTTGTAGGTCAGCTTGGCGACAGCATCATATTGTGCCCGCCAGGCTCTTTCGGCTACCTTGCACTGCTGCCGCGTAGCCGACAGTGCAGCGGTGAACCAAGGCGCAGAGACCCGTTTCGGTGTCGGGCGAGATGTCAATTCCGGGGCAAGATCATTTAGCCTGTCAAAAAGCCAGTCCTGCAGGGTCTGCAGATCCCTGTCCAGATCGCCGGAGAGGGGGCAAGGGTGGACCACTGCTGCCTGAGCCAGCATCTCTGGGGTTACTCGGTGATATGCCCTATGGACACGACCCTGTTGATGTGCCAGGATAGGCACTGGTTTAACTATGCCCTTGATCACAAATTTGGCAAGAAAGTGGTCTGACCTTAAGACAGGAGTAATCTCTATGTCCTCAAGAAGGGAGGACGAGAATACCTGGTCAAGAGTGTGCCCCTTCTCGTGCGTAGGCTCCTGTAAATAAGGGATCAGCCCCAGCGGGGTCAGCGCCTCAGAAAGTTTAATGGCAGCAGGGTCGGACGGATCGTCCATCCGAAAGTTGAAGTCCCCTGCCACGATACAATGTTCAGCTTTCAGGGCCAGCCCCACCAGCACCGAATCCAGATCTTCAAAGAAAGTGCCGGGTGCACCAGGTGGCCTATACACGAGCAGTCCCTTGAAGGATTGATGTGGCGATAGAGTAATAGAAAAGGCTAGGGTCTCCGAGCCTCGGATGTCCATTACTGGCAGGATCGCACACGGGGTACCTTTCCTGACCACCAGTGCCACTCCACCGCCCCTTCCCTTGGCTCTATCCTTCCTGAAGATGTTATAGTCAGGCGGGATTGCCATAGCGACATCAGGGTTAGAAGAATCACCCCACCACGTCTCAGTGAGCATGAGACAAAGTGGCTTCTCTATATCTAGGAGCTCAAAAATGTCTTGCGCATGTTTACATGCTGACCTGGTGTTTAATAGCATGCAACCGAAGCCCACACTAAGGGTGTTATTGCTCGGCCGTGGAAAGAACGAGTGGGTCGGGCGCCAGCCACAGCCCGGGCAACAGGATTTCCCATGATGACGTCCGGGAAAGACAGTGCGACAGCCTGAGCCCTGAGGGTTGAAAGAACGAAGTTCAAGAGGGGAATAATGCAGAACAGGGGTCCCGGGGGGACACATCCCTGGTGGTAGAGTCCCACCCGCCGATCCGCCCGCCTCCGGGACGCTGACGGGCGCAGACGGGCAGGACTCTGGCTTGACTCCGGCGAGAGTCCGGCGCTACCGCTGCGCCTCACCGCTGCGCGCAGGAGGCGAGCATTAAGTAGGGCTCACCTGTGTTCCAAGTGAGCGCTAGAGCGCTCAAACAAGTGGCACACTCGCAACACACCACCCCCAAGATGGCGCCCGGCGCCAAACACGAAGGCAGAAGGAAAAATGAGACAGATCCGCGAAAAGCGCGGTGGGGGGCCCAATTTAAGGTGCAAGTGATTGATGTGCAAAGTGGTTCCACCACATAACAATTAAGACAATTGGAGTACCTAACCAGAAGAGAAATTAATCAACGACTTCACGCTGCCACACTTATACAATACCATAAAGTTAAGCGAATCCCGCGCGGTTTCAGGCTGGCAATAAAATAAATGCTCTTTAGACTTCAACACAACCATCAATTTATGGAGAAATGGTTTGCAATTTTAAACAAATGCTTGCTCGATTTGATTTTACTTTTGATGGAGGAATTATCTAAAACAATTCTTGATCTTGAAGAGGAGATTCACACTATCTGAAATGACCTTTCACAAAGGAGGGAGAAAGAACCTTGGCAAAAATTCCTAGAAGAATTGAACACTAAGCTTGATAAATATGGAAAAGGACTTCAAGAAACGAAACTACGGAAATTTAAAAGGGACGCAATAGATTATAAGCTAAATGAGGCTTATACAGGGGCCGAAGTTTAAGCACAAAAACGGTTGACCAGAAGGAATACCAACACATCTTCTGAAGAAAGTTTCATATCCGATAAGGATACAGACACAGCGAGAGTACCCCTCAAAGTCACACTAGCATCCAGGGAGACTGCCAGCAGAACCAGTGTAGATGGAGCGCATGGTAGCACCCCAATGGTGTCTTTTGAAGAGGATGTCAGCAATCAGGGAGAACCACCGGACCCACTACCCACAAAATCAAGCACCATTCCACAAAAACTCGGAGAGGAAAGAAAAAAAGACAAAGGGAAGAAAGGATTAAGGAGCCAGACGAAAGACTAATAATCACATTTCTACAGTTAGTCTTACTCAAGCACAGGAATCTGTACTTAATAAGGGGTACTTAATGAGGAATCAGCATTTATTACAACCTATAAGAGTACAGCATAGGCTACTGATGTTACTTTTTTCAAATTTATGTGGGTTCTCAGACTGAGAAACTTTTTTACAAACATAGTACCTATGGATTCCTCAGAAGAGAATTTAGATAGAACACAATAATGTGACACCAGGAGATATATTATCACACCCCAGAACAGGGGAACAAATAAGATTAACCGGTATCACAGACTGAAATTCTCAAAATGTGGTGTACTCCATTAAATGTCCCTGTGGACTACTTTATATTGGGAACACTGAAAGGAAGATGAAAGTGCGATTAACAGAACATAAAAGCAAGATTCGACATAAAAATCGCAATTCAAGTACAGCGGTACACTGGGAACAGAGCCGACACACTATAGCACAATTGAAGTACCAAATCATTGAAAACGTGCTTATACAAGAAAATACAGATAATTCAAGAAACCTCTTACAGAGAGAGACTTTTTGGATAAAAGGCTAAACACTTTGATCCCTAATGGGCTTAACGACAGATGTGAGATGGCTTGTTTTCTTCAAGAATACTCCCATAAATTATGCATAAGTAACTTATAAAACTAGGAGACTAGTGAAGACATACACACATACACCAAAGGAGAATAGGTTGGTGTTAGATTTGGGTGTCTCTGGTTGGCACAGGTAAGTACTTGTGACAAGCAGGGACCCTCTCCTCTAGTCAGGACAAGGGGATTACCCTCTAAAATAACCCCTGCTCACCCTCTCGGTAGTATGGCACGAGCAGACAAGGCTTATCTCAGAAGCATTACAGGCTAAGCATTTGTGAACACATACAGTAACTCCGTGACAACACCACACATGGACACCACACTAGTTTTATATAAAAATAAGTATCTTTTATATAAAGGCTTAGTACAAGATCCAATAACGGCAATAAAATGGCCACCATACTATTTAGGAATTAAGAGTTCTTTAAAAAAGCGTACTTTCTTGTTCTGTGCACTTCGCGCACTCTGTTCGACTCGCACAGCATTGGGAAAAGTGTCTGATGGGATACAAGAGCGCTGCGGACACTCCGGTCCGAGGCGTACACCACTGGGGTTCGAGTCCTTTTACAGTACCTTAGGTTTGAGGAGTCAGGCTCCAGCAATGCGGGCAAAACCGAAGGCGAACCAGGAGCATTTTCGGCCCCTCTTCAATGCGAGCCCCAGCTCGTTACAGGCGTCTTCTGCGAGGCGTAGAGTGGGGGCCACGGGGAGCGAGGCCGATGGTCCTGGTCGGGATGCGTTCACGTACAATGTGGCATTCGAGCCGTACCTTCAATAGCGGGGCTGCCTGTTAATCCCGGACAGCGCGGTGTGGGCAAGCAAGCCGTACTACGCCCTGCGGTGCACTTCGTACCTCAAATGCCAGCGGCTGGGACACGGCGAGCGGTGCGGCTCGAAGGGGGGAGCTCACTCACAGTATATGTTTTGTTTTGTGTTTTATTTATGTGAATAAATATCTTGATATTGTCAATTAAGAAGAAAACAGAGTCAATCTCTATTGTGATAATTTGGCTACATTTGTTCTGATTTCGAGCTCAAAGGGACCCCTGTCTCTTACAATTTATTATCTACTATAGCACTGCTAAGGTGGTTTCATGATGCAACGGTCTTAGAATAGCCAGTCAATCCATTGAGCTAATTCACAGGTATTTCATGTGATTGGAGTTTGAACAAAAGGATGTATTATTGTGTTTTGCTACAGATCTGTAAATGGTGCCTGGTTTTTGTGTTTCCAGGTCGCCGACGGTTTATTGAGATTATTTCATTGGAAGTAAGTATGCTTGGGTAGCATACCACAGACGGGTAGCACCTCTGGTGTGTTGTCTACATATTGACAATCAGTCTCACAGTTACATACATCTGACAGAGATTTTCCCTACACCAACACATCAACTGATGTGTTTTCTTTTTTACCAACAGGCCCACCCCTGACGAAGAGACCTTAGAGTCTCGAAATGCATTGGGAATGATCGTTTGTGTTAAAAATTATTTTGTGATAATTATACATTTCTATTTGTAAACTGATTTTTTGTTTGATAAAAATGCAAACGTAATCAATGTTAAAAAACTGAAAGACACCGATATATTTCTTGGATAGAACGTTCACATTTTGAATATACTGGTTATTATGATGTGTATCAAATAGAGTTCTGCATGTTATGTTCAGGTTGCCTAGGGGACTTGGCCCCTTCACACTGGCTAGACAAATGTACATGCCATTGACAGTCACACACAACACACGCACAGCATGCTGATACGTTAACCACTGCCCGTAACTGCCTTCAGCCATAGGCCTCGGCCACAATTGATATCCATGCACCATATCAAAAGATGCTTGACATAGAGTAGGTCCACACACACATTGAGATAGGGCCCAGGCACACGCAGGTACTATCTTTTCAAACTGCCTCAACCCATCCCCTGTTGAGCAGCGCGGCGCACACCCCCGACACCTGCCACTTGGCAAAGTTCATAGTTTGGGCAGCCACACGTTGTCCCTCTGCTTGTTTTAAGTTACAAAGTTAAATGCTTAAACCCCTGACAGTTGACTCACAGGCTGTTGTTGTACTGCAGAGTCTCGCACACAAGAGGGGAGAGGGTCTAAATTACTGTCTACCACCCTGAACCCCCAGTAACAGCTATAATAACCACACAAAAGAGGGGTGGAGACAACAAACAAAACAAGCATAGACTCAACACCCAGGTGCAAATATTGGCACACTTTTGGGTGGTGAAAAACTGCCCTCACTCACACACAATGTGTATGACATGCTTCATCATCGGGTCTGGTGCGACGTCCGAGCGTAGCCACACAACGGACGAAGCATAGGGAGGGGGGAACAAACAAAATGTAAAGACACACACACAGACACTGGACGTGACCCTCAGGTCCACATACAATGACTCGAGACTGGATACAACACAAGACAACTCAAAGTGCAATAGGTGATATTAAAACTGACTCATGGATACCAAAACCATCTTTATTATTAGGTTCCACGGACAGGATTAAAAAATGGTAGGGTGGTGGTGTTATAAAGGGTTATTAAGACCCACTAACACCCCACTCACACTACTTGCGTCAACATGTTTCGACCCTTAAATTGCCCTTAATCAATGGGTCACCTGGGTCTTCGTCAGGACGTCTAGTTGTCCCAGTCTAACACACTACCCCTTTCACCTCAATTAGGTGTTGAGAAGGGTGTATGTCACTCTTACCCATCAATAATGAGCTATGTGGAGGGAGTTCCGCCAACACGGTGACATTACTGAAAAACAAGTAAAATATGTGTGTCAATAAATACCATAGGGACCCGCAATTGCACAGTCCACTATATGTGCCCTAACAGGATGCTCCATGCCAGATGAATCCATAGAGAATATTATCTCCCGAGTGCCCCCCCACCTATCAGGTGCACCATACATCCTGTGCGTGAAATCAGTCACTCCACCCATAGGACGTGAAGAAGCGTGCAGATCTATATCAATCAACATCAAATATAAGAAAGTGGAAACTCTCAACCGTCCCTCAAGTAAGGGACTCAATATCACCAGTGTAGCACAGTAAGGTGTGGAGGGTACTGCATCCACGGGACCGTCTATACTCATATTACTTTAATTCACACAGACTACATGTACGTATCGACTGGTTTGTGGGAAGCGTTACGCTCATCACTGAGTGTGCTCAGGCAGAATATTTTGGTTGCACACACTTGGACCACAATCCTCACTTAATACAGATGTTCGATGAGGGTGCAGCGCAGGTCACCCGCCTGTGGAGGCTATGGCCTACATCCCTGGAGGACCCCCCTTCAGGGCCTTGGTGACGCTACTATTGAAAATTATTATGAAACAAACGCAGACTTGGTTCCTGACGCTGGCATTGTGTGGATGCGTACAAAGCAGTAGCCCGGGCCAGTGTATGGGGCTTAGCTGGAGCATGCGCTGACAACTAGAACAAGAGGCAATACGCATTGAGGATGCCCTCATCCACTTAGAGACAGAGGTCACAAATGCAACTGGTATCCAACATGCGCTAGATGAACTAAACCATGACCATGCCAGAGTCATGGAATGGCAGCAGTGCATAAATATGCTGCACATGCAGCACACACTCAGCACACAGTCATGATAGAGCAGGTAGGTTGCTTGCGAGATTAATCAGACTAGAGCATTCACAGTTTCCAGTTCTTACACTGCGATCAGCGGCAGGTCCTCTGTTAACATGCCAACAGGACATACATTGAGAGTTCGCAGCCCAGTATGATAAACTGTACAGATCAGCCCTTAGGGTGGCGCCTGCGGGTCTGGACTCCTACCTGCTCCCGCTGCCACTGCCGACGGTTTCGGCAGAACAGAGGGCGGAATCAGAGGAGCTGATCACATCCTGGAGGTACAGGCAGCCATACAGTCACTGGCAACTGGCAGGGCGCCTGTCCGGAACAGCTTCCCCGCTGAATGCTACAAAGGGTTGGCTTTGTAGCCAACCCTGGCTCCGCACCTTCTGTCAATGTGCCACAGTGTGCAGGAGTCGTCTGTCCTTCCGGAGTCTCTTCGCAAGTCGCTGCTGTTCTCGCTACCCAAGTCAGATAGGGATCCGGAGGGAGCTGCTGGGCTCCTATCGACCAATGGCACTGTTGAACACAGACTACAAGGTACTAGCCAAGATACTAGCGTGAAGACTTGCTTCCCTGTTACCACAGCTGGTACATACAGACCAAAATGGCTTTGTGCCTGCGTGTTGCACGTCACTTCCGTGTGGCCCATTAGTCCAGGGAGTGTGGGACACACTCGGGTTGCCTGGTTCTCGACCTGGAGAAGGCGTTTGACACCCTGGAGTGGGACTATTTATTTGCTGCCCATAACAAGTATGAACTGGGGTGAAACTTCCTGGGTCTGGTTAAACTGTTATATACGCATCTCATAGCCAAAATTAAGACAGGTCCCTATGTGTCTCAAGTGGTCCCAATCGAGCATGTCACCCGTCAGGGGTTTCGGCCCTCCCCGCTGCTATTCTCACTTCTATCAAGCCCGCGTCTCTCTGCCAAACTGGCACGGAGTGGGGCATCCCTCTGGGCGACAGCACACACACGGTTTCTCTGAATGCTGTCGATCTGCTGATATACCTCCGGGATGTCCGTGGGTCATGCTTGGCTGTGGAGAGGGCGTTGCAGGAGTTTGCTTCGATGTCAGGACTGCGGGTAAACTGGGGGAAGTCATGCCTGTACCTGTTCGCCGAGACATCCCCGGACCGAGGTTTTATACTGGGGGTACATCAGTGCCGTGGCCGAATTCCCCATTCTGGTACTTGGGTGTCAGAAACAATCGCTAACTGGAAGATCTTCTGGAAGGCAACATTGTGTAGGTCATGACAGCAGTACAATCGCAGATGTCCTCTGGCGCACCCTCCCACTAGCCACCATGAGCCGCATTGCACTCTTGAAGATGGTGGTGCTCCCGCGGCTGCTCTACCACTTCACAAACCTGCCTATATACATCAAACCCTTGTTTTTTCACACTTTAGAGAAAGACCTGTGGCAGTTCATTTGGCATTTGGTAGTGCTAGTAAAGCTTTATCTGCCCGTGGCTCGAGGTGGATTAGCTGTCCCCAACATGGAGCACTATTATTTGGCATCCCAACTCCAGTGGGTCGCTCGTTGGATCAGTGGCATGCAGTTGGAAGACACTGCTTCGCAGCAACCCGGCTGCACACAGCCCCAAATTACAGCCTTATTCCACTGTGGAAGGAGGGGTGCAGCCCAAATCCGGCTCCTGGTGGCAGTTGCATATAAATGCTTTTGTCATAGCCTAAAGCTCACATAAGAGACTATTCTTCCCCCCCCCCCTTGCTCATACTTGGCACACCGAGTCACTGCCATGCGGTCTCAGCTGCAGAGCTCACCCCCTGGGAAGTGGCGGGGCTGCAGACCCTGGGAGACGTGTATCAAGACCAGCAATTAGTGTCATTCCACACGCTAGCCAAAGACAGTGACCTGCTGCAGGGCCAATTCCTGTTATACACAGCACTAATGCGGGCGCTGCGAGTCCTGTGTGGAGACATGGCTCGTGAGCCCACGAATCAACTCACTGTTCAATATCTTCATGAGTTGGGCACAGGCAGACACCTTACCAAATGGTTCGCTGAGTCCCTGCAGACACACTTGGCACCGTCGCTGGTGCCGCTCAGGCAGCGCTGGCATGCAGAGCTGCAAAGGGAATGCACTGACCATGAGTGGTCAGGCATCTTGGAAGGACCTACCCATATCCCAAGGAATGCCCAATTTCGCTTAATACAATACTACATCCTTCAGAGGGCATACACAATGCCAGTCAAGATCAACAGACACTTTAATAGAACAGATGCCAGGTGCCCGAGATGGAAGTTAAAAGATGCAGATCTGCTGCACATGATGTGGGTCTGCGCAACCCTCACCCCCTAATGGAGAGTGGTCACAACGCATTTAGCCAACTACACAGGTCATGCAGTAGAGTGTTCATGGGAACTTTGCCTACTGAGCCTCTACCGAAGAACCAAGAAAAATAAAGTCACATCCCGATTCATAGATCTCAGGCTTCTTGAAGCCAAACGCCTATTCACTAGGCGCTGGAAATCTCCGGAACCGCCAAATATAAAAGCCTGGCAGCAATCAATGACATGCTTGGCACAGGAGAAGAGCGTGGCATTGTGCCGGGAGGACGCACTGGGACACAATACTACTAGATTTCAGAAGCTCGTGGCATGATGACCTGGACTCAACCAGGACCTCATTGTAACGAGGATGGCTGTCACGGCCCAATGGTCCGCGCATGCTATATCAGACGCTTGGCAACTTTCAGAATAGAGTTGGGTTGTCCCACTGGCTATGCATCTCACGTACACAACCAGGTACATCATATTTATTCACTCAGACGTGTTCAGAATCTCGTCCCCACAGCAGGCATGGGACGCGACTAAAATCACATCACGCATTGCAGGGGAAACAGAGGAACACTGAGCCGGGCTGGTGCTATCTCATAGGCCCAAGTGGTACAACGCAACTCTGTCCAAGTTCATGCATTCCCAGTTTCTTAGAACATTAGCACGCATGATACATCCTAGCAACGCACAAACAAGTAAACCATATATACTCTTAATATGTAGATTGCCTATGCAATTTGTCTATTTGTATTATATGCGCAAATATGTGACTCGTGCTGATACATTTTTAATAACATCAAAAATTTTGAAATTCGGGAGGAGGAGCTACGCTAGCAAGCAAGATGGCCGCATAAGCTCCCGGCTCCGCCGACCTCCGCCAGCAGCTCGTATATCCTGCAAGTTATCCTGTTTTCACACCGGACTCCCGTGTACATGAGGAGTGACTGACTCTGAAGGCGCAATCCCGACCTTTTTATCACATCGGGTGACTTAGATACGCCGTGTTTCTTTCTCGGCCTACCCCAGCGTGGAAGCCGGGGCCTCGATTTCCAACTCATCCGGGGTGGAATTGAACAACATCGGCTGTGAACGTTGGGCTTCGTCCGGTCTCCTGAACGGAGACATACTCTACCTGTTTTTAACGGCGATTTCGTATCCTGCCTGCCACGCACACGCTACGGTGTGACACATCGTTTGCTGCGGCCCTGTATCCGACGCCCGGAGACACCGCAAGCTTGTCGGGGGGGTGCGGACGGGAGCCCTGATCAGCGGCGATGGTGCAAAATCGTGAGGTGAGAGCGCCCGTTGTTGGTGTCCGCTCTGGATTTGCCTGCTACCCCGGAGTAGTCGACCTCCGGGGTTCGTATCCTGATCTGCCGCTTTGCGAGAGGAGATGGAGGGGACAGAAGACACACCACCGCTGCACGCCGTAATGGCGGCCATTAGAGCGCTCCACTCGCAGATCATCGTCAACTACCAGGCACTGTTGGTAACAATGGACGATCTTTGCCGGAGACCGGACGGCGGCTTTTCGCTTTCATCGCAGCCAGCGGTACTACCCGCGGAACATCGTATGTCCAACTTTGAGGTCCCTGTGCAGAAGCCGGATTCCTTTTGCGCTGCTGATTCCTATAAGACAGATCACGCACCCGTGAACATTGTCAGCGTCCCCTGCTTGAACCCTATCTCGCTGAATATCACTATGGATAACCTTGACTGCCTCAACAAGATCACCTGTGACTATTGGAGAGTGTTATCATCCTTCCACGCTTGCTCTGTGGAGATAGTGAACTTTTATCCTTCACTTGGTTTGCTCGTACTGACTTGAACTTTTATGAAAGCTTTACCTTTCTCATTGTTGCTGTGGCCTGTGGGTTATAAGTGCTCGGTGAAAATTCGTACTTGCCAGGGTTAATTTGTGGGGTTTTTAGGGTGCCGGAAATATAATTTAATCTGCTGCTGGGATTGTGACCTGTGAAGTGCGGGAGTCGGGTGATATGTATCATGCTTCCCCGGAGTGATAGTGTATTTCGCTGCATTCTATTTTGAACTTGTTTCCGGGTGGTCGCATCTGGTGGGGGGTAAGGGAGTCCGGGAGTGTGTTTTTTTTTCTCTCCACCTCCACTTCTTTCTCTCTTTTAGGGACATTTCTGGGCGACAGGCACGCTGCTAGTGGGTTAGGCCGTAGCCATTGCAGGGGTGCAGGGTGGTGGGGGGGTTTGTTATTTTGCCTTTGTTTTGTTCTATGGCCCCTTTTTCTTTCTCTCTCTCTCTCATTAGGGTATTCCTCTGGGCGTCAGGCACGCTGCTAGTGGGGTAGGCCGTAGCCATTGCAGGGGTGCAGGGTGGGGGGTTTGTTATTTTGCCTTTGTTGTGTTCTATGGCCCCTTTTCTTTCTTCTCGCAGGGTCCGGTAGCGATACTTTCGGTTTCATCCTGAAGTATATGAGTGGGCGGGGTCTGGGGTGGGTGGCTATGATGAGAGATCGGTAGTTTTGTTCTTCACCCTTAGTGAACTTATTAGCGCTTGTGTCCTTACTGTTGGTCTACCTTGATTCGCAACTACCTTTTAACACCTACCCGTATTTCTTAAACCTCCGAGTGAGTAGCTCCGGATATCCTGTATCTTCCTCTTTATCTTGTCTTTGGGGTGGGGGGGGGGGTTAAATATAAAATGAAACCTTATGTATATCCTTGATCCGAAATGTTTTCAATGCACCGTCTATCCTTTACCGCTGCCGGACCCCTGGGTTGTCGGCTGAAGAGCTGTGTTATCGGAACTCCTGATATGTGTCGCATACATGTGGTGACCGGCCCCTGTCGTGGCAGGGCTAATTTTGTACTTTGTTTTGAACGGTATAATAAAGGTTTTCAAAAAAAAAAAAAATTGGAAATTCAATAAACAAATTTAAACAAAAAAAATCGGAATCACAAACCAGCATCCAGCAGTTCTAAGTGGGGCAAAAGGTGGGGAAGTGTCTACCAAGGAGCCCAGTTTCTAACAACCCCAATGGAACAAAATAAAGTGCAAGTCCTTTGGCATATTTATCCATACACGTAGTATACTGCAAAGGTCTCTCCCAGGCTTGGACACGTTTTATTTGTAATACCCATAGGAACCATTACTACATAAAATATTGACTCAACTAATCTACAGTACTCAAACACAATTACTCACAACCAAAGGAAAATCCTAGAGCCTTATGAAAACGACACCTAGTAAGTAAATGATAGAAGGGTGCAATCCAACGGTAATAACTACTGATCATCTAGCATACCATCATGTCCCTCATGCTGACAGCAATCAGGATATCAGAAGTCCTACCATAATGCAAACTGGCAAATTGAATGCCAATTTTTACAACTATGTTCCATGTGAATCTGCTTTGGAAGGAAGTCTCAGCCCACTTTGCTTGGATTAGAACGTATACCTATCTGTTCCTATGATGGAGCGAGGTGGTGAGCAAAATTTTGTACACCCCTCTCGAAATCAATTTCCATAACGTTAATATTTACTAATGGCGTGATGTGTTAAAACAATCAACTTTAAAGTAATTTGCATACACGAAAACATATGGGGAAAACTAACTTTGCTTGCATGATGCGAAATAATCGATTAATATATGTTGTTATAGTGTTGTGAATTAACGCATAGCTTGAATACTACCAAAACGCAGCATATGTGTGCTTAAAGTACGTGTTATTGTGCCAAAAGGTCGTCGATATGTAAGTATAAAGACACATATGTGGCTTTTTTGCTAGGTAACAACTAATGGAAAAAATTAGTATGGTGGGTGGTAAACAGAAGGGTTAAAGTTCTATGTTTAACATGGATTTGTGTTTATTTCTATGATAATTTCAAAATGTGGCCTGTGAGGCCTAACCTGAAAATGGCCGCACTGATTTACTGCGAGCAAGTATTGGTTTGCGTATGTGCGACTCAAGCATACGAGTGCGTATGAGCTCACTGTGCTCAGAGGAGAAGTTCAAGGACAAATCGCCCCCGGAACCTAGGATGGGTGCCAAGCATGGAAGGTGTTATGTTATGTTATGTTATATAGTTTTCCAGCAAAGGGGCGTCCCGGCACTTTCCAAGGAGGAGAGGGGACCGCTGCGGATGTTGGTGGCAACTTACATAACAAAACATATTCAGCAGAAGAGGTGGGTTTTTATAGCTTTCCTAAAAGACAAAAGATCGTTCAGACCACATATCTGGGGAGGTAAGGCATTCCAAAGCTTGGCTGCCAGGTACCCGAAGGATCGGCCGCCCATCCGTGCCAGCTTGACACGGGGGACGACTGCAAGGTTCTGTCCTTCCGAACGCAGAGTGCTCCAAGGTGTATACGGTGTTAATAGTGGGTTTAGCATGGTTGGAGAAGCGGTTTTCAGGATTTTGAATGCAAGACATAAGGTCTTGAAGTGGATCCTCTTCTCAACCGTACTTTCCACTGATTGATGACGAGGAAGACCAGTCAAGGCTTTTACTGCTGCATTCTGGACTCATTGCAGTCTTACTTTCTCAGCTACGTTTACCCCAAGGAGAAGCAAGCTAGCATAGTCCAGCCGCAAGAGAATGGCTGACTGCACTACAAGTTGGCGCGTCTGAGGGTCGAAGAACTTAAGGATCGGCTTAAGATTCCGTAATATCCCAAAGCACGTGGCAGCAACCATTTTGGTCTGTTGGGTGAAGTTAAGGGCGGAATCCACCCATACTCCAAGGTTTTTCACATGACTTTTAGGGTCGGGCAGTTTGCCAAGTGATTCCGGCCACCATTTGTTGCCCCATGCCGCAGCCTCTTTTCCCACCAGCAATACCTCCGTCTTACAGCATTAAGCTGAAGGTAGTTAGATGTCATCCAGTTGGATATGTCAGTGAGGCTCTGTTTAAATGTTCTGTGCACTCAGCCCACCTTCATCCCTCAATGTCACCACTAGCTGGGTGTCGTCAGCATAGGATACCAGCGACAACCCCCATCTCCTGGCTACCTCCGCTAGTGGTTGGACATATAGGTTAAATAAAGTAGGACTGAGTGCCGAACCCTGGGGAACTCCTTGTCCGATGGAGCGCTCTTTGGAAAGGAACGGGGGGATGAACACCCTGAATGATCTCCCAGAGATGAATGCTTTTAGCCAATTCAGGGCTTGTCCCGATATTCCTGCCTCCTCTAGCCTGAACAGCAGCACCTCGTGTGAGACCGTATCGAAGGTAATGCTGGGATCATAAGAACTTTCTCCCATGTTTAAAAAGTAGGAAGCGCCTAGGCCATAAACGGTCTTAAACAAAGACCTTTTATTTTTCTGCTGAGTCGTCGTGAAAAACATGCTGTAATGATGAGGAAGTGCACATCTACCCAAATGTGTCCAATCAGAACACAAATTTATGATGGCAGTTACTTCTTAGATAGATAAAGTTAGACGGTTAGTGTATAAAAAACCCTGATTTTGTTTAGAGGCATTCGCTCTTTCGCTTTCCTCTGGAGAGGCTGCCGGACTGAAGATCGATTTCTGGATGTAAGAGACTCTGATTAATTATTTTTCTTTGCAGGACTGTTAGGATAAGATGAGGGTGTTAGTTAGGGATGTTAGGAGAGATTGAATTGGAACTATCTGTTCAATCAATCAATCAAAGCATTTATATAGAGCGCTACTCACCCGCAGGGTCTCAAGGCGCTTGGGGAGGGGGGGTCCGCTACTGCTCGAACAGCCAGGTCTTGAGCTGCTTCCTGAAGGCGAGGTGGTCTTGGGTCAGGCGGAGGTGGGTCGGGAGGGAGTTCCATATCTTGGCGGCCACGTAGGAGAAGGACCTTCCTCCTGTGGTGGCTCTTCGGATGCGGGGGACGGCGGCAAGGGCGTGCTTGGTCGATCGAAGCTGGCGTGTGGGAATGTAGAAGTTGAGGGGTTGTTGAGGTATCTTGGGCCTTGGTTGTGTAGGGCTTTGTCGGCGTGGGTGAGGAGTCGGAACGTGATTCTCTTGTTGACTCGGAGCCAGTGCAGGTCTCTCAGGTGTCCGGAGATGTGGCTGTGTCGGGGGATGTCCAGGATGAGTCTTGCTGAGGCGTTCTGGATCCGCTGGAGTCTCTTCTGGAGTTTGGCGGTGGTTCCGGCGTAGAGGGAGTTGCCGTAGTCCAGTCGGCTGGTGACGACGGCCTGGGTGACCGTCTTCCTGGTCTCGGTGGGGATCCACCGGAAGATCTTACGTAGCATGCGCAGGATGTTGAAGCACGACGAGGAGACGGCGTTGACTTGTCTGGTCATGGAGAGGGAGGAGTCCAGGATGAAGCCCAGGTTGCGTGCGTGGTCTGATGGTTTGGGTGCGCTGCCCAGGGCAGGGGGCCACAAGGAGTCGTCCCAGGCGGAGGGCGAGGATCCCAGGATGAGGACTTCCGTCTTGTCTGAGTTCAGTTTCAGGCGGCTGTTCATCATCCACTCGGCTACGTCTTTCCTCCCTTCGTGTAGGTTTGGCGGTGGCGGGGTCGTTGGTGAGGGAGAGGATCAGCTGGGTGTCGTCGGCGTAAGAGATGTTGTTGAGGTTGTGTTGGCGTGTGATGGCCGCAAGGGGGTTCATGTAGACATTGAAGAGGGTGGGGCTGAGCGAGGAGCCTTGAGGGACGCCGCAGATGACTTTGGTGGCTTCTGATCTGAACTGGGGGAGGCGGATTCTCTGTGTCCTTCCGGCGAGGAAGGAGATGATCCATTCTAGTGCCTTCTCTTGGATTTCGACATTGCTGAGTCGCTGCACTAGGGTTCGGTGGCAGACAGTGTCGAATGCCGCGGAGAGGTCCAGGAGGATGAGGGCCGCTGTTTCTCCGTTGTCGAGCAGGGCTCGGATGTCATCAGTGGCTGTGATCTGTTCTTTACTAACACTTGCTGAACTTTCTAAAGAAAATGTTTATTTCTGAGCTTTAAAATAAATGATCACTTTCTGAAATAAAAATTAAGTTTTAACTGAATAAAGAATTAATAAATGCTTAAATGTCGGACATACTAAAAGTTTGCTTTTGAATAAAAATTAGAGAAATGAAGAAGTAAAAGCTGGTCTTTGTTTCTTCCTACGCCTAATGTTCGTTCTAGCAGATCCATTGCCATTATGGTGGTGTGTCTGAATAAAAGGTGTACAAAAGAAAACCATGGCAAAATATTTTAAACTGAAGGTGTAAATAATAAATAGTTAAATAGGTTTAGACACTCCGCCAATGTTATAGTAGGACTCCTGGGTTGTTGGCCAAATCTTTGAAGCAGAGTTAAATGAACAGAGTAAGTATGCAGTGTAATAGGCCCCACTGTTGAATGTTATGAATGTTTTCTGAGGTTTTCGAGAAATGGCCATGGTGATTTAGAATTTATTTCTGGAGTCCCGCTGTAGCACCTACAATTCTGTCTTCAGATGAAGCTAACTTTTAGATTAAGCCAGGCACTATGTCAGATCATGCAATGCTGTGCTCATGAGCTCTATCATGACCCGAATTATGACCCAAGCTTCAGCTCGATAGGCCATAGATGATCCTGCTTTATGCAGTTCAACTCTTCTTTTAAGTCAAAAAGGACGTTTTGTAACCCAGCAAAATATTCATCCACTCCAAAATGCATGTCAATAGAAACTTCACACTGGACCACCTTGTTAATGGCAAATGACTGTCTTTACTTCACCGTTTGAGAGACTTGCATCTGTCTTGTTACTTTTATTTTTTCATGTATGGAATGTATTTTCAAATGTACATATAATATATTACATGCATGCTGTCTTCTCCCACACAATGTGAACTGAACTGTTTTATAATAGCAAATGTGACCAGGTCCGGCTTTACCACTTATGGAGACAATGTTAGTTTGAACCCCCCCATCCGTGGTGAAGGTGGTGACCACTCATCACCACCTTTAACTGTGCCCATCGAGTCCCCAAAACCACTCTCATTCAGATGCATTTTATTAGTTATATAGTGCCACTTATAACATTGAAGAGTATCAGAGCACTTTGCATCACACACATATTACACAGAGACAATCAAACATAAATGTGTACATCAGTGTATAGGAAATTTTACATTAACTGGAGGACTACAAAGTGTAGGAGTGACATGTCATCCATACTGGTAGGCAGTATAGTTCAAGAGTGCTTGGTCTGGAGTAAGCATGGGGCGGAAGATCCGCGAGCGGAACGGAATGGGTCAAAAGTTCAAGCTGACTTTTTGTAACTATTTTAGAATGGCGCCGGCAAGCTGCCAGAGCCTCTAAAATAGTTACAAAAAGACAGCTTCCACAGGAAGCACTAATAGATAAAGTAAAGCAGGTGCTAGAGTTGAATCTCAAATTCAGTTACACAATCATTAATCACCCCAAACTTGGGGTGATTAATGACTGTGTAACTTAATTTGACCTTCAACTCAAGCATCTGCTATACTTTATCGATTAGTGCTTCCTGTTGAAGCTGACTTATGGCTGAAGGCAGAAGGGCACAAAGTGGGACAGAGGGCATGAGTTAGGCAGAGGGCAGAAGGGCACAGAAACCAGTGGGGCAGAGGGCAAAAGGGCACAAACAAGAGTGGGGCAGAGGGCAGAAAGGCACAAAAACAAGTGGTACAGAGGGCAGAAGGGCATAAAAAACGAGAGGGTGGCAGTGATGAACCAGGCAAAAAAAACCCCGCGAATACGCAAAGTTCCCCTCGAACACCCGCGAACACCCGTGAACACGCAAAAATAAAAAATCCGCAAATTTTGTGGATTGCGAATTCGCAAATCCGCAAATTCACGGACCGCGAATTCGCAAAATTCGCCCATGCTTAGTCTGGAGAAGCACAAACTGAGAATTGAAAATGGAACACAATAGTCGGGAGTTCTCTTTAATAATAATTAATTTCTACCCAAATGAACCCTTTTTGCAACATTAATCTATGCTCTAATCAATCGTGCATAGATTTTTTAGATTAATAATCAACTGTTCCATAATATCATATTACCTATAAACTGCAAATCAAAAAAGTATATCTCTTAGAAAAGCAGTAACCCACTGATCTATTTACATTACATGCACTTTGTGATCTGCATGGTAAACGTTCATTGCAGCAGCCATATTAACGTGCGATTTTATGATCACTTAAAACTTAAAACCTCAACTAGATAAAACTCAGATACCTCTCCAGTAAGAACATTAATCACCGGAGTTCTCTTGACATTTTTATTGTTGCATGGAAATTGCTGGAGGCATGGATTGCTGCAGCAGCTGCAGTTAAAACCAAAACAAACTTGCAAACCCTGCGCCCCCTGCAGTCAGCACCCGGTGCAGTGGCACAGTCGTACTGCTCTAGAACGGCCCTGTTTGTGTCATCATGCAGACTTAGACATGTAGACTTAGACGTCAAGAGAATGCTCAGAAAATAAAACCTCATAAGGCTGCAGGGCACTGACTACCTTTTTGTTTTTTCTGCAGGCCTTGGAGTTCCTCTTTAAGTATGCCCATGAATGTTTTAGTCATGTCCGGAACAAATACCAGCTGATATTTCAAGCCGTACCATATACAGACAAAAAGAGGTTAGAGAATGTATGTTGTGTGTCCATGTATGTTTATCTGAGTGTGCATATCTGTTTGTGTTTCAACGCGGGCAAACACTATGCCCTGCAGTTAAAATTGCTAGTGAGTATGCATGTCACAAACTCTCATACCAGTAATAGCCACAAAATTACTGAAAACTTAATCACTGAAACTTTGTGCACCACATTTCTGTTCAGTGGCGCACCATATTATTGTTGTTACTCTGCTTTTATTAACTCAGCCAATAACCTTATACGTGTCTCTTTCTTGCAGAGTTGGTGACATTTCTGACACGTTTCCTATGACAGTGACAGAATTAATGGGTTTCATTGAGTCGCTCTACATGTACCAGACCTACAAGGCTCTCGACCCAGAGGGAGCAAAGGAATTCCTGCCAAAAACACAAAAAAGGTAAGAAATTGAGTATTCAAAAACTGTGTTTTTAGGTACAGAGTAGCAGGAATACAATAGCTTTAAAATAACAGCCATGAAGTAGATTACCTTTGTTTTCACCATTTCTTTTTTACCTAAATAAGTCAGAATTTATTACTAAAAAAGTTCTACGGAGTAGACAAAAAAAACTGATTGAGGAGCCACTTAACTTTCACCAACAAAGGTTTCCTGTTTTTGTTTGTGGGCGATTTTTAGGTAGTACCGTACTTTTAAGGTATGAATGTATTGGTGGTATAGCTAGCCTGGGAGGGGTAAGGTATAAGCTAAATTGTCCATAAGTCTGTTGGGTTGCCTAAAAAAGCAATTTTGTGAAACGCTCCACATTTGAAAAGAAAAACATGTATTTCAACTCTGCTAAAAGCACCTTAGTTAACCATGGCACTACTGCAGAAATCACCTACAAGGATGGATACAAAACTGGACTTGAAATTGTTAACCCAAATTAAAATGCACTCCGATCGCTTGCATGTAGAGGCGCCAATCTTTACTAAGCCTCCCAATCCCACTGACTCTCCCTGCAGTCTACTTACATGATGGCACTATACAAACCAGCTCAAATAAAAGAATTAAAAATAAGTTCACAAATATGCATAAAAGAGACCGTGGTGCTGGAATGTTATTTAGAGAGGAAGTGTTGTTCAATAAACTGACCTCAGTAAAGTCCCAGGTTATTTTATGTTTTATGTTATAATACATAAATGTTTCCGGAAGAAAAATCTTTGAAAGGGCCTGTTAGAAATGGGTTTTCTAGTTAGCTGAGGTATTCCCCTGTCCAAGTAGGGACCCGCACTCTAGTCAGGGTAAGTTAGTTACACACCAAAAGCAACCTGTGCTCACCCCATGGTAGTTTGGCAAAGAGCAGGAAGGCTCATGCCCAGAGGTAATGTGTAAAGTATTTGTACATGACACACTGGGAACTTTTTACTCATTGTACTGCTTCATACCCAGGTCCCAGTGACTTATGTGGGTCTACCCTTTGTATATAACTACATCTGAGCAGGTGCTGACCTGCAAGGTTTTTGTTTTGATTTATTCAATAGCTGATCATGACAGACACCAAGACTTTGTCCTATTCTGAGGACCATATTAATCAACTATTGCAGGACCCTTCAAATAATGTTCTTTCTTCCACAACCCCTACTATTGATTTCACACTGAATGGCAAGGTAGCACGTCTGGACCGTCTTGAAAAGAAACTGGTACACACTCATTTACATGGTCATATTCAAGCCAAATATCTTCAGGTCACTATAATCCCAGTCGGTCTACAAGTGAGGAACAAACCAGCCATCTTTGTGGACCTACCTAAATTCAAGGAAGGTTTCAGCTTCGTTGCCAACAACTGCTCCTGGCACTGGATGGTGCTGGGAGTGAAAACGGTGGTTGACCAAGTACAAGTCCTCTTGAGATAGATTGATGCACTGTAATTGGAGATTTCTTGAGACTCAGCTTTGACAAATGTTAAGGATGCCTTAGAATGTCTAGATAAAACTTTAAAAGACTTTGAAACCAACACCCAGAATAAGAAACTGGAAAAATTAGCGAAAGATATCTGGTACTACAACAAGAAGAACATCTACCCATAACTCCAAGAGGATTATTTCAAACAGGACAACCAAGGCCGGTCTTCAAATAGAGGGAGAAGAGGATACCGGGGATGCAGCAGGAACTACACTACGTTTTCTGAATCACCTGGATCAAACAGCACTGACTGTGATAAGGAACAACCTGGCCCCAGCTTCTACTACAGACCACACAACCATTGGTACCCGCTCCAAGGACCCCTCCTTTTTTAGGCGAGGTACAAATGCGACCACCCAGAGGACGTAGCGGCAATTGGCAACAGAGACCCCAATGGGGACAGACACAGTTCAGCAGGAACTGGGAACAGGGACGAGCTCAGAAACAAGTCTGTTTTCAGCCCGAGAACCATGGAGAAATCCAAACCCGTGAAAAACCTACAGGTGGTAAAACGACCAGATAACCCCATAGTAAATATTTCTCCCTACACTCTGAAAGAAGAGGAAAGTAAGGTGCTCAGCAGGGGCCTAGCATTTGTGCCGACTGCTTACCCCAATCACTTTACCATTAGGACAGAGCTCCATTGCTTCTTTAGGAAGGTCCGCCTATGATATTTCTTCAGGCAATCCCCGGCATTCCATACCACCTCACTGACAGGACTAAGAGTACCATCGACCTTCTACCCACCGGCCCACGCAATGACAAATAAGATCCTTGCTTATGAGAGTGTGGTCATGAGGGATGTCGCCAACATTCTCGAAGTCAAGATATACGTCAACCAAAATGTCACCCACCTGGAGCGTGAAGCCTTTACTTCGTTGAAACTAACTAAGGAAATTGTCATTAAACCTGCAGACAAGGGTGGGGCCATTGTGATTCAGGATATGACCAAATACAAGACTGAGATTCTCAAACAGTTATAAGATGGGACCAGCTACCGAAGACTATGAGCAGACCCAACAAAGGATCTTGAAAAAAAGATCTTGAAAATCACTGAGGATGGGCTTGAAAGAGGTTTCGTATCCAATCTGGAATTTATTTACCTCAACCAAAAGCAGCCATGCATTCCAACCACATACACGCTGCCAAAAATTTACAAAGATATCCAGAATCCCCGCTGGACGGCCGATTGTTTCGGGGTGGGGCTCTCTACTGGAACTCCTAAGCAGATACATAGACTTCTTTTCGAAACCCATTGCAGAAACAACAAGGGCATACCTACGTGACATGATGGAGACAATCAATCTGGTGGACCAGCAACCCTTTGATCCTATGAAACAACTGTTAGTAACCTTTGATATCGTGTCTCTCTACACAAGCATACCTCAATGTTCCGCGGTAGAAGTGATGAGATTAGTATTGGATCAAAGACCAGCACCTATGGCAGTACCCACAGAATTCATCATCAGATTACTTCGAATTGCTATGATGAAGAATTTCTTTTACTTCCAAGGCAACTACTACCTACAGGTCAAGGGCATAGTGATGGGCGCGGCCTTTGCCCCTGACCTGGCAATTATCTTCATGGAATATCCAACTGAGAGGGCCAATAGTGAGTGACTAGATCAAATAGGTAGTGTCTAACACCACAAGGTTTGTTTAAAAGAACCCTCACCAGCCTGGTTGGTGTCATGCTTTATCATTGGGTTCCCAGTTGGGTAGCCAATTGCTACCCAACTGTGCTACAACACCTGATTACAGTGGAGCAGGTTTTTTGTTTTTGTTTGATGGCGCTGTGAGTGTGGCGTCGTTAAAAATACCTCTGGGAAACTCACTATTCAATAATTTATTCCCAGTGGCCCAGGGTATGTTTAAAAAATGGTGAGATGGATAATATTCAGAACTGCAAGTAAGTGTCTGGATTATTCTTTAGCCAGCATGTTTCAGCTCTTGAAAAACATTGGTGGAGCTTTCTTCAGGACCTCCCTATAATAATTAATGAGCAAAGGTGAAAAAGTGAGTGGTAAAAATTGAACCACGTGTGTATTGCATATTTACACACTCGCTAAGGCGTGCTTATTTTTTTGAATTATCTTCATGGACCATTTTGAAAGCTCTTTTATCCTCAGTACCGATAATCCTTTCAACAGCAGGGTCGTATTATGGAGTAGATATATAGACGATGTCCTGATGATTTGGACTGGAGATTTAGCAGAACTAACCCTTTTTCATGAATGGCTGAACCAGAGGAGTGATGACATACAGTTCACCGTACACTCTGCCTCTGGAGAAATCCATTTCCTCAACATCACTATTAAAAATGAGAACAACTCACTATTCACCACACTGTATTGCAAACCAGCTGAATGGAATTCCTTGCTCCATTACACTAGTCACCACCCACGTAGCCTAAGGGACAACTTACCCTTTGGGTAGTTTATGCCGATCCGTCGGAACTGCTCACGGAAGGAGGACTTCATGGCGGAATCAGAAGAAATATGTAAACGGGTTATGCAAAGAGGCTACCCCACATGACTGGTCAAGAGAGCACGTAAGAGGGCATGGTTCTGCCCCAGAGAAACACTCTTGATAGCAAGTGAACGGGAACGCAACTCCACACAGAGGTTGATCTGTGTCACCACTTTTTCCACTCAAAGCAATCCGATCAAGAATGTGGTCAATAAAAATTGGAATTTGATAGCTGACGACTTGCAACAATCAGACCTACCCATGCATTCCTTTTAAAAGGTGAAGAACGTGAAAGACCATTTTGTACGTTCACTCTTAGATCCACCTGAGGAACCATCCCTTTAGTCGCTATGGAGCTTACCCCCACCCGTGACCAATACAATGTGGGCACTGTAAGGCCTGTAGCATTGAGAAAATATGAGAGGGACCCCTTAAAGTTATCAAGGGAATTGAGGTACATGTACCAATAGAAAACAAGATTCCCCTGACCCAACAATCAAATAGTAAATCGAATACAATGATTAACAGTGCACTAAATTATAAAAACCACATCATATATTACAATGATACTTTATTGTTAAGAAAAATGTTTTTGCTTTAAATTTTCATTGCGGTACAAAAGGGGGTGGTAATGGACGGTGCATCTGAACCAATCAAACACTCACACCCAGTCAAAAGATCTGGGTTTAATCCATCACCGTTCTTTAGCCCACTCTGCCACTCCAGTTCAGACATGGCTATATGCAAATCAGTCTGACCCTGTGCCTCATGGGAACAGTCCAGCCCGAACTGCCAAGCCATGCCTTCCCTGGACCGGAAACAAGCTTCCGAGGACCGGTTTCTGGCATTCCAGCCGTCTTCAGCCCGGCTTGCTTGAATCCAGTGGCAAAGTAAGCAAGGGACTCACATATGAGCATACCCTGCCACATTTATGGTGGCCAAAAGCGGTACAAAAGGGGGTGGTAATGGGCGGAGCATCTGAACCAATCAAACACTCACATCCAGTCAAAAGATCTGGGTTTAATCCATCACTGTTCTTTAGCCTACTCTGCCACCCCAGTTCAGACATGGCTATATGCAAATAAGTCTGACCCTGTGCCTCATGGGAACAGTCCAGCCGGAACTGCCAAGCCATGCCTTCCCTGGACCGGAAACAAGCTTCCGAGGACCGGTTTCTGGCATTCCAGCCGTCTTCAGCCTGGCTTGCTTGAATCCAGTGGCAAAGTGAGCAAGGGACTCACGTCTGAGCATACCCTGCCACATTTATGGTGGCCAAAAGCGGTACAAAAGGGGGTGGTAATGGGCGGAGCATCTGAACCAATCAAACACTCACATCCAGTCAAAAGATCTGGGTTTAATCCATCACTGTTCTTTAGCCCACTCTGCCACCCCAGTTCAGACATGGCTATATGCAAATAAGTCTGACCCTGTGCCTCACTGGAACAGTCCAGCCGGAACTGCCAAGCCATGCCTTCCCTGGACCGGAAACAAGCTTCCGAGGACCGGTTTCTGGCATTCCAGCCATCTTCAGCCTGGCTTGCTTGAATCCAGTGGCAAAGTGAGCAAGGGACTCACGTCTGAGCATACCCTGCCACACTTATGGCGGCCAAAAGCGATACAAAAGGGGGTGGTAATGGATGGAGCATCTGAACCAATCAAACACTCACACCCAGTCAAAAGATCTGGGTTTAATCCATCACCGTTCTTTAGCCTACTCTGCCACCCCAGTTCAGACATGGCTATATGCAAATCAGTCTGACCCTGTGCCTCATGGGAACAGTCCAGCCCGAACTGCCAAGCCATGCCTTCCCTGGACCGGAAACAAGCTTCTGAGGACCGGTTTCTGGCATTCCAGCCGTCTTCAGCCGGGCTTGCTTGAATCCAGTGGCAAAGTGAGCAAGGGACTCACGTCTGCGCATACCCTGCCACACTTATGGCAGCCAAAAGCGGTACAAAAGGGGGTGGTAATGGACGGAGCATCTGAACCAATCAAACACTCACACCCAGCCAAAAGATCTGGGTTTAATCCATCACGTTCTTTAGCCCACTCTGCCACCCCAGTTCAGACATGGCTATATGCAAATCAGTCTGACCCTGTGCCTCATGGGAACAGTCCAGCCCGAACTGCCAAGCCATGCCTTCCCTGGACCGGAAACAAGCTTCCGAGGACCGGTTTCTGGCATTCCAGCCGTCTTCAGCCCGGCTTGCTTGAATCCAGTGGCAAAGTGAGCAAGGGACTCACGTCTGAGCACACCAAATAAAAACTTATAAAGGCTTAAACAAATAACCTTATTAAATCAATCTCTACCTCATCCATAAAAAACATGTAATTCACATACAAATACTTCCTACC
The DNA here is from genome assembly GCF_964263255.1 of Lissotriton vulgaris. NCBI lineage: Eukaryota > Metazoa > Chordata > Amphibia > Caudata > Salamandridae > Lissotriton > Lissotriton vulgaris. Next base: position 862,617,121 of record NC_141687.1, on the reverse strand, counting down.
ACATAGAAATTATGACCAGCATAATCGAGACAGACATAAATGTAAGACACAAAACTTGTCAAATCCTAATGTGCATCATGAATTGTGATCAAAAACACAAGGGTTAATACAATGATTCAATCTGTATTTAACACATTTGTGTTGATCCTTTAGATTGCACCCTTAATAGAGTTGACACGTTTTGATGGTTTTCTGTTTACTACACCATCTTTTTCAAGACAACCAATTTCTCTGTCTCCGTGCAATTTAATACTTCACTCCCTACATAAAACAGATATATATAAAATCAATAAATACATTCTGTACATATCAACTTATCAGAACAATTTCCTTTCCTATACCCTTATTTCTTAACATTGTATATATAGGGATAAATACATATTTGTGCAATACCATCATTTTCAAGAAACAGAATTTTTCTATCTCTATACAATTTGATACTCTCCTCCCTACATACAACAAAATTGCATAGAATCAATAGATAAATTGTATACATGTCAAATTCCTAGAGCAGTTCCCTTTCCTGTGCCTTCATTTCTTAACATTACATATATAGGGATGTTATCAGGGACATCATTTTATATTTCTCAGTGATGTTACTCCCCCTCTTCTTTAGTAAAGTATTAAATTGCATGGAGACAGAGAAATTGGTTGTCTTGAAAAAGATGGTGCGGTAAACAGAAAACCATCGAAACGCGTCAACGCTATTAAGGGTGCAATCTCAAGGATCGACACAAATGTGTTCAATACAGATGGAATCATTGTATTAACCATAGTGTTTTTGATCACAATTCATGATGCACATTAGGATTTGACAAGTTTTGTGTCTTACATTTATGTCTGTCTCGATTATGCTGGTTATTTCTATGTGGTAGGAAGTATTTTATGTGAATTACATGTTTTTTATGGATCGGGCCTGCCCCCATACCGGTGATGGAGCTCAGAAACCTGGGAGTATGGCTCGACCACACCTTATGTTTTACCACCCACACTAAGAGAGTGGCAGCATGCTGTTTTGGTGTTCTGCGTGGACTGAGGCCGGTGCTCAAATTTTTCGATGCTCCGACGAGACAGTTGGTCATCCAAGCGACGATCATCTCCCGGCTGGACTACGCCAGCTCGCTCCTGCTGGGAGCTAACCAATCTGAGATTGTTCGCCTGCAGCGTGTCCAGAACGCGGCTGCGAGAGCAGTGGTGGGTCTGCCGAGGTCCTGTCCCACGTCCAATACTCTGCGGTCCCTACACTGGCTACCAGTGAAAAGCCGAATCCATTTTAAGGTACTCAGCCTCGCTTTTAAAATTTTAAAAGGATCGGCACCTGAGATCCTCAATAATCTTCTATCCCCTTATGTCCCGACTCGCTCCCTCAGATCTCTTGGGCAATCCCTTGCGGTTACCCCGCGTTTCAGGCTTAGCCGGATGGGCGGGCGCTCCTTCCGTGTGAGAGCTGCGGCTCTCTGGAATTCTCTCCCTTTGGAAATCCGCCTCTTAGAGGATCTACTAGCATTTCGTAGGGCCGTGAAAACCTACCTGTTTTAAACTTTTTATGTTGATCTTCACCTTTTTTTTTCCTTGCGTTGTGTTATGTTCACCTTTTCCATGCGCCAGGACGCTCCTTCGCTGGAGCAGCTGTGCGCAAAATAAATGTAGCTAACATAACATAACATAACATGAGGTAGAGATTGATTTAATAAGGTTATTTGTTTAAGCCTTTATAAGTTTTTATTTGGTGTACAATGACATTTTAAAGCAAAAAATTTTTTTTAACAATAAATAATGATTGTAATATATGATGTGGTTTTTATAGGTTAGTGCACTGTTAATCATTGTATTCGATTTACTATTTGATTGTTGAGTCAGGGGAATCTATTTTTCTACTGTAAGGCCTGTACCATGACAATTCAGACTAAACAACTCATATTTAAGCAACATACAATTGAGCTCAAGTCTTTCACTAATTGTAACACTTCTAAAATCATCTATGGAATCATCTACCCTTGTGATAAAATCTATATTCGTCATACGCAGCAAAATGTGAAGGAGCGCATACTATAGAATTGTAGTAGGATATGGTGTGAAGTGCAAGGTGCACCCCGGTAGAACATTTAAAAAATGCAAATCATGGACCTGAAGACCTCAAATGGCTAGTTTTGGAGAAGGCAAAACTAGTTATCAGAGGGGACAGTATCGAGACGATTCTCAAGGGAGGAGAATGTAAATGGATGTACCGCTTGGATTCCATCAATGGGGGCCTCAATGAACTGGACACTAACCAGGCACAATTGTCTTGTCTAACCTCAGACTAATATTATAAATGCTTATGTGTTATGGCAGATTTCGGCCCTATTTGTCCAGATAAACCACCAGCCTCTGCGTAATTTGTTGAGTTTGTAATCATTTGCTTTTACCTGTTTAGATTAAGTCTTTGCACATGTATATATATTCACACATGCAACCATCCTCTAAGCAATCTGTTTGTTCCCCAATATTTATTTTTAACAAAACTGTATGTAGTCCAAAGTACAGTTCATCTGTTTTTCCCTACCAGTCTAGGTTTAATGAGTTTATGTACAATTAAATCGAAGAATATGTAACAATCTTTTGGTCAATTTCGATGCTTCCCTATGTTGGAAAGTGGGTTATTGGTAGGAACAAATGTAGGTCACTGGCAATAAGGCCACTAACACATGATAGGACACAGCATAGGTCTTAGAAAATTATTCCTATGGTCAACCCTCGGTAACGTGGCTGCGAGCACACTGGCTTATCTTCAAAGACAGGTATGTAAAGCATTTAACAACAGCTTTTCAGTAAATAATTAAGACACAACACATAATAAAAATCTAACACCAATTTATAAAGATATGAATTATTTTTTATCTTTAAAATGACACCAAAACAACAAAAATCCAATGTAGGCAACCGGAGATATGAATTTTCAAAGATTTAATGAAATATAGCACTTAGAAGATTATAGCACCATATTGTGATACCTGCTCGCGATAGACCGGGGCAAAGTCAAAGTTTCAGGCCGGGCATGATGGAGCCCTGAGTGGATACAGCCCCGGCAGGTCCTGGTCTCAGTTTCTACCTTCACACTTAGAAATTTTTCTGGAGCTTTTTCTCTCGAGGCCCCTTGAAGCTCCCAGCCAGTCCGGATCCGGTGAGGGCTCGCCGGCTTGACTTGTGACGAGGTCCCGGTGAACTACTCTGGAGCGGACTTAGAAAATAATTCAAGTTTGCTTCAGCGGGCCAAACCAGAAATCCAGGCCCACACCCGATGGAAGGCAGGCGGCTTGGCTCTCGCGGTTGCTCCTGGTCGACTTTTCTACAAACGGACTTAGAAACTTTTCTGGAGCTTTTTCTCGTGGGGTCTCTCGATGCTCCTCATGTAGCCAGATCTGGTGAGGGCTCGCCGGCTTCAGATTTTCTCTATTCCTGGTCAATCTCTGAAAGTCGATGCTATGGAGCTGTTAGCAGGACGAACCTGGTTGGCTTGGCCGGCTCGCGGTTGAAGGCAGGCTGCCTGGCTGTCCAGGTTGAGTCAGTCCCTCTATGAAGCTTTTTTTCAAAGTTGGTCCAAAGTTCTCCAAACTTCTTGACCTTCTTCCTGAAGTTCCTCAAGACGTCCCAAAGTGTCTCAAACTTACTCCAAGGGTCTGGAAGCTCCAAGAGTGTCCTTGAAAGTTGAGGACTTCAGTTCCCACAATCCACTGGTACAAAACCCATAAAAATCCACTGATGGGTCTCGAAGATGTAGATTTAGTTGGTAATGTTCCAGTTGAGCTTCTTTTAACCTGTAGCATTCAGGGAGTCCACTCTTTAGTCCTTTTCCAGCAAGATAATTCACAGGGCTGCAGTTTCAGATGATGCAGTCTTCATAGTTCAGGCCTTAGAGTTCCTTGTACAGCAAATTCTTCTCAGCAGGACACTTCTTGCTTCATTCAGTTTCAAGCAGCAGATCTGGACGGCTCTGCCCCTGTCAGATACTTATTCAAAATTATTTGGGTCAAGCAACAGGTCACTTCTGACCAATGAGTGCGGGGTAACTCCTCATAGTTATGGCCACATCCTGTACAGTGTGGCATTATTTTGTCTGAGAGTGCATCAAAACTTCTAAATCCATAATTGCCGACTATCTATCAGGGAGGCAAGAGCTGGCTAAAAACACCCCCTGGGATGGCTTATCTCCATGGACTCTCTCCCTTCCATCTGCACATACCTTTCTTACGCCTAGCCCTGACTCTGGGTCAAGAGTGTAAGAGTGAAACTGAAACCCATGCCTCCCCACTGCCTTTGAAGAGCATGGTTTATGACTCCACCCCCTGGCCTGGAAACCCTACAGACCAGCACACTGGCCTCCCAGCAGAGTTGTTAACCCCAGGGGTTCTTTATCACCTCTTCAAAGCAGCCTGGCTAATCCACTTAACTCTGACCAATCAGGGCAGACCACTGGAAAGCTGATTTTGGAGTTACAAACAAGAACGTTTTATAAATTATTGTATGTAATGTACACTTTAGGAAACATTTAACAATATAATATTGTTGGATTTACTACTATCATTCTGGGAAGTCTTTGAGTGGTCCGGCTAGTCCTCTCCTATCAATATTTAAAAATCAATTACTTACTACCATGTTAACCTATGGGCCAAAGGGTTTGTAATGGGAAAAATGACTTGGGCCAGTTTTCTAGCACCAGGGCTTAGAAAAACATATTTTATAAGTAGTTCCCCTATTTCTACAGGACCCCCACCCCCTGTGCAACTTGGGGAGACTTTAGGGGTTCTGAATCTGCAGAAATATGGCAGATCCTCCGTACCCAGTGCTCCGAGCATCAATGTCGAATTTGAGCAGCACTTTAACACAATGTGGGGAGTGAAATGTGAAATTTCACTTACCCAAGCATATAAAAACTCATTTTATAAGGGTGTACCTTATAGATAACTGACCCCCCCCCCCACCCCTGAGATACATAGGGGAGAACCTGGGGGTCCCTAATATGCCAAATCATTGTAGAGTTTCCATTTTTAAGTGCCGCTATCACCAAAGTCGAGTTAGAGCAAAACCTACTGTTTAAAAGCAGTCCTGGCACCCAGTGCTGCTCTTAAACTGACCTCAGGCTTCAGCAAAAAGCTGCTGGCTTCTAAACTGCCATGTCTCAGGGTACTGGGGTCTTTTCGGTAGTTTCAATCCCCTGCCCTATTATATACAAGGGGCCTATAGGGTAGGTCATGCCAATTACAGGGGTACCCCACCATACCATAGTGTACCCTAGTTTATGCTGGGTGTTTTATCTGTATTCTAATGTGTTCCTTTCAGCTCAGCACTTCCCCTGAGCCGGGTTAGGCAGAGCCCAGGGTCAGTCAAAATCAGTTACCACCAGCACCAGTCAGCAAAAAGTTGAAGGGGTGCCCAGGGCACAGGATGACTTTGCAACACACTGTGTTTGTCGTAATGGGCTCCACTGTCTCCTTTAATGCTTATGTATGCCCACGAATAAGCTTTATACTTGAAAGACGCCTTGCCGCTTTACTCGAGAGCTTTCGTTACATGACCAAGCCCATCATGTATTTCTATGTATGCCAATCTAATGTACCGCACTGTATGCACCTTTTTCACTGATGTCCGTAATCCATTCACCGTTACACGCTATTGTTGCCTTACATGGAGTCTTTTCAGCATGACTACGGCGTAATTCTATGAGTCACTATGATTAGCCACGTTCCCCAGTTGTAACGCGTTCTAATGTGTGCACACAACCAACTTTATCTCTAGTACTTTTCTGAAGTCATCTAGTCTCGGAGTTCCACACACAGAAATGGACTGTCCTGACAGATTGGAGGTAGGAAGATGCTAGATTTTCCCTCAGAGAATGTCGCTTTCTACGTTTCTCTGTTAAACCTGTTTTCCTTCAGATACTAGGCTTATTCTTATACTGGCAAGGTGGATCACCCATTATTAGCGAAAGGCGCGTGCTGAAGAGAATGCCTCCCACGCTTCACTCCCAATGCTTTAACTATTTCCTTCTAGTGAAAGCACTTCTAGTTTTCCTTCTCCAGCCCCCGCAATAATGCTGCATTCTTTACAAGGCTGTGGATATAGCGCCACCAGCCCTCTCTTTGGCAACACTGTTTTCCCAATTTGTTTCCAAGTCACTTCAGTTAAGACCGGCCTCTTTTCTTTTACAGGTTTCAAGAATGCGTGGCCTTATTCGAGAGGCAATTTGATATTATATCTGGTATGCGTTACTTTTGTTCTGATAATAACGGCCCTACGCTTACAATTAGGGCTAGGTTGTGACACTGGCTTCTCTTTCTTCTTTTTGGTTTCAGATTTATCGAATTGAGTATGTGAACCTTTGGGTCCATGCCTATTACAATTGAAGCGTCTTTTGCAGCTTCTACCTAATTCTAGTAGGTGTTGATAGTTTTCACGTTCCTAGTATCTCCATGAATCAAACCTGTTTGATTTATTCTGATAGCATCCTATTTTCATCGTAGGTGCCTACCCTCCGCTCTCTGTCCAAGTGAGCCTATGGGCCTGATCGTAACTCTACCACCCCCAGCCAAGGGTGGCACATGGTAATTGTTTAGTGTTATTTTACCTTCCCCATTCATTTTTAAACAATGAATCGCACAGTTTTTTATCCTAGTACTCCCTTTTCAATTTCCCCAGGTGCCCCATTGTCCTAGTCCTGAGGAATACCCCGTTGTAAGGATCACAACAGCCTACACTATATTGGGGGTCAAAACGTCGACTGTGTTTCTGTTCTATGACAGCCACTATCAACAGTGATTTGCAACTGTGATACTGAATATATTTTCAAGCATGGCAATGTTAAAAATGATCGCAATATCTTGTTGCAAATACAAGCCACTTCCAATGTAATCAATTTTGTGATGATAACGATGTCACCACCTTTCCCTTACACCTTTGCAACCCTGACTTAATGCACTTTTACCTTCCCTTTCCTTTCTCCCACTTCTGTGGCACACTAGTGTAAAATATTTTTCAATCATATGCTGACTGACCAGCACTGAGGATTGTTAAATGTGATTAAATAACATTGAACCAAATAATCTGTAATGCATTAGAGTTATTTTGTTTTATTTGGTTGAAATTTTCATTGTTTCTAGTGATTGCACACTGGGACCTTTTCTCATTGTACCACGCACACAAAGCAGCACAGTGAAAACACCACAAAACTACTCCACACCGGTTTAGAATGATAGCCAATATTTATCTGAGTAAAATAAGACAAAAACAACACAAATCCAACCTGCCCAAGTCAAGATATGAATACTCTCAAAAATAAATAACGTTATAGTTCTTAGAAGGCAACAGCTCCAACTGGCGCTATCTGGTCATTCTTTATCGGGACAAATCCACAAGTTCAGTCTAAACCGTGAAGAAGCATGTGCCGGATACAGGAGCCAAGCGTACCCATGTGCAGTACCTTGAATCAAAGATGGGGCAAGGTGCAGGGGAGGCGAGGAGTAGCTAAAGCAGTTGATGCCTCAGTTCCTTAGTGCTATGCCGGTAGTTGGCACGTTGAGACTCGGAGACGGTGTGTTGCACAAAGGAGGTGAGGTGTCACTGTAGTGAGTGAGGCGTCGGTTCCTGGTAGCTGTGCAGGGTCATTCAGCTGCTAAAGGCAGGGAACGATGAGGGGCACAGGGGAGGTGATGCGTCGGTTGGTGGTGCAAAATGTCTGTTCCTTACTTTGGTATGGTGTCAATGGTGAAGTCAGCGGTCAGCCACAAGTCGTAAATGTCGACCCTCTGGACTACAGGTGCGGTGTTGGAGCTGGACCAGTGTGCCATGGACTTCGGTGACCCGATGCTTGAGACTCACACAGTGGCGATTCTTCGGGGTTGCTAAGGCAGCGTCCGAGATTGCATTGTAAGTCTCAGTTATTGTGTTGACCAGGGACTACAGCTTCGTGCAGGCAGCGGCGTCAGAGTTTGCGGAGAGCTGCTAGTTCAAAAGTGAAGATTTTTACTCGAGCTGCAGCTTTCTCAACGCGAACTGGTATTTTCTCATCGTGAGCGGTCGTGAGCATACGTGACCCCTCGCAATGTGAAACCTGACCGCCCGCATTGAGAATCTCGCCAGGAGGTTTATTTTTGACGCTCACGATCGGCAACTTGACTTTGCTGATCGCAAAGGAGGAAAAAGTCTCGCCTGGATGTCATTTTGCTTGCTCACGGTCGGTCTCCAGGCACAGAGTTCTATGCCCACGCTGCGCTACCAGTTGCATTTCAGCCAGTGATGTGAGTACTTGCCAGGGAACCGTTCTTAAGGTGTCACAGGTAGATGGTGGGGGTCCCTCATAGGAGATCTTTGATGTCCCTGAGGCCTCAAAGAACAGAGGACAAGCTTAACAAGCCCTTGGAGAGCAACTTTCAGGGGGGCACACAGCAGCAGGTAGTTGACCCAAGCCAGCCTCTATTCAGGAACGGCATGTGGTCCCTTCCAATGCAAGTTATCATTCTTGTGCATAACAGATTCCTCTGACCGATTCCTCTGACTACAATGTAGTTCCAGGTTCTCCGGTCCCACATCCTTACATGTGTATCTCACCCTTTGCTGAAGTGTGGCAGCAGTAGTTATACTACAGTGTGTCTTTGAAGTTGGGTGTGGTTCAAAGAGTCTCTCTTTTAACAACAGATGACTCTCCTAAATGCCAATCCTGTGTACTATGAGGCACTGGAATGCAGATCCTAATCTTTAGTGGGACCATGAGTTGGTTCCAGAAGCCAACTGTCAAAACCTCTCTCTCAATCTCTCCATCTAGGTCCGCAAATGGCAGAGGTTTGTTGTTACAGTTGTATGCCCAGTTTTTTATAGCTGTCACTGTGGAATGCCCAGATGTGCTCCACCAACCACCAGTGTGGACTGGAGCCAAGCACAAAGGCACACAAGAGAATGTTAGAGCATAGAAATGCCCAAGTTCTAGTAGTGTTATTTCTACCTGAGTCATGACAAAGCCACCTTTACCACTGGGGAGGGGCTATCACTTTGAATCCAATGATATCAAACATGAGGAGGATGAACCACTGCAATCCAGGGTTGCAGTCCATAGTACCAGTCTGCAATGGCAGGCTGGGCACATATTCAGCGGCACCATCATGCCAGTGCACACACCAGCCCGCAATGGCAAGCTGGACACATGTTTAGGTGCAGCATTGGTGCAACACTCACACCAGTCTTCACTGGCAGGCTGGTCATGTTTTTGGAAGACCAGCGGTGCACCACGCACCCCAGTCTGTAGTGGCAGGCTGATCACATATTTGGGAAATACCAGCAGTGTGCCACGCACCCTAGTCTGCGATGGTAGGCCGGTCACATATTTGGAAATACCAGCAGTGCATTCTAGATCAGCACAACAACAGGTCATTAGGAGGGTCCCATGGGAAATAATTTAACGACCAAACACAGATACGTCCCCCAAAGAAAGACAGTGTGAACAACAAAGAGTAACTGTGGGTCTAGACAACATAATCCATGACACAATGTCTGTGGTGTAGCTCTATTCTAAATAAATTATACAATTTAACAAAACTGCAAAGCAGTGCGTAAAAAAGTGTGAGTGACTAAGTGCAAATTCTAAAATTGGGGAACCGGGAGGGAAGGTTATTTATTAGGTACCTCACGTGTTTCCAAAGTATAAAAAAAACAGTGTGGAAGAAAATAGTAGGTTTAACAAATAGCTACTATATATATTCATATAAGGTCATTGACAGTTATTTATTTTTTTAACTTTTATGCCTTTGTCCACATTTATTCTTTGTTAATTTGACCGGTATTTATTCAATTAAATATGTGATTTTGAAAAAATTATGCTTCATCTGGTATATTTCCACTTTTATTTAACTGATGAGGGCACAGTAGCATTTCAGTCCCTGGTAGGTTTTAGTGCTAAAAGAGGAGATGTGCAATGCATCACCCATATGAAATGCTCTCATAGAAAAACATTCACATAGTAAAATAAATGCATGCACATCTGAGGCTGTTTAACGATGCATTAGAAAACCTATTATACTCCCCTCTCAGTCTTCAGAGCCCTTGGCCTGGAAATCATGACTAACAGCTATCCGAATGATGGAAAAGAATAGTGAGGGCCTCATTTAGGCTCCGGAAGAAAATAGTAGGTTTAACAAATAGCTACTATATATATTCATATAAGGTCATTGACCTTATATGAATATATATAGTAGCTATTTGTTAAACCTACTATTTTCTTCCGCATTGGAAACACGTGAGGTACCTAATAAATAACCTTTGCTCCCGATTCTCCAATTTTAGAATTTGCACTTAGTCACTCACTATTATTTTCATTCACACTTTTTTACGCACTGCTTTGCAGTTATCAGTCCATGATCACCTTCCTGAAAACAATCTACACACTGGGGCACCCACTTTATACATCATAAGTGGATGCAAGAATACTCTCCTTGGTGTGAGGAGGCCCAGATGACGACAAGGGCGGTACCAGACGTTAACTGATGGGTACCTTTCAAAATATGGGAGTATCCGATTATGCTTATGTCACGTGTTGTTAAATTGTATAATTTAATTTAGAATAGAGCTACACGACAGACACTGTGTCATGGATTATGTTGTCTAAACCCACAGTTACTCTTTGTTGTTCAGACATTCTAGATCAGCACCACTTCCAACCCACTTTATCTTCCATGGGGAAGTGCCCCAATCGTTACAGCTACCACAACACAATCAGCAAAACCAGGGAAGAGAAAGCAAAAAGATCTGAGGAAACGCTACCTGAAGGATTCAGGTCCAACAGCACTATATTAGGGACTTACTAGTAAAGCAAATATGCCTTTCATGGAGAAACCAATTACCATCCTATTTTAGACCCAGAGCACATGCACTTTAGCACTGGTCAGCAGTGGTAAAGTGCTCAGAGTACTAAAACGAGCAAAAAACGAAGTTCAGCACGCAGTCAAAAACAGGAAGTCAGGAGCCAAAACACAGAGGAAACTACAACAAAAGATTACAGGTCCAATAGGGCCCTTTAATGTTCATTCTCCATTTAAACAGTTTTATGGGGTTGCTTCAGTACCTCCAATACCCCTAGTTCCAATGCAACTGAAAAGAGAAATATACTGGCTTGTAGGCTGTATCAGTGATTTCAAGTTGAACAATCCATCATGATACAGCCAGCGCTCTCTACCCTTGTGAAATTCTCAATTATTTTGTCTCTATATATTATAATTGGGGTTCCCGGTTTTAGTTATTTATTTTTTTAACTTTTATGCCTTTGTCCACATTTATTCTTTGGTAATTTGACCGGTATTTATTCAATTAAATATGTGATTTTGAAAAAATTATGCTTCATCTGGTATATTTCCACTTTTATTTAACTGATGAGGGCACAGTAGCATTTCAGTCCCTGGTAGGTTTTAGTGCTAAAAGAGGAGATGTGCAATGCATCACCCATATGAAATGCTCTCATAGAAAAACATTCACATAGTAAAATAAATGCATGCACATCTGAGGCTGTTTAACGATGCATTAGAAAACCTATTATACTCCCCTCTCAGTCTTCAGAGCCCTTGGCCTGGAAATCATGACTAACAGCTATCCGAATGATGGAAAAGAAGAGTGAGGGCCTCATTTAGAGTTTGTCAGATGGGATGTCAACATGTGATGTATAGCTGTCAAAGTTAGGCTATAGTCTATAATGCACTTGTTATCAGCATATGGGATATTGTGACAGAGCATCTCATCCACCAAACTCTGAATAAGACCCTTATTTTTTTCCACATTTAAAACAATACAGATATCTGAAAAGATGGTTCTTGGTCTGTATTTATGCATAAAAATGGGAAACTGACATCCATAATTAGGATGTATTTACATTTCTCCTACTATCAATGCCAGAGTCCTCCAGGAGTGCTCAATCTGGGTTTGAGCACTTAGAGAAGTTCCCTTTTTAGATTTTGCCTGCACAGCATTTGCGCTGTGCTTGTGAATAGAAATCTTAAAAAGGCTTACAACCCAACCTTGCTTTTTGTTGGTTTGTCTGCTTTCCACTTACTTTTTCTCTATTTCTATTGGCTGTAGCATACTATTTCTCATTATTCCTCTGTGTGTTTCTCTTATCAGTCCCCCACGGCCCAAATTTTACTCTATGCAGATCGGATCGAATCAAAGCGAGGAAAGACGCCAGCAGTCCCACAGTTCTCAGCCTGCGTCCCTGCGGGGAGCCCAACATCGGAGTGAGGAAGACACTGGCAGTCCCAAAGCTCTTATCCGACAGGCCCGCAGACTTCCGCACAGCGGGGAGCCCAATAAAAAGTTCAATTTGAGCCACGGGCGGCAGGCAGGGGGTGTCAGACACAGAGCGCATAGCGTCAGCGCTCCATAGCCTCTCATAGAGCGCAGAACACGGGTTTCGCACCAGCGTTTCAATCTCCAACTGAGTAGGAAAACGAACATCATCAAGAAGCATCCACAAATCATGTCAATTTTCTACTGACAGAATTCTGCCAAGAAATCAATGGTTTCCATGCCAGGCAGCAAGGTCTATAAGGGGCGCATGGTGTTGCAGCTTGAGGTTAGGCTGCCATTGCTTCCCGCTTGAACTATTGGCGTTTAGCACTGCCTCTGTGGCCCGCTCTCTTCCTGCCATTGCTTCCCTGCCTGAAATCTTGGTGTGCAGCGGGAGGATGCGCTGCCATTATTGTTTGCCCCCTGCCTTGGACTTGTTTGAATACAGCGCGAGGACGCGCTACCACCATTTTTTGCTCTTTAGCCACATACAGCCTGAACACTGCAGTGAACTCCAGTTTTTAGCACGAGGATGCGCTGTTGGCATTTTGTCATTTTTTATTATTACGCGACTATAGAAGCGAAGCCCGGGCCAAAGGCGTCCGTGATTGGAAGAGGCTAGGTCATCCCTCCTGGCTGTATCCCTTCACTGGTTCTTAGTATCTACTGTAGGCCTGGGCGAAAACTACGCTATGCTTGTGTAGTTTGCATAGTTAGTGCAACTACGCGCTATGTGAATTGCACATAGCTCAGTTGTTAGAACTGGCTATTTCTGGTTGGCTGAGGCTGACACCAAAGCTAGGCAGAAACCACCATTCTAGTCAGGGCAAGGGAGTCACATGCCAAGATAACCCCTGCTCACCCCCTTTGGGTGCTTGGCACGAGCAGTAAGGCTAAACTCGGAGGCAATGTGTAAAGCATTTGCGCCAGCACACAACAGCAACAACATCCTAGGCACACCACAAAAGGAACTCCACACAAGGTTATATAAAAATAACTTCTGTATTGTAAAAACACATCAGATAGAAGTCACACATGTACATTGTGACAACTGGCACAGGCAATATTCACAAGGGATTATTTACAGGACAGGGCCACATGGGCCACTGTCAGAATCAACACTTTGAGAAATGGAATAAGTATAGCACAAAATAACAGTTATAAATCACAACCAGTAACTACTGGTAAAGGTAGGTATACACTACGCAATAATAATAACCATAGGCCTAGATCACGCATGGACACATAACCTCTCTAGTATAACTATACTAGGCAAAACACCAACACCTAAGAATAAAATACATTTAGGGGTATAGGTAAGAACACATTACACATGATGCAAAACCAACATTCAGAGGTGTAGGGAAGGAAAGACACATGATGCATAAAACATACATTCAGCGGTGTAATAACATGGCACATGATGCATCAATCATACATTCAGAGGTACCCGAGAAAAACACATGATGCCTAAAACATTCAGAGGTGTAAGGAAGGAAAAACACATGATGCATAAACCAACACATTCAGAGGTGTAAAATCAAGGATGACACATGATGCATAAAACATTCAGAGGTGCCAGAACATAACTCAATAGCGCAAAAACACATTAGGCAATTACCATCACATAGATAATCATATTGCGTCTAAATAAAATCACATACCAGCCCCCATCTAATAAAAGGGACTAAAGATCCCTGTTGTCCAGAATGTCAGGGCGCGCTGCCATGCAGCGCCAGTCAGGGGTGTGCCACTGGCGCAAAACCTAAACGTTGCAGGTGCCCACTACTTGCTGGGCACCTGAGGACAATCACAAGGGCATAAACGTTGCAGCTGGCACTAAGTGCTGTGCAGCTGTAGCACGCCTGGCACCATTGTACCACCTCTGTCCCACACAGTGACTCTGTCTCTCTTGCGCCTAAACGGTGCAGCTGCCCACTAATTGCTGGGCAGCTGAGACATCAACAAACTGCGCCAGGGCCTTCACTGGCCCTGGACATCTGCTCCAAAATGTTGGAGCCCACACAGGCTCTGGGCAACCCACTGCACCCCAGGAGCCCACTGCCCCCTTACACAATCATAGGTGCCCCCAAACGTTGGAGCTCTCAGGCTCTGGCCACCAAAATGCGGCTTGGGCTCTCACTGGCCCTCTGTAAACAAATGCCCCCAACGTGGGAGCTACAAGGGACCCTAGAAATAGACTTGCCCCCTCTGGGCACAGAAAAACGAATATGGCCCGACGTTCGAGCCACGGGACTCAGGAAATGCCCAACATAGCTTGGGGGCGGCCCACTACCATCCGGGCCGCCCTACATGACCCCCGCTACTGTGCACATCATTGGAGCGGCCCGCCTTAGCTCACAGGGCCGCTCAGACTCAGGTACTGCCTTCACCAAGGCCTGGGCCTCTCTGGGCCCGGGGGTACCACACCCGCCCGGGAACATACGACACACAGCGGAGCCTTCCACCTCCCCCCCCACGGGGGACTCCCATCTAGGCTGCTTCCCCAGCGGCCTACTCACTGGGCCTCGGGCGGCGCTTCTGGCGAGCAGCGCGGAGGGGCAGGCACCGGCATTGTGCCTCGCGCCCCCTCCGCAAGACACAGGCCGCACGTCTTCTCCCGGGGCTCCCATCCACTCATGGGAGCCCCGCACCGGCACTCGAGGAGGCGGGGTGGGCTCCTGTCCTCCTCCAGATGCCGATCAGCTTCGCCTCTCTGCCGCACTTCCTCTTCCGTCCGCGGCCCCGCCAACAACCTGGCAGGCCGCCGCGGCCATTTATCAAAAACGGCTCGGGCTGCGGTGGCGATTCAACGGAGGCAATAACGAGGGGTGGGCACCCTCAAAGGTAAAAATAAACATAGAAGCGAGGTGGGCACTCGCTAAATAATTAAATAAATGCGGGCAAAGTCGCAGGGTAGGCACCTGCCAAACCTCACGCAAAATGCGTGATGGCGACACGCTCGGATTTATGCAAAAAGCGCTCTCAAGGCGCTGGGGGGCCCAGGCAGCACCTAAAGTCCCCAGAGATGACCCCTACACCAAGAAGGGTCCACAGAAGTCCTGGACCTAAAAATAAAGGTCCTGGAGGCAAATTCAAGCAAAGGGGATCCCAAGAAAGAAAAGATCCTCCAGCATCCATCAGGAATCCAGGGGCTGGGCAGGGCCCAGGGATTCCCCTGGGCCCAAGCAGCAGCACGCCCCTGGTAGGATTCAAGTCAGAAACAAGAACAAATTGTAAGGGGACACATCCCCTTTTCATACTGTAAATTCCTTTGTCTAGCAGGGTGCAGGCAGTGTGAGAGCCAGCTAGAACTGGTTATAGGGAATTCCTTTCACTGACCAGGTTAGGGACATCAGACGCACCCCAGGGGGTGGAGCCAGCATTGTGTGGGGAAAACCCAGCCTCATTCAGGACCCTCAAACCAGACGGTCAATCCACAAACAGGCCCAGGCTCACTCCTCCCCTCACATCAGCATGCTAAACACTCCATTCACCACCGGGGCAGACCCTCCCAGACTCTTGGAGCCAGGCTCACCAGCCAGCCTCAGCCAATCACACTCAAGACACAAATTACACAAATATGCCAACTTCTAGAAGTGGCACTTCTACACTAGACACAATCATGCCGCATATACCATTACGCAGCATTCAATCTCACGAGTTCGCACATATCAAACTCGCCCCTGCACTCCCCACACATCAGGAACTACCATGGGCATACATATTCCCCATTCATTCCTATGGGAGGGCAGGTCACTCACCACACATACACAGAGAGCTCACGCACTTTACACTGTACCACAGTGAAAAAATGCGCAGAGGCCTAAAATCACCAACACCAGGTCACAGAAACAGGCTAGGAAAAAGCAAAAAGTCCCGGGGTGAACCTGCCTAAAGGGCTGGGTCCAACAACAGTGCAATAACGCGTAGCATAGCAGGCATTTTTTGCTTGCTTGCGGTTCTCATCGTCAAGTTGGCGGCCAAGAGCGAGCAAAATGAAATCCCGGCGAGACTTTTTCCTTGTTTGCGATCAGCAACATCAAGTTGCCAACCACAAGCATGGAAAATAAACCTCTCGGCGAGATTCCCAATGCAGGAAGGTCAGGTTTCTCATTGCGAGTAGTCACATATGCTTGCGACCGCTCGCGATGGGAAACTACCAGTCAGCATTGAGAAAGCTGCGGCTCAGTAAAAATCTAATGGAGCGGCAGAAAACGACCGCTTGCACTGTGCAAGATGCCGTTTGCAATGATTGCACAGTGCGGACAAGCATCTGGCACTGTGCAATTATTATGAACAGTAAACTACGCAGTTTGCAGAGTGCTATGTGTAGCTCGCGTAGTGCGAAGTGCACTTTGCGTAGCTATGCGTAGCGCCACTACGTGAACTACGCCCATGGTTAGTATGCCAAACAGCAGAAATAGTCAAGCCTACCTCCTTCAATGACCACAAGTCCTGATTGTCTGGGTGGCCACAGGCATCAGATCTGCCCGTGGCCTCCCAGACAATCAGGACTTGTGGTCATTGAAGGAGGCAGGCTTGGCTATTTCTGCTGTTCGGCATACCATTTTGGCCAGAGTAATCCTCATACAGACTCATATAGACTCTTAGTGGGGGCCGTGATGGAAACGCTGGACTAATACTATGAGCATCCTCATTCCCGGGGTTACACATCTGTTTATCCTGCACGTATTGGCTTCACATCAGTTCTAAAAAGTTATGGGGAGGCGGAAGTTACAAACTGCCTCTGCAGGGGCAAAGGTTAGCTCTAATGCTACTATTACAACTATGGATTCTTTTCTGCTGAGGGCGGCAGCTGTAATTGACAAGGAGATCGAGCTATTGAACAGACGCCTTTCTAGGTCACCATCTAACAGCCTGTATTCAACATCTGTCGGCCCTAGGGTACCCCTGGTGGAGGCTATCACTGAACACCTGAGTTCCAACTCAGGAGTTCCAACTCAGTATCCAACTGTTCTGGGTCGCGTGACGGCTCTCAGGCCAATGATGGGTTACCTTCTTTGCCGGAAGACCCTTTTAAGCCTGAGCACAGGCCTCTTTCTCCCATCATCATAATAGAAAACAGGGAGAGCAGTGTTCTTCACTCTTTACAAGGGAACGATTGTAACTTTACAAAAAAAACATGTGGATACACATCTACCTCCTAGTAGTGAGTGTACTCAACTGCCCGCAAAGGGGACTCCTAAGTCCTGTGTGGGCACCAAAAGGAAACTCCAAACTATTTGGGGCAAAGCCAAGAAACCTAAATCTAACCCAGTCACTAAGCCCATGGTTTCTCCGCCTGTAGCTATGAATATAGATCCTTCGGTGGCATTAGAAGCCTTCCAAGCTATAATGACCAGTCTGTTGGACACCAAGCTGGGTCCCATCCTTGAGAGGTTAACCATGATCGAGAAATGCCTAGCAGCGCGTAATCGGTCTGATCAACTTGCAATATCAGGTGTGCCTAGTGATAATTTAGGACTCAGTAATGTAATTGATTCAAGTTTACCGACATATCCTCACGGGCAGATCTGCCTGTCATGTATCTTTTGAACAGGTTTTTAAGTTCATACTGTATTTTTAGGCCCTGGAGAATGTCAGTGAGCTAAGCAGCCCACCCCTCATCTCACTTTTAGAAATTGAGAGAAGGCATGAGCCGCAGCGTTCCCCAGGGACACACACTGCGACTTAATTACTCAACAGTAATATCCGACTACTTGTGAAGTTATCATGCTTTCCAAAACGGGGTTTCACACAAAAATGTAAAATATAATCATTATTGCTAATTTGTTTTTTATTATGTCATTACTGCTAATGAGAATATAGTATGTAGAATTATTGCTGCTATTTCTTATTATTACGAAGCATTCACTTTATATGCATGCAAGGTTCAACATAAAAAATATCAAAAATTGCGAACAATAATAACATTAAATTTGAATCGCAGACTGGTTAAGACTTAGACACACTGAGCTTCAGCCTCATTTTACTAAAATAACTACAAAAGGTAATATTTCATAACTTTTTACTTTTTTCTTTAATCTCATACCTCATTTATGTCATGAATCGCGAGACACTGCTTGAATTTTGTGTAATAAAAAAAAATGGAAAAAGAACACACTCTTTTTTTGCGGCATCTTCGTATATGTCAGTTCCATTCACCCTTTACCCACACCAGCAGCTTAAAGTGAGAAATCATTTTAGAGCACGTTCCTTCATCGAAATTAACGCCTTTCTAAAAGCGCTTCTAAGGGAAATCTGTGAGGCACATTCCTCACAGACTCCAGGAGTAAAGGCCAAATATTTGTGACCTCCATGTGCCCAGCCTCAGCTCCAGTAACATTTGGCCCTCAGCGCCCACGACTGTTATTGTTACGTGGATGGCATGGTGCCAACCAAGGCCTGGCCAGGTGGCTCCAAGCATATGTCCAAGCATTGGTAGCATATGTCCACTGCCTATGGATATTCTGTGCCTAGGCACATTGTGACCCATCGGTGGCTCATGGCACGCCATCCCACGTCCACAGGTTCTCTTCCTCACAATGGGTCGGCAAATGCCAGGTGAGTGAGAAAACAAGTAGACGGAGTTAACAGGTGGTATAATCCGCATTCACGCAGGCATTATTTCTTTGTAATCCTTTTGGTAATTCATGTCCAGGCTATTTTGTTCTTGGTACTTTCTCTCTAAGGACCTTGGGCCTCCTTTATGAGGCCTTGGTCAGTTTTGAGCTTCCGATGCGTCACTTTTTGTGACTCATCGGTGGCGTAAAACATGCCTCCTGTTGCTCACGATTTACAAAGTGACGCATCTAAGAAGATGCGTCACTTTGTAAACCCCTCCGCTACATTATACCTGCTTCAGGTATAATGTATGCAGGGGGGGCGTTCTCCCACAAAAAGCCTCGTAGAAGTGACGCAGGGAAATCTATGAGATTTCACTGCGTCACTTCCGGGACGCCATTGCGTCAAAATCTTGCACCGGCCTCACAGCAGTAAGACTGACGCAGTCCTATTTCACATGGGGCTTGCCCCATGTGAAAGGACGCATTGCTGGAGTTGCGTCACTTTGTGACACACACCAGCAATGTGTCACTTTTGCGCTTACAGATACGTCAGAAATACGGACATATCTGTAACTCCTTGCGGCATGATGCGTCATACATTAAATATGACGCCTCAGGTATGTTGCAAGGAGTGCGCACTGAGAAGTGAGGCATCGCTGCTTTCACGCAGCTATGCGTCACTTCTCATAAATGAGGCCCCTTGTGTCAAGCTGGTCTCATACAGTGACAATCACTGCTAGAATACAACCACATTCCCTGAATGTAACTGGAGCCAACTGTGCACATTCAATGAATGGAACTCGTGTCATGTTGTGCACATACAGTAAAATCCCCTTGAACAAAAGAACCACATTCAATGAACGTAACTGGAGCCTACTGTCAATATTCAATGAATGCAACTCGTGCCACCTTGTGCACATACAGTAACAATCACTGCTATCCATACAACCACATTCAGGGAATGTAACTGGAGCCAACTTCTGTACATTCAGTGAATGCAACTCGTGCCACGATTTGCACATCAGTGAACGTCACAGGTAATAATACTAATGTAAGCACATTTCGTCAAAGTGGCTCTGGTCAATTCATGCTCACACAAAAAATGTAACTTTAACTTGTGTCAGTCCAGGCACACCAATGAAAATGATGAATATTAATGTATACGCATTGAAAAGTAACAACATCAGCGTTAGTTCCTTTTTTGCTCTATTGAGAAACTTTTTGGAGGAACCAGCATTTCCTTTTTTGCCTTTGTAATAAATTATTGAAAGATTTACATCTGAAAAGAATTTGAAGCATCGGTGTGCATGTGGTGTAATGGCTAGAGCGGCCAACTGTGAAACTGGGCTCCACATAGTACGATTCTTAAGAAAGAAAAACTAGTCATTGGTGGTTGCTGCAGTGTGACTGCAAACAACTGCTGCATTTGTGTTTGGAGGGGGAAAGAGGGGAGGTTGATAACGTGATGGTTTCCAGCAATCAATAAAAAGCTTTTGCAATGCGATAGGTCTCGGCCGGCTACTCCGTTTCTTTAGACGAGCCACATCTAAAGAAAGGTGTGAGGCAGCTATTAAAGTGAAAGCTTGTTATAGGGTGCTTTTTTGTAAAAGTGCCCATGGCACGCTTTCACTTTAATGTCAGCAGGGCACCTTTTTTTTAGACGCAGCTTGTTTAAATAAAGTGAAAGCACGGCATGGGGCGCTTTTACAAAAAAAGCATTTTGTTTTCTAACTTGAGAAACAAATGTTTTTTTCATAAAAGCACTCCATCCCGCGCTTTCACTTTAATATCGTTCATGTCTAAAAGAAAGTGTCAGGGTCCCCATTAAAGGTAAAGCGCTGAATGGGGCATTTGTAAAAAAAAAAAAGTAGTAGTCCATAAACAAATAGATAAAAACCTACATTGTAAGGAAACTGTAGTTGGCTGGTGCTCTTGGTTTACAAACGGAACTGATGTATCAGGAGCACCGGCCAATAAGGAGCCAGGAAACATAAGCAATAGAGTTCTAAACCAATGGCAGGCAGCAGCTGTTATTACATTCCATAGAGTGATTACAGCAGGTCCTGCAGACAGAGCATGTGCACTGATGCTTGACCTAAAAACTGATGGAGGTCGGCATTATCCCCCGCAGTTTACCCATTCAGGACAGATGGAAAGAGTTCTGATATCCCAAATCCTCAAAGACATGAAACAGCCATTGCTTCACTAATTAATGCTTTGACCAGGTTAGGTGAGTTTAATTTAATCAAAAGAAAACTCAGTTAACACATTTCTAAAAGTTTGCTATGCTGCAAATTAACCACACAAAATCACCCTGGAAAAATGGGAAAAAGAATAAAGTCTTTAAAAAAGCAAACTGATTTATTAAAAAGGCAATCATTCATTTGAAATAAAAAAGAATGTGTGACATAAAAGAATGAATTACTAGAAAAACGGTTTCTTGAAAAACAGTTCTGAAACTAATAGTAATTAATTGTAAGTCCAGCAGGAAGAGTTCCATAATTTGCATTCTAGCTAATTTGTACGCTCATAGCTTTAGCTACATTAGGTATTAACTGGCAATAAATTAAACATAGACTCTTCTTCGCTTCACTGGAAGAAAACCATGTACTTATAAAGTTAGAAGCCTGCGTTATGAACAAATGCAACAAATATGTAGGGCTACTGACAATTACATCTCATTCCATTTGTTATATGCTATCTGTGGTATACGGTGTTAAGATGTTGCCTTTCACCATGCACCTTCCAGATGCATCAATGCACTTAGGGTGCACTTTGCGGTTTTAGCACTCTAGTCATGCAAAATCCACAACTCCACATGCAGAAGCAAAAGACACAATCATAAAGTTGTTCCTGACCTAGAAGCAGGGTCGTATTGGGACCAAAAATAGGCACAGGCACCCCCAAACAAAGTGCCTGACATTTGCGAATTGCAACCTTAGGTGAAGCAGTGCTTTTTAGGTTTCGCATTTGCATGCATTTCTGCTTAGATACACTTGTGATCTTACACTTTCCTGATTAGCCTACATGGGATGCGTAAATAAATATAACTATATTAAAAGGCTCCTTTTTTGTGGTACATAAAAGGTATCAAAAGTATCCTCAAATTAGTGATTCGTAAAGCATCTCTTTGTTGAAAATTGTCTTTGAGTTTTTAAACAATGTATAGGATTAGTACCCTTGAATGAGTTTTATTTGAGGGACTCCCACAGCCTCACTTTCATTGTGTCTGGACTCTGTATTACGTAGATAGATGAGGCTGGGCTGAGTTCTCTCTGACACTGAATGCCCTACGGCATGGTTTCTTCCTTACATGTTTCCAACAGTGAAATACTTGGTCTGCTTTTCCCATTTCTAGGCTGGGCCTGCACAGCGCCTGTATTTAATATAAATCTTAAAAGGGGCTTCAGTAACTTATATTGCACAACTTCTCACAAAGCTACAACTTAGAAAAAAAACAGCTTATTATTAATCACATAGACAAAACCTATTGCATTTACCAATGCTTGTTCTATTTGAATTTTCCCAATCAGAAGAGCTTTTCCTGTCTGATCTGGTGCCAGTCTTCTATGTTATTGAACAAACAGGACATCTTGACGCAAACTTGTTTCCTTTCCTTATCACAGGATTCTAGAAACCTTGGGCGTCACTTCCATGGATACGAAGATGGACTTTGTGGCCCAATATTACAGTGTGCTGGCCCGAAAACCTGCTGAGGACCAATGGGGGCTGGTGACAATTGAAAATGGTGGGGCTTAAAAGTTTGTGGAGCACAAGCATAGCAAGCGGGCCTGAATGTTATACAAGGAGTTCGAGAGGGGGAGGAATGCTCCAGCGGAAAATATTTGAAAGAGTGGGTAAATGGTGTATTTTCAAGTAAATATGAGAAAGCTAAAAGGTTAATAAAGCACTTATGAAATTATAATTATGACATCAATCAAAAGATTTCAATGAGCCATTTCAAGGTCTCTGCGACCTTTAGTGTGTGTGTGTGTGTGTGTGTATGTAATATGGGTGTCTGTGTGTAATGTAGGTGTAGTGGTACCCCATATCATTCGGGAAATGGTAACACCTTCTGTTTTCCATCAACATTATGCCATGCTTGTGTAATGTGGGAGGAAGGGTCTCCATATTGCCCAGGAAATGGAGGCAAGTCAAGGTTTCCATGCCCTTCATTTCAGGGTGTGTTTGTGTATTGTGGAAGAGTAGGGTTCCCCCTTCATTCAGGAGATTGAAGCACCTTGGGGCCACCAGCATCTTCTGATGGTTTGTGTAACCTTGTAACAACAAAGAACCCCTCATGAAATTGTGAACCTCGAAGACTCCATTAGTTTCAAGGCATCTATACTAATATAATAAAGTGAGAGCCCAAACCTTTGAGGCGGGTAATCTCAGGAACCACAGCACCAATCACAACACCCAATGCAGCGTTGTAAAGGGCAGTTGCAGCAGAAGGACATAGGCTATGCAGACGCCCACCATATACATTTAAAAGGTGAAAGAACTGTGCCAGCAAAGTAGTCCCTTGTGGGCCTGTCTGCGTTGTGCTGTGGGTGTGTGCTGGGGGCGTGACAAATGCTGGGGGTGTGTGGTACGTTCCGCCCTTCATGCCATGTCTCATATCGTGTGCTGTGGGCATGTGCTGGGGGCGTGGGCGTGTGCCGGGCGTGGGATTACGAAGAAAAAAAGCGAGCGTTGTGCCCAATATTTCATTGTTTTTTCTTCCCAGGTTCTGTACATTTCAGCTCCGAGTGTCCACCCTGCTCCCTTTAAATACCCCTGCACCCCATAATCATAATCCACCCTTACTCCTTAAAATACCCCAACACCCTAAAACACTAACCCATCTTAACCCTATCAATATACCCTGTACCCCAAAACCCAAACCTAGCCCTGAACCCTTAAAATACTCCTGTACCCCAAAACCCAAACCTAGCCCTGAACCCTAAAAATACCCCTGTACCCCAAAACCCAAAACTAGCCCTGAACCATAAAAATAACCCTGTACCGTCAAAATCCAAACCTACCCCTGAACCCTAAAATACCCCTGTACCCCAAAACCCAAACCTAGCCCTGAACCCTAAAAATACCCCAGTACCCCAAAACCCAAACCTAGCCCTGAACCCTAAAAATACCCCTGTACCCCAAAACCTAAACCTACCCCTGAACCCTAAAAATACCCCTATACTCCAAAACCAAAGCCTAGCCCTGAACCCTAAAAATACCCCTGTACTCCAAAAACCCATACCTATCCCTAAACCCTAAAACTACCCCTGTACCCCGTATCCCATAACTATATCTGAACCCTTAAAATACCCAAACACCCCAAAACATATACCTCAGTACCCCAAAA
The DNA here is from genome assembly GCF_964263255.1 of Lissotriton vulgaris. Classification (NCBI taxonomy): domain Eukaryota; kingdom Metazoa; phylum Chordata; class Amphibia; order Caudata; family Salamandridae; genus Lissotriton; species Lissotriton vulgaris. The sequence continues at coordinate 862,592,902 of NC_141687.1, read as the reverse complement.
CATATACCCCTATACTCATACTTACCTTATCCAAACAAAAAAAAAACATGCTTTTACCATTCATGCATTTACAACGAATTTTGTTGTAAATGTATGTGTGGTAAAGCATATAAAATGTAATGCCATGCGTTATAATGTCATTGCGGAGTCATGGTACTTTCGTAATGAAAGTTTGCAGAGTGATGGTATGCGAAAAGAAAGTTGCGGAATAATGAGTGTTTACCCTCCCCTGGTAAGTACATTGGTGGCACGGCGGCCCACATCTCTAGCAAAATACTCATATTTTTTTCACCACCGATTTGAAAAATGCACAGGTCTCTCTCATTGATGGCCAGCACCGACATACACTTTTAGACACACCTCCCGCCACAAGTTCTAGAATTGCGAACTTTAGAGCTGGGGAGCTACGTTCAAATCTCGGTATCAGCTCAACACCCTGTGATTCCATGCAATTCGCTTTGTCTCCCCGTGCCTACCACAAATGAATGTGTTCTTCTGTAATGTAAATTGTGCTCATGCCATGTTGTTGAGTTCGCGCTATATAATATTGCAAAGGAAAATAAAGTAGGGAAACTCGAGTTCACACTCTACTGAACGCGCACTCTTAAGTGCATCAGCAGTGCACTGTGAATCGGGGCGTTTCACAGGCCTGTCACAGATAAGAAATGCTATCAAAACGAAATCCTACAAAACAATATACTACTGGCCGGCAGCAATTCATACCCGGACAACGTTGGGACGGGCTGCTAGTGTTAGTATAAAGAGGTAACCAAAAGCCTCCCCTCTCAATTGTCTAAAGTGATGGCACATCCTCATCTGCTCACAGCACCACTTTTTGAAATTATTGTACTTTCAGGTCTCCTTAGGTCATGTTTTTACAATCTGGTAACTGCAAGAGGCACAACAGGAAATTAATGCGCCTCCCAGGTCACCACGAGCTCCACGTCATGTTTGTGTAATCTACTCATGATAAAAGACCCTCCAAGAAGTGGTGGCACTTACATGGTCTCCATGAACTTCAAACATACCAGCAGTTTATTGGCCTGCACACAATGAGCCACTAAGACCAGATCAAGGAGCCAAAAAAACCAAAAAAGTAAGTTTGCAAATGCACATGGATGAGACATGAATGTTCAGTGGACTTTGATCCTGTAATAAATCCTGTGTAATTGGACAGTCTTAGCTGCTGCCGGTAGTGCTGTGTTTGCAGAAGAGATGCTGTATTTTATTACTTTGCCCCAAGTTCTCAGAAGTGATGACCTTCTTGAAGCTGTCCTTACCTGGCAATATTTTATTACAAATCTGCTTAGAGTTTGTTTTCCTTGTTAAGTTTTTCAGTTGGTTTGGCATACTTCTTACGCATGAAAAGAGTGTAAAATTAAATAAAAAATAATTACATTCCTGAGCCAGAAAAACAGCGTCCACAGACGTTGCTATTGAGAGGAGGAGAGTGGCATGACTTATTGCAGACATGTGATGGACGGGTCGTGGAAAAGGACATGCTATAAACACCCTCAGGCCGCTGCTCCGAGAGGGTCCTGTAACCTTTGGAGGACACGCACGAAGCTAGTTAACCTTTAGAACAGGCCCGAGCCCAGCAGGGAGGGCCTGGGTGACAGGGAAGTACGTAGACCTGGTACTGTCTCAAGCTGACAAAAGGAGATGATGTACAGAGCGCTGAAACTTTTAACTCACCCCAGTCACAGATCTGGGTTGAATCCATCATCGTTCTTTAGCTCACTTCGCCACCCAAGTGCAGACCCAGCCATATGCAACTCAGTCTTGACCCTGTTCCTTAAGGGAACAGTGCAGCACGAACTGCCAAACAAGGTCTTCCCTGCACTGGAAACAAGCATCCTGGGATCAGTTTGGGTAAACGCCCCTCATCAGCCAGGCCAGCTTGAATCCAGTGGCAAAGTGAGCAATGGACCCACATCTGGGCATACCCTGCGACGTAGGGCGAACAAAGCAATCACAAGGAAATGATGGATGGAGCACTGAAACTTTTGAGACACTCACCCCCAGTCACAGATCTGGGTTGAATCCATCATCGTTCTTTAGCTCTCTTAACCACCCGATATCAGACCCAGCCATATTCAAATCAGTTTTGACCCTGTTCCTTATGGGAACAGTCCAGCCAAAACTGCCAAGCCAGGTCTTCCCTGGACCGGAAACAAGCATCCTGGGATCGGTTTTGGGTAACACCCTTCATCAGCCAGGCTAGCTTGAATCCAGTGGCAAAGTGAGCAAGGTACCCACGTCTGGGCATACCCTGCCAACTTAGGGCGAACAAAGCAAACACAAGGAGATGATGGACGGAGTGCTGAAACTTTTCAGACACTCACCCCAGCAGCCAGACAAGAGGTGCACGCAGAGAAGGAGAATCAGAATGTAAAAGTGGCTGGATTAGGGCTTTAAGTGTGCTGGTTCCTTCAAGTCTTTCTTTACCTGGTAGTATATTAAAACGAACATTGAAACAGGCCCCTATCGGACCCTATATTCATGTCCTTTAATTTACCTGTATAAACAATGATCCAGTGTCTGCACAATAAATGTATAACACAGTAGCCGGTTGGACTGGCATACAGGGCAATCAGGCAGTGCATGATGGTCTAATCTGTCAGGTTAGTATGTAGGCTATTTGGTGGGCTGTTTGTTGACCTGCTTTATGGTCAGGTGAGTGAATCTTTACTGTTGATTTTCAGGATATTAACACGAACATTGCCTGCAGCAAAATCAAATCTATGCAGTCTTCCATACCTTACAAAACATGTAAACAGCATGTCTTTACAAGTTAAAAACTGCCCTAATTTGCAAACATGGGTCACTTTTCTAGCTAACTAATTCACTAATGGAGGGCCACTTTTATTTTGGTGCTGGGGCCTATTTCGTGACCCATTCTCACACTGCATGATAGGGCAATCCATGGCAGCTATTTAGTTCCTGTTTATATTTCCCATGCTTTACTTAATCTTGCATTTCCCAAAGAGTGTTAGCTATTTCCAGGATGTGTGTTTCTGTATTTTATTTCACAGCATATTACTCTTGTATGGGCCCCACATCTTAGTGAGTCGCCTCCAGGTGTTTATACCAGGCTACAGTTGAGTGCTTTGGAGTGGAGGCTGAAGGCAGTACAACGTTCACACTGTGTCTGTCTGTGAGTCAAAAAGGTGTCCAGAATACATGATCATTCAATACATGTCCTCTCTGCAGAGCACACAGAGCAACAGTCCCGTATTCCAGTTGCAGTTGGTATCCTGTGCAAATGTGTGTGAATGAGGTACTCATAGGTCAAACAGTGACAGGGTAAACGTAAAATAATGTATTGTTGTTACTCATTTATCTTAAGCAGCTAACAGCCATTGACAAAACCAATACCCCTGTCTGTTTTTAGATGTAAGTCAGTTGTTGTCTTATATTTCTGGATTCAATCACAGAAAGCTGAGGGGAAGATGAGAAAAAGAGTAGAGCATTGAGTGGAAGGTGGATATAAAAGGGCCAGCATTAACAAGAAAAGATAAGATGCTCTAGGAGGATGGAAGGTCAATGAAGCAGAACAAGGAAAGAAGTAATGAGGCTGGGGGAGAGATGAGAGTTGATAAGAAGTGTGTATTAAAGAGAGACAGAACCAGTAAGGGAACCTAAGCAGAATATAGAGAGAAGTATTGGTGAGAGATGGATGGAAGAAAGCAGGACCACTGAAAGATGTCAGAGGTTGGCGGATGAGATTGGAGGGGAGAGGTGGAAGTTATATTGATCAGAGCCAGCAAAAGAAATTTAAATCCTAGAAAAAAGAAGTCAACTTTAAAATCTCTTTCATAAAGCATTATTTGCTCATTGACAATGTGCCAGCGTCTGACAACGCTAGGACTTTGAAGTAGCATTTATGCTGTTTCAGATGATTTGTGGCTGACTCTTGATTGTAGAGTTAGAGCAGCCTTAATAGTACTAAAACTTCGCATCACATTTGACACTGGTTCCCAGCCAGTGCTTATAACTAAGTATGGATGGAAAATTTGTTTCGCTCGCGAATTTGCGGATTTTCCGCGATTTCGCGATTCGCTAATTGCGCGAAATTGCGGCAAAATCCACAAATTCGCGAGCGGGATGAATTTTGCTCAGAAAGCACTTACAGGGTTACAGCAGGTGCCCAAGTTGAAGCTAATTTCTTAGTAACCATTTACAAAATGGTTACAAAGAAATTAACTTCAACTTGGGCACCTGCTGTAACCCTGTAAGTGCTTCCTGAGCAGCGCCTCCTTGCCTACTTGCAACTATTCTCTGACCCTGCTCTGACCCTGGAAGCAGGGTCAGAGAATAGTTACAAGTAGACAACTAGGCTCCTGCAGGAAGCGCTTTCAGATATAGATAAAGCAGGTGCCTGAGTTGAAGGTCAAATTCAGTAACTCCTTAATCAGCGCAAAAAAATGTGCGTTTTGTCGAGGCTGGGCAGGTGTGTGTTCTCCCTATATCTACCGTCGAACATTTGCTATGATGCTTGAAGGAGGCCTTTGCATCCTTGACTTTCACGAGTCAAGTCAAGTCAAGTCAGAGAATTTATATAGCGCACTACATACCCATAGGGTCTCAAGGCGCTTGAGGAGGGGTGGGGAATTACTTGTCAAATATCCACGTTTTAAGTTGCTTTCTGAATGCTAGGTGGTTCTGGGTAAGGCGAAGGTAAGTGGGAAGTGAGTTCCAGGTTTTAGCTGCCAGGTAGGAGAAGGATCTACCTCTCATGGTGGTTTTGTTGATGCGAGGTACAGTGGCAAGGGCTTGGTTGGATGATCGTAGCTGGCGGGAGGGGGTGTAGAAGGAAAGTCGTGTGTTGAGGCATTCTGGTCCGATTTCGTAGAGTGCTTTGTGAGCGTGGGTTAGGAGCCGGAAAGTGATCCTCTTATTGACGGGAAGCCAGTGGAGGTTTTTCAGGTGACCAGAGATATGTTCTTTACGTGGGATGTCTAATATGAGCCTGGCTGAGGCGTTTTAGATCCGTTGGAGTTTTTTCTGGAGTTTAGCGGTAGTACCGGCGTAGAGGGTGTTTCCATAGTCCAGTCGGCTCGTGACCAGAGCGTGGGTGACCGTTTTCCTAGTTTCGGTGGGGATCCAACGAAATGTTTTTTTGAGCATGCGAAGAATGTTGAAGCAGGATGAGGAGACGGCGTTGACTTGTCTGTTCATTGAAAGTGAGGAATCCAGGATGACGCCCAGGTTCCGAGCGTAGTCTGTCGGGATGGGTGCTTTTCCAAGGGCTTCTGGCCACCAGGAGTCGTCCCATGCGGAGGGGGAGGTACCTAAGATGAGGACTTCTGTTTTATCCGAGTTCAGTTTCAGACGGCTGTGTTTCATCCATTCGGCTACTTCTTTCATTCCTTCGTGTAGGTTAGTTTTGGCGGTGCTGGGGTCATTGGTGAGTGATAGGATCAGTTGAGTGTCATCCGCGTAGGAGATGATGTTGAGGTTGTGTTGGCGGGCGATGGCCGCGAGGGGGCTCATGTATACGTTGAAAAGGGTGGGGCTGAGTGAAGATCCTTGTGGTACGCCGCAGATGACTTCAGTGGCCTCTGACTTGAATGGTGGAAGGCGGACTCTCTGGGTTCTTCCGGAGAGGAACGAGGTGATCCATTCTAGTGCTTTTCCTTGGATTCCGATGTTTCTGAGGCGCTGTAGAAGGGTGCTATGGCAGACTGTGTCGAAAGCTGCGGAGAGGTCGAGGAGGATGAGGGCGACTGTGTCTCCATTGTCCAATAGAGTTCGAATGTCGTTGAGCTCTATCCCCGTGCAGTTCCTGTGACCACAAGCTTCTTTCTCCCCGGATCTGCTGCTCTGATCGGTGCCTGTCCTTTTATAAACACAAGAGGCATGTGAACTCGCATAGAAGCCCGCCCGTTCGCCCCCCCCACACACACTAGTGGTGTGCAAAGTCTTCCCACCCTTTAGCCACTATGATGGACAGCTCACTCGAGGGACCCCAGCGCACTTCAGCGCGATGGCAAAGTTAATCAGCCCCAAAAAAATGTGCGCTTTGTCGAGGCTGGGCAGGTGTGTGTTCTGCCCATATCTACTGTCAAAAATTAGCTATGATGCTTGATGGAGGCCTTTGCATCCTTGACTTTTACGAGCTATATCCCCGTGCAGTTCCTGTGACCACGAACTTCTTTCTCCCCGGATCTGCTGCTCTGATCGGTGCCTGTCCTTTTATACACACAAGAGGCATGTGAACTCGCATAGAAGCCCGCCCATTTGCCCCCCCCCCACACACACACTAGTGGTGTGCACCGTCTTACCACCCTTTAGCCACTATGATGGACAGCTCACTCGAGGGACCCCGGCGCCCTTCAGCACGATGGCAAAGTTAATCAGCCCAGAAAAATGTGCATTTTGTCCAGGCTGGGCAGGTGTGTGTTCTCCCCATATCTACCGTCGAAAATTAGCTATGATGCTTGATGGAGGCCTTTGCATCCTTGACTTTCACGAGCTCTATCCCGGTGCAGTTCCTGTGACCATGAGCTTCTTTCTCCCCGGATCTGCTGCTCTGATCAGTGCCTGTCCTTTTATACAAACAAGAGGCATGTGAACTCGCATAGAAGCCCTCCCGTTTGCCCCCCCCACACACACACTAGTGGTGTGCACCGTCTTACCACCCTTTAGCCACTATGATGGACAGCTCACTCGAAGGACCCCGGCACCCTTCAGCGCGATGGCAAAGTTAATCAGCCCAGAAAAATGTGCATTTTGTCCAGGCTGGGCAGGTGTGTGTTCTCCCCATATCTACCGTCGAAAATTAGCTATGATGCTTGATGGAGGCCTTTGCATCCTTGACTTTCACGAGCTCTATCCCGGTGCAGTTCCTGTGACCATGAGCTTCTTTCTCCCCGGATCTGCTGCTCTGATCAGTGCCTGTCCTTTTATACAAACAAGAGGCATGTGAACTCGCATAGAAGCCCTCCCGTTTGCCCCCCCGACACACACACTAGTGGTGTGCACAGTCTTCCCGCCCTTTAGCCACTATGATGAACAGCTCACTCGAGGGACCCCGGCGCCCTTCAGCGCAGTAGCAAAGTTAATCAGCCCAAAAAAAATGTGCGTTTTGTCCAGGCTGGGCAGGTGTGTGTTCTCCCCATATCTGCCGTCGAAAATTAGCTATGATGCTTGATGGAGGCCTTTGCATCCTTGACTTTCACGAGCTCTATCCCCGTGCAGTTCCTGTGACCACAAACTTCTTTCTTCCCGGATCTGCTGCTCTGATCGGTGCCTGTCCTTTTATACACACAAGAGGCATGTGAACTCGCATAGAAGCCCGCCCATTTGCCCCCCCCACACACACACACACACTAGTGGTGTGCACCGTCTTCCCGCCCTTTAGCCACTATGATGGACAGCTCACTCGAGGGACCCCAGCTCCCTTCAGCGCGATGGCAAAGTTAATCAGCCCCAAAAAAATGTGCGCTTTGTCGAGGCTGGGCAGGTGTGTGTTCTGCCCATATCTACCGTCAAAAATTAGCTATGATGCTTGATGGAGGCCTTTGCATCCTTGACTTTTACGAGCTATATCCCCGTGCAGTTCCTGTGACCACGAACTTCTTTCTCCCCGGATCTGCTGCTCTGATCGGTGCCTGTCCTTTTATACACACAAGAGGCATGTGAACTCGCATAGAAGCCCGCCCATTTGCCCCCCCCACACACACACACACTAGTGGTGTGCACCGTCTTACCACCCTTTAGCCACTATGATGGACAGCTCACTCGAGTGACCCCGGCGCCCTTCAGCGCGATGGCAAAGTTAATCAGCCCAAAAAAATTTGCATTTTGTCCAGGCTGGGCAGGTGTGTGTTCTCCCCATATCTACCGTCGAAAATTAGCTATGATGCTTGATGGAGGCCTTTGCATCCTTGACTTTCACGAGCTCTATCCCGGTGCAGTTCCTGTGACCATGAGCTTCTTTCTCCCCGGATCTGCTGCTCTGATCAGTGCCTGTCCTTTCATACAAACAAGAGGCTGTGAACTCGCATAGAAGCCCTCCCGTTTGCCCCCCCACACACACACACTAGTGGTGTGCACAGTCTTCCCGCCCTTTAGCCACTATGATGAACAGCTCACTCGAGGGACCCCAGCGCCCTTCAGCGCAGTGGCAAAGTTAATCAGCCCAAAAAAATTTGCGTTTTGTCCAGGCTGGGCAGGTGTGTATTCTCCCCATATCTGCCGTCGAAAATTAGCTATGATGCTTGATGGATGCCTTTGCATCCTTGACTTTCACGAGCTCTATCCCCGTGCAGTTCCTGTGACCACAAACTTCTTTCTTCCCGGATCTGCTGCTCTGATCGATGCCTGTCCTTTTATACACACAAGAGGCATGTGAACTCGCATAGAAGCCTGCCCATTTGCCCCCCCCCCACACACACACACTAGTGGAGTGCACCGTCTACCCGCCCTTTAGCCACTATGATGGACAGCTCACTCGAGGGACCCCAGTGCCCTTCAGCGCGATGGCAAAGTTAATCAGCCCAAAAAAAATGTGCGCTATGTCGAGGCTGGGCAGGTGTGAGTCCTGCCCATATCAACTGTCCAAAATTAGCTATGATGCTTGATTGAGTCCTTTGCATCCTTTACTTTCACGAGCTCTATCCCTGTGCAGTTCCTGTGACCACGAGCTTCTTTCTCCCCGGATCTGCTGCTCTGATCGGTGCCTGTCCTTTTATACACCCAAGAGGCATGTGAACTCGCATAGAAGCCCGCCGTTTTCCCCTCCCACACACACTAGTGGTGTGCACCGTCTTCCCGCCCTTTACCGACTACGATGGACTGCTCACTCGAGGGACCCTGGCGCCCTTCAGCGCGATGGCAAAGTTAACCAGCCCAAAAAAAATTGCTTTTTGTCCAGGCTGGGCAGGTGTGTGTTCTCCCCATATCTACCGTCGAAAATTTGCTATTATGCTTGATGGAGGCCTTTGCATCCTTGACTTTCACGAGCTCTATCCCCGTGCAGTTCCTGTGACCACGAGCTTCTTTCTCCCCGGATCTGCTGCTCTGATCGGTGCCTGTCCTTTTATACACACAAGAGGCATGTGAACTCGCATAGAAGCCCGCCATTTTCCCCTCCCACACACACTAGTGGTGTGCACCGTCTTCCCGCCCTTGAGCCACTATGATGGACAGCTCACTCAAGGGACCCCGGCGCCCTTCAGCGCGATGGCAAAGTTAATCAGCCCCCAAAAAATGTGTGCTTTGTCGAGGCTGGGCAGGTGTGTGTTCTCCCCGTATCTACTGTCGAAAATTAGCTATGATGCATGATGGAGGCCTTTGCATCATTGACTTTCACGAGCTCTGTCCCCGTGCAGTTCCTGTGACCACAAGCTTCTTTCTCCTCATCTGCTGCTCCGATCGGTGCCTGTCCTTTTATACACACAAGAGGCATGCGAACTCGCATAGAAGCCCCCCCCCCGTTTGCCCCCCGCACACACACTAGCGGTGGTGCAAAATTGCGAATTTGCGGATTATTTTGCGATTTCCCGCGAATTCCTGAACCGCTAATTCGCAAAATTCGCCCATACTTACTTATAACTCACCTAGGATGACATGGAATTTAATTATCCCCCTGGTGCAGCTTATCTCTATCTGATTCGAGAAATCTGAAAGAATCCACTCACCACCTATTTCTAATATGTCTAAACCTCTGACTTGTGGAATTTATTGGGTCTCCACTGTTCAATCTATATAATTCCCAGTTAGTCTTACTCATACAGTACTTTGGTTTCTTGCTGATATCTTGCGCATATTGATACCCAAACATCACTTCCCTCAGTGGCCATCTGGTCTTTACCCAAGAATATGTTTGGACTTGTATGCTAACAGTTGATTTCTGAATGAAGACAAGTTCATTAAAACCTTACAGTGACAAATCAAGGGTTCTCATTTTTAGAGGATCTCATACCATATGGTGTTCTCTTTGGTGGCTGGTGGAGCTGGGTCAATTGCCCACATTGGTAGAGTCAGCAAAAAAATCTTGTATTCATTTTCTGGCATCTTCTCTTTTTTTTCGGAACATATTAACCATGTTTCATCCACTTGCTTTTACTATATCAATAAGCAACACACAATCATCCCTTTTCCCCCTCTCACTACAGTAAAGCTGTTGTGCAGTCAGTTATCTTCTCACTAGATTATGCAAAGGCCCTCTCTCTTAGGCTGCCCACCTTTTAGCATTCAGTACTCTTCAAATCATTCAGGACAGTGCTTGGCTACTCATCTGAGACTGCTGCATCGCAATGCTATTTCTTTTCATCATCATGAAATCTTTATTTCAGCGATATGCCATAAAAGATACATAACATATAAAAACAATAATTCATGGTTGACAATTTCATTCAATACAGCAAAAAAAGAACAAACAAACTCAATAGTAACAAAGGGATGCAGTGTGGGAAGCAAAGATTGTTACAAATATAAAAGAACCCAACTTATCCATGAAGCGGTAGCTACATATCACATTCATGTATGGGTTGCATTAATTAAAAACCTTCGCTTGCGCCACATTGCTACCAAGAATTGCGAGACGGAAAAAACGATTGTTCAAGTTGTGTTTGTTTTAAAATCTCTAAAAGCATGCATACAGTGATTAAAACCCAAATTCTTACACAGGGGTACAAGCCAGTACTTCCTGGGCTTACTGTAAACTGCTCAAATCACCAGGTAGGGAGGAGGAAAAATTGTTTGTCCACTCAGTTTCCTCGTATAAATACTCAAAATCAAAAAGAAGGGGGGGAATGGACAACTTGTAACTGCGTTACCAAGGTTTTCTATCCTTCTTAAAAAAAACATTTACACGCATTGTGGGAATGGTTGCGGTATATCTTGGTTCTCCGCTTTCACTAATGCGTTATTGCATCATCATTGGGTTTTTATTTTGTTGTATGCAAGCCTCAAGCCTGAGGCAACCACTGGAAGACGCAGCAGTGTCCAGGGATAGATGTTACACCACATACAAATAAAAAGTGAGTAAAAAACACATTCATCCAGAACGGTTTTATTAGGGATATGGATGAGAAGTGTTATTAAAAATAAAGGGTATATTTGTGGGCCGTGTTACTTGGACCTCTATACCTCTGTTCAAAATAAGTCGACATGTTTCTGCCCCATTATGCCCAGTCGGGTCTATGGGGCATTCATCAGGACGGAAAGAGATAGTACTCACACGATTTGTGTAGTAAGTAAAGTGGGTTTTGTGTTCCACTGTGTTTCTTGGGCAGGTTAAATTATACCTGTAGTTTGTGAAACATAAAAAGCAAATGCAAAAGCAATATACACATACAACACGTAATTAAACATTACTACTTGCTCCATTTGAGCAGTTTTTATAAGGTTATTTTTGACTGGAAAGTAATAGGGGAAGGTTAGGACAATTATGATTAGAAGGACACTGTTTTACGATCTCAAAATGAGCAAGTTACTCTGTGTTCATCAAGTTAGATATCAAGTCTGGATCAGTGTAGGCATATGTTAAGTAAGTCACCCTTTAACTGTGAATTATTATGTAAAATAACATCCGTTATTAAAAGTGATCCGTAAACACTTAATTCTAAACACATTTACTGCAGTTCTCTATTTACCTCTTGTGCCTTAATTGCGTGCGTCATCGAGGGGGGTGGAAACTTTATTCCAGAGTTGTAGTAAAGTAGGGAAGGGCGGTCATTACTTAGATTTGCTCACGTACCTTAGGACTTCTGCCACTCGTGTGGACTTGGGGTGAATCTTACCCGCTCACGACGTGTAGCCTCCTTGTGCTGGCTCTGCCTCCGGGAGTGAAGAGCACTTCCATTCTCGCTCTTTTCTATTGCGGTGGTGGCATAGACAAAGAGGTAGGACTACTGGGACGACTTTCGATTATTCAAATTGCAAATCGTCCCAGTTTTTTAAATATAAACGTTAAACCTTGAAGAGACGAAATTGTGTGTCCACAGATAGGTACATATTTAAAAATAAAAATAAAAATCAATTAAGGATTATCGCAACTAATATTTCATATCCTTATGAAAAACACCAAGAAATGGAAGAAAGACTATGTGCTATGCGGATTGGTCTCTTTGACAAATATTGAGCATTAAATTGTCCTATCCTCATGATTCATTATTCTCAATTCACGAGTAAAAATAGAAGCCATCACGCTTCATGGTTTCATGTGTAGGGAGTTTACAGTTATTTACAAAAAACTCACTGTCTCTATCATCATCTATCGTGTGGTAAGACAGATGTCTTAGATTCTTTTATTAAAAAGGTGATGTCCCGTGTTGCTAGTTTTTCTTAATTTTTATTAATGGGATAACCATAGCTGATGTCTAGCCTCCTTTCAGTTTATATAGGAAAAAGTTTCATTGCTTATTTGTTAAAATTGGTGCCAGGGTACATCATCATTAAGCCCAACAACGTTCGTTTTCAGACGATCTACCCATCTTTGTTCTTTTTCCAACAAAACTTTTACTGCTTTGTGTGTTTTGTTCTGCAACATTTCTATTACTGTCCATCGTAGATCTTCTGCTTTGTGATGTTGTTCTAAAAAATGAGTACTCATCTTATCATTTCGGTCCTGCATGAATATCCCCATAGTTCCCCGCCATAGACATTCGCACATTATAAACCTCCAAAGGCTGGGCAACCGGTTTATTAGAGGAAGTATTAGATAGTTTCAAAATACCGCCAACGAGTTGGGACAGTTTTAGTTGAGACTTGATTTGCTGGGGCCCCCACGTCAGATTCTCATTAAGGGTAACCCCCAGATAATCATAAGTCGAAACCCTTTCCAGGCTTAATGCGCCTAGTCTTGGATTTGGACGGGTGGTTACTGGGGGGTTGAAAATCATAAACTTAATTTTAAGCGAGTTGATCTCCAAACCCCTCAGTCTTCAAAAGTCCTCAAAACCGTCCAAAATGCACTGGATCCCCATAGGGGACTTAGAAAGCAAGAGGGTGTCGTCGGCAAACATAATGGCGGGGACCCTACTGCCAGCCAACTTTGGGGCATCATTATTCTGTAGTCCGTTCAAGTACGAGATTACCCCGTTGACATAGAGGCAAAACAGGGTCAGTGCGAGCACACAGCCCTGCCTTACCCCCCTGCCAACAGGAAATCTCGAAGACAATGCACCATTTTACCCACATCTGACTTGGGCGAAATTCACGTCATGGAGCCTCATCAATATTGTCAGGAGTGGGACTGGTATGCACAGTTTGAGGAGGACAATCCATAGTTTTGTCCGTGGGACTAGATCAAAAGTCGGGCGGAGGTCGACAAACACCATATAGAGGCTGCCACCTTCTATATTTACTGTTTTCCGAAACAATAAAGAAAGACGAAAGATTTGGTCCATAGTAGAGGTGTTCTTCCGAAACCCTGCTTGGTAAGGACTAAGGATTGTGTGCTCCTCCATCCAATCCTGCAATCGGTCCAGGATTAACCTGGCAAAGATCTTCTGGAGGACATCTATGAGGCTGATGGGCCTGTAGTTGGCTGGGAGCAGAGGAGAACCCTTTTTGAAAATAGGAACTATCTCCTCACCCAGCCAAGTGCAGGGCACCGCCATACCTCCCAGGACCGCATTAAAAAGGATCAGGAAATATGGCCCCCATATCCTCGGTTCCTGCCTAAAAAGGTCACCTGGGAGTTTGTCTAAGCCTGGGGCTTTACCCATGGCCAATTTTGAAATTGCATTCCATACTTCGGTGAGTGTAAAATCAGCCTCCAACTCTTGGTGTGAATTGAAAGCTGGATGTACCATTACAGATTCATGAACATCTAGCTGGTCCTCGTTTTGGTACAAAGCCCGAAAGTGGTTTTCCCAGGCTTCAGGTGCTATATTCGATTCAATGGCCGGTTTTGGTTCTCCCAAACCATTATTTACTATTGCCCAAAATTCCCGGGGATCTTTGTTTATTAGCGCAATAGATAGGTTAGCCCACTTCTCATAGTCCCATTCCTCCTTTGCACATTTTGTCATGTCCTTATAATGTGTTCTCCTGGCTTTAATTTCAGTTTTATCAGTATTGTCTTTTAGGGCCTGTACTAATTCAGACTTAGCCCTCCTACAAGCTGCGTTGTACCATGAGTGCTGCCTAGCTCTTATGCTCTTCTTTGTTCGCAGAGGATTGAATACCTCCGCGAAGTTGGATACTAGGTCCGAATGAAGCGCCTGCATTTTGGTAAAATGGTCTGAAAGTACTGGTTGCGTAATTAACACCTCTACCTCAGTAAATATAGGTTCAATCCTGGTATAAAGTTTACAGAGTTCTTCCGGGTGATCAGCAAGTTTGTTCCATCTAACACTGCGCCTGTCATTGGTAAGAATGAGTCTGTCGGCAGGATCCCCAGGGGCCGAAGTGCTGCTCCCACCAATGCTAAGTGGGCCCAGCTCAAGGATCAAGGGATTGTGGTCGCTCTCTGCTCGCGTAACTACATTAAGACCTATAACTAGTGGCCATAACTGTGTTTCTGCCAAGATGTAATCCAGGCGTGACATCTGGCCAGGTTTAATAAAGTACACTTTGCTGGACTGTCAGAGGGGGTGCGCCCATTACAGGCTCGTAGAGAGTGGTTTAATGTTAGAGCCGTGATCTGTATGGCTAGAGGAGACCATGCTCTTGGGGATGGGGCCTGAGTCAAAGGTATAGACCAATAATCATCTTGTGCTACTAAAACATCGTCCTTCAAACCCTCTAGTGGCTCAAAGTGATAATTCAGATCACCCTCTACCAACAGATGGATGTCACTCGGGAGGGAATGCAAGAAGTTGGACAGTTCTTCAATAGTCCTACTCTCACTGGCTATACTCAAAGGACGGGAGTAAACATTAATAAGGGCAAGCATCAAGTGAATAGCCCTAGTGAGTGCCACACATTGGACATCACTCGAGTGGGTTTCTAGTGTCGATGCAGTACATCCCAGATGAGAGCCAACCCACACGGTGAGGCCTCCCGATGGTCTGCCTCTCCCACCCCAGAGTACCGGCACATGGAATGAAGCAAACCCCTCCCGGCACTGCTCTTCGCGAGCCCATGTCTCTTGGAAGAGACACACATCGTTGTTATCCACAAAAGATCCCCAGTCAAGGCAGGACATTTTGTTTGGCAGGCCAGCCATATTCCATGACAGTATCTTGATTGTACCTGCCTTCCTTCCCGGGTCAGTACTCAGGGTCAATTCGTTCTGACCACCTTGTGAAGTTCCTATGCCAGAGAGCACGGGCCTGGCGGGCTACCTTAAGCCAGTATGGACAGCAGGAGCTTAGGTAGTATATTTAATACGCGTTCGGGGTCCCTTACAATAGGAGTTTGATGGATAGTATGGGGGCGAGGAGAACTATCTTCATCATACTTAGCCCTATGCTTGTGTTGCTAGAGGTACTTGGGCGAATCCCTCTTGTCCCCCTATGTCCTTCAACCCACTCACTCCCTCTAGGTAACCCAACAAGATCTGCATCCCTGTGCTCCAGTCAGTCACCCGTGTCCAAGCAGCTATATCTATTTTGGGTGCAAATATCAAAGGGTACAGGTGGAACTCCATGCCTCTCCCTATTACAACCCACCCCTACACAGAACCCCACCGTCTTCCAGCTCAGATAGATGTCTGGCCTTGGACGGAAGGGGCCTGGGGGATAGAAGTACGACAATGGCAGGGATTGCATTACTGACCCAAAATTTGACTGCACCCCCCCACAAATATGAGATACCGTATGGGCATCTCTAAAATGTACCAGCACACAGTCTCCCTTGATATTCTTTGCTCTGTGCCCTACCCAGGCAACCCTTCGAATTAGCAAGATTTTGCTGCTAGTATGGGCCGGGAGCGGTCTGTTTTTGCTCAACCTGTCTATGACTTTGTTTTTTAAAGACTGGTGGGATTCCTCTCTGGTGTTGAGGGGTTCGGGTACCCCGGCTAGGACCACAACATACGGACTCGATTCTGGGGGTAAATCAATTATAATTAATGTACTTAGAATATTACTTGTGTTCCCATGAAGAGCCACAGAGGGCAAGCTGGCAGGTGAAACAACAGGAACTACATGCGTTGGGCCTGACACATGTTCAGAGGGTGAGTCAGAAGGCATTACAGGATTATGTGGCGTGGGGCCCCCCTTTCCAGCTGAAGCTTGGGCGGAACTCACATTGGGCAACTTAACGTAGTCCATGGCCTTTATTGTAGCTTTTTCAATGTTTGTCAGTTGGTGCTCTATCCGTGAAAGTCTCAGTTCAAACGGTTGAAGTGAGGTTTGTAGTAGGATGCCCAGTTTTGCAAAGAGCGAGTCCTCCATTGTTGGCGATATTATTGCTATGTTTGACCCCCTCTTGGGTCAGTGCAATAGCCAGGGGCAGTAAGGGTGGAACTGTTCCACTACCTGTAGCCTTTACAGTCTTCGAAGCCTGGACCGATGCCCCTGGAGCAGGATTCTCAGAATATTTATCAATGTTAGGCTTTCTGCCACAGGTAGCTGCGCCACCGCGCTTCCTTTTGGGTATAGCCTCTTCCGTTCTCCCTCTTAACTGTCGGATAGTAGGATCGTCCAGTCCGCCTACTCCCTGGTTAATATCAAGGGTCATTGGAGTATTAGTCTCAGCTACTGGCAGTGGCTGCGTTTCCGTGTTTGGGGTGGATCTTCCCAGAGCCTGGATAGTATCACTGTTTGAACAGGTATCGGGCTCATCCCTAACAGATATTGGGTGGCAGCGTTCTGGTGTGCGAGCGTTCGCAAGGTGACCCAACAAAGATCTTTCGCGAGGGCAATATTGAAGAACCGGGGCTTAGGGCATGCCTGTTTCACAGAGACACAGAATACTCTCTTGGGTGTAGAAAACCACACTTTATTAGCTGCAGCTAAGCACAGTTGTCCCAGAAGTACACCAAGTAGGTTCTCAGGAGACTGCCACTTTACTCCGTGGCTCATAAACTTTTATAGCCAAAATACATCTGTACAAACATACACCCAAATGCACAAAGTGTTAGTCAATCAGAAGAGTTCGAAAACAAGGTGTTGTGCAACCAGAATGCTCTCTGCTTACATATTGTGTGTTATCCAGCCCTCAGAATTAATCAATACTGGTACCCATAGTTCAGTGTTGCAATGGCAGGACATGTCTGTATGCTTCAAAAGAAAGGTTGTGAAATAGGAAAACACAAGGAGAGAATAGCGAAGGCCAAAAAGATAAGATAGGCAAGAGAAGAATACTAAAGGCTAACAGATAGTTGATACAGGGATTAGGTAGTCCAGACAAGGATTAGTTAGGCCGGCTAGTGTCTGAGATTGGTTTCAAAACAAGGACGGAGGGGTTTTCGACACGTTGCAGTCCAAAAGGGCAGAGATACTTCGTTCATCGAGCAGCCTGTGTAAAGGCAACACAAAATGGCGAGGAATGTAAGATGGAGTCGAAATTAAAGAACCTCAATATCTTGCAAAATCCGACGCTCAAACAAGGTTATCTCATGGTCCAGTAATGAGTTTGCCCTCAAAATAAAATTGTCCAGGGTCCCAGCAACATGACCTCCCGTTGTAATTTTTTTACTCCTACTTTCACGGCCCGCAATTACACTGGTACAGATATAAAAGTTGGTGCAGGTATGTACACAAAGCAATACGTCCTACCGTGTACAAGCAGGCGTTAGAGGGCTGGCCCGGTCCTGTCTCCCCTGGGTTACAACGGGCTTAAACGGGCCCGCCCTTGGCACGGGCTTGGCCCGGCGCTCGCCCGCGCGCGTCCCAAGTAGCTGGGGCCGTGAGGAGTCAAGTAGCGGCAGCGGCGTGGGAGTGGCGGCACAGGTGTGCAGGCTGCAGGGTCTCCTGGGCTCTATAGTTCCCCCAAACAAAAGTCTCCTCACTCCTCTTGCCACAAGCGGCACCTTTCTGCTGTCTGCTGTGTTTTTGGTTTGAAACCCTACATCTGTAGGGCACTTTCCATATGTCACTGTGCACTGCATTAAAACAGTTCTTTCTTTTTATAGCACTCTGCAATGTTAATTCCAGAATCCTATACTCTGTGCCATCCAAACTCCTGTGCCATCCTAAAATGTAAGACGGCCCTGATTGGAGACAGATCCTTCTCCTTTCTAGTTGTGCTGGACTCCCCCTCTGGAGCTATGGCGTGACTCCAATCATTTGGAAAAACACTTAAAACTGTCCTTTCTCCACATTAGTAAAGTCTACAACTCTCCTTTGGAGCTCTCTGGGTGCCAGAATGCCCAATTTGCAAATCCTTTTCATTCATCCCATTCAAGAGAACAATAACTAAGTTCAATTCATTTAATGTATTTCCACTTATTAGACATTTATGAATAATGTACTTATTTTATTAGGATTATTAATGCTATTTCTAACCATTTTACATACTTCCAAACTAAGTAAGTAGCTTCTTGCAAAGCGGCTTCAAACAATGCCGTATAATTAATGTCCAATTGATATTACCTCCGATGAGGTCACTTCCTGTCAGGTTAAATCTTATGCAAATTATAGGGTCCTCGCCTGTTCCTATTCTGCCCGGGCCCCACAAATCCTTGGACCAGCCCTGGGTCCACCCTCAGTCACTGAATTGGCTTGCTTTACATGAAAGGCAAACCTCACCCAAGCCATGCTGCACAATGCGGCAAAAAAAAAAAAAGAAATGGAGTCGCCCGGAGGCAACAAAACAAACAGGGGCAATGCCCCAATGAAGGCACCATCACTGTACAGTGGTGACTGGTGGATTTTAAAAGTGGTGTGGCTTTTGTTTTTAGATAGGAGTTTAATGCACGAGCATGTACGAACTGAGAATGAAGGGTGTGGTAGGATTCTCCCCCAGTAAGAAAAGTTTGGAAAAAATGGATTCAAATGATTAATTTGACAACATACATTTGTAGTACTTCACTACCTAGAGGCTTATAATCACTCCTCGAGTGTCTGCCCCAATCCCTCCAACAATAGAATCATCCCAGATCTCTCTACATAATGAAGTCGCCATCCTGGCCTAAGTGTCCCAAGAGTAAGTCGATGCTACACACAAGTCCTCCCATCAATCGATCCACAGATTCATTCATCCAGGGCTAATTACACTCCAGTGACAGTAAGAGAGAACATTATCCACTCTGTGGTGAACTGACGACTGTCAACATCACACCATTCCATCTGCAGGGGTGTCTTAGTTATTGAGGCCTGCTGTAGCAACAGAGCATGGGATGCTCACGTTTCATGCTCGTCTACAGCTACCTCAATGGACAGTGCATCAGAGTTCTTTTGTTTTGTTCTGATTGCCACAGACAATTCTTCATTCATTTATACTTTCACCTATCCCCTCATTCGGTTATTTCCTCAAAAGTTCCTCCAACATACACACACACTCTAATCCCGTAATGTAAGTTATCAGACTTTACAAAACATTGTCTTAACACGATGCAGTCTACAGAACCTTTCTGCACAAACAGTTTATTTATTGAAATCGCTTATCAACTTTCTCTAACAGAAGCTATGCTCAAATAACACATGTGCTTACAGTGCCTTTCAATGAGAGACATCATGAGGCACATGAGGTGCCTTTATGCCTTAAATGTTTGATTATGAGATGTGATAAGGCACCTGATGCAGTTCTGTCCCTTTCCTTGTGCATTTAGACTTTGTGATATCAATGCACAGTAGGCTGCTCTGTCTCTTCCCTTTGAAAGATGACATCCTGTTGGATCCAACTCCAAGCAGAAGTCAGCGGCAGAGGAACATTCTAGTCTAAAAAACCCTATTATTCATGTGAATTTTTAGAGATGCAGCAATGTGTACAGATACGCCTTTTAGAGTTGGGTTGTTTAAAGTCTTAATTAATACATGGGATACTTCTCTGACACCTTTCTGTGCTTTTAGAATATTATGCTTGAAGGTGAGATGTGATATAATGAATGTGAGTATACTCTGTGCCTGTCTGTGTAGTGTAGTTCCTATATTCCCAATAGGCTCTGCGCATTGGAATAACATAAACGGTAGTTTAGACGTAGGACTGAGGTCGACTAGGTCTCTACTGAATATGTTAGACTTAATTAGGTATGCCAGCTAGCTCAGAGGTCACTAGAAACTTTCTCGAATGAACAGGGAGGAGTTAACTTCCCTGATTAGACAAGAAGGGATTAGTTTCTGACAACCTCATAAACATGACAACTTTGCTCCCTCCAAAATAAGGAGTATATCTCCAGAGTCGTGTGAAAACAATAGATAGCTATTTCACTCAGTCAATCGTGCATGCTTAGTTTCATCAGAGTGCAGAAAAATAGAGAGGCGGGCGTTTTCAGTAAAAGTTGTTATTTATTGAGCTGTCTTCTTTCTCATGCAAGAGAAATGAATTGCCACAATTGCAACACTTATCATAAAGTAAAGTGCGTACAGTAAAAGGAGTATTATGAAATAATTCTGTAAAAGCATTGTTATGGTTTCAAAGCCATATGATACTTAAAACGGATAAAATATATACAATACATACAATGATAAAAGTTGACTAAACGTACTCAACTGGTGCTTCTAAAATACGCCTACCCCGGTGTACCTAACCTAAGCCTAGTACGTGGGAAGGAGTAAGTGAGCTGCAGTTTAAGTTAAGTTAGTTTTGCCAAGAATCTGAGTCAAGAATTCTCTAAGGATCTAATCAGCTCCGTACCTTGGTTTTAGAATGAAGGAGGTCTTGTATCTCGTTCTCAGGACTCGATCTTCCAGTAACCCGCAAGGGTGACTGGAAACACTGGAGCTGGATTTTCTCGGCAGGAGAAAAGACAGCGTCTCTCTCATTGCGTCAGATGGGAGGGTCGGCTTCCTTCGGCACTCACATCAGCTGAGCTTTGGGTAAGTAGATAGCCGCTCTGCTCCAAACCACCGTGTGTTGCTTAAGGCAAATGCTGGTATATTTATACCTGGAAGGTGCCGTGTTTGACGTAAGGTTGGACATAAGACGTCACTAAGAACTGTCACTAAGAACTGGCAGTTCTTATAGGACTCTCAGGAGTTCTAGGACAAATCAAAACAAAAGCAGGGGGAATTCCCGGGCTGCTGGAGGTTTGGTTTGTTTAAAGAACGCGTTGTACTTTCTAGGAGTCTAGGGAAGTAGCCTTGCCGTATTTGGACTGCATTGGCTATGACTAAATATGGATATGATTCTTATGCCTTTATAAAGATATGATTTGGACTCTCAGGAGTTCTAGGACAAATCAAAACAAAAGCAGGGGGAATTCCCGGGCTGCTGGAGGTTTGGTTTGTTTAAAGAACGTGTTGTACTTTCTAGGAGTCTAGAGAAGTAGCCTTGCCGTATTTGGACTGCATTGGCTATGACTAAATATGGATATGATTCTTATGCCTTTAGAAGGATATGATTTGTTATAACCACATAAGGGCATAAATCGGGAATATTTAATTAGGGTCCTAGATACGTTCACAACATCTGTACAGTTATATTGTCTAATTATGTGTTTGTGTCTCCTTCTCGTCCCTATTGGTGAGAAGGTCGTACTGTATGCAGTGATGTAATAATGCAAGTGCGGTTCTTCGGTCCACTTTGGTCTGCTGTTGCATAGCAGAGTGACACCATCTCACAAACCTCATGCATGGAAACAAGCGTTCTCCATTGCATTATTCAGACTATGCCTGGGTCTTACACGAACCGCCAATAAGCAGTTGACATGACGGGGGCGATGCACATTAGATGCTTCAATCAGTAAGATAGGCATGACCGATGACCCTTTTAGATACTGTAGAGTTCTAATGTATGTCATCTTAGAATGTGAGGCTGTCATGGGGAGAATGTTGAGAGAGGTACACGGAGCCGGTGAAGATGGTTGCTCTGCTGCTGGCTCCTGTTGGTGAATGTTTAAGATGTCTTTCTTCCCTACAATAAATCTTCTCATCGGATCCACTTTGTCTGCCTCGTTACTACAGATACCACATAAGAGTGAGATTCCTATCCCAGGTAAGAGGGCTGGGCACTAGGAGTGAGAGGCCAATCACTGCAATGTCCTTCACCAGGTCTTAAGCTGGGATAAATGCAATAAAGCAACTAGAGTCTCTCCTCTCGTCTAGGGGTGACAGGAGTGAAAAGCAATAAATTACTCTGGAGGACAGTGGCGTTGGCTAGCTGCCATATCCCTACTGCACACAAGGAATGTGCCTCTTTAAAAAATACCTAATTTTCACACTAAACATGGCTATGTTTTGAAAGTATTGGACTCTGGTACCACTGTACCTGCTGCCCCATTGAAATCTGGAGTAAATGATCAAATGTGCACTCTCTGTCTCATGAAAAGAAAGAGAATGATTTCTGTAAGTGCCTAAGATCAAGTCACAAGAACTCTGGTCACAATAGATTTTGAAGGCCAGTGGTCTAAGAACACTGGCCTTCTAAATCTACTATTATTACCTTCTAGCCCGCCGTAGAGGGTTATACCGGCTATTAAAGGCCCTCTCCAGCTTTAAAGGCCCGAGCCGAAGGCGAGGGCCTTTAACAAGGGAGAGGGACTTTAATAGCCGGTATACCCCAACTACGAAGGGCTATAAGGCTATTAGAACATTCTGCCACTAAGGGCAGAATGTTCTAACAAAAAAAAAAGCCTTATGGAAGCGTGAGGGGATTGGAATCCCCTCAGGCTCCCTGAAGCCTTTGTTCACAGCCAGAGCTATGAACAAAGAAACATTGGAATGTTGGAGCTCCAGGCTTATACCAGCCATTATAAGCCCGGAGCACTCCATTGTTTTCTACGGAGCTCCCAACATTCCAATGTTCTAATATAGCCTTATAGCCCGCCCTATCGGCTATACCGGCTATTAAAGGCCCGCTGAATCCTTTAAGGCCCGAGCCGAAGGCAAGGGACTTTAACGAGACAGCAAGACTTTAATAGCCGGTATAGCCCTGCTACGAAGGGCTACAAGGCTATTAGAACATTCTGGCACTAGAGGGCAGAATGTTCTAACAAATTAAACAAAGGGTTCTCGAAGCTCGAGGGGATATAAATCCCCTCGAGCTTCGAGAAGCCTTTGAAGAACATTAGAATGTTGCTCTGCTGGCCTTTACCGGCCTGTAGAAGCAGGGAGCACTCCATTGTCTACAATGGAGCTCCCAACATTCCAATGTTGTAATATTTCTTATCTGACTTCTGTTTCTTCATATTTGACTGTGCTGAGTGTGACCCAACCTCACTCCACATGCTATTGCTGTTTCAGTCATACACGTCTGCTAGTGCATATTTAATACGTTCTTAGGTTTAGGTCCTGCACTGAGCCCAATCAGCCGCATCTCGTTCAATGAGGAAACCGTACAGCACAACGTTTTCCATGTACTGCTGGTTTGTAGTGCTGCTGTGCTGTAACCCACGAACAAAGGAATGTAATCCACAATACATAGCCATTACAATACAACACAATCTTGGTTTAACTTGCATGACTCTAAAGCACACTGCTTAGTTTCCAGTCAGCCTTTTCTTTCCTCAGAAAGGCCTCTCCTGTCTAGCCCTCACAACCCTGGCCCAGCATGAGGCTGCTCGAGTCGGCAGCTCACACACCCCCCAGCATGGGATCTCACCTTTGTTACGGCTAGAAATGCAAGAACACCAGGAGAAAGGAGAGATGTGTGCGTCCATCGTCAGCCCCTAACTAAATATTGACAAGGAGTTATTTAATGCTCACTGTTGGCAGCCAGGGGCTGGGACCCAGAAGGGAAGCTCGGCCAGCAGTCTACCTACTACAAAGAGGTAAAAGATTGCAAATGGGGGGCGTGGCCAAGATGGCGACGGAGTGAGACGCTCTTTCGAGTCCCTCCGGCGCCGAACCCATCTTAGCTTTGTTTAGCATAGTTTGCGGCGGGCTATCTGCCTCCCAGAGGCCAGCGGTGGACCCCAGAGCGGAGGGGTAGAGTCCGGTGCTGCCGGCGGGATCGGAGGTCGCCTGGAGCGGTCGGTGGAGCAGCGGCGGACTGCGGCCCTGTGAGCCTCGGCCTTGTGTGGAAGAGGGGCCGGACCTCCTGCTCTGCGGCGGCGCGGAGAAGACACCAGCGGAGAGCCTCGACGGACTCGGGGCTCTCGGCTCCCGTCCTGCCGCTTGCCGGAGCTTGCGCACACCTCAGGGGAGGAACGGGTGCATTGGGAGCCCCACGAAAGCCGGAGGACAAGCGCCGGTGGGACAAACCGGCTGGAACCAGCGAGCGTGGCGGCCGCGGTGCTGCTCCCACGTCGCCTCTGCTTGCCCTCTTGAATGGGCTGCCCAGCCGGAATTACTCACTCGACAGGGTCATGTTGTTGCCCCCTGGACAGCGTGGTTGAGGTGAGCGATGCCCTCTGGCTGGCGGGGGCATAGGGGGGAACTGCGGAGATTTGGCGCTCCGAGGCCCAGAGATCCCCGGCCTGTGGTGACTGAGGGGCCCGGGCTCCCTGATTCGAGGTGGCGGTGAGGACCCGTTGAAGGGGGGCCGCGGGGGACTAAACGCTTGGCATCCTGCTATCTCGGGCTGACGCCTGCGGGGGAGCTGCACGGGGAGCCGACTGGACAATTGGGGGCTGCAACTTCGAAGGGCCGGAATCAGCAAGCACAGTACTTACTCACTTCACTCCCCCCAGTCTCTGACTTGACCGGGTGATTGGAGCAGCCTTGCACCACTCCTGGATCTCCCTGCATGAGCTGAACTTGGGGGCCCATGGCAGTCGACCCCCCATTTGGGAGCAGCAGGTGGACGGACGGAGACGTCGCACAGGTACCTCCTGGGGCGAGGGTCCTAGCGGTAATCCCTGGAGGGGAGAAAGGAGATTTGACCCCCGATAGAGCTGGCTGGTGGGGGTGCTTTACGGACTGCTGTCTCAACGGGGGCGACGGGGTGCAGGCAACCGCATTGACGCCCTTTGGCCACTGGACGTGCACGGTCGCCCTGCCTTCCCGCCGAAGCGGGAATCCCACGATGTCCAACACGCTGCGCAAAGGGAGGCCTGGGAAAGATGGCGCATCAAAATCTTCTCAGCAGCCGGCTTCTGCCGGAGCCAGTGGGTCGTCCAAGCAATCGGATGATGAGGTCCCTGCTACCAAGGCCTTTATGACTGAGCTCTTCACCTCTATTAAAGAGGACATCTCAGAGCTTCGCCCTCAATTGGCATCGGACCTCCGGGAAGTGCGGAGAGATGTAGATGGCATTGGAGAACGTGTGGCGACGCTGGAGGATCATGACTTGAGCGTGGCGAACGATGTCCACCAGTTACAGCAAGACGTCATCCGGCTCACGGAACAAAATTTGGACCTCCAGGCCCACTCGGAAGACCTGGAGAACCGTTCCCGGCGGAACAACATCCGCATCCGTGCGGTGCCGTGGGACAGAGAGGCAGGGGACTTGCGTGGATATGTCCAGGTGCTATTCCTGCAGATTCTGGACGAGGAGGATATACAGTACATCAGAATGGATAGAGTCCATAGAGTCGGTCTGCCCAGGCGAGGAGGGGGGCCCCCTCCAGATATTCTCGTTTGTGTACACGACTTCCAATTAAAGGAACGCATCCTGCGGAAGGCTAGAGCCCTCCCATCTTTGCAGTTCAGGGAACACCGTCCGCCACTTTACGAGGATCTGGCAGCATCGACACTCCAGAAGAGACGGGAGTTCCGTCCGGTGACCTCCTTTCTGCGGGAACGCAACATCTCCTACTCGTGGGGTCATCCCTTCCGCATCATATGTCGATGGCAAAACAGACTGGCGCAGATTCGCTCTCTTCAGGCGGCGAAAGATCTTTTGGGCCTGGATGACGTCGCCCCATCGCAGGAGGCGAACATCTCACCATCGCGGAGGCGTCGTCGGTCCTCCACCTGGCACAGATTGGGTCCGTCCCCGGACCGAAGACGGCCAGATCGTACTGCTAGCTTGCAGGAAAGGGGAGATGCGGTAGCATCGGTGGCCTCAGCAACGTTGGCAGATTCCCAACAAAGTTCTGGAGCGGCATGATCCTTGAACCGCTGGTGGTTTGGTGCCGGAGGGGCACAGGATCTCAGGTCCCGTGGGTTTGGTTGGACTTTTGGAGACGACACCCCGGACCGTGGCCCTGGGGGACGCAGCGTTGGTCCCCCAACCCCAGTCTAGGGGGGCCCTTACGGACTATGGTATACTGGAACTGCTAAGTACAATGTTCAGGTTCAGTGCACTGTTATTTTTTCTTGTTCTCCTGTTTGCAGGGTGGGTGGGGGGTGGGGCACCTTGGGGGTGGACGGCGCGGGGGGGCGTTGGGGCTCGGGGTGGGGGGGAGGGGGTGGTGGCGACCAATGGATGTTTGGGGTGTGTGTTGTTCCCTCTGGAGGATTGCTGAGCGGGCCTTTGTTGAAGGTGCTTTTGTTCAGGTGATATCCATGACCTTTGCTCTGCTAGGGATCCTATGCGTACTACTGAGTGTCTGGACTTTCGGGGCCCTTGGAGCTTGGGGCCTGTGGTGGGAGAGGAGGGGTGGGAGTTGGGCGGAGGTACTCAAGGGTGGGACTGGACCTTGGAGGGAGGCATGGACGTTGGGGAGAGTCAGGGGGCGGGACCAGGTCATCCTAACGAGCACACAGCACTGGGGATTTGTGACTCATTATGCCTGTTAGTGTTGGCACTTGGAATGTGCCAACATTAACAGGCATCATCTTGATGTGGTGGGCCTCCAGGAGAGTCATCTAGCTAGGAAAGACGAATTTAGGCTCCGGCACAGACACTTCCCTCTCATCTATAGGGCGTCTGTGTCCACCAAGCATAGGGGGGTGGCTCTCCTGTTTCGGGCGTCCTTTCACTTTCAACCTGTGGGGGTGAGTGGAGATAAGGAGGGCCGTTGGCTGATGGTGAAGGGGTCGTTGTATGGTCGATTGTGTACCTTTGTGGTGGTGTATGCTCCCAATGCTAGACAGAATAGCTTTCTACAAGAATTGTTGGACAGGGTGGGGGACTTTGTGGAGGGGCATTTGTTCCTTTTGGGGGACTTTAACATGGTGTGGGACAAAGACCTGGATAGCTCATGTGCACAGAGGGCGGAGGCTGGGGTCTTCTCCAATTAAAAGCAGCGACAGGTGGGTGATCTGAGGTTGATTGATGGCTGGCGTTTGTTGCATCCCCAGACCAGGGATTACACCTTCTTCTCACACGTCCATCGCTCCTACTCTCGCATAGACCATATCTTCGTGAGCCAGGCTCTTAGAGGCGATGTCCGTGTCTCCAGCGTCTTTCCACTTTCCGTGCCGGATCATAACCTGGTGGTTCTCGGGTTACACTGGTCGGTGGGGGTGGGGGGCGGTTGGCGGAAGTGGTACTTTCTGGCAGCACTGGTAAGGGATGATGTCTCCTGCAAGTAGCTGTGGAAGGCCATTGGGGAATTCCTGGCTCTTAACCCGCCGTCAGACACCTCAGTGTACAACACCTGGGACGCCTGCAAGGCCTCGCTCCGGGGCACCTGCTTGGGCCTCAATGCGAACCTCAACAAATTAAGGAGGAAGGAGCGTGAGGACCTGGAGGCGGAACTCGCTGTATTGGAACAGGCGCACAAATCAAATCCGTCTAGAGTGACCCTCCGACCTCTAACTGCGGTGCGGGGGAAGCTGAGGGCCCACTACAACAATCGGGCGGAATTCACTCTCTTGCGTCTGCCGTGTGTCTCCTACTCACAGGGGAACAAGGTGGGGCGGCACTTGGCCCGGCAACTCCGGGACAAGAGGGAGAGGGACTACATTGGGGGGATTCAGGACCCGACGGGGTCCGTGCAGCACCGGGATGCTGACAAGGCGAATATCTTTGGCCGCTTTTATGCCGAATCTGCGTTCTTAGACGGCCTCCCTATACCACAAGTCTCCAAAGAATGGAATGAGTTGCTGTCTGCCCCTATCTCCAGGGAGGAGGTGCTGGACGCTATCAAGGCTCTGAAGCTCCACAAAGCTCCGGGCCCAGATGGCTACACTGCCCTGTTTTATAAAACGTTTGCGTTGGAGCTGTGCGATTGTCTGGTTTCCCTTTTTAACGAGATGGCAATCGACGGGCGGACCTCTGGGACCATGGCCGAGGCCATGATTACCGTTCTTCCCAAACCGGGGAAGAACCTCACCAAGTGCTCGTCGTATCGCCCGATAGCTCTCCTCAATCTGGATGCTAAACTGTATTCCTCTATCATCGCGAGTAGGCTCCAGGACTTGATGCCCGCCCTCATTCATCCAGACCAGTCCGGATTCATAAAGGGGCGACAAACTCACGACAACTTGAGATGGGTGATCCATCTGATAGAAAAGGCCAACAGGTTTCGTATATCGGCTGTGCTGGTGGGGCTCGACGCGGAAAAAGCCTTTGACCGCGTCGACTGGGGATTCTTATATCGTACCCTGGAAGCCTTTGGTTTCTCTCCCCATTTCATAAAAATGATCAGTGCCAATTACAGCAATCCCACTTCCAGGGTGATGGTCAACGGGCATAGATCCGCCTGCTTCCCTCACTCGCGCGGGACGAGACAGGGGTGCCCTCTCTCCCCACTCCTCTTTGCTTTAAGTATCGAACCTTTGGCCCTCGCAATCCGGGAGAAGGAACAAATCAAAGGTCTTCCCTTTACGGGTGAGCAGCACAAGATTTCCCTATTCGCGGATGATGTGCTGCTGTCGGTGGGGGACCCGGCCCAATCACTGCCTCACATTCAAACGGTGCTCTTTGACTTTGAGATGGTGGCTGGGTTCAAGGTCAACTTTGAAAAATCGTACATACTGAACCTGACTCTTCCCCCCGCGGAGGTGGACCGGGTGCGCGCGCTTACGCCCCTATCATGGTCATCTGCCTCTCTGCTGTATCTGGGCATCCGGCTGACACCTTCCCTGGGCTCGTTATTCTCGGCTAACTTCCCCCCAATGCTAACGGCAGTACGCGCTGAGCTGGAGAAATGGAAGCCAAAATATATTTTGTGGCTGGGTAGGGTCCATGCTATCAAGATGGTCCTCCTTCCTAAGTTTTTGTATCTGTTTCAGGCTCTACCTATACTGGTGGAGTTGGATTTTTTTCGCCGCCTTAAGACTTTGATGCTGAAGTTTGTGTGGCAGGGAGGCCGGGCACGACTCTCGTTTGCGACGATGAGGCGACCGCGGAGGGAGGGAGGGGTGGGGTTTCCAGACATGCACCTGTATTATAAAGCC
This sequence comes from Lissotriton vulgaris, assembly GCF_964263255.1. Taxonomy (NCBI): domain Eukaryota; kingdom Metazoa; phylum Chordata; class Amphibia; order Caudata; family Salamandridae; genus Lissotriton; species Lissotriton vulgaris. The sequence continues at coordinate 862,563,785 of NC_141687.1, read as the reverse complement.
GCGCAGTTGAGGGTACTGGTAGAGTGGTCCCAGCAGCTTTCAGAGAAACACTGGCTACATATGGATCGAAGTGTGGCCGGGAGATCCATTTGGGACTTGGCCTGGAAGCCTAAGGTTGACCGACCCAGGAATGCGTATATCAGCACTCCCACCAGCACGGTCCTGAAAGTCTGGGACACGGTCAGTGGCGACGACCGCTGGACCACATTCCCGTCCCCGTTTACGCCTATTCACTTTAACCTGGCATTCCCTCCGGCTCTGAATGAGGGACTTTTTGGTCTGTGGAGAGAGGGAGGATGTAGAGCCCTCACCCACTTGTTCCATGGTACAACGCCTCTCACCTTTCAAAATTGTATGCAAGATTATGGTGTTCCACCCACTGAACGCTTCCGCCACATTCAGCTCCTGCATTGGGCAACATTGGCGGGAGAAGTAGACGCCGCCACAAGACCATTGACGACGTTTAAGGCCTTTATCCTTCGCACGTCCACTATGAAAGGGACGATCTCCTTCCTGTATGGATTGCTGCTCGACACAGTGGTATCCCCTCGTCCTCGCCACATGGAACATTGGGAGGCCACCCTAGGTAGGGACATCTTTGACTGCGAATGGAAGAGCCTCTGGCAGGATGTGGCGACGCATAATCATTCGATAGACCTTAGAGAAGCTCATTTGAAGCTCATGTTCGATTGGTACCTCTACCCATCCAAGCTGCATCGGATATTCCCAACCACCTCAGACAGGCGCTGGAGGGGTTGCGGTATGTTGGGAGACTTCCGCCATATCTGGTGGGATTGCCCTACCATCTGGCCGTTCTGGTCTGAGATTTTGTCCCACATCAAGGATGTAGTGGGTTATCCGATTCCGGAGTCGATGGATTATATTCTGTTGGGGCTTCGGGATCCGATGTTGGAACACCAGACTAAGGCCGACAAACGTATTATATGGCTGTGCTTGGGAGCGGCCAAGTTAACACTAGCGGCTGCCTGGAAGAAACCGACTGCCCCGGCTATTTCACTGTGGCACGCAAGGCTATGGCGACTACTGAGCATGGGGAGAATGTCAGATATATTCTTGGGTAACTTTAAAAATGTCTTGTTCCGCTCGTGTCCTCTGGTCCGATTTTTGTCTCGAGCTCTCCGATCTGCGGTTTGCCCCTCCGCACTTCGTGCTCTTCACCTCTTCCAAATTTAACCAGCTGGTCTGTATGAGAGCCTAATATGAATGAGTGAATGGTCGCCACCGCAGGGGAGGGGGGAGGAGGGGGGGCTGCGGGTGGGGTAGTTAGTTCCTCTTTGTTGCGACACTACTTAGCTTATGGAGACGGACTATATTGACTTCTTATGCAGCTGTGTCCCCCAGTCGGGGTTGTCACCTCTCATGGCAAGCTTACGGACCATTCGTGAAGGGGTTTGAGCCTACTTCTCCTGCTGCATCTGGCGAACATTGACTCTTGAACTTGCATTAACGTTCATATGTGCTATCTCCCCTTGCCTCTTTTGTGGAAGCGTTCTCCAGCACCCACTGTGTGGGGTTATTTGGTGGCTTGTCGCCTGTAATTTTTCCTTTTTCTCCTTCTTTCTTCTTTCTTGTTCTTCCTCCTTCTCACATTCCTACTTAGGAAAAAATAAATAATAATTTTATTAAAAAAAAAAAGATTGCAAATGGCTGGTCTGGCACAGGTAGATTAAATCAGTGCCCATTCCTTTCCTGCTCATTGTTCCAACCGGTCCTCAGCCCACAACAGCAAACTCCAGTCGGAAAACAATACCAGTGTGAACAAGGGCATTTCCGACGGGCACTGGCAAATTCCAGAAATGGACACTGCAATCTTCTGACTTCCAATAAGAAAAGATAGAGACAAAGGCCTCAAAAGTGACATAGTAACTAGAACTTCCAAACTTCACGCCCTGACAAAATAAACGCTGAAATTTGAATCAACCTGGTACCAGCTTTAATTAACCTGGAAGGGGGCTGCTGGACTCCCCCTTCAAGCCCCTGTATTGCATGACAAAGGCTGAGGACACAGACACCACAACCACTTCAACATATTGTACCCCTCGACCAGCCCCACGCTGGCCATTTTGCTTAATGCATCACTGCTCTGGTTTATAGTTCTGGGGAGAGAGAGATCGCGCACAGCCAGTGCATATGCAGGAGGTCATCACTCCAACCAGGGTCAGATTGGTAAGGTGGGTACTCGGGCAATGGTTGAAGGGCCGGTATCTGAATTCCAGCTGTGGGCTGCTTTTTTGGGCAACCTGGGGGCAGATTTGGGCAGTGTCTGTGTTGTTCATATGCCTCTCTTTTATCAACGGCAGAGGTGTCACTTCCATTCACTTGCTGGGCTGGCCCCTTCATGTATGCATATTGAGCGGGGGAAGAGGGCCTGAGCAGAAGTGGCCTCACTTGTTTTCAGTTGTGTTTCACCAGTGAGAAATAAGCCGTGCATTTTTAAAAATCTAAGTAAGGTTAAGAAAACATGCCTCTGTCAGAGCCTCCCCACTTCTTTTTATAAAACTTCGCCATAGCAGTGCTTTGTAGAAAGGCAATATGAAAATGTGGGCCACTTTCTTTTAGCGTGCCCAGGGCAATTTTGTATTCCGATTCAACCCTGAATCCAACCCCTCCCTCTCCAAAAAACACAGATTCAGTCCACTGTCTCACCAAGCAGCATCTGAAATGTATTTCCAGCTGCTCGGTGCTCCTTTTAGTCCTTTTGTTTGTCTGCAGGGGTGGTAGGCAACCCCATTCACACTCATCAACAATAGCCATCCCTGTCGTAGCTGTTAATGTGCAGCAGATGTCGTGGCACTGAGGTACAGGTGTGTGAGGGGACTCTGGCTCCTAATTATGACTCTATTTTGCTACTTCAGTGTTCCTGGAGGAGACATCATTTCCCAATAGTGGCTCTTTACCTGGCTGGTGGGTAAATAGTGAATTTTCTCTGGTATTTATACCTGGGGTGTGCCAGAGAGAGTGGAAATGTGTGCACACTGTTGGGATTAATGTTCGGATTGTTTTTAACTTTTTGTAAATAATACAATTGCAGCTTTGCACATACTGCATAATACTTGCTCTTTGCTGACAGCGTTACGATCCCGGTCCACCACGGTCTTTAGGGCAGCTTGGGTGGAGGGACGTAGCTCCTCCTCCCAGTCGCGCCACTTCCGGGGGAGAGTTCATTTAATCTCTGAAGGGCTGCTCGCCACTTGAAGTTAGACCTGCGGTGCGCTCAAGAGAGTGGAAAGGTGTGCGCGCTGTTGGGATTATTTTTAACTTTGTAAAAATAATACAATTGCCGCTTTGCACATACTGTGTATTACTTGCTCTTTGCTGACTGCGCTACGATCCCCGGTCCACCACAGTCTTTAGGGCCGCTTGAGTGGAGTGATATAGCTCCACCTCCCGGTCGCGCCACTTCCGGGGGAGAGTTCATTTAATCTTGGAAGGGCTGCTCGTCACTTAAAGTTAGACCTGCGGTGCCCCCAAGAGAGTGGAATGGTGTGCGTGCTGTTGGGATTGTTTTTAACTTTTTCAAAATAATACAATTGCAGCTTTGCACATACTGCGTATTTCTTGCTCTTTGCTGACAGCGCTGCGATCCCCCATCCACCACGGTCTTTAGGGCCGCTTGAGTGGAGGGATGTAGCTCCTCCTCCCCGTCGCGCCACTTCCGGGGGAGAGTTCATTTAATCTCAGAAGGGCTGCTCGCCACTTAAAGTTAGACCTGCGGTGCGCCCGAGAGAGTGGAAAAGTGCGCACGCTGTTGGGATTTTTTAAAACTTTTTAAAAATAATACAATTGTCGCTTTGCACATACTGCGTATTACTTACTCTTTGCTGACAGCGCTACAATTCCCTGTCCACCATGGTCTTTAGGGCCGCTTGAGTGGAGGGACGTAGCTCCTCCTAGTCGCTCCACTTCCAGTAGGACAGTAGATAACTGTCATGTGATGCTGGCCGCGCAGAGGCTGCGTGCAGCGGGCACGCCGATGGTGCGCCAAAGGCAAGCCCGTCTGCGCCCGTCAGCATCCCGTCAGCGGCCAGGGCCAGACACGCTGCCCGTTGCGCCACAAAAACTAAAACGAGGATTGTCTGGTCCAGAGAAAAGCTCATGTCTTTAGATACTAAGATCTGCACTGGAAGGTCAATCATCGACCTTAGCACAAACACAATCCTCACCCCCTGCTCACATTGCAGATAGGCCCCCAAAACCATGATTGAGTTTTCGGCTAATAGCAGTAGGGCACAGCTCTTAGTTGCAGACCGCAAACATTCAGCCACTTTTAAAGCAGGCATAATCAACTGTAGATCACTGGTCAAGCATGCGACGGACATATGGATGCTATTGAAAAAGGGCATTTGGGATGCCATATTTTTGACTGATAACAAGAAGAAATGCCTAAACTGATACACTTGTCACAACATTAATTCAAAACTCATTTCCACTGGAGCTTTGCTAGCTGTTTAATCATTTTAAATAGAAAAAATGCAATACAAAAATTCATGGTAAATTACATACATTAAGGCAAAAGTAAATTGAACACAACACAATAGAGAGATAATAATATAAACACATTTACACTAATCAGACATATCACAGTCATTCAATTTACATGCATCCACTCATACAAGACATGACACACCCTAAAGTCACGGATGTGCAAGTGTGAAAAAATATAGACACAACGATAGAATTGCTCTGTGAATCAAACAATTATTGTAAACCGATATTTTTCAAGGAAAAAGTATACTCAGAAATTATAGTATCAGTAAAGGTTTTCAACACAGTTTTAGTAGTAGTATATACAATACAACTCGAGTGAGGTGTCACTCAACACTTGAGTTTACATTAGAGCAATTCCTGAGACAGAGGCCTACGCGTTTCTAATCCCAACAGATCACATAAGGGATTCTCCTCAGGGCCAGCGAGTTTCTATCTGGTATGTGAGGCGTATTTGAAGTGTAGCATGACAGAGTTCTCTCAGCGAAAATGGAGAATCCACGGCGGAGTCATCTATCTATTTTTAATTCAAGGCGGGGGACCGGAGGTTCTCTTTACAGGCAAAGCGCAGTTAAACGGGGCGGCGAGCAGCTTGTTTTATCGCGGAAATACGTAGTGATTCAGTCCGGTTCTATACTCGGGTCCACGGGACAACGTTTTATGATTTTACATCATGTGCAATGGAGGGTTTCTGATTTAGCGTGGTTCGAAGCACTTATCCAAAAGACATGCGCAGAAGCAAGGATTTTGGAGCTTGACAGATCACAGGCTAGATAATGATTTATACAAATCGAGGAAAAAGACGTCTCGGGCCGCCAAAGCCAACCGGAGTTCTCTTGCAGTGTCAATGGAGCACTGTTCACACGCGCAGACGCCGTGGAGAAATATTTTTGACTGAGACATGGCTCAAGGAAGATAATTTACCTGCCATTGCCTTTGCCATCCCTTCTGGGTTTAAAATTTGCTGCGCACATAGGGAGGGCTTAAAAAGAGGAGGCGGGATAGCGATCATATTTATAGAGTCCAGGGAGGCAGAAACTTCAATAATACCTAAAATAGGCACCTTGGAAGGCCTACATTTTTGCCTAAAGATCCGCCCCTCTACTGCACTCTCTGGATTACTTATCTACAGACCCCAGACTGTTCGTACGGTGCCATCTTAGACATATATGATAATATAGCACAGAAATCTTCAAACTTTGCTAACTAAATGGTACTGGGTGATTTTAACCTACATAGGGATAACTCCAACTGCACACAGGCCATTCAGCTAGAAGCCTCCCTTGCTGGAATCAACTTGGTTCAGCTAGTAAAACTTCCATCTCAAAAAGCAGGGCATACCCTGGACCTTGTGTTCACTAACCTTTCATCCATGGTTATGGAGGCACCGAGCCAGTTGACATGGTCAGATCACTATATGATCCCTTATTTGGTCGGTCTGGAGAAAGAAAGACAGCAGATCGGGTACTGCTTGGTGCGAAAAAGGAATTGGTAAAAACGAACTGCTGAAAAGTTAGGTCCTGTATTGCAGAGGAACCCTTCTCTTTGCACGTCTGACCCTAATGTAGATGCCTTGGCCGTCAATACGTGGATCTCTACGGCAATAGATATGTTGGCCCCACCTCGGCTCACAAAAGCGCGGAGGTCTATGCATCAGCCCCCTGGTTCTCTGAGGCCCTTAAAGTGGGTAAGAACAGATGTAAATACCTTGAACGCCAGTGGAGGACCAATTATGACGAGAGTGCTAAACCAATTTACAAGACAGCCCTTAAAGAGCTACGTAAAAGTGTAAAATCAGCCAGAAGAGAGTATATAGCTAATAGCATCAAGTCAGCAGAGAACTCGAGCGAGGAGCTTTTTAAGGTGGTGGATATGTTTCTTAAACCCCAAGCAGCACAAATGGAAGTTCCAGCCTCCCCCTCACTTTGTGAGAACATTGCAGACTTTTTGGACAATAAAGTACGCAGGATCTATAATACTTTCAGGGGAAATGATGCTACAATGAATTCCAACAGGTCAAGAGGTAATGATCTACAAGCCGGTTTCTGTGATTTCAACCCTATCACTTTGCAAGAGGGGTTGTCCTTGATTCTTAGCTGCAAATCGGGCTCCCCTGAGGACCCTTGCTCCTCTAAACTCTGGAATATAGTGGCCCAGTGGATAGTCAAGAATTTGGTTAATCTCTGGAACTCCTCCCTAATTACGGGTATCTTCCCTGAGCTGTGAAAACATGCAACAGTGTTACCCCTTAAGAAAAATCCCAATGGAGCGCCGGAGGATCTGAGCAACTATCGCCCCATTTCCCTCCTGCCAGCCCCTGCTAAAATGTTGGAGAAGCGGGTGCAAAGACAGTTGTCCTCATTTGTAGAGGACTCTGGTATCCTGCGTGATATCCAATCAGGGTTTAGACCAGGCTTTAGCACCGAAACTGCCCTCTTGGAAGTTTCTGAATCTATAAAATCTTCTGTGGACACAGGGTCTTCTGCAATGCTGGTGCTACTAGATTTGTCCACCGCGTTTGACACGGTGGACCATGCAATACTACTGTCTAGACTCAAAGAGAGTGGCGTGGGGAGGATGGTGCTAAAATGACTGAACTTTTTTCTCTCCAACCGGACACAGCAAATCGATTTACAAAGATATAAATCCAAATCTAAGAAGATCTGGTGTGGAGTACCCCAGGGCTCAGCACTTAGCCTGCTCCTCTTCGATATTTACCTAGCACCTCTGTTCACTCTTCTCGCCAACTGGGGTGTGAAGGCGATATCTTACGCCGACAACATCCAGCTGGTGTTCTCCTTTAAAGAAAAGAAGGACAAAGCCCTAGAAAACTTTAAGGGTTGCCTGACAGACATATCCCTATGGATGTACAACAACAGGCTGAAGTTCAATGCTAGCAAAAAACGGAGTTACTATTTTTTGGGAACATCTGCCCTCTGCCTGCGCAGCTCTGGTGGCCACAGGAAATGGGCCCTCCACCTACCCCTGCAATTTCAGCAAAAAATCTACGGGTTAAATGGGAGATGGACCTCTCCATTTCAGCCCAGATTACGCAGGTGTCCTCGGCCTGTTTTGGGAAATTGAAAAGTCTACACAAATGTATCCACTTACTGCCTGAGGATTGCCGCCGTGTGGTTATACATGCCATGGTCACGGCAAGATTGGACTATGCCAATAGCCTATATGTACCTGTCTACCAGATTAAAAGGCTGCAAATAGTTGAAAATGCAGTGGCAAGAATGATAAGGAGAGTCCCCTACTGTCATCACATTTCGCCACACATTAAGAAACTCCATTGACTGCCCGTGGCTAGGAGAATAGAATTCAAGGCACTAACTCTTGCCTTCCGTTCTCTCCATGGCAATTGTCCAAACTATCTCAAGCTGCGATTGTGCAGCTATAAACAAAATAGCCCTCTAGATCTAGTGCCTTCTGAGCGTCCCGAGGGTCAAGAAAGCTTGTATTGGAGGAAAGTCAATAGTGACCGTGGCCTCAAAGCTTTGGAAAGATCTGGCCAACTTTTTGCGACAGATTAAGTCTGAACCTATTTTTACGAAAGCAGTGAAAACTTGGATTTTTAGCCTAGACCTTTAGAGTGCGTCTGGTTCATACCTGCCGATCTAGCGGTTTCATACCTTTTGTCTTTCTTCTAGTGCCGGGACACCTCTGTTTGAGGTAGCTGTTTGCGCTCTTATCACTTTTGTTATTATTATTATTTACTTGGCCACTGAATAAACAGTAGAAAATATTTACTATTTGGTAGGCGGCTTTGAAAATAGAAGGGAAACTTTACTATGTACCCAACCTCCTTTTAAATATTAGAAATTCTGAACTGTTTGGCCAGTGGTCGTGCAAATAGCAGAAAAACATCACTGTATACCCACCGCCAGCTAAATATTAGAAGTACTGCACTATTTGGCTGACGGCTGTTCAAATAGCAGTAAAGCTTTTCTATTTATCCGGCTACCAGCTAAATAATAGAGATTCTGCACTATTCGGCTGTTAGCTGTGCAAAAATAAGAACATCTTTGCTATTTACCCGAACACTGGCTAAATAATTGAGATACTGTACTGTTTGTACGGCAACTGTGTAAACAATAAGGAAACCTCACTATTTACCTGGCCACTGGCTAAATAGCAGAGGTTTTCCACTATTTGGCCAGCAGTCAAGCAAACAAAAAACCTTCATTTATTACTCAGCTGCTGGCAAAATAGCAGGCATGCATAATTAGGCCAGCAATCATGCAAATAGGACATAAACCTAAGTATTTATGAGGCTGCTTGATTATTAGCAGAGCTTATATATTATTTGACTATTAACCTTGCAAGTACCAAAGAAATGTTAGTATTTACCCGGAAGCTGGCAGAGGAATTTCACTTTTTAACCGGCTCATGTCTAAGCAGCTTAAATTTCATTCTATCATGCCCTATGCAGATTTTAACAGGTACTTACATCAGGTAGACATAACGTGAACACACTTTGCAACCATCTCTTTATGAAAGTTAGGGATCGGATGTATTATTTTGTGCATAAAAAGTTGTTGCAAATTCCACACATACTTTTTGCGAATTGAATAGCTTTTAGCAACCAGACCTATGATTTGTTCAGTAGGTTCACATACAGCTTTATCACAGGGAATTGTAGAACAATCTGGCTAATTAATATTCATTAGGCAGGTGCCAATGTGTGACCTTTTGTGATTGGCTGTAATCACAGGGGTGGTGGCCTGCAAGGGACAGCACACCACCATCTGCATTCAAAAATGGAAAGCATGTTTTTCCCCAAAGCAGCTTGTTCCTTAAAAAAATGTCTTTGAAATCATCTCCCCACTGATGCTGCCAATATAATTTCCAAAGGGAAAGGGGCCCTAAAGGAACACCATCTCCTTTGCAAATTAGTTGCCACCCCAACTCAGGGGTCATCAGCTTATTAATGGTTTGAGACAGAAATTATTTTCTGAACTAGAAAGGGGAGGGAGGACACCACTTTCATGAAGCCTCATATTTTAATTCTAAAATAATTGCAAAAGTACTTTTACTAACCAAAAGATTTGTCCAACTCATAAAAATGTTTTGTACATAATGATAAGCATTTTTATGGATCCAAACTCTGTGATTTTATGACACGAGGCCCATAGTGCTAAACAGGTTTGGAAACAGGCACTAACATAGAAGTTTAATGGTCTCAAAGGTTTGAATGTGTCCAAGTATTTTTGACAGCTAAGCCACAGAATGACACTCCATGTCACCATGGCCAAGGCATTGAGACTTATGAAGGCCTAAATGGAGCTGTCTGTGCTCCACAAATACTCCCACTCCTTTACATTTCCCTGGAGAATCGATTAATGATAACAGCGATTCGAACCTCTGCACCACTAGTTAAAACTGTTTACTTTTCTAAAACTATGTACTGACTCTTAGAAAGCCATAAGAATGTACCATGACCAAATATAGGATTACCAAAAGCCTCCATGTGAACAGAACGCCTCTTTTTATGCCGCAAATCAGTTCAATAAAACAAATCAGACTAAAATATCTGAAATGTAAAAGCAAAAACCTGAAGTGGAAATGCTGTATCCCGGTGAAATAGAGCCATTTGGTATTTATGGTGATTGTATTAATCAAAATAGAAACATCTGAATAGGGCCCTCATGAAGTGACCAACATTGTACAATTGGGATATTTCATTCCAATTTTATGACAGAAGGAAATAGAGCTATGGGTCTGATTTAGAGTTTTGAGGATAGAGTGAACTGCATCAATAAGCTGGAGGACAATATCGCTGCCATCCTGAGGGACCTCTGCCCAATAAATTTAGAGTTGTCCACTGGCCTTGTGGACACTTCCTATATCGACAGAAACTGCTGTCATGGCAGTTCCTGCCTATGCACAAAACAGTTGAAGGGCAGTACCATCAGACATGATGGCCGGCCATCAAATCTTTCCAATAGTTTTTTTTTAATAGAACAAACTCCGAAAACGGGTATTTATTTTTGAAACAAAATAAAACTAATGGGCACACATGCTGGGAGGTTTCTCCCAGGGTGGTGGGAGAGTCAATATTTGTTTCCTGTCCCATACAGCCAGGGCTTGCTCTAAATTGGGTAAAAGGCAAACCTCTGAAGGCCCAACCCTGTCTGGAGCCTCCATCTTCAGAGCCTTCTTAAGATCCTGAGCTTCCCTTTGCTGATTGCTTTAGCCCTTTGACCCCTTTGGTAGCCATTAACCATTTATTCTGATGTCAGCCATCTGAGATTCTCAAACCCTTTCTGCCACCCTTCACAGACCTCACTCATTTCCACCCATCCACTATTAAACTCTTCTGCCAGGGTTCAGTCCCTATGCCCTCAGATCTAACCTGTCTTAGATCTGTGTGAGCATCAAACAGATTCTGTCTTCTATCATTCAGAGTTCAGAATGTAACAGTCTTGGCTTTTTATTCACTTTGCATATTCTGCTTTTTCAGCAGATACTTACCAGTCCTTTAAGTGGGCTGATGAGGTGGAGTTTTCTAGGGGTTGACAGCATTAAAAGCATGAATAAGAACCATTTCCAAAAGGGCTATCCAAATATATGTAGCCTAGAATCCCACAGGTGTCATCCTGCTCCTGGTCTTCTTCCTTCTCTTCTGGGTCCTTCTGTGTCTTCAGGCATTAGTCCTCCGCCTAGTTCTGTTCCAAGCTCTCCTTTTCTGGGTTTCTCTGGTCCTCCCGATCCTCCTCCTGGCCCTGGTCCAACTGGTTGTGGCCAACCTGGTACTGGTTTCCTGAATTGTAGACTTTTCTGACCCTCTTAGCCCTTTTTCTTCCGGGTCTGAATCACGCCAGTCCTCTTGCCCTTGTGTCCTAATTATGTAACCCATAATTAAGAAGAAAATGGTCCTGGGTTGCTGGGGTTCCGGTTCAGGGAGGAACTGGCTTGGCAGTTCAGACTGGACTGTTCCCATGAGAAGATGGGTCAAGACTGATTTGCATTTGGCAGGATCCAAACTGAGGTGGTATAGTGAGCAAAAGAAGAATGGGTTGGATTACTACCCCTACCTTTTCCCAGTGGTTAGACTTATTGCAAGCATTCTCCCATCAACTTTTGTGTGTTTCGTGTACCGCCCTAAGTGGCATGGGTATGCACAGATGTGTGTCCCATGCTCACTGTGTCTCTGGAACCAAGCTGTTCCCAGCTAATGAGCCCATAACTAGGGTGAAAACAGTCCTGCGTTGATTGTGTTCTGGGTCAGGGAGGACCTGGTTTGGAAGGTCGGGCTGTACTGTTTCCATGAGGAGCATGGTCAAGACAGATTTGCATATGGCTGGAGCCAAACTGACGTCGCATGTTCAGCAGAACAGTGGGTTAGAGTGCTGCACCGAGCTATTGTCATTGGTTAGACTTATTGCAAGCGGCCTCCCATTACCTTTTGTGTGTTTGATTTACCTCCCTAAGTGCCATGAGTATGACCAGACTTTGTTCCAATGCTCACTGTATCACTGAAATCAAGCTGTACAAGGCTGATGAACCCATAACGAGCCTGAAACCCATCCTGGGTGCTTGTGTTCTGGTTCAGGAAGAACATGAGTTGGCAGTTCGGCAGGAATGTTTCGATGAGTATCAAGGTCAATACTGATCTGCATATGGCTGGATCAAAACTGAGATTGCATGGTGAACGAAAGAAAAATGGGTTGGAGTGCTACCCCAAGCGATTGCCAGTGGTTAAACTTATTGCAATCAGCCTCCCATCACCTTTTGTGTGTTTTGTGTACTCCCCTACATGGCATGGGTATGCCCAGGCATAGGCCCTGTGCTCACTGTGTTACAAGAGCCAATTTGTACCCCACAGATGATCCCGTAACTAGGGCAAAACTGGTCCTGGGTTGCTTGTGTTTCGGTTCAGGAAGGAGCTGGCTTGGTAGTCGGGCTGGACTGTTCCCATGAGAAGTAGGGTCAATCAATCAATCAATCAATCAGAGTACTTGTAAAGCACGCTACTTACCTGTGAGGGTCTCAAGGCGCTGGGGGTGCTGCTACTGTTCGAAGAGCCACGTCCTGAGGAGTCTTCTGAAGGTGAGTAGGTCTTGGGTCTGCTGTATGTGGGTAGGGAGGGTGTTTCAGGTTTTGGTGGTGAGGTAGGAGAAGGCGGGTGGGGGTGTGGAAGCTGAGTCTGCTGTTCAGGTTGACTGGTCCGGTGTTGTGGAGTGCTCTTTGTGCGTGGGTGAGGAGCTTGAAGGTGATCCTCTTGTCGACGGGGAGCCAGTGTAGGTCTCTCATGTGGGGGTTGATGTGGCTGCGGCGGGGGACATTGACAAGCAGTCGGACGGAGGCGTTCTGGATGCGTTGTAGTCGTCGTAGGTGTTTGGCTGGGATTCCGCCATAGAGTGCGTTGCCGTAGTCCAGTCTGCTGCTGACGAGGGACTGTGTCACTGTTCTTCTTGTTTCGGTCGGAATCCACTTGTAGATCCTGCGGAGCATGCGGAGGGTGTTGTACCAGGAGGAGGAGACGGCATTGACCTGCTTGGACATGGAGAGGGAGGAGTCGAGGATGAATCATAGGTTGTGTGCATGTTAGGTGGGTGTTGGTGCTGTTCCCAGTGTGGTCGGCCACCAGGAGTCGTCCCAGGCTGAGGGGGTCAAGACAGATTTGCATATGGCTGGATCCAAAATGAGGTGGCATGGTGAATACAAGAATGATGGGTTGGATTGCTAACCTGAGTTAATGCAAGTGGTTAGACTTATTGCAAACATCCTCCCATCACCTTTTCTGTGTCTCATCTACCGCTCTAAGTGGCAGAGGAATGCCCAACGGGGGTTCAATGCTCACTATGCCACAGGAACCAAGCTGTACCCACCTGATGAGCCCATAACTAGGGCATAACCGGTCCTGTGTTTTTGGTGTTCCGGTTCAGGGATGACCTGGCATGCTCACTGTGTCACTGAAATCAAGCTGTACCTAGCTGGTGAACCCAGAACTAGGGCAACACTGGTCGTGGTTCAGGGAGGACCTGGTTTGGCAGCTCGGGGTGGACTGTTTCCATGAGGATCAAGCTCAATACTGATTTGCATATGGCTGGATCAAATCTGACGTTGCAAAGTGAGCAAAAGAACAATGGGCTGGAGTTCTTCCCTGAGCAATTGCCAGTGGTTAGACTTATTGCAAGCAGCCTCCCACCACCTTTTATGTGTTTCATATACTGCCCTAAATGGCATGGGTATGCCCAGACATAGGTCCCATGGTCACTGTGTCTCTGGAACCAAGTTGTACCTGGCTGATGACCCCAAAACTAGGGCTAAACCGGTCCTAGATTTTTTGTGTTCAGGTTCAGGGATGTCCTGGCATGGCAGATCGGGCTGGACTGTTCCCATGAGGAGCAAGGTCAAGACAGATTTGCATGTGGGTGGATCCCAACTGCGGTGGCATGCTGACCAAAAGAATGATGGGTTGGATTGCTACCCTGAATTAATGCCCGTAGTTATACTTATTCCAAGCAGCCTCCCATCACATTTTCTGTGTCTCATGTACTGCCCTAAGTGGCAGGAGTATGCCCAGATGTGGGTCCCATTGTCACTGTGTCACAGAAACCAAGCTGTACCCGTCTGAAAGCAAATTGGTCTGCTTGTGACCACAAAAAGCCTTTGTACATGTGGCCCTTGATTATTTGGAATTACAGAATTATGCACAAACTCAAAATATGATTTACAAGATGTGCCATTGAATTCAGCTGATTTAGGTATATTTGCCAATCGCTCTGGTTTAAGAGAGATTGAAGGAAATTTGCATGCAAAATATGCTGTTCACATTAACGTACATTGCTGAAGGATCATATTTGGGCAATGTTTTTATCTGTACAAGTTGCTGAGCTGATTGCTCTTATTAGAGCCTGTTGGATTGCTCACACACAAAGTGCTACAATTTCAACTTATAGTCAGTACTCTTTTGGAGTTTAACGTTCAATCTTTTTATTACATTTTTCAAAACTAAACAGTGTTCAGTATTATATTGGATACTGACTATTGCATATTCAGCAACATTTCACATTATGGGTCCAGTGGCGCCTCCTCTGTTAAGGAGGAGGATCATCGCCTCAATGCTCAAGTGGAAAACTAAAATGAAAATAACATATAGTTAGGCATTCCTGTTTTCAATTTCTATTTTTGGTAAATTCTGGTGGGGTTTTTTCATTTTTTTCAATACCTTAAAAAACAGTGGTTATCAGTGGTTGCACATTTTCGCACCATTGAAAACAACAGAAAATGTGTTTTCCGGTGTTTATAAAATTTTTATTTAATTTTAATTATTGCTTGCTTTCTGCACTGATAGTGCAAGTGTATAGGAAGCGTGTGCACAGGGTATATGAGGACCAAATAAATGTTTACTGCACCAGAAAGGACTACCATGTCAATAGCATTCTTCATTAACTCTGAAAATTGTAAAGATGCTTTCAGCATACCATCTAGCAAGTGACAAGAATCAGGGAAGCACTTCAACTCAGGTATCGATTTTGACAGGCCATCATGCATTTTTTTCATCTACGTAGCTGCTTTACTGCAAATACAAACAATATCACTCCAATCTTTATTGAACTTGGTAGGAACCTTTTTTAGCAGCATTCCAAGTGACACTGTGTTCCATGTTTACCGAACGCCTGGTGTCATGTTCTTTTCACATATACTTATCGCTACATCTTGCACTGAATGTTTAAAGACTGGGGTGTTTGGCAATTCACTTACAATCAATACTGACTCACTAGAAAAAGGGGCTGATATATCAAAGGATTTCACCCATTCTCTGTCTGCGAGTAAATATGATGCCACATATTAGGAAAGATTCTTATGAAACCAGACATTTTACCTATCAGTGAAATCAAATGTAGCCAAAATTGCAAATATAATTTTGATATTTCCCGATTCTCTACAGTTTATAAAATAACTAAATTAGACCTAAACCATGCTTCTAAACACTTAATCTTTAGACCAAATTCCATAAAACTGAAAAAAGCAGAAGGAAGAAGAGACAATCTGCCAGATTCATCATTGTAAAATCGGCTCACAAAGGGCCAGATTCTGAGAATCTGGCCTTTTGCAAGCACAATTTTTGCATTTGGGATTCATCATCCCAAATGCAAAAATCACAAATTGCGAAATCGCTAAATTGCGAGGAATTGCATTTAAGGAATCTCTATTTGAGATTCCTTAAATGCAATTCATGAACCATTTTTGAATTGCGAAGTCGCTATTTTTGGCCGCTATTTACTGCGAAGTCTGACTTCGTGGTAAATAGCGAAAACTTTGAACAATGCACTTTAGTGCATTTTTCAAAGTTGTTTGTTACACAAACACATGTCCTTTGGACATGTGTGTGCGCAACATCAGTCTACATTTACATTTCAGGGGTGCTACAGGTTGTCCTTTGGACACCCCTGGCACCCTTGAAATCGCATCCTTATTTGCGATTAGCAAATTGCTAATCGAAAATAAGGAATTACTCCCCATGCATTCCTATGGGCCACTAGGCCCATAGGAATGCATGGGGAGTCATTCCTTATTTGTGATTAGCAATTTGCTAATTGCAGATAAGGAAGCTGTAGAAATCGCAAATAATATTGTGATTTCTACATGAATCCCGTTTTGCGAGTCATTAATAGAGAACCCTTAATAATCGCTATTAAGGACTCGCAAATCGGGACATCGATGAATCTGGCTGTAAGTTTTAGTGACATACCTAAACAACAAACCTCAAGCAGAATAATTTTAGGCCAGTCTTTCTTGATGTCACCTTGTATAACAAAGTTACATGTATTGGCCCCTTCAGGAAGAAATAAAAATGACTTTCACTCTTCTTTTCCTTTCTTTGAATGGCATTTAGTTTGTGGTTGCAAAGTTGTTTTTTCAGTGTTTACACCGGTGATGGCTATTTTCCTTTTGGTGGGGTTTTATCAGTTATTATAGGTTTAAACCTAAAACCAGATAGCCAACATATAGTTATTGTCATTTTAGTTTTCCTATTGTAGTCACTGGCTCTCGAGGTGGGGCAGGCCTGGCCAGAGCAGGGCGAGGAGTGGTTTTCACTCCCAAAATGTGCAAGACTGCTTGGCCTGCCATGTCGGGCCAGGCAGACAGTCCTGAGCACTTTACATCTTTTCCACCAGGTAAGGAACATGCCCACCCTCCCAGTCCCTGTCTGAGCTCCAATTCACGGTGATCAGACCAATCAAAATGCTGCATAGCAGCATTGTGATTGCCTCAGGGGAGCCTGGGAGCCCGGTTGCTTCCTGATGGTGAGACCAGAAACAGAAAGAAGAGTACAGGGGAGAAGCGCCGGCTGGCCTTAGAGAGGCAAGTGTTTTTTTTTATCCCAGCACCACCCCACCCTGCCCCTCCCCACCGCCCGGGTCTGGTTGCAGCAACTACTGCACAAAAGATACATTTCTATATACTTTTAACAGATCAGGATGTCAGTCTAGAATATAAAGAAAATCAGATTATGTACTGCGATAAAAGTAAAGGTAACCCTATTATATGTAAGACATAAGCATAAAAGGTAAAAGTTTACAAAGCGAAGTAAGGCAATAATTTATCAGTGTTTTAGCACAAGGAGGCCAACATCAATGAGACACTTAGCTCCTGTTTGCAAGTATAAGAGTAAGAGCACATTTAATTCAGCATACATCCTCAAATTTGGGAGAATATTGTGTGGTAGAATGTGGTGATGTGAAAATCATACATTGACAGATTGTATTTATCAGTCGTGCTGCTTTTGTGCGAAGTGGGAGCATGGTGTCAATCAAGATCGAAAAATATCATCCCTTATAATACACTGAAATTCAAACAGCAGAATTTCCCACCCAGCTGAGCTGTGAGTGTCAATCAGTATTGTGCCAAAGAGGGTCACAACCATAACATATGCCTCAGATCAAACCATTTTACAACATTATAGCTGGCATTTGCATTCAGAATGTATTCATTTTAGCCAGCGACAGGTAGGCACTGTGTAGAATACTGAATTGTATGAATTGCAACCTAGATTTACTGGATATTTCCAAAAGGCAAGTCAGTATTTTCTCCTATTCTTTATCATTGAACACACTGCCCATTTCCCTCTCCCATCTGCTTCATAGGGTCCTGGTAGGAGTGTGTGATGTTCACCTATAGTCTTGGCAAATCAACTAACTAGTATATGCCCATTCACCAAGGTGTAAAGACATTGTATAAGGGCATATGATTGTGGTTGCGTAGCCACTATGTTTTAGTGAACATGGAGGGGGCAGCAGCACTAAGCCAAACATTGACTTTTATGTATTTTAAATTGATCCATAAGGTAACCGAAGGTCAAAAGATGTCTCTTGCAGAAGAGATCATCGAATGTGCATCCACCAGATGTTTCCCAGATCTTTAGATTGAAATGTAACCTTTTTTTAAAAAATTCAAAAACCTTTATTAGTCACTTGCATGTTACAGCAGATGAGTATCCTTCAGTAATAAGCAATTACTGATTGCAGTATCCTGATTAGCTTATAAACGGAACCGCAGTTAACATTTTACGCAGGATCTAAACAAAAAGCCCCCCTCCCGCCTAGCCCTTAAAACAAGCACATTTTCAGCAATACAGATCACCAGGAGTACCGTGAAGTGTATGATGTAGCAGCACATTCTTCCGAAAGCCAAGGTCTATGTTTTTGTTTGTTGGTGAGTTAGTTTGTACAGTTCTTGAGTGGTTAGGGTAAACCGCAGATAACTTTTTATGCAGTATCTGAACATATAGCCCCCCTCCTGCCTAGCTCCTAAAGCAAGCACAGTTTCAGCAATGCATATCATCAGTAGTACCATGAAGTGTGTGACATAACAGCACCTTCTTCTGAAAGCCAAGGTCTATGCTTTCGTTTGTTGACAAGCTCGTTCAGACTGTTCTTGAGTGTTTAGGGTTACCTTCCCATTCATATGCAATAAAACTTCAGGTCCTTTACCCATTTAACCTAAAGCCTTCACCACTCCATGACTATCTGCCTTCAGGGTACTGGGGCTACAATCACATCTGGAGGGAGCAGAGGGTGTTCGACCATCTCATCCGCCATCCATGTTCCGCTCTCCTCCACCTCCTGGTCTTTGTCCGTATCTGTCCCTTGTGCTAAGAGGTATGCAGCCAGAGGGCCCCATATATCCTTTGGTCGTGATTTCAGGGGTAAAAAATCACCGTAACAATTCAACTGTTCTTGCCAGGTTGTTAAGTCTTGTATCCAGTCTTTGAACTTAGGATCATTGCCCCTCCCCCAACTACAGACAACTCGGCGTTTTGCAATTCGAAGTCCCAGCGCGAGGTACATTTTATTAACTGTAATTACATCTTGGGTACTGCCCAAGAGAGCTACTAATGGGGTCGGCTGTATCCTCACTCCTATCATGTGTGACATACCTTCAATAACCTGTATCCAGTATTCCAGCACTTGTGGACATTGCCATGCTAGATGAAGGGAATCCGCCCATTCCCCTCCACATCTTTCACATTTATCATCTTCCCCCAGACAGAACTTATAGAGCTTGACGGGAGTGTGATATAGTCTGTGTAAAAATTTGCAGTGGACAAGTCTCCGCCAGCTACTGGCTGTAACTGCTTCCGTCTGCTTGCAACTAAATTTCCATAGCTCATCCATCAGGGGGACCTCCAGATCTTTATCCCATCCCGAGCGAGTGGGTTACGGGAAGGTGGTGCGTTCTGCATGTGTTTGTACAGCATGAACGTGATGTGCTTGGGAGGTCCAGACTGTTATATTGCATGTAAAGATGGTAGGGTGGTCGGTTCTATGGGGAATGGCGGGGTAACAGCTTTATCGCTTTGCCGGAGTCGTATGTACATGAATAGGTGCATTATGGTAGGAGTGTCTGTTCCAAAGAATTGCTCCCTGGAGCGGAACAGCCCATCAACAAAAGGGTCTCCCCAAGTAGTGTATTGGAGATTGCAAAGTATTCTCTGACATATCCCTTCATAGGTAACCTGCAGTAGTGGGTGGCCCATCAAAGGCAATCTGGGAGAGTACACCATTGAAATCTCCAACCTTCTGGCAATTTGTTGTTATAAATGAAATTGAGGACCTAACATAGGTACTCTGTCTCAGAGGCACAAATCCATTGTGTCACAGAGACAGGCAGGCCCTTTCACACAGGTAGGCCCTTTGACCTAGATTAGCCCTCCCTTCACAATAACGAGCAACAGAGAGGCTGTCCCTTATCTGATCAGTGTGCTCTGGGCACAGAAGACGGTCCATCCTAAATACGTAATCTCCATGTCCAACAGTGACTAACCTACGTCACAACAAATTCTTGGAAACAGGCCCTTTCTCCAAGAACACAAATTCTTGGAAACAGACCCTTTCTCCAAGAACTCATCTTTCTCTGCCCAACTTTGCATCAATCCAAGGCACCAATCCGGTATAAATATACCTCCCTTTGCCCAAGCAAACCAGAGGAGACCGAGACTTCCATGGCGACACTCTGCCTGAGACACTGCAACCTGCATCATGCCCCAGCTCCAGCTGGCAGAGGTCCATCACACATCTTTGGGTGTCCAGCTCGAGATCAGGATGAAGTCCTACTACTGTAATGGGGTTAGACTAAATCCAAGGGGATTCTTGGCTCTCTAAGACCTACACACATGCTAGGTACACTTAGGTACATCTAGTTAGGCATCATAGGGGTATAGGCTTTATCTTAATGCATTCTGTATTTCATGTATGTGTTCATTACTATTGCAAAATGGTAAAACTATACAATGCCTTTTTATTTAACTGCACTGCTGGCCATAATTCTCTGCTACTGTCCAACAGTTGTCGCAGCACATATAACCAGTACTAGAATAACAACTGTGCAATACATTTTATTGTAAACACACCTGACTTTTTCTTCTATATACTTCTCTGAGATGAGTGACTGAATGAAAAGTAGTATATTGTTTCCATGAACCTGAGGGATCAGGGTTTTATGTTATGTTGTTGCCAGTAGCTATTCCCTTCTTGTCTTCAAGACGTCTCTATTGGCCTCTGAGCTAGCTGGTACACAGTAATTAAGTTTAATATACATAATAGGGGCATACAGACCTCAGTCCTATGCCAAGCCTATCAAGTATGTTATTCTAATGCGCAGAACCTATAAGGGAAATAGGAACTACACTACATTGTCGCCATGTGGCAATGGTACAGTCTACAGTTGACGGGTCCCATTCCCGATCTTTCACTTCCGTGAATAGGTAGCCAGAGGGTGGAGTCGGGCAATGTATCCATCCTCAACAGCCAGGTGCGGCATAAATGGGGTCGGATGGAACCAGTGGGCAGCAAATTGTGCCTGGGCACAGTAATCGAAGTATTCAAATTTAGGGACTTCAAACCCTCCCTGCTGATTCGGTAACATCAATGTTGCAAGGTTTAGTCACGCTTGTTTCCCTCCCCAAATGAGTCATGTTAGTTGTGTTTTAAGCGTTTTAAAGAAAAACCTCCCAGAGTGATAAGGTAGATTAATAAATTGGTATAAGAATTTTGGTAGAAGGACCATCTTAATAAGAGATATTCTTCCTGCCATCAAGAGAGGTAGTTGCACCCACCGGGTTTTACTGTCCGTCATCTTATTTTTTTTTTTTTAATATATTTATTGAGATTTTATTTTTTTTTAAAAGTTATTCCCCCCTCCCCCCACAGGACAAATTCAACAAAATCTTGAATCAGGAACTAACAATACAATCTATTTACAACACATTGCTAATACTTTATATCATAAGAGCATGGAAGAAAATAAACGAAGAGAACTAAACCAGATAGAAAAAGATCAATGTTTACATAAGACGAGAGAAGGACAGGGAAAGAAAAAAAAAAAAAAAGGAAGACATTTACAAATTATTTATAGTTAACCACCCCTTTCCTCCATTCGTTAATCGGAGCCCAGATTTGTAGCCCCCTTATTCTACCCCTTTTCCCTTTCCGGGCGTAAATCGCATTTTCTATATTACAACTGTGTAACAACCTTGCTACCCACTGCTGTAACGTAGGGGGTGTTCTATCCTTCCAAGCCGTAGCTATACATATCCGGAATACTGCCATTGCTACAAAGAGAAAGTACTCTTGGTTACCTTGGGGGTATCATTTGCAACCCCTAACAGAATTAACTCTGGTTTTATCTTTACGTTCACTTTCAATGCCGCATTCCTGTTCCTGTGGACCCTGCTCTGTGAGTCCTGAATCTCTGTTATGTAATTGGTGAACTTGGGCGCCCGCACCATATTTGATAAAACTTTTCCCGGGCAGTCCCCTTCTCCGTACCCCTTCTCCGTATACTCTCGCCATATGGTATTTCCATCAAAAGTTGCATTCTCTATCTGCAGTGTCCTCACATTCTGTCATCTTGTCCCACAGCTTGGCCCTGGTAACACTCTTGTTTTCTTCGGTGAGGTCCCTCTCAAGAGCCTTGATATCCCTCTATAGTCTGCGTAGGTCCCCTCGTAAGTCCCTCGTATGCCCCCCTTAGAGATGCACCATCCCCTTGCAGTGACTTTAAAAGCCTCCCATACCGCTGTCAGATTATACACCGATGCTACATTGTGCACAAAGAAAGCCTGGATTTCCTGTTCAATCTCAATCCTAAAGACTGTATCCTGCAGAGGCATGGTGTTCAGGCGCTTGCTAGCATAGGGGGTTTGGTCTACCGGGGTTTGCATGAGAACCATCACAGGAGAGTGGTCTGAGTATGTGCGGGCTAGGTGAGTCACTGTTTCAAGCTAATGCACCATTCCCACTGATACAATTCATTAATCCAATCAGGACCATGTGGAGTGGACTGCAGAGTGATGTGTGCCTTCACTCTGCTAAGGATGTTTGTAACACCATGTGTTGAGTAGGTAATTAGTGTCTAACAGGTCCTTTAATGTTCTCTGCGTGTTCGTGTAGTGCAAGGAGGAGACCCAGGATCTATCCATCTGTGGGCTCACTACCGTATTGAAGTCCCCTCCCCAGATAACATAAGTGGTACCTAGCATTTGGATCTTACTCCATAATATGTATAGAGTTTGTGGATCATCGGTGTTAGGGCCATAATAACTGGTGATCGTCACGTCTTGTGAGTCTAATCACCTTCAAATTAGACAATACCCCCCGTTTGAATCTGTTTCCACCCCTCCCAACGCAAAGCTCACTCCACGCTTTATGAGAATGGCTTCTCCTCTAGAGTATCCAGAATATGACTAAAAGCAGCGGTGTGATGCCCATCTCATAGCAAACTGGGGCTTGGCCGCTGGGTTCAGGTGTGTTTCTTGCAATAGGGCTATATTAATATGGTGCCTTTCTAAGTACCCTATTACCTGTCTTTTCTTCCTAGGATTATTCAGGCCCAGGACATTGCATGATAATATGTTTAATTTTTTCTTATTTTTTGTAGTGTCTACCATATCTCCACCTCTTATGCATTAGACTGAAGTGTAAGTCTCTACCATTTGCATGCTGAATGAAATACTACCTGTCCGGGCTAGGACATCCTTCCCCCACCCACTCCGACACACCCAACTCATCGGGCATTTGTACCCTCCCCAACAGTTAGAACCTAGGATCAAACAAAAACAAAATATCACAATAAAGAAGATATGGGGGTACTCTTTCTTGGGGAATTCACTAGACTTGCCTACTCCCCTCCCCTTTTACACCCATATGCCACCCTTCCTTCAACAGACAAGTAGCTTCTGTGGGATGGAGGCGAGAGTGTTCGGGCGGAACAGTTTCAGTATGATATTTAATGTAATACGTCACCATAGTATGTTCATTCAAGAGGGTATTCCGCTAAAAGCAGTATTATTCGCATAGGTTGGAGCCTCTATCATCAGTCCGGGTTCGACATGGGTGAATGGGACCTTGGGCGGTTGGCGGGCCCCGTCTTCCATAGAGGATGCTCAGTGGCATTGTTTAAGGTACTCCTCTGCCTGTTGTGGGTTCTGGAAGAGGTGCTGTTTCCCTCAATGTGTTACTCGTAATTTCACCGGGTACAGAATTGCATATGGAATCTCCTAAGCCTGTAAATTTTTTCTTTACAGCCGCATACTTGCCTCGTGCCTCTTGCAGTGTTTGTATGAAGTCTGGGAAGAACGCTAACATCGTGTTTTCATAGGGGACCTGTTTCTTCTCCCGGGCAAGGCGTAAACAGTATCTCGGTCCCGATAATTCAGGAATCGAACTATCACCGGTCGCGGTGGTGCTCCTGGAGGCAGACGTGTGGTGAGGGATCTGTGTTCCTGTTCTACTGTCAGTTGCACAGAGAAGGAGTGTCTCCCAAACAGTTCAACAATAAGTCTTTCAATAAAATCTTCCATGCGACCTCTATTGGACGTCTCAGCCAGGCCAAGAATTCGAACATTGTTCCTTCTTGAGCGGGCTTCTAAATCCTCGTTTTTATCCGCGATTATCTTAAGAAGTTTGTCCATTTGTGAGACTCGCTCTTTATTTATTGTGGCCCCATCCTCCAGCTCGAATATTCAGTTTTCAGTCTCTTGGATCCGTTGGTCATGTTGGTCTAATTTGTGTTTCAAACAATCAATTGGGAAAGTGTAGAGGAGATGATAGAATCACCCTTCTGAACTAGACTTGTAGAAAATGGGATTCTATCAATGTGAGTAGTTATTAATTTGATACGATTTTGTATATTCTCTAAACTTGTGGATACACTGCAATTTGAAAATCAGGCCTCTCTGCGAGTGGCAGAAGGAGGGCACTGTGGTTTTTAAAATACCCCTCACACACTATGAATCCCATAGTGTCATTCTCCCATCATTGGGGTCTTCCCGTCCCTCTACGGGGCGGGGCGTGCTTCAACCTACGAGTGACGCGGGAGCACTTATATTTTTGACAATTGGTTATGTGATGTGATGAGGATAGTGATATGTGTTGGGGAGTGTAGAGACCTATTTACGTGAATGGTAGTGTAAAAAAAGGGTAAAAATTCCCTGGCTAGTCGAAAAAATTAACTTTAATGGCTTCGCAAGCTGGGAACATTAAAAAGGGGGTTAGTAAGTACAATTACAAGTGTGGTCTACTTTGTCGACATGACATGTTTCATAGGCAGACCCCTCCTGCCTACTCATCAGGACCTCTGTTGATCCCTACAAAAAACTCAATTCTAAACTAAATGTTAAATGCCTATGGTCCTAAAACTTAACAGCAAAAATCGGCTGCTAGGTTTAGCCTCGGGGCTTGAGTTGGGCCTCAGTGAGGCATTATCATGAAAAATGACCTAATATGGTCTATTTGAAGCGTGGTGATAGGGCCTCATGAGCCTGCGTCTTAGGGTGATTAGATGACTGGTTAGTGACTGCATGCCTAATCTGGCTTTCTTCCATACCCTTCAGCAGCTCCTGAAAAATTACTATTCTGACTTCAGGGGGTGCAACAGTAGGGTAAGTGTTGGATAGTGTAGGGGTAAAAATTACTATTCTAACTTCAGGGGGTGCAACAGTAGGATAAGTGTTGGATAGTGCAAGGATACTATGTGTTGTAATGCTATGCGTTGTAATAGTATGCGTTGTAATGACTGCGTTGTAATGGCATGTGTTGTAGTGGTGTGCGTTGTAGTGTCATGCGTTGTAATGGTTGCGTTGTAAATGCATGCGTTGTAATGGATGTTGCGTTGTAAAAGTTTCGTTGTAATGGTAGTGCGGTGTAAAAATTGCGTTGTAAAGGTTGTTTCCCCTCTACCCTTACATACACTGCCCCCAAGACAAAGCTAGCACCACTGGGGGGGGGTGGGGGGGGGCGGGCACCGGCTATGTGCCCGACGCCCCCCTCTCCTCAAAGTAGCACAGGGGCCCCACTCACCAGGTCTGCCGGACTCCTCCGGCCGGATCTGCAATTAGGACTCCTCAGCTGCACTCCGGGGCTCTCCCTCGCTCTTGGAAGCCCCGGGGGAGGGACGCCAGCTTCTGGCTTCTTCTTTGGGCAGCGGGGGGCTCTCTTCCAACACCGGAGCCCCGCCTGCACCTTCAGCCGCTCTCCTCTCCTCGCGCCGCGGTTGCGGGGGCAGGACTTCCGGTCTCTCTCTCCTGCTCACAGGAGCGCGGGGTGGGCGGGTGGGCTCCCGACTGCTTCCTGTCCCCGTCAAATGGCTTCCGGGTCGTCGTAGGCAGCGCGGAGGCCCTTGGATGGTTGCAGCTCTCGGCGGCAATCCTGGGTAGGCTCTCAGTTTAAATGGAAGTATAAGGCGGGGTAGGCACCCGCTATGCAGTGGGAACAAATAAACAGCCAGAAATACAGGGCTCCTACAAAAGTGACAGGAAAGCGCTCCTAGGCGCTAGGGGAACAAATCCAGCGCTACCAGGCGCTGCAGGGATAAAGAAGTAAAAGCAAAGCGCTCCCAAGCGCTAGTGTCCCCCAAAGTCCAGCAAAAGTTGTGTAGGAGGTGGGGTGGGCAAAGGCTGGGCCCAGGGGCCAGCTCACAGGGCCCTCCATGCAGGGAGGCAGTCCAAGTGGCGGTCTTTCTGGCGCCCGGTAGCAGCAGGTTAGGATCAGGAAGAACACTTTGTATGGGGTCACAGCCCCTTCTTATACACAGAAATCCTTTGTCTCAGGGTGCAGGGTGGGGGAAAACCAGACGCAGCTGGTTTTGGAGCACTCTGTTGTGCTCAGCCCCTGTCCCCATTCACTGGTCAGGCTAGGGACATCAGACACACCACAGGGGGTGGAACCAGCATTGTGTACTGAAAGCCCAGCCCTATTCAGGTCCCAGGTGCACTCCTCCCACCCATCTGGCTGTCAATCTCTCTATTACCACCGGGGCAGACCCATCCT
Organism: Lissotriton vulgaris; assembly: GCF_964263255.1. NCBI lineage: Eukaryota > Metazoa > Chordata > Amphibia > Caudata > Salamandridae > Lissotriton > Lissotriton vulgaris. The sequence continues at coordinate 862,537,494 of NC_141687.1, read as the reverse complement.
GACTCCTGGAGCCAGGCACACCAGCCAGCTCCAGCCAATCACAAGCCAGACAGTCATTTCACCTTTATTACACAGACATGCCAACTTCTAGAAGTTTATGCCGCATATATCATTGCGCAGCATTTAATCTCACGAGTTCGCACATACCAAACTTGACCCTGCACTCCCCACGCATCAGGAACTACCAGGGACACACACATTCCCCTTGCATTCCTATGGGAGGGCAGGCCAACCTCACCACAGGCACACACTTTACCCTGGGACACAGTGGTATAGTGCGCAGAAGCCAAAAATCACTAACACCAGGTCACAACTAAAAGCAAAAAGTTTAGGGCTGAACCTGCCAGAAGGGCCAAGTCCAACAAGTCTGAACTGCCAAGCCATGTCTTCCCTGGACTGGAATCAAGCATCCTAGGACCGGTTTCTGGCTATCAGCCGCCATCAGCCAGGATAGCTTGACTCCAGTGGCTTAGTGAGCACAGGACCCACGTCTGGGCATACCCTTCGCACATAGGGCGAACAGCAAAACACACAAGATGATGGACGGAATGTTCCACATTGGCAAAACATTCACCCCCAGTCACAGATCTGGGTTTAATCCATCGTTATTTTGCACACCACACCACCCCAGTTCAGACATAGCCATATGCAAATCAGTCTTGACCCTGTGCCTCATGGGAACAGTCCAGCCCGAACTACCAAGACATGTCTTCCCTGGACCGGAATCAAGCATCCTAAGACCGGTTTCTGGCTATCAGCCATCATCAGCCAGCATAGCTGGACTCCAGTGGCATAGTGAGCACGGGACCCACGTCTGGGCATACCCTTCCGAACAGCAAAACACACAAGATGATGAATGGAATGTTGCACATTGGCAAAACATTCACACCAGTCACATATCTGTGTTTAATCCATCGTTATTTTGCTCACCACGCCACCTCAGTTCAGACCACCCAGCATCACTCAGTGGTCCGCTCCAGCGTTGATTTAACCGCACCGCCAGCATCAGCAACAATTCCGGTGACGATTTATATATTTTTATGATCCTTTTCACATCACAGGATGATGATTATAAACGTTTTACAGTCTGGGTCGCAGGAGCCTTACTGGTGTGCTGCCATTTTGGTTGCGCGCCACCTAGCGCCCCAAGGTTTGAAATGTAACCTTGGGAGTGGATCCCCTACAATAATTTGCAGCAGGATTTGTGGAGCATATGGAAAAAACTAAGACACAAAGCCCTTAAATAATACCATATGCAGTTGTTGCGAGTCAGAAGGGGGAGGAAAGTCATATTATTTGCACAAGTATAACCTCGTATCCTCCTGAGGCGGAAGCCGGGAGTTAGCTGTAATTCTTTTTAAAACTTTGTGTGTCACTTGTTATACTGCTGATTTTAAAAGCACCTACCTGCCCTGGCACCACAGGACTCGGATCCTGAGCACACCGCACAGCTGTCTCTGCGCTGTCAGCGGACTTAGAAATGACAAACAATTCACGGCGCCTTTGCCGGCGTGCAGATAGGCCACGCCCCCTTGGAGGCCACGACTCACGCAATAAATCATGTGCATTCACCGTACGCGCAGCGGACGGGCGCAGCGGGCGCGCCTAAGGCAAGCCCGTCTTCGCCCGTCATCGCCAAGACATCGCCTCTCCCCTGTTCAAATCACACGGATGGCGTACCATTATGATAAAAACTACCTCCTTGCACTTAACCCGGGCCAACACTGTGACAAGCTAGTGGGCTGCATTGGACAGACCGATCTACATTGTAAATCCTGTAATTTAGTCATATCTAAGCCGAGCCTACCTCGACACCAAGCCAGCATGAGAAAACATACTCTGCTCACGATCCTCCAGCTTAATGTCAGGTCCCTGGTAAAGCACCACCCTGAGGTCAACACTCTATTGACCGATGAGAACCCAGACATACTGTTCCTGTGCAAAACCTGGCTCAAGGATGAGCTAACCAGCACTCCAAATCTCACGCTGCCGGATGGATTCTCTACGATATCCATCAATAGGGACTCCAGGGGAGGCGGCATTGCCGTTATCTACAGAACGCTATACTCCTGCTCCTTTCTGAAGGGAGACATCACGGGATGTGAGTGCGCCCGCTTCAAAATCACCACTAGCCCTCACTTCTCCCTCTCAGGCCTTTTCATCTACCGACCCCCGGGGCCCACCTCTAAATTCACGGAGGAACTCCTAGAGGTAGCCCACGCCTTGGTCATGAGCTCCGCCAACTTTACTATTTTGGGAGACCTTAATCTCCACTTTGACTCCACGTCGGATCCCACCATCAGTAACCTCTTGGCAGACCTAACAGCCCTACAACTGATCCCTCTTATTCAGTCCACCACACACTCTGCTGGTCACCTACTCGACCCTGTGTTCACTAATATCTTGGAAGCCAGAGCCGACCCACCTAAACCCATGGGCTGGACTGATCACTTCCTCATTAAATTTGTGATATCAGTCGATATCCAACCCAACAAGGACTCGCCTCCTTCCTGTCTTAAGCGGCCCTGGCATAAACTACAAAATAAGGACCACTTTGCCATCTTAGGAGAACCTACCCTCGCAACCACTAATGACATTAGTACGTCCTATGCCTCTTTTCAAGATTGGATCACTAAAGGACTCGACGCCCTCATACCTGCCAACTGGACTAGAGGACGCAGCACCCCCTCTAACCCATGGTATAATGATAATCTGAAACTTCTTAGAAAGGAATGCAAAGTAGCAGAACGTAACTGGAGAAAGGACTATATGGACAAGGACAAAGCTCTCTACCTGTCCAAACAAAAATCATACCATAAAGCTATACGCGCGGCCCGCGCATCCTTCTACTCCAAGGAAATCGACTCCAGCTCCAACCCTACGAAAACCATTTTTAAACTGGTTCAAAAGCTGCATAACTGTGGCAATCCTGTCTCGTGCATTTCTTCCACTCAGCAGTGTGAGGACCTCGCCACCTTTTTTATTAAAAAGGTGAGGAAAATTTATACCACCTTCCCACAGAATCCTTCTGGCTGCACTAGTTCCTCCAACTCTTCTTTTAAAGGCACCAGACTCACTTGCTTACCTGCAATTTCCCACGGGGACCTAGCTAAACTCTGTAGAAAGGTGAAATCAGGCGCCCCTCCAGATCCCATGAGACCGGCTCAATTTCTAGAGGCTCTGGACTTCTTTCTTCCATCCTTGGCCACACTCCTCAACCTCTCCTTCTCTTCGGCAACTGTTCCTACCTGCTGGAAACAGGCATGGGTCACCCCCATTATCAAAAAGCCGACCCTGGACCCCACAAACCCGGAGAACTACAGGCCCATCTCACTGCTTCCCTGGGTGTCCAAACTAGCAGAAGGCCATGCTAACACCGTACTATCAGACCACATGGCCCAAAATAACATCTTGGACCCCTCCCAACACGGATTCCGGCCAGGGCATAGTACGGAGTCCGCCCTTCTATCCACCACCGAACATCTCCGGAAGGTACTAGATGCCGGTCAAAGTGCTGCGCTGATCTTACTTGATCTCAGCGCAGCCTTTGACACGGTCTCCCATAACATCCTGCTGAGTTGCCTGGAAGATATAGGGATCAGTGACCAGGCCCTTGATTGGTTCCGCTCGTTCTTGACGGGCAGATCCTTCCGTGTCTCGGCACCCCCGTTCACCTCCCTATCTCACTCTATCGGCCAAGGAGTCCCGCAAGGTTCGGCACTCAGTCCATCCCTTTTTAACCTGTATGTGCAGCCTCTCGCGGCAGTGGCCAGAGAATGGGACCTCACGCTGGTGTCGTACGCCGACGACACACAGCTGGTAATCACCCTCACTGAGGCCCCCTCAACCTCTGCCAAGATGGACTGGCTGCAGTCGCCCATTGGATGACGGATAACTGCTTACAACTGAACGCAGGGAAAACTGAGGTGCTGCTCCTTGGCAAGAACCCCAGCTGTTGAAGCGACCACTGGTGGCCATCCTCGCTGGGCACCACTCCTCCCCCTAAATCCTTGGTAAAAAACCTGGGAGTCTGGTTGGACTCCTCGCTGAGCTACCAAACTCACACCAAAAGAGTAGCAGCTACGTGTGTCGGCCTACTAAGAAGCCTTAATCCCATTCTTGTGTTCTTCGATCCCAAAACACGTCAGCTCATAGTCCAATCCATCATCCTCTCCCGGCTGGACTATGCCAGCGTCCTATTGCTAGGCACTAATAAAGCAGAGACAACTAGGCTTCAACGAATTCAGAATTCTGCGGCCAGGGCTATTGTTGGCCTTCCAAGAAAATGCTCTCCTAGAGCTACCATACAAAGACTCCACTGCCTCTCAGTGGAAGCCCAAATCCAATTAAAGGCCCTTACCACTGCCTTTAAAATCCTCAAAACTGATGGCCCTGAACTCCTCCGCCCGCTTCTAACACCCTACACACCTAGGGCAACATCTAGTAGTGGTTCCCCGCACGAAACTCTGCCGTGTCGGGGGTCGCTCTTTCAGAGTTTTAGGAGCAAAACTCTGGAATTCCCTTCCCCCAAACATCCGCCGCCTTGACAATCTGTCCGCCTTTCGCAAGGCAATAAAAACTCACCTGTTCCCACCGCCTTAAACCCTTTACCTCCCCCCCCCCCCTCTCAGTAGGTTATGCTATGGTTTCTCAGCGCCGGGACGCCCCGTTGCTGGGGCAGCTGTCGTGCTTCAACAAACTCGTAACATAACATAACAAGTCGGTAGGCCAGCATTTTTATGGCAATGTACTCTAATTGATGTTCAGCCAGCCAATGGCACAATCACTGTAATTGAGCTGCCCGGTAACAATGTTCAAAGTGTGGGGCTCCCAAGCCCCTTTATCTGTTAGGAGCCTAAACGTTCGTCAGGGCCACTCTACTTTTTTCCATTGCACAAATCAGTTCCCACTATATGATATTTAAAGTGCAAAAATGTTTTCTGGGAGGTATAATGGTAGATTGCTAAAATAGTACAGTAACCGGGGCAGGTCTGCCATTGCAGAAAGAGCAATGTGGTGTGACACTGATAGCAGAAACGTTGATCACAAGGCCACCTGGCTGTGGAGTGCTGCTAACTCCTTGGTAACGTTGGTAAAGTTGCCATCTAGCAAATCTTGTTTCTGATTGTAGATGTTTATTCCCAAAAAGCAAATTGTGTCTCCCTGCCATTGCAGCAACTCATTACCCTTGGACATCTGCATATCCTGTGTGCAAGGAAGAAGGCTTGAATTGTACCAATTTACACCGAGACCAGATATGCTAGCATATGAATTAAGGGTTGATTCAATAGCATCAGGTATCTCAGTCATGTCCCTCAGATACATCAACATATGGCCAGTGTATAAGGACATTGAGGGGGGATGGTCCCCCAGGGGTATGCCTCATGCATCGTCATTGTGCCGCAACCTAATAGCCAAAGGCTCCACCACAAGAGCAACAATCATCGGAAATGCAATAGGTCTTTCATTTGTTGGAGTAGGAGCTATTGGCATTGTAAATGGCAATGTTTTTTGCTATTGCAATAGGTCTTGTATTTATTGGATCTATTGCCATTGTAAATGGCAATGTTTTTTACCTATGTGTTATGGAGTGTATGTATGTAATGTAGCCTCTTTTCGGAAACTAAAGCGATTTGTAAGGTGTAGTCCTAGTTCATTTCCAGTCAACTCAAAAGTGCAGATTCTACATTGGTCCAACACAGCATAGACCTAAGCGTATTCAATCATGTTGCATCTAAATGGTGATGGGGAAGTTGCAAAGTGTGTGCAATGTAATAGGTGCGTGGGAAACCAAGAGAGACCAAGAGAGAGCTTTCTGGCACACAGCCCACACTATGTAATCAGCAGAACATGGGAATAAGTAAATGATGATACAGAAGACCTTGAAGGGACAGGAGTCTCTGCTTCTAGCTTTATACTCCAACACGTTCGACAGGCAGGATTCAGGTTGCGTGTTGGAAAAAAGACTTAAAGCGTATGAAAGCAAAACGGCAAACTCTGATGTTTGGGCTGAATACAGTTTCTGCCTTTGTACTGAATGATTCAGGAAAATCAATATTCATAAAACAAACAACAAAGAACATTTTCAGAAGTTGCAATGCGTCTACTAATGATTTATTTTAAATATACGTTTTTACTAACTGCACAACGTCTAATGGGTAAATAAACAAAGGAAGAGTGTCCGTCAGTATGGCGTTAAAGAAGTGAATATAGCACGTAAAATATGAGGCCAGATGTAAGTGGTCAAAGGACTGGACCAGCTTTCAAGAAAAAATACTTGATTTTTTCAGGAAACCCTCACTCACCCTAGTGGTGACATGCTTCATCATCGGGTCCACTAGGGAGATAGAGTACCTCCCCAGTGTGCTGCGACGCCAGGAGACTGCGGAGCAGGTTTTGTGAGAGTGAAGAGTGAAAAAAGTTAAGTGTGATTAAAAATGCCAGCGGTTGTCCCAAAAAAAACATTTATTAGCTGGTCAACTTGACATATTAAAATTAAATTGACTATGTGCAGGGAAACTAACCAAAAGAAATACTGGTGTTTCCCTGTTAGGGGAAGGTCAACATGTTTCTGCCCTTTAAGTGTGTGAATTTACAGGGCTTTCGTCAGGACCAGTATGCGAGTGTTGCCTCAACAGGTATGGGCGCGCTAAGGCCCACCCTGCCAAAGGCTGTGAAAGTTAAAAATAGCACTATGTGTAAAAATGGTGCGTTAAAAATACAAACCAAAAGGCTAGGGGATTTACCTCTGTTGCGAGGAGCCCAGAAGTTTGTACACAAAGTGAACCACGCCCCATAGATTCAGGGGGGGGGGTGGGAGCGACAATGGCACACTGCCCGCAACGCTCAGCACCCACTCGGCACCTAGCTGTCCCCCGCTGGATCTCGTGGAACACAACCCCCCCATTCCCACTCTAACCCCACGCAAGTGTGTATAAAATGCATTCAACACTTGGGTGTAATGTGATAGGTATGCCACAGATCTCAGGCCCACGCGGCACAGCTCGTTTATACGTCCTCCTCTCGTTCCACTGGGGGATCCAATGACAGCCCCCTATAATCAGCCCACCGCTTCCAGATCTTAAAATGCTTACGGGGGCATCCCCTTGCTTCAAACACCGGTCTCTCGAGTCCCATGTAGTAGTCCAGGACAGCTTTCCATGCACACAGGGGGGGGGGCTCGTTCTCCCTTCCACGCTCGGGCCAGGTCTCGTTTGGCAACAACAAGTCCCAACAACAGTAAATGGCGCTTATATATGTTTCCACCAACACCCTCCATTACATGGAGCAACCCTAACCGATGGGTGCGGGGGAGATCCCGCCCCAGGACCTCAGACAGGCAGCCCCATACACCTCTCCAGAAACTAGACAGTCTAGCACACGACCATACAGTATGCAGCAGCGTACCCGTTGCGGCCCCACAGCGTAGACACTCCGGAGACCCAATCAGTCCCGCCTTCCACAGTTGCTCTCGGGTGTAATAGGCCCTATGAAGATATCTGGATTGGATTAACCTAAGCCGCATTGCAATTGCGGTCCCTCGTGGGGATTCCAGGGCCTCCCTCCAATCCTCCTCGTCTAGAGGACCAACATCCACCTCCCAGGCCGCCCTAAGGGGAAGCAATGTGGAGGAGCAATGAGTAACCAGCGTCTGGTAGATGCGGGAGACCTTCTTATCCCCAAGGTCTCCCATAAAGACCTTCGCTTCGACTGGACTGAACTCAGGGAGCGACTCCAAGTGAGCAATACTGGGGGCCAGCGCATGACGCAACTGTAAATAGCGAAAGAATTGAGATTGGGGCATGTGGAACTCAGTACTGAGCTCCTGAAACGATTTGAGGGTGACCCCGGACATCACATGACCCAACAACGAGATCCCAATGGCATCCCAGCCATCAAAACCCGCCAGAGTAGAAGGCTCTGGGAGCTGTCCATTGTTCCACAGCGGCGTTTCCGCCGTTAGCTTGCCCCCCCAGCCCATACGGCGCAGCGCCTGTCTCCATACAGCGAAGACCACTTTCGTGACACACGGCAACGACCGCCGCAACCGGGCTGAGTACAAGATCGTGTGTAGCGTATTTTCCCCCATCAGCGAGCGCTCTAGAGCATAGGCTGGGTCCCCCCTGTCGCCATACCACCATTCATTAAGTATGAGCAGTTGAGAGGCCTGGTAATAGGACAACAGATCGGAAGTGGCCAGACCACCACAATATGTGGATAAGAAGCATGTCCGCAGCGCCACCCTGGCAGCTCCCCAGCCCACAGGAAGCGGCCCAAAACAGAATTGACTTGTCGAAACCACTGGGGGTTGATGGGGTGGGGGTAGTTCTGTAGTTGATATAGAAGGAGCGGGAGCGCTACCATCTTGAAGATCGCAGACCTACCGAATATGGTTAGAGGCATCCTAGACCACGTTTTGGTATCTGCCTGAACTCGCTCCCATACAGGCACTATATTGCGTTCCCAAGCAACTTTCGCCAATTCCGACAGGAACACCCCCAGGTACTTCAATCCTTCGGACGCTACCCGCAATCCCGACGCCCAGGGGTCCGTTATAGCTCCACCCCCCAGCACCCACAGAGTGGACTTGTGTAGGTTTAGACAAAGGCCGGAAACCTCCCGGAAAATACGCATAATTTCTAATACTCGGGGCCCTGAGCAGCGCAAATCTGTAAGGAAGAAGAGGACATTGTCTGCATACAATGCAATTCTGTCCACTAGGTTACCATTCCACACAAAGCCCCGCATCTGTGCATCAATGCGCACCCAAGAGGCCAGGGGCTCCATAGCCAGGGCGAACAGGTATGGGGACAATGGGCATCCCTGCCTGGTTCTCTGTCCAATCTGAAACTTTTCCGAGATCGCCCCGGCGACCTGCACCGAGGCCGTGATATCTGTATATAGCAGTTTGAGGTATGACAAAAACACCGGGCCCAAATTGAGACGGGGCAGGAGTGCAAATAGGTACGACCAGCTAACTGAATCGAAGGCTTTGTCAATGTCCGCCAGCAGCAAAGCTGCCTGTTCCCCCATGGCCCCCATGGCATCCACCGCCGCCTGTGCCCACCGGATGTTGTGACGCGTCGCCCTATGAGGCATGAATCCGGCCTGATCAGGGTGGACCAGGTCTGTAATGTACGGAAGAAGGCGGTTCGCCAGTGCCTTCGCCAGTATTTTGGCCTCGATGTCTAGCAGGGATATGGGGCGATACGAGTCATGCCTCTCAGGGGGTCTACCTGGCTTTTGAAAGACCACAATTTCGGCATGGCGCCAATCAGATGGTAGCCTGCCCTGCGTTCGTGCCGCCTCAAGTGCACATCGGTAATGGGACCCTAATTGGAGGTGAAATTTCTTATAGAACTCACATGGGTAGCCACTCGGCCCGGGTGCCTTCCCGGTGTTAAGCTGCCCCAGTGCCTCCCCCAGTTCTTCAGCTGTAAGAGGAACGTCAAGTGCCTTTCTGGTCTCATCCGAGACCGCTTTCGGCGGCAGGTCATCAATGAATTTAACTACCTCGTCCGCTGCCAGACAATCTCGTGGAGCATATTGCGCCTTGAAATAGCGGGCAAAACTCGCCGCCAGTTCAGCAGGGTCTGTAATCGCCACCACGTCCTCAGCAGTGAGGCCTGGCAGTGTAATCGGTTGAAGACTGCGTTGACATAGCCTATGGAGCATCGTACAGGACTTAGTTCCCCACTGATATATTCTACTCTGCGTGGCTAGCCACGCCTGTTTAGCCTCATCGAGTAATATAGAAGCATAGGACTGCTGCGCTTGCAGGAGCAACAGTATCGCAACCTCATCTTCCCCTCCGCGGCTTCGCTGTTCCAAGGCCTCCACCAGTGCAGCTGCCTCAGTAATTGCCTCCCGGTGTTTCCGACGGGCGGCCACACACCATGCAATGTCGATCCCCCGTATAGTGGGCTTCATCGCTTCCCAAACCACTACTGCATCAACATCATCCACTAGATTCTCCCGCCAGTAATGGTCAACCGCCTCCCGTATGTGTTGGACATATCCGGGCTGCTGTAGATGCCACAAGGACATCCTCCATCGGAATGGTTGTCGTTTCGTATGAAGCTCTATCTTGATTGAGACTGGGGAATGATCAGACAGCCCTCTCGGTAATATCTCGGCCTCCCGCACCCTACTCAGGCATACACTAGGCACAAACACATGATCCAGCCGTGAGAAGGAGCCATGCACCGCAGATACATTCGTGTACTCACGTGCTGTAGGGTGCATATGTCCCCACACATCCACCATAGCATGCAACCGGGTAGGGGGGAGGGGAGGAGCACCCGCTGTCATTCCCTGTCACCTCTGACGGTCTACACAGACATCCATCACCTCATTCCAATCCCCCCCAACCACCGCCAAGGACTCCGGGATATCCTCCCATACTGTAAACAACTTCTCGGACAAGGCCCACTGCAGAGGAGGAGGGGCATAGACACTTCCAAAAACCACTGGTTCAGCACCCACCATCCCTTTGACAAAGATATAGCGACCCTGCGGGTCTGCCCACTGCTTCTCGTGAACGTAGGCCACCCTGCGATGTACTAAAATAGCAACACCTCTGGACCCTCTAGAAAATCCGGCATGAAAGACCTGGTGAAAACCAAACCTCTGCAAACTAAGTACCTTCGATCCCAGCATGTGTGTTTCTAGTAGCAAAAGCACATCAGCAGCCTCCCTTTTCTCCCAGCGCAAGACAGCCCCACGTTTAATCTTATCGAGCATCCCCCGGACATTCCAGGTTACCACATGTAGGGACTCGCCATGGAGTGTATTTGACAGTTCAGCCATAGTCAAGTGAGATCCCCCAAGCAAGCCCTCTGCACCACTCCCACACACCCCACACCCTACACAGTACATCAGAAAACAGCACGTGCAGTCCCCCCCACCTACCCCAGAACCCCCAAACAACAACATCTACCCCTACCTGAACCCGCGCCCAAGCCACCCCCAACACTTCCACTCTCACCTCCCCTGTCCCCCACTCCCCCCACCCCTATACCTCATAGAACTCTGAAGTACCTGTCGCGGCATGGACAACCCCGGGCCCAAAACGGAGGGCCCAGGACCAACCATACCAATGGATCCCAACATCCCTTGGAAACAGTAAAATCAACCCCCTCCCCAAGTCAACTCCCACCGCATGTGGAGGTTGGTAGCCCCTATCAAGTTGCCTCCCGAACCTCAACCGTAATACCACACATGGTCAAGGCACCACTCAGAACAAGCAGATTCGGCAGTGGTGGCGCTGCCAACAATGAAGTCTGGCCTTGGGACCCCCGGCAGTTCGAGTCCACACCTTCCGTAGAGAAATGCAGGTCACCCCAGGTTCTCAACGACCATTCTCAGATTGATCGGACTCCACTGTTCCACTATCCCGTGTCGCGCTGGTGGAGACGGATCTCTTGCGTGATCGGGACCTCCGATGTCGTCCACCCCGGGCCGGCCAGTCCTTCCGCTCCTGTGACGAGCCCCTTGAGCCACCTGGGTCCAGACCCGGCTGGGCATGCGGCCTGATCCGTACAGTTTCGTCAGTCCATTTGAAGACGTCTTCCGGGGAATCGAAAAAGTGAGTCAGGGACTGGTAAACCACCCGCAGGCGGGCCGGGTACAGCAGAGAGTATTGAAGTTTCAAGCCCCGCAACTTGGCCTTGGCAGCTATGAAGGAATGGCGTTGCTGCTGCACAAGCTTAGTGTAGTCGGGAAAAATCATAATCTTCCGATTTTCATAGGAGATGGAGCCTCTGGTTCTTGCTTCCCGCAAAATAACGTCTCAATCATGATAATTCAAAAGTCTGGCAATCACTGGTCTGGGACGCTTGCCCTCCGGCGGCCTCTTGTTAGGGCCCGATGTGCCCGCTCAATTACGAAGCAATTGGAGAGAACTCCCGGGGGGAGCCAGCTCTCCAGCCACTGGGACAGGAACTGCTCCATATTGTCCTTCTCACATCTCTCTGGAAATCCCACAAAGCGGAGGTTGTTCCTGCGTGCGCGCCCTTCAGCATCCTCCACTCGAGACGCGAGGTTCTTTTGGACGTGTTCCATCTCTGCCATTTTCCGTTTCAGGGTCCCAACGTCGTCCTCAACCACCGAAATCCTGGATTCTGCCTCCGTAATCCGTGCCACCGCATTCCGTAAATCCTGGTGCAACAGAGTCACAACCGCGCCCACTGCCCCAATCTTGGCGTCCAGCATGTCCCTGGACTGGGTGATTGCCACCATTAGCGCCGCATTGTCCGGCCCGCTCCATTGCCTCCACCGGATGCGCCGGGCCCTCCACTGGGCCCTGTAAACTTATCAATGAGTCCTTGTTTGGACGGACCGCCACCTCCCCATGTCATGGCTGTGTACAGTCCCTGTTCCACTGTACCACGAGTGTCTGCGCTAGTGTGGGCTCCACAGACCGCCAAGAGCGTCCAACACCGACCAGCGCAGTGGGCCCTCAACTCCTGGGTGAAGGCGGCCGCGGCTCCACGGATACCAACGTCAGGCAGGCTCCCTCGCCGAACCAAACTGTGTGCCACAATTCAATTTAAAGCCGGCCCTTGGTCTGCACTCACAGCGCCGGCCGCCTCGTGGGTGTATAGTCTCGTGGCCCACCCGCGCTCGATCACTCTATGCCACTACACCGGGCATCACGCGGCCACCCACTCCAGTGCACGACCTCCTTAACACCACAGCCGGCCCCAACAGGTCGGCGATCCCAGGGGAGTCACTCACTGCTTATAAATAGTCCTGGGGCAGTGCCTGGGTCACCGGTCTCTCAATGGCCCACAAGTTGCCCCAGGGGAGGGCACTGCAGCCTCACCGACAGTTCGCTATGGCCCCACACCAGGATCGTGGCCACCCAGGTCTCGCCACTGGTCTGCCTCAGCTCGAGGCCGGGGCTGGCCCCTGGATCGCGAAACTCGAGGCCCCGGCTGCCCGTAGTCCGCGCAGGCCTCAGCGGTTCCTCCTCGCAGCGGGCGCCTCCTCCACGAACAGGATGGCAACTCGGGGCACAGCCACGGCCCCACCAGCTCCCGGTGTCACAAACTTCAGCTGGTATGCCGCCTGGCCGGTCTGCCCACCGGTCGCTGCCCACTGGTCCTCCGCTCGGCTGCCTCAAAATCGAGGTCCCGGCTCAGCTGACGAGCACCAGGCCGCACGCCTCCGCCAGCGATTCAGCCGCACCGGACCACCCAGGAGCACCGTTCGCTACACCGGAGAGCTCCCGGTACTGCCAGACACACTCGCTGCACAGGTGGTACGGTGTATGGGCTCGGGGGCCAGGATAATTGAGCAAATTATGTCCGGGCCGGCGGGAGCTCTACAAAGCTGCGACCGCCATCTTCGCCCGCTAAGCCACGCCCCACCGAACTCCATCATTTTTAACACATTTCTAAAAGGACATAAATGTTTGCTTCAGGTGAAATCTGTTGTGTAATTTTGCTGTAATTGCTTAGTTCACTACATATTCATAAAAGAACTTTACTGTTCTAAGATGGCCACCAAATGATTTGAATGAGGTGAACAAACAGCTACCAATTTTATAGCCCACAACTACTCTTCCCATGATTTCTAATCAATCCTATAACATAATGCTTTATTGATACAGCTGATAAAAAAACACTGCAGAACACATGGCTTGCGCGCACTGTTCTTATTCATATGTTAAAAACATATACACACAATTAAATAACGGCCTGGTTATATAGGTTCCATATTGCTATTGACATGCAGCGCTTAAAGTATCTGAATGTGCTGACACACAGATTAACAAGCCCACTCTCCCTTAAAAGGAAGGCCAAACCAAACCAACAACCTAAGTGTCACAAGTGACGGTAGACAACGAAATGTGCCAAAAAGGGTAAAAAAAATACAAGCAATGGAGCGGGAGGCTTAGTGTAGGAGGCAGCTCTAACACAACTGTGGCATTAAGAGGAGGTGGGAGGGAGGAATGCTATATTTACATGTAAGCACCTATGGCACCGAAGCTGAACAGAGGCAAACAGTAACAGAGTGGGAATCAGATAAAGAACCATTGCGGAATGAGGCAGTACTTAGTCCCTGCTATGTAGGGGAAAAGAAGGGAAAAAGTAGGGACAAAGAAGCAGGACGGACGACTAGCAAGCAAGGATTTTTAAAGACATTGAAACAAACAAATCAAAAGCAGGGGGATGGCTTTAAGCTCACAAGAGAAGTTACAACAGGTCTCAAATGCTTGACCTAAAAATAAGGAGTGAAAGTGGACAACACTGTCTGGTTCCTTGTAGAATTGAGATTGGTACTGATATGAGTACCCCTATATCAACTCTTGCTCATGGTGCCGTTTAAAGCAATTTAACCATGGGCAGCATATTACTAACTATTCTATATCTCTCTAGTGTAGCAAAAAAATAATCTTGCTCCATGGAGTCAAATGCTTTTTTCAAGGTCCACTACCATGCAGTCCACACGTGGCCAGAAATAGGAGGCAAACTCCTTAGTTCGGTAATTCTGGCACAAAACCATTCTGGTCAGCGTGGATAAGCAAAGGGAGCAGTGGAATAAGGTGAGTTGCCAGAATTTTGCTAAAATTATTGTAGTCTGAGTTAAGTAAAGCCAGGAGTCCATAGGTTCATAAGTTTATATTTCGCCTTTATCCTTGCCAGGCTTTGAGACTGATATAAGAAGGGTGTAGGAACTGGGGTCACCCATTCCCCGGGGGTAGCCTGGCATGAGCAGGTAGGCACCCGAAAGCTTAGGTGTTAAGCGACTACACAGCACACGCATCCACTGAGACAATAAAAGGCACGCAATGACTGACGCCACTCCAGTGAGTTTGATTAAAAATCAAATAACTTTTATCTACGCTCAAGGTTCAGGAGTGGAAAATCACAGTATCAATGTATTTCATCACAGGGGAGTAAAGGGAGCAGTTCTATATCCAATTTAACACATCGCAATAAACATTTCATGAAAGAATTAGCATCTCATTACTTCACAGTAAACCAGGGTAAAACATTTTATTAAGCATTACCTATCAAGGCACCCCGCGAATGTGAGCCTCTCATTAAGCGTGGACAACCAGCTCACCAGGCAAGGATGAGCATATCATGTTGTGAGAGTCCACATGTCTTCAGGTAAGTAACCTGTACAGTAGGCACATCAATTAACCTCTCACCAAGCAAGGGTGAACATTACATAAAACTCCTTGGCAGGATTAAACGGGTCATTAGACAGGAAGAAACAGTTCATTAAAGGTTGTGCAACAAACAGCTCATTAATCTGGGATAAACCATTGAACAGGTAGGAAGAATCACCTCCTGGGCATAGGAACAACGTTTCCTTAGGCATTAAATGACCAGGCCCCCAGCAAGTGTGAGCATAACATTAGGCGAGTAAACATTTCATCATTTACATTTCATTAGGAGAGCACAGGGAGCATTTCATCATCACTGCAGCACCTTGCAATAATCCTGTCAGGAAAGAAATAAAGTTTCTTTACACCGCAGTGAACCTTTTATAATTTGAGGCCTATAACCTGTAAACACTCGTTTCGGTAGGGCTGAAATAGACAGGGCATCAGGCCACTATTTTAACAGGAATTCAAAACCATTCCCTCAAAGCAGAAATAAACATTTCATTTAATCTGGGTAGTATTAGCCCTCTCCCACAGGATTTCCTTATTCAAAAATCACCAGCTCATCAGATATAAACCTTGCATCAGGTATAACCATTACCGTAGTTACCAGCAAATCACTGGAGTAGCAGGGGGAGAAGGCGCTTGCCTGCGCATAAGTAATTAATTAATCGGCAACATCTCGTTATAAGAGAACAAACATCTCATTAGATAAGAATAAAGCTCCTTATGCAAGAGTAACACATTTCCTTCAGCAGGAATAAGGAGTGCATTAAATGAGGATAAAACCTTTCAATAAATCTAAAACAGTTAATTAGCCAGGTTAAACAGGTGTAGGCCTAAATGAGCCTGGACCCTTACCCCCATGCAGAGGTTAACTTATCTAGCCCCAGGTCCAGGGTTTAACTTTTATTAATTGCGGCCCCCATGGTGCTTTTTGGGGCTCTGGCCCAGTTCCAGTATGTTACTGGGCCGATTGGGGCCCACGGGCCCCGTCACCAGTTTTCTCCCTCAGGGAGGGGCGAGCTCAGGGCCACCTGGGGCCTTCTGCCCTCCTCCCTGCAGGTTTGCTGACTCTGTGCTGTAAATTAGGGCCAACGGGGCCCAGCAACAGTTTCCCCAGGGGAGGGGCGAACTCAGGGCCTTCTCCAGGCTTCCGCCCCCTCCCCGGGGGATTTACCTTTGTACTTCGGGCATCCTCCGGGTCCCTTGTGAAGGTGTCCGAGGTAGGGGAGGGCTCCTATACTCCTCGGAGCCCTCCGGCAGTGTTTCCTCCTGTTCCCGGGCCTCCGGTGACGTCTGAGGCCCGGGAACCAATCCAGAGGCGCAGGCACGGTGATGAAGGCGGGGAGCTGCTCGGGACTCCTCTGAGCCCACCCCGCATGCTGAGGCAGCCCCCTTCGTAGGGCCGGTAATAGCAGGGGCTGACACGGGGCCTCCGGTGCAGCAGTGGAAGCCCCGCTCTGGCGAGGGACGGTCCCCGGGCCTCCTGCAGGCTCCTGGAACCGGGGACCAATCAGCGGGCGGCGATGGGGGAGGCACAAACTCTGCCTCCAATCACAGTGCAGGCATGGTGGGCGCGGCCACAGCAGCCAATCGCTGCATGGTGCTGGACGGGGGCGGGGCTGGTGACACGGCCGGCGCCCCCGACACGTGGGGCTGGTAGGCGGCTTCATCAGCCCTCTCTGAAGTAGCGGCGGCCCTCTCCTGGTACCGGGGGCCGCCAAGGGGGATTATGAGCACGGCGCCGGTGCCATCGAGGGAGCGCCGGGCCGCAACGGCGGAAGCAGGGTCCCAAGACCCCTTCGGGCTGCGGCGGTGATCTCGTCCTTCAACGAAGTGGTGGCGGCCCTCTCCTGGCACCGAGGGCCGCCGAGGGGGGCACAAAAAGGCGCTGAGGCTCCCGCGCTGGTGTGGTAAGTCGGGCAGCCACTTCCAGGGCGGACCGGCGCAGGACAATAATAGCACCTCGGGGCAATTTCACAGCAGTTAGCGCTCAGCAGAGTTAGCGCTCGGGGGCAATTTCACAGCGCTTAGAGGCACAACAATTCGGCAGTCCACAGCGCCTCTCAAGGCCAGTTGGCGCTTGGCAATGATAGCGCTAGGAATGCCACAGCACCCCTGACAGTCCAGCGCTTCAGGGGAACACCCAGCGCTCTTCTGGCAGATCAGTAGGAGAGAGCTGGAAAGGCAGCTAAGACCAGTGAGGCAGTTCAGGGGGCTAGGTCTTAGCAAGCAATTTAGTCAGCAGTTCACACAGCACAGGCCACACGACAGTGGCAGGATTGCACGGGGACCCAGGTCAGGACAAAGGGGCAGAAGGAGCACAGCCCAATACCTGGTGGATCCCCAGTGGTCCTGGTTAGCGCAGTTAGACTTCTTCTTCTTGGCGCTTGATGGTTTTTTGCGCCCTTGTACATAGCAGTTTCTTGTTTCTTGAAGGGGGGTTGAGTTGAGGGCTGCAGGCAGGATTCCTCTGCAGGTCACTGTAGATTGTCCCTGGGTTCCCCTCCCGCCGGGCCAGATCAGTGGGCTAGCTCAGGGTACCTCCCTCAACTTAAGAGGCAGCACCTAAGTCCTGTCACTCCCAGTGGCATAAGTCTCTGACTAGGCCCTACCGCCTAAATCTCCTGTGTGGGTTCCCCAGGTCAGTGATGCCCCAACTGACTGGAAATTTTCCCTCCCTTTCTTTTTATAGGCCCAGGTCAGGTGACCATCCTCTAAGGCAGCAAAACTAAGCTCCTCCCCTATTCTAGAAGGTGCCAGGAGCTTCCCTACTCTAACTGTGGACAGGCAAGGCAGGCTGGAATGGCAACAATGTTTGGGGTCCCTGCCAGCTCCTGGCAACTAGAATGCGCCTTAACAAGACCACGCTGCAGTAACAGGGGTCAGTGGCAGCCATGTTGAGGGTAGAGAGCACCTGCACCTTGCATTGATTTTAATAATACACAGGACATCTCAACTACACAGGGCCTATACAAATTTAATACAATGGGGGGACATCCAGAATTAGGGGAGCAAAAAGCAGAAAATTTCCGGGAAAAGGGCCAAGTCCAACAAAGGGCACCCCTAAGCGAGGGGGGTAGACTCAGACTTTCGAATGCTGCCCAATATAGATTCTCAAAACATGGAAGAAGCACATTAGAGTATTAATTATAAAACTCTATTGGTCGCCACTGGGGTCTGGAGTTTTTCCTGATGCGAGTGAGCCAAAGTAGTTAAATGCTCATCCAGTTTGTGGCATTTTTCATCCCTGATTTGTGGGAATTGTATATTTGATGAAAACATTCTAAAATAATAGGAAGGCAGGTGAATGCGGAAGTGTACAATATGGTATAATACTTAACAAAAGCATCGTGGATTTCCATTTCAGTACTGAGTGTAGTGTTCATGCCTTTAAAGATGTATGCCACACGCGAGTATACCTGATCTTGCCTTATCAGCCAAGCGAAGAGAGCACATGACTTATTGACCTTGCCACAAATTCAGCAAAATGCATCTATTGTAGGTACTCAAGGAGTGCTCCATTTTTGGTATATGATTCTACTACTATTTTTGCATGCTGTGTGTCTGGGTAACAAAGTCTTCCAGTGTTTTTATCTTCAAATCCAATGTTTTCATAGCCCCAAAACTATATGTATGCAATGTCCTCTAATGGCAAGTAAAAGGCTTCCTACACTTTGGACCTGTAAGATGCAGAATTATGATTATGTTCGAAGTGTGTCTCTACATTTTCATGGAGAGTACCTTGAAAAGTCTAGTCTTACAGTAACGTAGATCCTAAAGTTCGAAATGGACCAGAAATTCTTTATTTTATTCTGTTCTTTAAGATTACCATCTAAGAATACAGTCAATACTTCTGCAAAGACAGGGTTGAGTGTGTGTCATATTGCGTGTGTGGGGGTGGTGACCATTAGCTTCAGTCCTATGTTGTCGAGGTTCTCTAGGAAGGTGATGGTGTTTGGGTCGTCGTGGTCATTGTGGTGGAAATTTAGGTCTCCGATTAGGATGTAGTCAGTGGAGCGAGAGCGTGGGGTGCGATGAGGTCAGCGATGGTGTCGGTGAAAGGAGCACATCCGCCTGGCGGCCCGTAGTTGAGGGTTCTGTGAAGAGTCATTCTAGGGTTGGTCTGGATCTGGAAATGGAGATGTTCCATGAAGGTCGAAGTGTCACCCGCGCTGTGGTTGTCAACTGCTGCTTACTTCTCTGCTCCACGGTCCCCATGTTCAGTCATGACACACAAATAAATGGAGGGTGACCCTCTCCTAGTCTGTGAGTATATAAGACACTGCAACACTGCTCATCCAGCAGTAAGTTCAGGCATACCAGAAAGAGGCTGTACCAGTAAGCAGTTAGTACAGCGCTGTGCTAGGGGCTCGTAATCGAGCCACAACCCCGGGGCACTACCAAGGTCGGTAAAAATCCAGCAGACATCCCAGCACCATAGAGGAGCAGGTCATGGACATGGTTCTTACTCGTACGTTCAGGGCGATCCATGTTGATCGGTGACAGGAGAGGCCATCTCCGCCCCTCAGTGCCACAGAGCCATACCAGGAGAAACAGCCATCAGGGTCAGACACTCCTCAGAAACCCTCTCAAGCCAGAAAATTGTTGAGTGGGTTTAGCGCACTGCACAACGCTGTCTGTCAAAGTACTGTAGGCGGATGTCACCCATGTGCAAGGATTTTGGTGAATTTACAGGCTGCAGAGGCAGAGCCGTGGCCACGGAGGCCTAGTACTTTTTGGGAGTTGTACATGATTTTGACAAGTTGTGGTCACTGAGCAGTTGCATCACCTCTGCTGAACACCATTTTGAAATGGACAAGAAATTCTTGATTTTATTCTTTTCTTTAAGATTACCATCTAAGAATACAGTTGTGAAATGTTCAGCACATGGTGTGTAAGTAATGATGTCACTAGAGAAAATAATTATGCAGAATAAAAAAAGATATCTTAATAAATTTTTCATTTTGTTGAAACACATTTTAAGCATAAATAAACCAGTCAGGGTCAGTAGTTCAACTCCAAACTATGATTGGAATGGCCTGGCCTAATGCCAGTGAAATACAGATGACCAGAGTCAGTATTTATAAGTAAGTAAGTAATACTGACAGTTACAAAATTAAACCCCCCATTGCCCCTAAAATGATTATGCAGATGCAGGTGCATTGTGCACTACATTTCCAATGCAGGTAGATAATCGCCCAACACCTGTCCTTACTTGTTGATCAATACAAGCTTACAATGAGTTGAGGGACGTATAAGATATAATGACAGCAGAAGAAAAGAAATTAAGGGAAAAAGTAGGATGTAAACAAAGCCAGTATGGTTTCTGGAAAAGCAATGATGAAAGATCTAGCTTACCAAACTCATTTTAACGAAGATGATTAGGCTATTTCATGGTCCTACACATTTGGGAAGAGATGGGACGATCAAATTAGTTAATTATTACATGATCAACCCCCACTTTAAGAATAAGGCAGAAGGCTACTGTCAGAAGTGCATAATGTGTCAGCAAAATGATGGTGGAAAGAGAACTGGAATTAGTTAATGAATATAAGTATCTTGGAGTTTGGTTTGAGTGGTCACTGGAATAGAATGTACCTAGAGGGACTAAAGACTAGGGCTATTGCCTCAGTGAGTGGGCTGACATTTTTTTATAAGGCCTTATGAGATATGTCATGTAGACCGGTGCTAAAAGCCTATGAAGCAGTGATCCCCCGCAACTTCAATATGGAGCTGAATTGCTTTATAATAGTGGGAAAAACAGGTGGGATGCTGAGGAGGGAAAATGTCTGAAGTATTTACTGTCACTCCCCAGTTCAGCAATGATCCAAGCAATAAGATTGGAAATCGGCACAATTTCATGAAATATGTCGGCTCGAAAAGCCCTAAAAGATTCTGGGGAAAACTGAATGGGGAGGATGGACAAAAATATACTCAGTGGTGCAAAAATGAAATTGTGCAAAGAGAATTTAACTGAGCAAACATGTTAGGACTAACCTGGCTGCCATCTGCACTGCTATGAAAGTATACCAGCTTCCTCAATCTTTACAAATTGATATCTCCAAGAGTGAGCTAAAAGCGCTAGGTAAATAATTGGCCAATGAAAATGACTACCAATACATAAGAGAGAAAAAATCTGTACATTTTATGTTAAATGCGTTGCGGAATAAAGTGAGTTATCCATATGTGGACACACTACCAAGCCCGTTGTTAAGAAACGAAGGGGCATATTACCAACAACTAGCGATAATTATCGCTATGTTGGTTTAGCGGCGATATTTTTAGCGCCTAGCTGCGGCGATTTTTATCGCTTAGGAACCTTGCTATTATCAAGGTTTATCTCCCAAGCGATAAAAATCGGCCGAAATGCATGAATATCGCTGAAAAGTCAGAGATATTCATGCATTACCGAGCTAATGCTCTTAGCCATGTTATCCACCTACCATTGGATAACATGGCTAAGAACTGTTCAGGGGCAGGTGTTAGCTATTGGAGATATTCGCGCTTAGCGCGAATATCTCCAAAAGTTGGTAATAGGAGATAGAGATGTTAGTGACTGTTTCCAGTCGCTAATATCTTGGCACGCCCACTTTGCATGTCATTAGTGATAAATATCACTGACATGCAAAGCGGGGTCCAAGATGGTTGCTATCTCCTACTAGCTGTCCCTAACTGGTGTTAGCGACAGCTAGGTAATAGGGAGATAATTTTATCTCCGCTTTCTTGGCTTTTAAAGCCAAAAAAGCGGAGATAAACCCCCTTGATAATATGCCCCAAAGTGCTGAGAGTAAGGATTGGTCTCAACCCCTCTGAGATAAGTGATACTTTAAAAACAAAAATGATTGTTATCGGAGGGAATTGTGTTTGTGGGTTGTCATGAAATGTGATATGCTGCATATTCTGTTGGATTGCTTAAAACTCAGACAACAGCAGAGACAGAGGTTACGCCCAATATTTTTGAAATCCAAAATTATAACGCAAGAGCATGGTGCAGAATTCTTAAATTAGATGCATTTTTAAGATATAGCATGCACTATTGGTAGATTGATGAGGGCAGTTAGTGCAGTGTTCACTGGAAAAAAGTAGTAGGATTGATGTATTTTACAAAATTGTTTGCAGATTTTATTGAAATATATATTTTAACTGAATAATTTATTCATGGTTTTATTAGATGGAAATAATTTTTATATATGTATTTGTTACCACATTTTAATGCTTTACTGTTTAAATGCATTGATCTGAATAAACATATCTTTGATTGATTGGGAAGAGAATTCATGTAGTCATGAGTCATTTGGCACAGATGCCTGTTCATTTTATTAGGTTGCAGATTAAAATTTGTGGAAAAGTTGCCATGTGATAATTTAAGGTGCATCTTAGTAGTAGTGTTTGTTTTTCAAAGGGGATTGAGGCAAAGCCGAAAGAGATATTTTATGCAATGACAGAGAAAATGTCCACAAGGAGAAAGAATATGTGATGTATTCCACAGTAGCTTCTGTAGTTTTAATATCAGCTGTTGTTATTGGGCTATTAGTGCACACATTTCCTCCAGTAGGGTTTCTCTCAAAGACTAATAATACTACAAGAGATTAATTTTAATTA
This sequence comes from Lissotriton vulgaris, assembly GCF_964263255.1. NCBI lineage: Eukaryota > Metazoa > Chordata > Amphibia > Caudata > Salamandridae > Lissotriton > Lissotriton vulgaris. The sequence goes on along the minus strand of NC_141687.1, from coordinate 862,514,765 downwards.
ACTGCTTCAAATAATAATGAGAATGATTATTTAGAAAAACCTGTATACTATTGTTAAAGAATGATAGTGAAATCATGGATGTAACTAATTGCTACATTTGTTCAATCTCCCTACTTCTGTTTCTGAAGGTGTAAATTATATCCAATTACCTCTGAAATATGCTTTGTCTTGTTCAACATACTATTCAATAATAATGCAGCAGAATCATTTAGAGGATGTTGATATAAATTGTGATGTTCCAATGGATGAATTGTTTAGTGCTACAAATAATTTCATGTCAGCTCCTATAAAGGTCGTTTTTGAAAACAATGGTTCCTATGTGGCTAAAAACGGTCCGAGAAGGACACAGGATTTGCGTCAGAAATGGAAACACTAAGCTTGAGTCTGGATAGGCAATTAATAGCTCCTATAAAGGTGCACAGTCCAACAATAGAAAGTGCTAACATGAAGAATATTTGTTTTCCATAGTTAGGTGTGTGCAAACTGACTCAAGCAGAGTTCAATTTCAATAGAGAATATAATAATCAAATACAGAATGCTAAACCCGAAAGTTCTGGAGTGATACAGTTTCACTCTAGAGAAGAAGCTGTGATTAAGAAGTCACAAATACATCTTCATCTTATAATTTGGAAAGAAAGGGAAGGATACATGTTAATAACGTGTTGTGTTCTAGAGTTAGCACCTCCTGCCTTCTCACCCTTTCTCCCTCTCCCTTGCTGGACCCCTCCTTTACATGATGTCACCGTCTGGAATGTTGACAGCTGGAAGTTCCACAGTGACAGTTGAGTAGCCACCCAACTGTCACATGTCATTCGCTCTTACGCTTCCACACTGTCTATGGTGTGTTGTCCATATGACTTAAATAAAAGATATATGTTAAATGTATGTGCTTCCGGATGATATTACTTTGTAACAATTTCGACGAGGTAGCGGGGCAACACACCGGGAACCCACAGCAAAAAGGGAAAGCGACATCATCGGAACACAGGCAAGATACTAGGAAAAAAAAAGAAAGGCTAGTCAGTTGCTTGTGGAGATGAAAGGAAATGGAAATGAGAAACGAATTTAGAGAAGGAGTAATAAATGATAAAAGATAAATCTGACAGGAGAAAGGAAAGCAAATTGAAAGATTAAAGAATTTTGAAGGTGCAAATAGGCAACGTAGTTGAAGATAATAATTGTTTCACCTCTAAGAATTAAGCGTGTGGAAGCGATTAAAAGATATAAAGGGGAATGGTGTTGAAAACGCAATTAACTGCCAGTAAAGAAACAACAGAGAACTGCGTATTTATTTAAGAATAAGCAGAGCCTGTCTCGGGCGTGAATACTGTGGAGTTAGTCAATTTCAATTTTATTTATTTATGATAACGGAACTCAATTGAGGTCCACATAAAAATTCAATAAAGAATAAACAACAAATTTCATGAGAATACAGGAAAGAAGTTTTACAGAATATTCAGTTATCAATATAATGTTAAAAAACATTTTAAAAAGTTAAACAATTTAAAACAAAACATTTCTTTTGGGGGATTAAGCATTGCTTCAATAAAATCATAGGCAGTGGAAATACCAAATTGGAGGCACATAGGTCTCAACCATTTGCGTCTAAATGCCATAAGAATCGGACAAACAAAGACAACATGGTACAAATCCTGGGAATTACAATTACAGAAATTACAAGTATCTGAACCACCATGCCATTTGGACAAAAGACAGTTCAGAGGAAGTAAGTTATGCCTTAACAAAAGGATAAATCGCCTAACTCCATGGGGGAGGTTCCAACATATGTATGGTTGGGGGGTTTTTATTTCACAGAATTTACCAATGGGGAACATTCTGCTCGCAGTTTTACTTGACCCACTATCAACTCTAAAGCTCAACTCCCAAGAGGCAGATTTTAAGGATAACCTTAGTTGGGCAGCAGTTTGTAAAAATAGGTTTTGTTCATCTAGCTGTAGTAAGGTAACAGCCTGTCGGAAGTTCCTTACAATAGAGGAATAAGCATTAAAGAAACCCAACAGCTCACTTCTTATTAAATATCTCAAGGTACCAGGCGTTCCTCCAGCAATATTGAAAACCCAACGTACCACACTAGCAGCTGCCTGGGCCCGAGAGCTGCGCAGACCAAATTCTCGTCTTAACGAAGACGTAGAATTTGCAGTATTTACAGAAGCTAAGTTACGTAATATTTTTCCTTCGGTAGAATCCAAAAATTTCCAACATACCATATCCACTATTTCAAATCCATAGATTAGGGATGCGGGGATTTTTGCTCGGTAGACCTCGAGCAGTGTGGAAAAATGCCTTCTACCTGTTGATTTGTAAAAGGAAATAAGGCTCTTCCCTTGAACAAGGGCTTTTCTGCTATTGTTCTCAATGTGGGTTTTTTCGCTTAGATTGCTCATGACAATCTTTCCAAGAAAGGGATATGATTTCACTACTTCTAACCTTTCACCCCCTATGGACCAATAATAATTTTCATATTTGGGTTTTCTCCTTCCATGGAAGCACATAATTTTACTCTTTGAAATATTTATTTTCAAGAAGTGAGCCTCAGCATAGGAGGACAGAGCTTGTAAACGGTCATTCAAACCTTTTGGGGTGAGGTCCAGCATTAAAATGTCATCAGCGTACATTAAGCACGCTATTGGAGTTCTCCCCAAAATAGGTGCAATTCCGTTACTAGATGATAATATAGCCTTAGGGAGGTCAGCAATATATAGGGAGAACAACAGGGGAGCCAATAGGTAGCCCTGTTTTAGTCCATTATTAGTGGGTATAACCGGGGACAGTCCTCTCTCACCACACATTAAAACTCTACACCAAGTGTCTGTGTGTAGTGCAATGACTAACTTCAATAGCCTAGGGGGCATCTCTAGTTTAGTTAACTTACTCCACAGCAAGGGTCTATCTACCTTATCAAAAGCCGTAGAGAAGTCAATAAAGGCCCCATATACACCCCCTCTACGAACTGTAACATATTTTTCCACCAGGATTTGAAGGGCAGTAAGATTGTCCAGGGTACCATGTTGTTTCCTAAAGCCAGTTTGTTCTAGCGGAAGTATTGCAGACGCTGATATCCAGTCATTTAAAGAGTTCAATAAACATTTAGCAAAAACTTTGCCTATGGCATCCAAGAGGGCTATTTGTCTATAGTTTTGGGGTAAGTTTCTAGCCCCCTTTTTATAGAGAGGGATTAATAAACTCCCCTTCCAGGAATACGGGACAGTGCCATTAAAAAAGCAAGTTTTGAAGACTGGGTATAAAATTTTCCCCCACAGCATACTGTATGATTTTAACACTGAAATCGGAATTTCATCTGGGCCTAATGCTCCAGAAGTGCGTAAAGCTTTTATTGCAGCAACTATTTCCAGTTCAGACGGAGGATCGTATGGAAATGAATCCTCCTGCAGCTTACCAGGGCCAAACTTCTCACCATTACTGCTATATAGTTGCTGTATAAAATCAACCCATGTCTGCTCGTTAATAGATATCGGAGAGGGTCTAGATCTTACCCCACATCCTTCTCCAATTAATGACCAAAAGGTCTTGGCCTGCCCACATTTAGATGCCTCGCGAAGTTTGATCCAGAGGGCATCTTCTTTCTCCTGTTTTAATCTCGCCTTTATCCTTTTTCTCCTTCTTTTCAAAAGGGATATTCTTCTACTACGTTCAGGTATAAAGGAAAGATACTGAGCCCTAACTAGTTTGTTTATTTCTGTATTTGAACGACGGAGATCAAAAGGGATTTTAGGAATTATCTTTCCAAGTGGAGGCTTTTGAACTTTGGATTTTAAAGTATATAAAAGGGATGCAAAACAGAGGAGTTCTCTACCTTCCCAATGGATTATGTTCTTTACCGTGTGTTCTAATATATTGGACAAACTTCTAATAGACCCTGAATTCCAATAACATTTCCTTTTTTTATTATTAAGGTTCAATAAGTCATCTCCAATATTCCATGAATCTCTTTGTGGTGAGATTGCATTTAATTTTGCGAGAAGAACATTATGATCACTAAGATCAGTGACAAGTACAGAAAAATCCTCTAAAAAGCCAAAAAAGGAACTATCAACTATCATGTAGTCTAGGATTGAACCACCCTTCCCTAACTTATGAGTAAAATGAGCGGGACTATCCGAAGGAAGCCTTCCATTGATTATGATACAGTCTGCTTCTGCTAGACTCTCCAAGATTAATTTCCCCCTTTTATTTGTTTTAATATTCTCCGGAAATATGGCTTTAGGTATCGTGAATGTCTCCTCTTTTTCCTTATTCCTGAATAATTCCATGGCACTATTAGATATTTTACCATTTAGATCACTGTTGGAACTGGGGTCACCAGTCCCCTAGGGTAGCATGGCACGAGCGGGTAAGCATCCGAAAGCTTATGTGTTTAGCAACCATGCAGCACACGCAACCACTGAGTCAGAAACATGGGCACGCAATTAGGGACACCACTCCAGTGAGCTTATGTAAAAACTCAAGTTAACTTTATTAAGATAGAGCAGGATCAGGGTATTAGGAATTCATCATAAAATTAGCTTATTAGCTTTCCATTAAAATACATGTGTGAGAACACTTGGCAATAAATACTGGATGAATAAATAATAAATATTAGATGTTCCATAAATATTAAACATTGATTAAATACATTTTTAGAATAACACAGGCCTGACCTGTGCCTTGCTCCTGGTCAGCACCTGCATCAAATACATTAAGAAGTTATGCAGAAAGCATTTCAATAAATAACAGTAGATTTCTACTTTTTACTCCCCAACAAAGCTGAGCATTTCAGAACAGCAACATGTAAATAAATTACTGTAGGCTTCTAGTAAATTTAGCGCTACGTGGAAGAAAACATTTCATTTAACCAGCATTACCCATGTCATCAGGTAAGAATAAACCTTTCTTTTAACTAGGGTAAACTATCACAACACCTGAGGCTGGTACAGCAGTGCGCTATCCCTATTAATCAGGAATAAACCTCTCCTCAAATGGGAGTAACCATCTCCTTATATACCTAGAGGTCTTTGGGAACCATTGCATTAGGCAGGAGTATGCATGACATATGACCCAGGAACCATGTAATTATGTAGTATAAACATTTCCTGAGGTAGCAAACAGCATTCAGATAACAGTGCCTTAGACAGTAATATACATGTCATGAGAGTAAAGGCAGAACATTTCATTAGTCATAAACTAACCAGACAGTTAATTACCAGTTTCACTTGGGAGGAATAACCATTCCATTAGCTAGAGCATTACTCAAAGCATATTTGAATGAACCTTTCATTGGGCATTCACTAAGGCATTTATAAGTGGTTATTCACTAAAGCATCTTTAAATGTACCTTTCATTAGGCAAACTACACATCGGCTGGTGCATGAATGAGCAGTAAATTGCTCCTATTAATCAGGGAACATTCCCATAAGGCAGGGGAAAAACATTCATCAACAATGCAGCCCAATTTAATAATTATCTCACTGCAGGAGTACAAGGTTCCTACTGCAGAGGACCCACAGTGACCTTCGTGGGCCCAGTCCCCATGCCTGAAGGGCTTCTGTAATTAATTAGGGCCAACAGGACCCAGTCACCATTCCTCAGCAATTAATGAGGGCCAACGGGGCCCAGTGACATCTTCCCCCGGGGAGGGGCGAACACGGGGCCTTACCCGGCCTTCCGCCCTCCTCCCCTGGGGGGATTACCTTTTTTCTTCGGCCCTCCGGGCCCTTGCGCAGGTTCTGGAGCCTCACACGACCGGGCGCGGTGCAGGGAGCAGCTACAGAGCACCAGCGCCGGTCGCGAGGCAATTCCAAGCGTTGTGGGGCAAATCGGAAGGGGCTCTCAGGCTTCACGACCCCCTCCGCGACGAGTGCTGGCAGTGGGGGGGGCTCTGACACTCTCTCGGAGCCCTCCCCGTCGTTGACAAGCTGTTCCCGGGCCTCTACAGCCTCACCGGCCCGGGAACCAATCGCGATGTGGTGCAGGAGAGGCTCGGCCACGCGGCCAATCATTGCGCGGCGGGGCCGGGGCTTGATGTGTCCCCGTCACATGATACGGGGATTCCTGCCTCAGGGCCTAACGCGACCTTACTGGAATGCGCCGAGGCCTCCTCAGGCGTACAATACGGCGGCCCTCTCCTGGTACACGGGGGCCGCCGAGGGGGGTCACGAAGACGGCGCTGGTTCCGCTGGGATCCCTCACTCTCCGGCCGGGCCGCGGCGGTGACAGCGGCCCCAGGTCACGCCGAGACACAGCGCCTTTTCTCCCTCACGCCTCCGGTTGCTGAGGCGGCCCTCTCCTGGCACTGGGGGCCGCCTGGGGGCAAAGCACGGCGTTTCACTAGGCGCTACAGGTAGGCGCTTGGCGAGGTTGCGGTCAGTGGCGCTCTTCCACTACTTCCGGTCGCTTCACCGGCACAGCGACATAAGAGCGCTTTTCAGGGGTCAGCAGTGGAGCAATTAACAGCGCTTGGCAGGTTACTTCGCAGCGCTTTACCGGGTACAAGTCTCAGTTCACAGCGCTTTTGAGGGGAGCAATTATCAGCGCTTGGATGGCACACGATGCCAGCGCTTCTTAGGGGCATGCAGCGCTCGGTCAGACCAGCAGTTCCCGGGCAGTATAGCGCTTCAGCAGGCAGTCCTAGCACTTGGGGCACTTCACAGCGCTTTACAGGGGGGCAACTTCCACAGCCCTGCAGGCAATTCACAGCGCTCCCACAGGACACAGCAATTCTTCACCAGTCAAGCGCTTGGAGGGCAATGTAGCGCTTAGGCAGTTTCTAGGTTGGCGCTTCATCAGTAGTTGCTTAAAAATAGAGGCAGCTCACAGGACAAGCCACACAGCAGTGGTAGGTTAGCGCAGGGACCCCAGGTGGCGTCAGGGGCACAGGGAGCAACACAGCGCCAATACCTGGGTGGTTCTTCAAATGTTCTGTGGTGATTCCGTCTCTTCTTGGCGCCTTATATTCCTTGCGCCTTTGTAAGTTTCTTGGTTACTGGTTCCTTGATTTCTTCTTGGCGCAGCTGTTTCTTGCGCCCTTGTAAATAGCAGTTGGTTTCTTGTTTCCTTTGGTTTCTTATTCCTTGAAGGGGGTTAAGTTGGTGGCTGGTGTTAGATCTCCTCAGCCAATCCCCTCAAGTGGTCCCTGGGGGTTCCCTGCCGCGGGGCTAGGTCAGTGGGGGGGGGGGACAGGATACCTCAACACTTGTAAAGCAGCACACTAGGCCCTGTCATTCCAGCATCATAAGACCCTGCCCTGACCCCCACTGCCTATCCTCCTGCGTAGGTACTTCCCCAGGTCTTCCCCTCAGCTTCTCTCCTCAGGAAAGTTCCCTCCCTTTCCTTTTATAGTGCCAGTTGACAGTTGGTAGTGTCAGTTGGTGTCAGTTGGTGTCACCTCACCTCTCCCAGAAGGTTCCAGAGGCTTCCAGGAGGTTCCACCATTCTACCTGTGGACAGGCTGGCAGGCTAAGATGGATACATTGCCTGAGGGTTCCAGCCAGCCCCTGGCTACTAGAATGCGCCCACTAAACCACGCTGCTGCAGCAGTGGTCTGTGGCGGCCATGTTAGGGGTAGGAAGTACCTGTATTTTAACACTAGTTTTACACTACACAGGGCATTCTCCACCACCCAAGGCCTACACACTGTTGTTTCAATAGGGGCATTCTAAATTAACAGGGGATAAAAAGCGAAAAATTTCTGGGGAAAGGGCCAAGTCTCACACATCTCCCCCCAGCCAAAAGCCAGGGTAGACTGATCATTCCCTTGACGGGCTTCCCTGCTTGGGGCGGAAAAAGGTGGACGCAGGCCCAATACCACCATGACATCCTCGCTAATCCAACCACCCCACTGGTGTTCCTAGTGGGATGCGGCCAGGACAGACCTCCAATCCAGATGTCTCTGGCCCTTACTCTCTCTCAGAGTGGGGGGCAGTCACCCCAGGCCCGCGGTACCTCTTTCCACTCTCCTCCTCAACCTAGGGTCTAAACCCTTAAGTTGACCTGGTGACAGGGGCGAGACCTTCCTCTCCCTGCACCCCCTCCCAGGGTTCCGCACCCTCCCACCTGGAGTAGTACCCCTGAGAGTCACAACCGGAGGAACTCTGAATACAGAGATTCCTCCCGCCAGGTCAGGCAACCCCTGAACCTGGCCACCCAACCCAGGATCTTAACCCCGTGGCTGGACCGGTGCCAGAGGAGAGTACTTCCTCCCTCTGCACCCCCTCCCAGGGTTCCGCACCCTCCCACCTGGAGTAGTACCCCTGAGAGTCACAACCGGAGGAACTCTGAATACAGAGATTCCTCCCGCCAGGTCAGGCAACCCCTGAACCTAGCCACCCAACCCAGGATCTGCGCCCTGTGGCTGGACCGGTGCCAAAGGAGAGTCCTTCCTCCCTCTGCACCCCCTCCCAGGGTTCCGCACCCTCCCTCCTGGAGTAGTACCCCTGAGAGTCACTCTGGTAGGGTCCTTAGTTACCGGTACCCCACCCTCCAGGTCAGGCAATTCCTGATCCTGAAACCCCAGTCCAGGTCCTACACTCTGTGACTGGTCTAAACTCCGAACCTCGGGTACGCTGCCACCATTGGAAGCACCTGGTACACATAATTCCAAGGCCTTCAGCTCTAACTCTTCTAGCTGAAGCCTGTGCACCAGCTTCCTCTCATCCATTGCAAGGCTCTCACTCTCCCTCTCATGCTCTATCATCTTAGACGATGCGCACCCCCAGTTACTCTACTCCCTGCCCCAGAACATCCTCCCGGTAGCACATTGTCAGACACAACAATTTTGAGTAGGCCTGGGTCTTCTGGTGTGCCCGCCTCCCTGGGTGTGACCTGCCCCTCCTGTTCCCCATCCCCTCTCCCCTCTGGGTGGGCTCCTACCCGTGCCCCCAAAGTGGTACGGAGTTCCTTCTTCCCTCCACCCAACAGGCACCCCCATCCCCTGACAACACTCCAGTATGCCAGGTGGGGACTCAGATAAATCTGGGAAAAGATACCAGGACGTGGGTGACAGGATTAGGTCTAACAGATCTTGATACACTCTACAGGCTAGACAATGGAGGGGTCAATTACTTAGGCTTGCACCCACAATGGGTGTGCAGCCCAATTGCTGTGCACCCTGTCCCAATGGAGGGTGCTGCATGGTCACAAGTCCTGGATCCCACCGCTCGACACCAATATGTTGGAACTGGGGTCACCAGTCCCCTAGGGTAGCATGGCACGAGCGGGTAAGCATCCGAAAGCTTATGTGTTAAGCAACCATGCAGCACACGCAACCACTGAGTCAGAAACATGGGCACGCAATTAGGGACACCACTCCAGTGAGCTTATGTAAAAACTCAAGTTAACTTTATTAAGATAGAGCAGGATCAGGGTATTAGGAATTCATCATAAAATTAGCTTATTAGCTTTCCATTAAAATACATGTGTGAGAACACTTGGCAATAAATACTGGATGAATAAATAATAAATATTAGATGTTCCATAAATATTAAACATTGATTAAATACATTTTTAGAATAACACAGGCCTGACCTGTGCCTTGCTCCTGGTCAGCACCTGCATCAAATACATTAAGAAGTTATGCAGAAAGCATTTCAATAAATAACAGTAGATTTCTACTTTTTACTCCCCAACAAAGCTGAGCATTTCAGAACAGCAACATGTAAAAAAATTACTGTAGGCTTCTAGTAAATTTAGCGCTACGTGGAAGAAAACATTTCATTTAACCAGCATTACCCATGTCATCAGGTAAGAATAAACCTTTCTTTTAACTAGGGTAAACTATCACAACACCTGAGGCTGGTACAGCAGTGCGCTATCCCTATTAATCAGGAATAAACCTCTCCTCAAATGGGAGTAACCATCTCCTTATATACCTAGAGGTCTTTGGGAACCATTGCATTAGGCAGGAGTATGCATGACTTATGACCCAGGAACCATGTAATTATGTAGTATAAACATTTCCTGAGGTAGCAAACAGCATTCAGATAACAGTGCCTTAGACAGTAATATACATGTCATGAGAGTAAAGGCAGAACATTTCATTAGTCATAAACTAACCAGACAGTTAATTACCAGTTTCACTTGGGAGGAATAACCATTCCATTACCTAGAGCATTACTCAAAGCATATTTGAATGAACCTTTCATTGGGCATTCACTAAGGCATTTATAAGTGGTTATTCACTAAAGCATCTTTAAATGGACCTTTCATTAGGCAAACTACACATCGGCTGGTGCATGAATGAGCAGTAAATTGCTCCTATTAATCAGGGAACATTCCCATAAGGCAGGGGAAAAACATTCATCAACAATGCAGCCCAATTTAATAATTATCTCACTGCAGGAGTACAAGGTTCCTACTGCAGAGGACCCACAGTGACCTTCGTGGGCCCAGTCCCCATGCCTGAAGGGCTTCTGTAATTAATTAGGGCCAACAGGACCCAGTCACCATTCCTCAGCAATTAATGAGGGCCAACGGGGCCCAGTGACATCTTCCCCCGGGGAGGGGCGAACACGGGGCCTTACCCGGCCTTCCGCCCTCCTCCCCTGGGGGGATTACCTTTTTTCTTCGGCCCTCCGGGCCCTTGCGCAGGTTCTGGAGCCTCACACGACCGGGCGCGGTGCAGGGAGCAGCTACAGAGCACCAGCGCCGGTCGCGAGGCAATTCCAAGCGTTGTGGGGCAAATCGGAGGGGGCTCTCAGGCTTCACGACCCCCTCCGCGACGAGTGCTGGCAGTGGGGGGGGCTCTGACACTCTCTCAGAGCCCTCCCCGTCGTTGACAAGCTGTTCCCGGGCCTCTACAGCCTCACCGGCCCGGGAACCAATCGCGATGTGGTGCAGGAGAGGCTCGGCCACGCGGCCAATCAGTGCGCGGCGGGGCCGGGGCTTGATGTGTCCCCGTCACGTGATACGGGGATTCCTGCCTCAGGGCCTAACGCGACCTTACTGGAATGCGCGGAGGCCTCCTCAGGCGTACAATACGGCGGCCCTCTCCTGGTACACGGGGGCCGCCGAGGGGGGTCACGAAGATGGCGCTGGTTCCGCTGGGATCCCTCACTCTCTGGCCGGGCCGCGGCGGTGACAGCGGCCCCAGGTCACGCCGAGACACAGCGCCTTTTCTCCCTCACGCCTCCGGTTGCTGAGGCGGCCCTCTCCTGGCACTGGGGGCCGCCTGGGGGCAAAGCACGGCGTTTCACTAGGCGCTACAGGTAGGCGCTTGGCGAGGTTGCGGTCAGTGGTGCTCTTCCACTACTTCCGGTCGCTTCACCGGCACAGCGACATAAGAGCGCTTTTCAGGGGTCAGCAGTGGAGCAATTAACAGCGCTTGGCAGGTTACTTCGCAGCGCTTTACCGGGTACAAGTCTCAGTTCACAGCGCTTTTGAGGGGAGCAATTATCAGCGCTTGGATGGCACACGATGCCAGCGCTTCTTAGGGGCATGCAGCGCTCGGTCAGACCAGCAGTTCCCGGGCAGTATAGCGCTTCAGCAGGCAGTCCTAGCACTTGGGGCACTTCACAGCGCTTTACAGGGGGGCAACTTCCACAGCCCTGCAGGCAATTCACAGCGCTCCCACAGGACACAGCAATTCTTCACCAGTCAAGCGCTTGGAGGGAAATGTAGCGCTTAGGCAGTTTCTAGGTTGGCGCTTCATCAGTAGTTGCTTAAAAATAGAGGCAGCTCACAGGACAAGCCACACAGCAGTGGTAGGTTAGCGCAGGGACCCCAGGTGGCGTCAGGGGCACAGGGAGCAACACAGCGCCAATACCTGGGTGGTTCTTCAAATGTTCTGTGGTGATTCCGTCTCTTCTTGGTGCCTTATATTCCTTGCGCCTTTGTAAGTTTCTTGGTTACTGGTTCCTTGATTTCTTCTTGGCGCAGCTGTTTCTTGCGCCCTTGTAAATAGCAGTTGGTTTCTTGTTTCCTTTGGTTTCTTATTCCTTGAAGGGGGTTAAGTTGGTGGCTGGTGTTAGATCTCCTCAGCCAATCCCCTCAAGTGGTCCCTGGGGGTTCCCTGCCGCGGGGCTAGGTCAGTGGGGGGGGAACAGAATACCTCAACACTTGTAAAGCAGCACACTAGGCCCTGTCATTCCAGCATCATAAGACCCTGCCCTGACCCCCACTGCCTATCCTCCTGCGTAGGTACTTCCCCAGGTCTTCCCCTCAGCTTCTCTCCTCAGGAAAGTTCCCTCCCTTTCCTTTTATAGTGCCAGTTGACAGTTGGTAGTGTCAGTTGGTGTCAGTTGGTGTCACCTCACCTCTCCCAGAAGGTTCCAGAGGCTTCCAGGAGGTTCCACCATTCTACCTGTGGACAGGCTGGCAGGCTAAGATGGATACATTGCCTGAGGGTTCCAGCCAGCCCCTGGCTACTAGAATGCGCCCACTAAACCACGCTGCTGCAGCAGTGGTCTGTGGCGGCCATGTTAGGGGTAGGAAGTACCTGTATTTTAACACTAGTTTTACACTACACAGGGCATTCTCCACCACCCAAGGCCTACACACTGTTGTTTCAATAGGGGCATTCTAAATTAACAGGGGATAAAAAGCGAAAAATTTCTGGGGAAAGGGCCAAGTCTCACAATCACCTAATAATAAAATATGAGGAGGGGAAATAGATTCCTGAAGATTTGAAATAAAAGAACAAATCGTCTTAATACCCGGATTATAGTTTATATCTGGAGGTAAGTAAGCATTAATTATTACCAGTGATTTCTGAGGAACATCTTTAGCAAAATTTATTAAGGTTATTGCCTGAAATAATTTATTTGAATCAATATAGTGGGTATAATTCCATTTAACTTTGTTTGTCAGAAGACAGGCTAACCCTCCCTTTGCTCAACCCCTCGTAGAGGGAGTAGCATTACTCTCTAATACATAATAATCTTTTACAGCCGGGAAATTCCCTACCAACCACGTTTCTTGCAGACAAATAATGTCAGCATTTAGAGAGTGCAAGTATGACAACTTTTCTGTGCTCTGGTTTAGACCAGCAGTGTTCCACGATATTATTTTTAAGTTATCGCTAAAATTCTGAATTCATTTTAGGTACAAAACCAGATTTATCTGATAAAACAGCGGGCAACCAGCTCCACTCCAGATCGGCATCCTTTACCCTAGTTTGTTTAATGGGTAGCGGATTATTTACTATCACCTGTCGCTCATTTTTTGATATCCGTATTTTTAACTCTTCGGTCACTGTAAAGGAACCATCTAGAGGACCAGATTTTTTACCCTGATAAGGTAACATTTTTTGGAATTTATGACTTTCTATTTTGACCAGAATAAAAGGATCAACATCGATTCCTCTTATTTGAAGTTCTTCCGCCCATTGTAGGACGTGATTTGTTACCAGTTTTGAGTGAAATTTTACCCGTGATTTCATCCCATTTTCTAAATTTATTAATGTTATTATGCCTAGATCTGCAGATTGAATCAATTTTAAGCTCTCTATTTCATGAAAGCAATTAACTAAAGCAGATCTATTTAAGATGAGGTCTGGGTCAAAAATAGGTATAAAATCAAGGAAGAGGGTATCCACATTTTTCCTAGTCTTAGGCACTGTCTTAGCTGCATATTCAGTTGCAACTACGTCTGAAAAAGAGCTAACCAGGGGGTTAAGGGTAGATTTTGGTTTAGGATCTATAATTAATGTAGATTTTTGATCATTCACCAATTTTATCTGCTCATCTAGATGCTGTTGAATTATATGAGGTATAGGATCTTGTTGTATGTCTGTAGTGGTCATCTTTATAGTTCCCACTGACTCATGGGACAGGTTAGAGTCGAAATCTACAGGATTAGAAATATCCGACGAAGGTTCTTGTTCACAATTAAAAATTATTTTCCTTTGCCTTTTTTTATAAAATCTACGATTTGGTTTTCTTTTTTTACATCGTTGTTTTTTAGATAGTGTTATTTCCGGTTTTTTCTCCTTTAATGGAGAGATTTTATCCGAAACAACAGGTAGGGTTGAAGTTTCTTTATTAAATTGTGGAATGAAAATGGGGAAGATAGAGGGTGGAGTATTAGTCAATTTATTCTCCTTTGGTGGTAGGGTCTCAATTTCCTGGTTAATGAAAGCTACACAGTTACCATTAATTGGGTTCTCATTCCTATATGCAGTAGATTCAGAAGTAACTGCAGTATAAGTATTAGTTTTAATCAGGGGATCTAACGGTAAAGGGACCTCAGGAGATGTTTTTATTTTTACTTCCCCGGTTCCTTCTACATCTAGGTTGGGTGGGGAGATAATTTTTTGATGAGTAACATCTTCTGATCCTGTATTATTATTCAGCAATGCCTTTAGAATCAGAGTTACTGTGTCAGATACATTATCAGATCCATTAACTAATCTTTCCAGTAATTGTAGAATAGATGAAACGAGACGTACTAGAGAAGCTAAGGAATTAGATATTACATTATCTTCACATATGTAGGAATTTAGGGGATCTTTGTTTTGAATGTTAGTAGAATTAGAGAATAGGTTCATTTCAGGGATGGAAAACTCAGAGTTTTTTGAAGGGGTACTACTATAAAGATGTAATCTAGGAGTAGTTACAAGATCCTGTGTGATAACAAAGTTCTGCGCTTTAATTAATCCTTTCTGAGACTCTAGGTTTATATCAGGAAGCGTAAAATCCTCTGGGAGAATATCTTCAGGGGGAATATGCAGGGATAGAGAAGTACCAGAATGAATTCTTTGATCTACTGTAGGAGAAGAAGGAGGGTTATGTACTAGAGCAGCGACAGGGATAACAGAAATGCTACCCCGATCTGCAACATTTATAGCTTTTTCTTGGGTTTCAAAAAGATTGTCCAAGTCTCTCTCTTGGTTTTTATTGGATATAACATCTAAAGGGGATAGAACACTAATACCTGAATGGGTACCTTCATTTTTAGTAGCAGGGGGGACTCGCTCATTTTCTTGACAATTGATGTTAATAGTTTCAGTGGGGGGCCCCTCTCTGTCTACTTTATCCTTACCCTTATCCCATAAAGAGTATAGTTGACATTTGCTTTTTAGTTGGAGAGATGAGCCAGCTTTATTTCGCAGGGATTAGATTTAGTTTTGGAGTTAGTCATGAGCTGTGGCAAATGGAAAAGGAAGAGAAACAGTGAAGTTTTGATAAAACAAAAGTGCTACGGAAACCGGTCTAGATTGAACACAGAGTGAAAGTTCGGTGACTGTACCCGTAAAAATTGGGTGAATGCACTTCAGTGCAGGGCGACACTCGCAGAGCATAATTTACTGGAAATCACTTCAATATTGAGGCGCAGTGAAAGTACTCATAATTGACTGGACGTGACTCGAAATCCCTTCAGGATTGTGGCGCAGTGCAAATCGACGGAGTGACGTCACACGCATCTGCGCCATATTGTGGGAGGAAATCTAGTAGTTTAGTGTTTACGCACAGGAAGCGTGCGTGTGACCATTTCAAGAGCAAGGAAACTAGACTGATTAGTGTTGATTGGGAAACAACCTTTACAACGACTTATTTACCTCGAAGGGCCTGCACCACGACTCCTTAACAACGACTGAACCTGAATTAAAAATTTGCTAACATTCGTGCCAAGAATTTTCAATTCTATTAAGGACAGGAGGCGAGGATTATGCTTTCTCAATTTCTTTACTGAAAAAACAGCAGCCAATCAGTACGCAGTAAAGAAATAACAAACTACATTACCCATAAACCCAGGGTAACCATAGAGTATGAGATAGTATAAATAAGGTCATAGAGGTGAACACTTCCTCTTTGTCCATAGTCAATTAGAAAAGGATAAACGAAAATTCAAACAATCCATCAAAGGCGTCCCCCGGAAAGGTCATGATCCGGCTGAAGTGGGGAAGGAACCTCCCAGAGCCACAGGAACAGTAACAGAGAAGAAAATCGCGGCACACTTCATTTAAGGTCGGAACCTGAAAAATATGACAGAAGCCGTAAAAACTGTTCCCCAAAGAGTTGAACATAGTAATCAGGACAGGGAGGGAACATTTCATAAACAGTAAATAGTATGGTACAGCATCAATGCAGTAAGTATAATAAGACAAAAATGAAATAAGGGTGGGATAATCCTCGCATCCTGTCCTTAATAGAATTGAAAATTCTTGGCACGAATCTTAGCACATTTTTAATTCTATGGCAGGACGGAGGCTCCGATTATGCTTGTTTAAAGCTTCTCCACCACAACAGATGCCACATCTACAATTGGTTTAAAATAAAAGGATTTGAAGACAGACTCAGATGACCAATCCGCAGCTCTCATGATATCATGAAGACTAGCACCCATGGAAAAAGCCATGGACGCCATAGCTCCTCTCACAGAATGGGCCCCAAAGAGGGATATATCAATGCCCGCTTCCTGCATAAGCCAACGTAACCAACGTTCCAATGTAGCTGGAGAAACAGGCTTGAAAGGCTTCTGTAAAGCGATAAGCAATTGACCTTGTGGATCAGAACGAAAAGGTGCAGTGCTTACCTCATATTCCTTTAGGCTACACACAACTGAGGGTTGTGGGGAAAACAAGGATAAGTAACCGCAGCTGTATTACATTTGGTTCGCCTTGAAATGACAAAAGAGACACCCTCAGGAGAGAAGGTGCGACCCGCGAGATCCAAAGCCCGCACATCAGACACTCTTTTACAAGAAACCAAACACAGGAGCATAGTCAGCTTAGCTGAGAGTTGTTTGTGGGATAAGAGATTATTGGAAGGCCAATCAGACAGAAAACGTAAAACAACAGAAACATCCCAAAGGGCAACATACTTGGGGCAAGGAGGTTTTACCATCCGGATTCCCCGTAACAATTTCGAAATTAAGGGATGTTCTCCGGCTGGTTTACCATCTACAGGAATATGACCTGCAGAAATTGCAGAATGAAAGTTATTAACCGTTCTGTAAGCTAGCCCAGAGGATGCCTTGGAAGCAAAAAAGTTAATGATCAAAGAGATATCCGCTGAAACGGGATCCACCGACCGCTGTGAGCACCAATCACACCAACGCTTCCAACTTGAGTTATAGCGCTTATGTGTGTTGGGGGCCCAAGCCTCATTGATGCATCTGGTAGCGTCTCCCGATAAGCCTTGGATTTTCCAGCGTTCCTCGAAATTCTCCACGCTACTAGCATGAGCTGGCCCGACATTACTAGAGGATGTGGCTCCCGAAGAGGGTCCAGCAATAGGTTCCAAACATGTGGAAGAAGCAGCGGTGATGAGCAACTCATCTCCAGAAGAACTGGAAACCACGCTTGAGCCCTCCAAAGAGGGGTTATTAGAATGAGTTCCGAGGAGAAAAGACGGGCCCGGGCTAGGACTCGGGGAATCATGAGGAAAGGAGGAAATGCATGGCATAGCAGAGGAGGCCAGACCTGGAGGAACGCATCCGTGGCTAGGGCTTCCGGATCTGGCCTCCAACTGTAGAACTGGGGAACCTGGGTGTTGAGTCGGGAGGCAAAGAGGTCCAGGTGACGCGTTCCCCAAATTCGGGACAACCTGTGAAAAATTCGAGTATGAAGTCTCCAATTGCTGAAATCTCGCAGATGACGAGAGTTCCAGTCCGCAATCAGATTGCGGGAGCCCGGCAGATATTCGGCAGTAACAGTGATCTTGCGGTCCAAGCAAAGGTGCCAGAAATCCTTTGCAATTTCTGAGAGTAGTCTGGATCTGGTACCCCCCAGTTTGTTCACATAACGAACTGCCGAGACATTGTCCATTCTGAGAAGAATGCAACAATTCGTTTGGAGAGGAGAGAGACATCGAATCGCGAAAGAGCCCGCTAGAAGCTCCAGGCAATTGATGTGAAGAGACAATTCCTCCAGAGACCAACGACCCCCTGTCGACATTGAACCGCAACGGGCTCCCCAACCCCAGAGGCTGGCATCTGACTCTATCACAACATCGGGAGTCCTCCCGAAGAGGGCACAGCCGTTCCAGGATTCCATGTGGTCCAGCCACCACATCATCTCTGACCGGGCTTCCTCTGAAAGAGGGACGTGATCCGAGTACCGAAGACCTTTCTGGAGATGACGGATTTTGAGGCGCTGAAGCGCACGATAATGAAGTGGACCCGGAAATATCGCTTGGATGGAAGATGATAGAAGACCCACAATCCGAGCCACTGAGCGCAAAGAGACTGCCTCTTGAGCGAGAAGTAACCTCAAGTCCCTCTTGATGGATCTGATCTTCTAACCTGGCAGGAGTAACTGACATGAGATTGAATCTATTTGAAAGCCCAGAAAATCCATAGTTTGAGATGGAGAAAAATTTGACTTTAAGGGATTCACTAGAAAACCCAAACACTGTAGAAGATCCACGGACCATTGCAAATGTGATTGAAGAAGAACTGGACACTGAGCCAAGAGGAGGATATCGTCTAGGTAGACAATTAACCGAACTCCGCGGGATCTCAAAGATTCCATCACAGGACGAAGGAGCTTCGTGAAGCACCACGGAGCAGAAGAAAGGCCGAAAGGAAGGACCTTGTACTCCTACCAACTGCCCAACCATTGGAACTGAAGGTAGCGACGATGAGGAGCATAAACTGGAACTGAGAGATAAGCATCTTTCAGATCCAGTCGAACCATTCAATCTCCCTCTTGAAGAAGGTCTCTGAGACGATGGATGCCCTCCATCTTGAAATGACGATAGACAATGCCACCGTTGAAGTCTTTTAAGTTGAGAACTAAACGAGATCCTCCCCCTTTTTTCTCTACGAGAAAAACGTTGCTTACGAAACCCTTTGGATGAGGAGACGTCGGAACGATGGCTCCTTTGGTCAAGAGGGAAGAGATTTCTGTGGAGATAACCTCCTGATCTGGTCGGGAAAAAACAAGAGGGCGTGGCCGGAGATGCTGGTGAGGGCGAGAAAAAAATTCTATCTAGTACCCCTACACCGTCTCCAGCACCCAGGCATCGTTTGAGATCAAACGCCAATTGTGCAGAAAAAACGGAATCCTTCCCCCCCAAAACCACATTGGAAGCTAGAATCAAGCTCACCTGAGGCGGAAGAATCAGGACGTCCTCCTTGGTTACCGGTGTAACCGCCTTTGCCATATTGCCCTCTGCCTTTTCTTGAAGGGTAAAAAGAAGATTTGTTGGAGGAGTTGCCTTGACCTCCTCTATTGGACTTATTTCCCCGTTGAGCGGGCTGGTGTGACCCAGGGAGGGACGAACGTCCCCTTCGTCCGGCCCTGCCGAAAACCGGGCGGAAGGCCCGTCTAAGGTTCGCTTGAGCTTTATCGAGCCCGCTGAAGGTCGAAACAAACTTGGTAAGCTCCTTGAGAAATGGAGCTCCGAAGAGCAAACCTTGAGCCTGGGGGCCAGATTCAGAAGTCGCTAAATCAGTGAGACGTGGATCAAGTTTCATCAAAATGGAACGACGACATTCCGCCGACAAGGCACAATTAGCATTACCCAGAAAACAAACTGCCCGCTGGGACCAACCAATTAGCTCATCTGGGTCAATCAGAGCGCCAGACTCCTTTGCCCTGTAACCCAAATTCAGAATCTTAGTCAGTGGGCCCAACACATCTAGAAGTTTGTCCTGGCATGAACGCCAGGACCTATCCAAACCCTTAGTAGGATCTTTAGAGTACTTGCGCATATATGTGACCATGGTAGGGTCTACATCTGGCGTGGAAGCTAGCTTGTCAAAAAGGTCAGGGCGAGGGCATTCTGAGCGTAAACGAGCTCGAACATCCTTCTCAAAAGGGGAACGGATGTGGGATTGGACATATTCTGCCACCTCGGGAGATGGCAACCAAGCAGAGGAATTGGGATGAATGATGTCCGCAGGATTAAATGTCAATACCTTAGGCGAAGATGGCGCATCCACATAGTGCTCCTTCCGAGATTTCTTGGATGGGGGGAGGTCTAGCAGACTCAGAGGACGAGGATGAAGAAGAAGATTACCCATCATCTGTGTCAGACGGAGGGTCCGAACGAGCCGGCGCAGCGCACTTCTTCGAGGAAGGAGCAGAGAGGGTCTTGGCCAATTTAGCAAATTTAGACTTGTGATGGTTCAATGGCAATTTCTTGCTATGCTTAGAGGTACGAGGCACCCAACCCTATTGGGCTGCATAATCTGAAAGATGCTTTTTCAATGGCGCAATCGCCTGAAATAAGGCCTGGCCCATGTAATCATCAAAGGACGCAGAAGGCTCATTCTCCTCATAATAATCTTCACCTTCCTCATCAAAATATTCTGCCATGTCGACAAAACCCCCAAATAATGCCCACAGGAAGGAATAATAAGTATTTGAACTTTTTACTTCAAAGCCAATTTGGGGGAGTGGTACCCCTAGTGCAAATCATTAAATACTCCGGAGAACCTGACCAGCAAAGACAATAAATTTTGGAGGGAGGACTTGCACTGAATGCCAACCAGAGTCAGCCACTCTAGGCAGAGCCTATGCCAAAATTTATACAACCCTCAAAATATTGACAGAGGGCGTCAGGGAGCTCAAGCGGCAGCAGTAACAGGGCAGGCGTCAAAACGAGCACCAGAAAATTCCTCCGTCTGAGGCAGAAGCCGACAGCTGAGGTAAACACACACGCCTTCGACGGGCATGTAAACAAAGGCTTCGCGCATGCGCAAAAGCCGCTGCCGAATAGGGAGAGACGCGCGAGGAAGCGCGTCTCAGCCAGCTCCAACTCCCGCTCCACACCGCACACAGACAACGCGAAAACGCGTCGAGTTGATAAAGGAGGTGAACTCACGCTCCAGAATGCACAATTAAACAACACGGCAAAACGAGGTCAACGACCTCGAACCAACACGGCAAATGAGATAACACGCCGAGCTGCGAGAGAAGAGCGCACACAGCGCGAAATATGAAATACAAGTAAGCGGTGCAAATATACAATAGCACAATGCATAAACAGTAATGTAAAGATAAAGGCACTTAACTGGCTGCGAAGCAGCAAAGAAAGAGGAAGTGTTCACCTCTATGACCTTATTTATACTATCTCATACTCTATGGTTACCCTGGGTTTATGGGTAATGTAGTTTGTTATTTCTTTACTGCGTACTGATTGGCTGCTGTTTTTTCAGTAAAGAAATTGAGAAAGCATAATCGGAGCCTCCGTCCTGCCATAGAATCACAAGTCTTTTAACCACTAATGCATTTACAACTACCTCTGGCCAGTAGATGGCACTCTTGGATTGTATATGAAAGATGTATTACTATTGCTAAAATGATGGTTGGCTGTATTTATATGGTTTTGTAGAGTGGATTTTTTTTAACAGAAGAAGTTTAGGAAACCGTTTTCTAAAATAAGCTAAATTTTAGGATTTAGGGTGAGTATGGGTTTTTGAGATTTCAAGGGTATTTTTAGGGTTTAGGGTAGGGATGGGTTTTTGGGTGGAAAGGGATTTTTTAGGGATTATGGTGGGTGTGGGTTTTTGGGTGACAAGGGTAATTTTAGTGTTTTGGGTGGGTATGGGTTCTTGGGTGGTAAGGGAAATGTTAGAGTGGGTATGGGTTTCTGGGTAGTAACTATATTTTTAGGTTTAAGGGTGGGTATGGGTCTTTTGGTGACAAGGGTCATTTTAGGATGGGTATGGATTTTTGGGTAGCAAAGGTAGTTTTAGGGTTTGGGGTTGGTATGGGTTTTTGAGATTGCAAGGGTATTTTAGGGTTTATGGTGGATGTGGGTTTTTGGGTGGAAAGGGAATTTGTAGGGTATAGGTTTTGGGTGGAAAGGAAATTTTAAAGGTGTGGTGTGGGTGTAGTTTTTTTTGGGTGGAAAGGGATTTTATAACATTAATAGTGAGTATAGGTGTGTTGTGTTTATATATATATATATATCTATATATATATATATATATATGTATATATATATATATATATATATATATATATATATATATATATATATATATATATATATATATATATATATATATATATATATATATATTTAGAGAGAGAGAGGTGTTTTACATGTACATACAAACCCATTACCTATACATAAATGTGGATATATGTGTACATATATTTAGACTGTAGTTGTTCAAGTGGTAGTTGTTCCATCATACAACCGCGTTTTTTATTTATTTTGGAATTCGAAGTGTAAAAATAAGCACAGTCCCACAGGTGAGAGAAATAATATGCAATATTCCTTTACAGGTTTTACTCGAAGCAAACCATTTAAGTAGAAGGACATAAAAATATATATATATAAGTATGGCATCAGGCAATATATACAATCTACAGCCATCAGAAGCATTTTTAAAAGGGGCTGGACCACCATTAGTAAAATGGGAGGAATGGAGGGAGTACTTTTGTAATTACATTTCGACATTTGGAAAAAAATGATGAACCACTGAAACCGGAGGAGAAAAAAAATATTTGATCACATTGTTTGGGTACTAGAGGATTAAATGTGTATAATAATATCACGAAAAAGCTAAGGGTAGGAGAAGAAAGAAATGTTTTCAATGAAGCCGTAGAAGACTTGGATAATTATTATAGGAACACAGTGTGTGTTGCAGTGCACAGATATACATTTTACAGAAGAAAACAAGGTAAGGAGGAAAGTATAGAGGACTATGTATCAGCATTAAAGAATTTAGCACTATCATGCAAATTCGAAAACATGCATGATGATCTCATTAGGGACCAGATTGTAATCTGTGTTGCTAATCCTAATATTCAAGACGCTCTATGGGCAAAGGGTGAGAGACCACTTCAACAAGTTATTGAAATTGTAAAGAAAGCAGAATTGACAGGGCGATGTGCAAAGGAAGTCATCAGGGAAAGTAAAAGCAAAACGGATGACGCAAGCCTAGTAGCTAAAATTTGTAGAAAGAAAAAAAAGGTAATGGATTATAAGTACAAAGATGAAGAAGGTGTAAAATACAAAGGGAAAACAAAAACAACAGAACAACTAAAATGTTACCGTTGTGATAGCAACAAGCATTTGGCAAGTGACTGGAAGTGTCCGGCAAGGAATAACAAATGTACTGAATGTGGTCTAATAAGGCATTTTCAAAAGGCTTGTAAAAGGAAACAAAGGTCGAATGTAAAATATGTAGAGGACGGAGAAGAGGAAGAACAAGAATCGCCGGAGGACTCGGAGTACAACCTATGTGTATTAAAAGTGGCTGAAGAAAGAGAAGATGAGGAAATAGAGAAGGGTAAAAAGAAAAAACCCACGTGCTGTAAGTTTGTCCATTTTGACCGCCCTGAGAAAACAGGTGGTGGCCTAGTCATTATGTATAAAGAACACCTGAAGATTACAATACTAGAACAAAAGTACTGCCCGCTTTTTGAAATTATGATTTTTAAAATGCACTATGCCACAAACAGATTCTGGAAAGGAGCCTTAGTTTATCGCCCTCAGGGACCCAGTACAGGCTTCTCCCTTGCACTACTAGAACTCCTAGCCCCACATTTTAAAGCAAAGGAAGACTTTCTCCTTCTTGGTGATTTTAATATTCACGCTGATATTTCTGCACATCCAGAAACTATCTCTTTGGTTTCTGATCTATCTTCCCTTGGTCTAGATCTGCAGAACCATGGACCCACCCATACAGGAGGCCACCTCCTAAATCTGCTATTTACCAATTGCCCCAAAGTACGATGTCTTCCCACAGCTCAAATTAACTGGTCCGACCACTTTATTGTGGAATTCTCTCTATCCGAGGTAGATAAGCTCTCTCATAAAAACACCCTCCCACCTGTCTGGCGTCGACAGTGGCACAAAGTCACCGTAGAGGAATTGCAAAGGGTATGGAAGCAGCCCATCCCCACAGAGTATGGAGACCACACTGACCAAATTTAACAACTCTCTTACAGAAGCAATTGACATAATAGCCCCTCTAAAGCTACATAAACAATACCCTGCTACCAAACAGGAAACATGGTACACTAAGGGAACTTAGAATAGAGAAACAGAAATGTAGGAAGATAGAAAAGAAATGGAGGAAAACGCGAACTGAAGAAAACAAGAAAGCACATCATGAGGCCCAGACTAAATATTATAAAAATATCAAACTTGCACGGAGGAATAGCCTCTCTCAACAAGTTGCAGAAGCGGGTAACCGCTCTAAGGAATTATTTAAAATTCTTCAGGAGTTTGTAAAATCCACTGCATGCGAAAGCCCTAACGATTTTTCCCAAAAATGATGTGATGAAATCTCTCTGTTCTTCGAAAATAAAATCAACTTGATTTACGAAAAAATCCTAAAGGCCTCCAGTCAAAAGAGTAACAACTTTCTCTCTCCCTCTACTCTGCCCACACAGAGAAATACCACACTTAGGGCTTTCCAGCAGTCAATGACTCAGATCTCTCCTCCCTCATGAGCTACATAAAATCAGGGTCTCCAGATGACTTTCTGTCAGCCAAAACAGCTGCCTCCCTGCAAACTCTGCTTGGACCCCATATCCAAGCACTAATCAACCATTCTCTCAGGGAAGGATCTGTACCCATAGAGTGGAAAAAAGCAGTGGTGAACCCCATCTGAAAGAATGCAGCACTTCCATGGACTGACCTTTTGAACCTCCGACCCATCTCCCTCCTGCCTTACCTCAGCAAAATGACCGAGAGACATGTGAACACTCACTTGTCCAAGTACATCGAGGCAACAGGAGGGCCTAGATTTTTCTCAATCTGTATTTAGGCCCAATCACAGCACAGAATCTGCCCTCCTCTCAGTGACCGATAACATCAGGATGTCACTGGATGGAGGGGGCTCCATGATTCTGGTGCTGTTAGATTTATCCGATGTCTTCGACACAGTGTCTCATGAGATACTTCTCGGTCGTTTGAGGGAGATGGGCATAGAAGGTGTGGCTCTGTCCTGGTTGGAAAGCTTCCTTTCGGATCGACAACAAGGGGTCAGACTGGGCTCCCATCATTCCATGCTCATGCCTAAGCCCCACACTTTTCAACGTGTATGTGGCCCCCTTGGCGGACATTGTAAGAACTTATGGGTTCACCCCTGTGTCGTACGCTGACGACACTCAGCTTTTGTTCCCCTTTAAAAACCTAACGCCCGCAATACAAAAATCTTTTGCGGACGGAATGAGGGCAATATCAGACTGGATGGCCATAAACTGCCTCCAGTGTAATGTCGGCAAGACAGAGGTCATGCTGTTCGGGGAGGCCACACTTTTGTGGTCCCCTGAATGGTGGCCCCCGGATTTGGGACAAACACCAAACCCCAAACAGACCGTAAAAAACCTTGGTGTGCGGTTAGACAAAACACTTCTGCTTAAAGAGCACACAAATCAAGTAGCAGGATCTTGCTTCCGGGTCATTGGACTGCTACAACGCGTCTTCCCATTCCTATCAGACTCTTACAGGAAAACTCTCGTCCAGGCCTTGGTAGTTAGTAGACTGGACTACTGTAATGGCCTGTTAACCTCGGCCAATGAGGATCAACTACAGAGACTACAGGTGGTCCAGAACACCGCTGCGAGGCTAGTTCTCAACGCCCAGCCAAGGTCTGCCTCACTCCCCCTCTTGGTCAAACTTCACTGGTTGCCAATTAGGCAGCGTGTAAAATTCAAAATTTGCTGTACTATTCACAGGTGTCTGTTTGGCAATGGACCTAAATACTTAGAAGAAAAATTCTCTCTCTATAAACCTATTCGCACCCTGCGCTCTAGCAGTCAGCAACAGCTCCAGGTTCCAAGGATAAAAAAGGCTAGGCAGGGAGGGCGAGCCTTGTCCTACAAAGGCCCCATTCTTTGGAACTCATTGCCCCCAACCCTTAAAAATACCACTAACTTCCAATCTTTCAAGAAGACCTTAAAAACTTTTCTATTTATTGCCTGCTAAGAATTTTTCCCAATCTTTCTCACAGCTCAGAACTAGGTCTTAGCTCCTTTGGTAAAGCGGAAGCGCGGAGATACCCCTTCGGGGGTCGAATTCTGGCGCTATATAAGAATATAAATAAATAAATAAATAAATAAATAGTGGAGATAGGAGGTGTGAATATTGAAATAGTAGCAGACTCCGGTTCACCCTGCACCATAATTAACCATGATGTGTGGAAAAAAAATTCAAAAGCAAGTTAGGAGGGTGCATGGAAGAACCGGATATAACTCTAAAAACCTTCACAGGAGAACCAATTGATCTTATGGTTTTTAGATAACTAAATTTTACATTCAAGGAAAAGTAACAAGTAGTAAATTATATGTAGTTGCCACAGGCCCATCAGTGCTTGGGTGGAAAGACCAGGGTAAACTTGGCATCACCCTTAACCCCAATAGATCAGAACCCGTACTTGCATCGCAACTGGACAAGATCAAAACACAGGTAACTCTCAAATCGCCACTACAACCATTAAGAAAAACAAAACATGCCATGGGAGAGAGTAGGAATAGAGATAAGGGGCCTCATGCTATTTAATGAAGAACAAGTAAACATATTGGTCCTAATAGATTACTTCTCGAGGTGGCCAGAAATAAAGGTATGCAAGAGGGTGGATGCGAGTGATGTGGTCAGCTTCATGGACGGTGTATTCACGAGAGAAGGTGTACCGAAAACAATAGTTAGTGATAACGCATGGCAATTCTCTACTGACATTTTTTTAAAGTACATTGAGAGAAACAGAATAACCCACAAAACTACATCTGTTTATCACCCGGCTGTAAATGGAGCCGTGGAACAATTTAAAAGGGTGATAAAAGAGACCATTCAATTAGCTAACAAAAATAGAGTGTGTTGGAGGAAGGAAGCAAACAAAATGATATGGGAATACAGGATAACACCTGGGAAGAATACTCTGGTAAGCCCATTCGAAAGGATGAGAGGAAGGACTCCTATTTCCAAGAACAACATGGGTTGGCTAAAGACGACAAGGAGAACAGAATGGTCAGATGAAATGATCAGAAAAAGAATTCAGAAGGCACACAGTATGCACAAGGAGAAATTTGACAGTAAACATAAGTGCAAGGAAAGAAAAGTAAAAGAAGGAGACAGAGTGAGATTAAAAAAAAAGGACAAATGGTAAAGGAACAGAAAAAGTTCACAGATCCGCTAATATTGGAAAAAGTAATTTTAAACTCTGCACTCCTTAGCGATGGTAAGATCTGGCATGCCTCCTCCATTGCCGTTTGTAATAGTACAGATGTGATTCCTAACAAAGATGAGAGAAAACACAAGGAGGAGAAGGAAAATTACATTGAATTAGGCAACCACGGCTGGTTGTGCGAAGAAACTGAGAAATCTGGCGAAGTAGAAGAAATCATATCAAGACCAATTAGTAGCAATGCTAGCAGAGAGGAAAATAACAATGAACATATTGAGTCCATTGGAGAGTATAGAGACCTTAGCTCTTCTGACTTGGAGATGTCACCTGCCTCTAATGTAACTACATCTTCAAGAGAAAAACAGGACGGAGAGGAAGGTATGAGTGAAAATAGTGATTACATCACTAAAAGAGTAGGTAGCCCTGTACTCTCAGAAGATTGTCAAGTGGCAGAAGAGGAAGATGTGCCGTAAAAGAAATTACGGAAGAAGGAGCATGCACCAGCAAAGGCGGGCGCAAGTGGGCCAAGCCTAGCAAGTATAAAGACTTTATGTGCGACTAGTCATTCTGGTGTTTTTTTCTTACTGTGCCAACTTTATTCTTAGGGAAGGAGATGTGTTGTGCTCTAGAGTTAGCACCTCCTGCCTTCTCACCCCTTTCTCCCTCTCCCTTGCTGGACCCCTCCTTTACATGATGTCACCAGCTGGAATGTTGACAGCTGGAAGTTCCACAGTGACAGTTGAGTAGCCACCCATCTGTCACATGTCATTCGCTCCTACGCTTCCACACTGTCTACTCCTGTTAATGGTGTGTTGTCCATATGACTTAAAAAAAGATATATGTTGAATGTATATGCTTCCGGATGATATTACTTTGTAACATAACGTGATGAGAAATATGGTGTAGTCAAAGTAGAAAGAAGTAGATATGCATATACTTAATATAAATAGTGTCCTTTTTTAGGTGCTGTTTTAGAACATTTACCATACATGTTTCCTAAAATTAATCACATGAATAGTTTGAAAGATGTGCATTATAGTAGAATCAAGTGTGCTGATATAGGGCAAACGTTTCAGGTATGTTTCTTTAATGATTCTTCCTCTAGGGATTGCTTTACATGACTGAAACATTAGAAAGCTGTCTACCTTAATAGAATGTTTAGCGAATATTATAGCAGATGTAGTAGCAGATATTTATGAAGAGGTGCTTGCTATAAGAAGTATGTTTATTCAAAATTGAATGGTTTTAGATATGCTTTAGGCAAAGGAAGTGGCTATTTATAAGGCAATTGCGACTCAGTTCTACACATATGTGCAGGATAATTATTTGAAAATGAATAGGCATACTACAAATTAGACCAACAGGGCGCGTGGACAGCACAACATGACGTAGATGCACATGAGGGAACGCTCCTGATCGAGAGACCAAATAAAGTTATACAATGCTGGTTCCCCACTGATAGCTTCACTTAAGAGTAATTGGTAGAGTTCACATGGAAATGTGAGGGTCCTGATTAGATAATATCAGAATTAGAAGATTTGGAAGAAAGCCACATGATGTATTTCTGCATTAAACTAGTCTACCTCATAATGGGATATGAATTGCAACCAACAATCTGTATCATTCAAATGCATAGTGTGGGCCATACCAGTAAGGATCTAGGCATTTGACCATGAGAATGGGCCAGATGACTAGAAACTATTGAATTTGATGAGTGTGCGTTGCAGCTTTACCAAGACGTCTCTCAGGCAATCCTGACGAGGGGAAGAACAATGTTGGAAGTCACAATGGAACTACAGAACAAGCAAATATAGTACAGGTGGCACTACCATTTTGATCTAGCTTGTACATCAAATGGGAAAGCAGGAAAAATTAGAATGGTGAATGAAGGCAAAGAACTTCTAGAGGTACTGTCAGGCAATGGAACTCCTCACAATGACAATGTGACCTCGATGGACAGGACTGATTGCTGGTAGACAAAATGAAGACAGGCAAGGAGAGGATATATAACATAAGAGTTAAGCAGAACATAAGTAGCCATCTAAACACCCACTTAAAATTCATGGAGTCATTGAAATACTGAAGCACGAGGCAAGATGGCGCTGCTTAGGACGGCCATTTGCAATGAAGCAGTGGGGATGCTGGTAGAGTCCTGATAACGGACAGAAACGCCGCTGCAAGGAACCCTACACCGCCACACATAATCACTTGGAAAGGATGAACTAATCGGCATATTGTAAAAATAGAAATCAAGAAATTAAGAGGCTAAAAACGGCAAAAGAGCGGCGCGGAGTGACCCATGTTTCTGCCCCTTACCTGCCGCGGACCCATTGGACGGCTGCTGCGGGAGCTGACGCTTGCAGTCAGAGTGCTCACGTCCGGAAGCAGAGCTTGCACAGGGAGGCGGAGACTAGAGCTGCGGAGTTCGCGGAGTTCGAGGCGCGAGTCAGAGTTTGCAGCTGAAGCGGCTGAGACACCTGAATCAGCAGGAGCCGTACGAGGTGATCAGAGGATACGAAATCGGATGCGCAGCGGCATGGCCCCCAAATTGAAATCAGGATCCAAGGCTGCTCTAAAAAGGAAAGCGGTGGCTGAGGCGGTAGCTGAACCCGAGGAGGAGGAAAGCCAGCAGAAGAAACAGTCACCCCCGGTAAGGAAACAGCACCAGGGGTCGGCAAAAACTAAGCAGACTGGCACTCCTATCGCAGATATCTTTGCTAAATTAGGCAAAGAAAAGGGTCTAAAAACGAAAGACATTTCAGAGGATGGGGCCAGGAAAAGTATCAGAAAATGCCGTTGTGGTAGCTGAGGCCGTAGGGGAGGGGCTTGTGGGAGTACCCCCTCCCTCACAGGGCTCAGCTTATGACCCCCTCCAGACCCCAGAAGACACCGATGAGCAACTCAAAGACTTAGAAAAAACGCTGCAAGGAGTTGAAATAACTCAAGAAGTAGCTGTAACGACAAAAATGTTAGATTCAGGAAATCTTGGGGATTCCGTAACAAAAGGCACAGAGGAATTACCCAAATTACAGCTGGAATCAGCAGGAACACAGGAGCCTGTGTTAACAAATAATGCTGTAAGCTCTGACTCGGATAGACTGAGGGAGAAAGAAAAGGTCCAAAGCGAGTGCTTTTTCTCTGTATCAGAAGGAGGCGAGTGGTCGGACGATGATAGCTCTGTACGGGACGGGAGTAATTCAGACTCGGAAAGCGAACCAGAGCATGTGCATGAGCCACGAATAACTGCGGCGAAACTGCCCGCTGGTATTAAAACGCAGGAGCTCTGCTGGGATCACTCCTCAGCCATGCCTTTAATCAGGAGCCCACACAGAGAAGCCACGCAGATGTCACTCTTAAAGGTGATCCACCAGGGGATCATTGCGCATAGAGAAGAAACTAGACAGGACAATCGCAAGGCACAGGCTGCTGTTAAAAAGATGCAGGGGGCTTTTAGGAAAATGTCCAAAGTGTGTGTCAACTTAGGTGATCGAGTATCCAACCTTGAGGAAAGAGTAGTCTCAACAGAGACGGAGGCGGCTGCCGCCACTAGCAAGGCAGACGCCCAAAATGCTCAAATAACGGATATCCAATGGAAGTTGGAGGATTTGGAGAACAGACAGAGGCGTAATAACCTCCGGATCTTGGGTGTGCCAGAGGGGGCCGAAGGGGCCGATGCGAGAGCGTTTATCATCAAGCTCTTTGAAAAAGCATTTTCAGATCTGCTAGGCTGGAACTGGTCAGATGAAATTCAGCGGGCTCACCGCACCCCGTTTAGATTGCGCAAGCACTCAACGGAAAGTGACAAACCAAGAGCTATATTAATCTTCCTAGGTAACTTTGTGTTGAGACAGGCGATATCAGAGAGGGCAAGACCGGGCTCAAAAAGGCCTGTTGAAAGGATATCATTCTTTGTTCATCCCGACTTCTGCCATATAACTGTGGAGAGGCGATGGAGACTGAGACAGCTGATAAAACCTTTTCAACATAAGAGGATGCAAGCATATCTGATTAACCCGGCTCAAATGAAAATTATAAATGGTGGAAAGACCCTGTTTTTTGCATCTGAAATCAAGGCCAAAGAATATTTAGACTCTTTCGGGGTCTGATATCGCTCAACTGTACTTTCTAATCTCCGGGATGTTTAATAGAAGTTGATTTACTTGATAAGTAGTCTATTTAATATTGCGAATCATGGCTGTCAGGGGTGTGGTTCTTATGTGGCTCTTAGGTATTTAATAGTTGTTTTCATATTCAGGGTTTGGTATACACTTATGGTTTAGTTTGTCAATCTCCACTGCTTCAATTGCGTTCCATCATGCGTACAGATCAGATCTGAGCACCTCACCAGTGTGAGTGTGTGGGTGGGGGAGGGGAGCCGGGGGGGGAAGGTTGGGCTGGGGAGGGTGGGGGAGCGAGGGGTGGGAGGGGTTGAAGGGGGGAAACAAATTTAAAATGAGATGTTATGGTGCAACAAGGTATTTGGTTTCAATCGGAGGCTTTCATTGACAACAATGGATACGTTTTGGACAGCTGTTCTCTCGTGTTGGAGAAGTTTTATTCAAGATTATGTCATGCATTAAAATTTGCACCCTCAATATTGGGGGGCTTAATGACTGGAGAAAGCGCCAAAGACTGGGTCATTTTGTTAAATTCAATAATATCGATATCCTGTGTCAAAAAGAGACCCATCTCCTCTGGGAAAAAATAAATCTATTGAACTTAGGGGGATATGAGTTATTGGCCTGCTCCTCACAGACTTCATCAGTTAGGGGGTCGCCATTCTGACTAAACAAACTCTAGGAGGGGCCAAGAGATTCAAGGTTGATAGTTGAGGGAGATGGTTATTAGCTGAGCTGACTCTGGGATATACGATTTGCACAGTATACGGCTCAAATCATGATGAACCGGATGTGTTCGATCTATTAGAGGGGGATCTGGCAAATTGGCCAACACCGGTTATCATGTGTGAGGACCTGAATATTTCAGTTGACTGGAATAAGATAGGCAGCTATTCAGGGCGCAAACCCAGGGTGCTCAGGGCCTTGGTCTCACTTACAGGGTCACATGGGTTGAAGGATGTCTGGAATGCTAAGGAACCTACTGACCCGTGCTTTACTTATTTTTCTTACCCATGTCAGATATATTCTAAGCTGGATTATTTTTTGCTATCAGCAGAGAAACTTAGCAAAGTAAATATATGTAAGCTACCTAAATCGATATCAGATCATAACCCGCTGATTTTAACCTGTGAAGTAGATAGGGTTGAGAGAAAAGAAACAAGCTGGTCATTTGAGAAAAAACTTCTTTCGGATGACAGGTTTGTTCGGCATCTCAGACAATGGGCAAAGGAGTTTTATGAGGCAAACCGCTACAGTACGTCCCGCAATGGAGTTTGGGAAGCCTTCAAGGCCTCTTTAAGGGGTGAAACAATAAGCTGCTCAGCCCGACTAAGGAAAGAAGACAAGAGGAGGATTGAGACTTTGATAAGGGAGCTGGCAGTGGCAGAAGAACAGCATATTAAGGAAATTGGGCAGGGGATAGATGGCCAGGCAAGTTTAAATAGAATGGCCACTATAAAAGCCGATCTTCAGGAAGTAGTGTCACAGAAGGAGACCAGAGAATATCAGTCCTCTAGGGCAAAATGCTATGAGACGGGTGAGCAGGCAGGAAGGGTATTGGCACTCCGGATCAGGCAGGAGAGGTCCAAAAATTCGATTGCTAGCATACAGGAAGATGGTATCGAATATACTGAGCCAAAGGATATTTTAAGAGTTTTTCAAACTTTTTATCAAAAACTGTATGATGTGGAGGGTGGGACGCATGCTCAAACCCCAGAATTCGAGGATGATGGTCCTGCGCTAGATAGTTGTAGTAGGGAGACTCTGGAACGGGACCTGACCCTGTCTGAGATTAGAATGGCGTTGCGGGATCTGGCAGCTGGTAAAGCTGCAGGTCCCGACGGAATCCCCCTAGAGGTATATAAATGCTTAAAGGAAGAGATTGCCCCAATCCTCCTGGATCTATTTAATGGCATAATATGCACAGGCATGATCCCAGATTCCTGGAAGGAGACAAATATTGTTATATTCCATAAAAAGGGTAAAATTAAAACCAACCCAGGCTCATATCGCCCAATTTCGCTTATAAACGCAGATACGAAATTATATTCCAAGATCTGGGCAAAAAGATTGCGGGGGATCATTGGCCGACTCGTCTCCCCATGGCAGCATGGGTTTGTGCCAGGTAGAGGCACTACGGATCATATAAGATGCGCTATCACATTGTTTGATGCCCATGCTGCCAGGGGCGGAGAGATGGCCATGATCCTCCTCGACGAGGAGAAAGCTTTTGACCGCGTGGTCTGGTAGTTTCTGTGCAGCATTCTGGCAGGAAGAGGTTTTGGGAACAAGAGTATGAGAGCTATCAAGGCGATGTACAGAGACCCAATGGCAAGGGTTACGGTCATGGGTCAACGATCGTAGGAAATATTAATCAAAAGAGGTATTCAACAAGGCTGCCCCTGCTCTCCGATCTTGTTCTCACTGTATATCGATCCGCTCATTCAAAAAGTCTTGGCTTCGGAACAGATCACTCCAGTAGTACTTAATGGATATACTACTAAACTATTGGAATACGCCAACGATCTGGCAATTATAACCACAGATCCTCAATAAGCAATGGTTAAGCTTTCTCAATTGGCCAAGGCCTTTGGTGGTCATTCAGGCTATCGCCTGAATGAGGAAAAAAAACAGATAATCTGTACGAATAACATTACCAAAGTTGACCAAAGATATATGGAATCAGCAGTATATTTGGGTGTTAAGGTGAACGCTAATGTGGATAAGATCATCGCTGATAACTACTTACCCCTGATAGACCTGATTGAAAAGGATCTGAAAAGGATTGATGTCCTGCATTTATCATTGATAGGCAGGGTATATGTGCTTAAAATGACTATGTTTCCTAAGATCCTCTATCTACTTCGCGCTATCCCTTTGCTACTAGAAGAGGGGATGATCAGGAAAATAGAAACAGTATTTATTCGATTCATCTGGCAATATGGGAAAATTAGACGATCGATTGCTCATATGTCACTACCACTGGCGAGGGGTGGTTTGGCGATACCCAACCTCAGGCTGTATCACTGCATGTGTTTATTGGTGCAAATGAACATATTGTTTCAGCATGACCCTGTAATATCAGAATCCCAGCCCGCTTATCTTCGAGCTCTTATTGGGAAGAAAGGCTGTGGGTATATTAATGTGTGAAGTTGATTGCAGGTATTACAAGAGAGCCAGATTTAAGACACTGATGGGGGTTTGGGGGACATGGAAGTCTGTTATGAAATATTTGAACATCCCAAAAATCAACTGCGATATTGATCTTTGGAACTGTAACCTCTTCCCTAATATAGGCCAAAATAGAAATAGTCTACTTTGGAAGGAGCAGGGTGTAAAGTGCCTAGGGGTTGTTATGGAATGTAATGATATTCTGGGTTTTGATAGACTACAACAGAAATTTGGTATCCCAGCAAGCCAATGGCAATTATATTGCCAAATTTTCCAAACACTTCGTTCAATTAGGCCCAGAATTTCTCTCTCTTTGTTGAATCCTATAGTTGATTACATGAGAAAGGGGGGCAGGAAAATTAGAATAGGGTATAATTTCCTACTACAAGAGCTTGGGGACGATATGGAAAAAACTGAAACTACTTTGGCTCAGAAAATTGGCGATCCAGATGTGGACTTAGATCTGGCCTTAGTTCTGAACAAAAAAAATCTTTCGTTCCTCAAATCTGAGGGCCCAACATTATAAAACCCTTTTTAATATATACTATACCCCTGCCAAATTGTTTAGTTGGGGAGTAAGAGACAACAACAGCTGCCCTAGGTGTAATATGAGTCCAGCAGATCTACTTCATATGTTTTTCCACAGCCCGAAGTTGGCTCCAGTCCTTAGGGAGATACAGCTGTTTCTGGAGGGGCTGCTAGAACAAAACATCGTTCCATCCCCTACTGTGGTTTTATTAGGTACTGACGGCAAGCTGAGGACAGACGGGGGCCCGGAAGCCCTGGTTTTTATCTCAGTAGCTGTACTGCGGATACTAATTTCTGCTGGTTGGAAGGATACTACTGTACCCACCTTTCAGATGTGGCTAATTAGACTTTTAGGAATGCATAATATAGAAGAGTGCTTGTATGATTTTAAGGGAAAGAAAAGCCGGGAAATTGGCAGAAAGATCTGGGCCCCCGTCAGGAAATGGAGGGAATCTAGACGATGATGTAGGAAAAAGTTAAGAGGAAACGCGCATATGAATCAGCCATTTCAGTGCACACATTTATTGATTTTGTCTTGCTATGAATTTTTTAACACTTTGTGTCTTTTAATATTTGCTATTTATTGTTGTTAATGTATTTATTCTGATTATGCAACTGTGAAATATGTGTTTTGATTTTTGTTGCATACCTCACTCATCGTAACATCTCAATAAAGATATTTATGAAATACTGAAGCACACACATGCACTAATGAAACAATCAGGCTGTACTCATGCACTCATGTAATTATGTAGAAAATACCATTGTAGTAAACCTATCACCCATATTGTCTAAAGACCACATATTCCTCAGTAAACGTGTAAACACATGGGTTTGTGGTTGATACATCAGTACTCCCTGAATGATTGAATGAGTGCATAGGTAGTGCCTAGGTTGTTTGCGAGGATACAAGTAGTGCCTTGATAATTCCTTGACTATGTCGTAACTCCATGAGACATTCCATATCTGCACACTTACTGTCTGCGTGTTTGCATGAGTATACCTTAAGTATCTGGGTGTTTGGATGAGTGTATGAGTAGAGTCTGAATGACTCAACAGGTGTGTGACTAATGATTCAATAAATGCATACATACTGGTAGAATGATTAATTGAGTGCAACGCTAGTACCTGGATAATTGCAAGGGTGCATAGGTAGAATACAGATGATTTATGCATTGCATGGATAGTGCATACATGATCCGTTTAAGCCCATGCATTGCTCCTAGCTCTTTGGATGAGTGGATGAATAGTGTTTCAGTGATTTGATACAGCCTATTTCTTTTTCACTGACTGGCAAGGTAGTGCCTGGATGCTTGCCTAACCACATGGAAGGTACCTGGAGAATTGGATAAGTGCATCAGTAGTGCCTACCTAATTAGATGAGTGTATGACTATTGTCTGAGTGACTGCATGATTCCATTGTTAAAGCTTGAGAGATTGGATAAAAGAAAGTATACTGTTGGGGTAATTGTTTTAGTGCAAGACTATTGGCTCAATACCTAAATGACTGCATAGGTACTGGTTGAGTGATAGGTTCACTACAATTGTACTGTACATATTTACATTAGTGCATGAGTAGAGCCTGAGCATTATAATCAGGGTACATGTGTACCTCCATATTTCAATGACTCCATGGGTTGTACGTGGGTCTTTAGATGTCTGCATATGTTCTGTACAAATATTATAATGATTTTATAGTTACAGCCTTGCTAATTGCATAAGTTACATTAGCTTCGTACCTATGGGCCTGTATGAAAAAAAGAAAAAAGCCAGCATTAGAAGTAGATACTGGATGTAAATTACTTAACAAGAGATTAAACCATGGAAATGGACAATTTTTATTGCTTTAATTTTCAAATTGTTATTATGGATACAATGAACTATTGTATTTTTAACCTTAAAACGAAATTGTATATTGGAAATCGGTTTTATATATGTACTTTTATGATCATTTCTTTTCTGATCGAATAAAGGATTTGACTATGACTATGCTATTAGATGCAACAGTTGTCACTATATCTTTGACTCATTGGTTATCTCCTTCTGTCAGTATCAAACTACCTGTTTTACTGTATAGATGGTTTTCTTCTGAGCCATGTGTCAGTGAAATCTAGGGATCGCACCTGATATATAATTGCATACATGGCCCTCTAGAAACATACCTTGATTTGTTACTGAGCATGCACATGCATCAGTAAGTTTCTAAAATTGAAAACAACATTTAAAAAATGTTCAAAGCACAAAACCTTTTGCGAGTTGCATACCTCCATAATTTCTTAAATACTTCTTCTGCTATAAGCAGATATTCAGCATATCTCAAACAAAAGTTACACTCGGTATTGAGCTAGCACAAGAATTCTCAAGGCATTCTCCGCTATTAATCCTTCTCAATTTCAAACATATCATGTTTAAAGAAGAAAATACTACCCTCATCATATACATGAAATGTTCATCAGCCTCACTGAACATAGATCCCTATGTAAACATATATGCAATTTCTTAATAGATGTGCACCATCAAGCCTTTGTTCCCAAAATATATAGCTCTCTGCATCTTTAACCAAACTCAAAAGTCCCACTGTATTTTTAACTATATGCAAGCACAAACACAATATCTCACCAACTAAGCATGTGCAAAGTGGTCATATAAGTTAAAAACCACATTGAAAAACACTTCCCAATGCATACCTAACAAGTATTACTTCTTTGTAATTCATATACAGACGAACAACGTGTTCTCATCTTTTATTTATCACAACACTATTCCTGTTTAATAATGTTACTAAAAGTACTACAACTTCCAGAATGCAAATGACAGATGTATCTATTATGCACATGATTTTTAGACATTTAAAACATTTTTAGTTAATCTTTGCAACTTTCCACAAGACTATACTGTTCTTTCTCAATAAAATACACAATGTGATAAACAAGCACTAATTCATTTCACAAAACATTCACCTCTAACCTCTTAAATACATACCCTCTAATACATACAGTTTATCTGATATTTTTTCTCAGCACTGTGATACTCCTTTGAATTAAACTCCCATATACATTTCTAATGCACATTTTAAAAAATAATTACAAAGTTACATACATACCACTAAACTCAGCTTGTAAATTATACTGTTGTTTTAACTCTTTCTGCACAGTTTTGACACAGTGACGTTTGTAAAAACAAAGCAGAAAAATTGTACACCACTCTCACACAAAGCAACTCTAAAATGACAAGCTCTTTTCCTATCTACTCTATCATCATGAGAAAAGTAGCAAATGAAATCATGGCTTTCATTTCAGACTACTGCATCTCAACTTGTGAATGGTTAGCATCTATTAACACTTTCCCTCTCTTTCAAAACGAGGTTACTGTTGGCTCATTTTAGTGATGGTTTTGAGATCATCCCAGAGCAATCGCAAAGAAAATTGGAGTTCAAACCTATATCTAACTTAATTTTTCTGAAATTAAAGTACTATACAACAGTTTATTACATTATCCTGAGTTAAAATTAAAACTTGCCATTACGTATATTGTGTTATCACTCCTCAACTTTAAAAAATATTCTCTCTCTTTAACACCCTTCCCCCCAATACAGTCTTAGCTCCGTATACCTAGCAATCCAGTGGAACCAGTAGGTCACAAGTTCACAGCACATTCTAGAGGGAACATGCTGCTTCCAAATAGGATACAGCAGGTGTTCTTTACTCCACATATCCACGTCTGTATTTTATTTATTTTCTTAAACAACAGCCAATAATAAGACTTCTTGCTACATTAATTGCTGCAGTGTGTGAATAAAACATAAGTTTTCATCACTAAAAGTGCCAGCACTGTCATTTCTGACCTGGAATTGCAGTTCCTGAGCGAGGTTGCATATTCTGTTGTTGTTATATATATATATTGAGAACAAGCTCCTTTAGAACAATTCTGCTTGCACGAACCTTTGGTGCTATGGCTCGTCATTGAACGGAGAACGTCGGGGAAGTGGTCTGTGCCTGTAGTAATCCGCCTTGCCATTGGCGGTCAGGAACTGGACTTAGATTGTATGCAGAGAAACTTGAAGTTTACTGTGATAAGTCCTTTTATGATTTTTAGGGACTGAGGTTTACATTTTGCGAATTTGCACATTATTCCTCTGTTTACAAACTATTGCATAATTTGCACATTTCATACTTGCACTTTACTGCGAAATTTGCACCAGTACCTACAATGCTTGTTTTGCACATGCAACATTAGTATTAACTCGCACATTACTCTGGTTGGTCATTGCATTTATGCTTTTATAAAATATTTATTTATCAGCACATTATGAATTGTACATATTCATGCTCAGGAGACTGTAAATAATATGGATTCAACATGAATTGTTTTTTTATCCATCTGATTTTAACACACTAATGTGGGTTTTAATGTTAGGAGGACAGACTATGTATGTCCATAGCTTGTAGTGTGTCCTTGCCTTCTATTATCACATGGTATGGTTTTAAAAAACGTAATGACAGAAAAAAAACGGTGGAAAAAACGTATTTAAATGGTGTACGGTTCATTACCTGACGATCTGTGAGCAAGAGCGGATGCCCGAAACGCATCAGATTTGGTGACTCTTAAATACATTTTTGCCGAAAATACGTGGGATTTGCGTGGTCTCTACTATCGCGGTGGCGGTGTGGCGTGAGACTGCTGCTGTTGCTTCCAATTTCGGAAGGTGATTGCTTCAGAGGCAAATCCACTCCCTACAAGTTGGCTGTAGCATTCAATCAACTTATCTTCGCTTTCTACTAAGGACATTTTCCAGCGACAGCCCCCGCATGCATACGGATCGAGTAACTCACAGTGAGAGGAACAAGCAGTGACGCCGTTGTGACATTGGATGGCGTTTACTGCAAATGGCTTTTGGCGGTAAGTGATCCAGATACGATTGCGGTGGGGAGGAGTGGTAAGACTCTGGAAGCAAATTCAGTTTGAGTGTCAACCGCGTTTGTATATACTTTGCAATTTAGAGTTCACTATTGACATGTCAGCTGAAATTCTACGAGGTAGAGAGGCGGCGGCGTATGCACTGTACTCTAATCTCCCAAAAGTGGTCTCCAATTCGGGAGCTAATAATAAAAATACACCAAGCGAACAGAACAATACTAATGAGGGCCCGATACGGTCTGCACTAAAGCACCTTGAGAAGTGCATGCACCAGGAAATGACTAAATGGTGGGAACATAAATCGCTCACCAAATAC
Organism: Lissotriton vulgaris; assembly: GCF_964263255.1. Taxonomy (NCBI): domain Eukaryota; kingdom Metazoa; phylum Chordata; class Amphibia; order Caudata; family Salamandridae; genus Lissotriton; species Lissotriton vulgaris. The sequence continues at coordinate 862,474,727 of NC_141687.1, read as the reverse complement.
ATTGAGGAGGGGTGTGTTCCGCGGGGTCTCCGCATATTACTAGCTCCTAGCTATGACAATCCGAATCCTGATATGTTGAGGGAATGGGGCCATAGCAACCTGGAAGCATCTGCTAAATTGGTTCAAATCCTAGTTAAGTATGCGTCCATCGATAGGGATCTATTGATGAAGGAGATCGACGAGATTAATGAATTACTGGCTAAATTTGAACCCAATGGCACTATCACCAAAACACGCAAGGAGATCCAAGAAAGACTGTCTAAACAAGAAGAGAAAATAAAAGCGCGAAAAATATATAAATTCGCCCGTGACAAGGAGGACTATGCACAGGGGCGGATTTATACTTTCGCTCGCAAATTTGAAAACGCAAAAAAAATCCAAATTTGCACAGCAGACGAAACAGGCAAAACCTATATATCAACCTGGAGCCTCAACATCGGCTGCGTTGGAACCGAATGTGGAAACCAGTGATGATGAATCACTAACGAGTGGCCCATCGTCGGATGATGGTGGCTTTGCAGTAATGGACCCAAATTCCAGGATTCTCGACTTGGGAGAAGAAGTGGATTTTTTAGTGTCGGACCGGCTACAGACACTCAGACCCTGGATTCAGCAGCAGAAAAAAGGTCAAGATGTAACAAAAGGAGGGGCGAGCGTCGGAAAAAGCAAAAAATCGCCCAAAAAAACAAAGAGGCAATACTGGCGCAAAAAACGATAGAAGACAATGCCATTATCAATCTGTCAACAACGACCCTCACCAAGGCTGAAAAACAACTGCTTAGCCTCGGCTTGAACTATTGCCCAGTCTCAGATTTCAACTATACCAAGACCCGAGTTGACATTTATTGTTATATTAGAAAACTGAAACTGAAGAAGTTTTTCAGCATTAAGCAGACCCCCCCAGGATATAGCGGCATGTATTAGCAAATTTAGCGGCACAAATATGGAAATTTAGCGGCACAAATACGGAAATTTAGCGGCATTTGTGCGGCACTTTATTTTACTCCTAATCATTCATTTTCAGCATTAAAACAATGGAAACTGTTTTAGCAGAGTATTCCACTTTGAAATAGGCCCTGATTAGTATTTACATTTAAGTAACATTGCTTGCAGGCATATGTTTGTCTATGTATCTTGGATAGTGAATACATAAAAGTATACGGCCTGATTATAACACACCCATTAAATTGCGATCCCCCCTCAAACACCTGTTGGCCAGAGACCGAGATTGTAAGTGTTGTGATGCCTATCACACTCAATATTACCCTTTGTTCGATTTCAGCAAAGCAACCCTGCAGGAATTTAGCCAGAGGAAAAGGCATGGTATGTACAGGACTGGCACATTTTTGTGCATTAAGGAATACAATTAACATGTTATTGCCCCACAAAATCAGAATTGCCGCAAAGTATCAAGTAGATAAATAATTGAAATAAAGACTCAGCCAGCCTGTCAGGGCTCTTAGGGGCATTTTAGTCTAACAGAGTCTGAGTTTCACATGAATTAGGAGCATTGAACCTTGGGTTACTTCTCTTCTCCCCAAGTCTCGCCTTATAGCTTTCCCTCTACCCCTTTTATTCCTCCTCCCAGGCATCCCTCCTCTTCCTCTCACTTTCATCCTTCTATACACTGTTCACTCTTTCTCAAGTCCTCTTCGTTCTCTTCTCCTCTCCTCTTTACCTTCTGGCTCCCATTCCTTCTGCATCTTTCGCTCCCTTCCTATCTTTCACTTATTCCTTCTCTCCTCTCTTGCGCATTCACTTCCAGTACTTCTCCTGTGTCTTACCATCTCTTCTATCTTTGTCTCTCGTTTATATTCCATCTCCCCACCTCTCCCCCTCTTCTCTTCTATCCTCTTTGCCCTCCTCCCCCACTTCAGCTCTCAAGCTTTCCCTCCCCCTCTCTATTTCCGCTCGGGGAATCTTTTACTCATTCTCCATGCATCTCTATTCTCCTGACCCACCGCTCTCTACATCTTGTACTCTTTCTCCCTTCTTTTCATATCTCTTCTGCTCCTCTTTTCCCCATCTCAACCTCGTTCTGCCCCCCTCAAGGCCTCTCTCTTCCCTCCCATCTTTAGCCTTGGCCTCTTTTTGCACACCTAATTCTTCTATCCCATCTCTCTCATCCTTCCCTTTGTGAAATCACAAACAGTCGAACGTAAACACGTTTTGCTCTCATTCCATGACGTCACAGGCTATGAAATGTAAGAATGTGTTCACATTTCACCGCAAATAGTGGAATGTAAACAGCGCTCTCTATTACATCACAATCAGAGAGACAAATGTGAAAAGTTCTCATTTATGACGTCATAAACAATCAATGAAATGCAAACATGACATGTTCGCCTTCTCTGACATCACAAGCAGTTCAATGTAAACAGATAATGCTCCTTATCTGTTGTACAAAACTCGACAGTGTCTCAAATCTGTGAAATCACAAACAGCCACAGAAATTGAAAGAACCACTTTTATACGCCAGAATTTCAGTTTGATTTAGCAAAATATTAGTAGTTTCAAGACTGGCTGCACCCTTCTTTCATTTTAACGTATTTCGGGAAAATGGTCTCATATCTGGAGATCGGCTGGCCTTGGCATGGGAACTGGACGAGTCAGGCTCCGGAAGTGATGTCACAGTCTGGGATCTCTCGCCAGACCAGTCTGTGACGTCTCTCCAGGAATCGAAAGAAAGCATGCACGGAATTCAAACATTTCTCCAGGATGGGATGTTAACTAAATAATAAATCGCAAAGTCATAAGAGAATAAAATAAAACAAAAAGTAATCAGAACAACCAAAGAGGGGCCCTTTAAAAGCTCCTTTCAGTGCCACCTAAACCCATGGCCCTTTCTGACATGCCACCAAGATCAGTGGTGCGCCGCTAATTCTTCTATCCCATCTCTCTCTTCCTTCCCACCCTCACCAACTCACACCTTCCATTTCTTTCCAACCTTCCCCTTTCTAGCTTCTTCACTTTTCCTTCAGATCTCAACCTTTTCTCCGTTTCTTGTCTCTTCACCTTTCCCCCTCCTCCAATCTCTCTTCCCCTCGCCTCTGCATCCTCCTGCCCTCCCCGTTTCGTCCCCTCATTCTTTCTCCCTCTCCCTCCCTTCCCCCTCAAATCCTTGTTCTCAGGTCTCATTCGCAGCTCTTTCAAATCTTACTTTGCAGCCCCACACCCCCTCCCCCCCTCTCCAGGTTGCACATCTTTCCCTCCCTCGCAGTTTTTTCTAGGAGTGAAGCCGCCCCCTGTTCCCCACGAGGGCAACATGCAGGAATAGACACATGGGGGCCGACATTCCAGCAGGTTGAGAGTTCTTTTAAACCCCCCTCCCCCCTTCCCCCCCAGCTCCTGAAACATTAGCAAGACACATCAGATACCGAAGCATGCACTTCTCAGCCACTAGGGCAGAGCTGTACACCTAAAAGGGGCATCCTTCTATGAGCTCACCAATCGTCCAAAATTTCGCGGGCAGTTTTGTAAAAATCACGGCATTTTTACAAAACTGCCGATTTCGCGATTTTTTTGCAAATCGCGAAATCCTGGACGGTCTGATTAAGGATGGTCTTAGTGAGAATGAACCGTCTGAGAACATCACAGTTGTCTTAAGGAATCCAGTTTTACCAGCCAGAGACACTAAAATTTTTCTAGCGCTACATCAACTAGCGACAAATGACACACATGATGCTAACTTAGTTTCAACCCAGGATGAACTTAGAGTAGCATCTATTGAACAAATTGGGCGCCAATATTAGTCCTTTCAAACCCAAATCGAGGTTTATTCCAACTATGCCCAAAGACACTATTGATGTTTTTCAGGATGTAGTGGTGGAAGATCTGAAACAACTACATCATAAGATCAAACACAGGAATAGATATAAAAGCAAACATGAACAAGATTTCTCATCTCTAATTACCAAATTGAGCAAAGACCATAAAATCATTGTTACTACCGCTGATAAAGGAGGCAATGTGGTATTTTGGCCTCAGGATGCTTACATTGAGGAGGCAATGAAAACCCTAAATGACCCCTCATGCTACATCAAAACGACTGTGAAACATTACAATGAGGCCAAAGAGTTTTTAAAGAAACTATTGCACAAATGGAGAAGAGAGGGGATGATCTCCAAACAAGAGTTTGATTTCTTATATGTTGAGTTTCCTGTGTTACCTAAACTATATCTCCTTCCTAAAGTCCACAAAAAGGTTGTCCCAGTTCCCGGCCGACCTATTATCTCAGCAATTGCTGGAGTGGCAGAACATGTCACTGAGTATATTGACTATTTTTTGAAAGATCTAGTCAAAGATTTGCCAACTTATATCAAAGACACCGGAGACTTTATCAGAAATATTAAGGGTGTTCCATGGAGTGATGGTTTGTTGTTTATTACTTTAGACATTGAATCGCTCTATACGAGTATTGTACATACAACTGGTCTAGAGGCTTTGAAACACTTTCTTGGAAAATGACCCATTAATTGTTATAATCATAACAAAATGATTATTGAACTCACAACGTGGTGTCTGAATAATAACTTCTTTTTATTTGGCAACGATATTTATATTGAGAAACCTGGTGTTGCTATGGGGGCCTGCTTCTCCCCCAGCTACGCGTGTCTTCACGTGGGCTGGTGGGAGGAGCAGGTCCTCAGGCGTACACATGGGGCCATCTTTGACAAACAAGTGGTACAGTGGATGCGTTATATAGACAATGGTTTTGTTTTATGGAGGGGAGATTATGAAAGTGCCAATACCTTTTTTTTGTCTATTAATGCCAATCAGGAGAATCTCAAGTTCACGTCCACCATTAGTAATTTTGAAGCTGAATTCCTCGATGTTAAAATATTTATTCATGAGGGTTATCTAGCGACAAAACTTCATAGAAATAGCACTGCTGGCAATAACATCTTGCATGCCAGCAGTGCCCACCCACAACATGTAATTGACAACATTCCTTTTGGAGAGCTTCTCAGGCTAAAAAGAATCTGCAGTACAGACACGGATCTGCACCAATGGGGCCTTGGATAGGTTTAGACGTAGGGGCTATAGGGAATCCATTTTGAAACTAGCAGTTCAAAAAACTAATGCTAGAACTCGTGAGTCATTGCTATCTTCCACTCAGAGTACTCCTCTGGAAGCTGACTCTAATATGGATGACCAAGCCCCCAGACTAATTACCACCTACAGCAAACAGGCTAGGCAGATCAGGTCTTTCGTTAAACAAAGATAGCCTATCTTAAAAACTGATCAAGTACTGGCACCCAGACTACCAGACTGGCCACACTATCACTTATCGGAAGGGACCTTCCTTAAGAACTCAAATTAGCCATGAATTCCCTGAGCTTGGTAAAAAGGAAGAATGGTTGAAATCCCGGCCGGGATTTAAATGCTGCTCTACTTGTAGGGCGTGTAAATTTGGGAAAAATACTACCCAATACTCTACACCATTCAGCCCAGTTATGACGAACATTAAGGGGTCGTTTAATTGCAAAACTGAATTTGCTGTCTATGTCCTGACATGCACCTGTGGCCTCACATATGTTGGCAGCACAAGGTTACAGGTGCATGTCAGGATTCTCCAGCATTTGTGTGCCATCGTCAATAATGATGGAACATATCCGGTGGCCAGGCACATTAAAGCCATACACAATAATAATTTACAGTGCCTTAATTATTATGTCATCGCCTCAGTCCCCAAGCCACGCAGAGGCGGTGATAGAGACATAATGCGAAGGAGACTTGAGTCACAGATTATTTTGTGGCCCCGAAACGCGTCGGACCCAATTTTAATTCAGGGGAACCTGTGAACCTTGCAGAGGAGCCAAATACAGACCGGAGGGTCAGATGAAGTGGCGAGCCCTCCTGAAGCGCTTGCGCAATTTGCTCTACTATATTCAGGCGGCCAGCCTCAGTCGCGAAAGGAGCTCCACTCTGATGGCGGAACATGTATCCTGTCCTCAGAGACTGAGGCGAGATCAAACACACTCGCCTGTCAGCGCAACATCCATTTGAATAAAACGTGATGCCCGCAGCTTCCCTCCCATCCTACTTAAGGATCTTAATGACAGTAATGAAAGTGCAGACACGCCAGCCTACTCAAGGTTACTATTTTGTTTCACTTCACAGGACTACGTTGACCATGAGTCCCGGTGTTGCCATACTCCACCCACTCAGGGAGGACGACGCCAGCTGTTCAAACTAAAACGCGTTTGACCAGCGTGAAGAGAACATGGTGTTGAACTGCGCACAGTCCATGAGGAAGGGGCGTTTTTGGCCCTGAAACGCGGCGGACCCAATTTTTATTCAGGGGAACCTGTGAACATTGCAGAGGAGCCAAATACAGACCGGAGGGTCGGATGAAGGGGTGAGCCCTCCCGAAGCGCTTGCGCAATTTGCTCTACTATATATATATATATATATAGATATATATATATATATATATATATATATATATATATATATATATATATATATATATATCTATATATATATATATATATAGATATATATATATCCAAATCGCCACTCCCGCCACTTCCAAACCTTGACATCGGCGAAGAAGGAGACTCAGACCCCGTAGTTCTTCAGGCAAGTAAGTTCTTTATTTTATTACACCACAACCCACATACGACGCGTTTCGGGCTTCTAGAGCCCTTGATCACATGATATATATATTTGTTTTTTAAAAACACCTCCATTTTAACTGCATTTCCTTTGGAAAACTATCTCATTCAGCTCCGGCCTTCTCCTGACTACTATTGCTCCTTTACTTCGGAATGATTAGAGTATGAATTGTGGGCCACAGCTATATCTATTGGGCTAAAGAGGCTGCAAAAAAGAGAGGTATTGAGTGGGACTTGGGTTTTCCAAATGTGAAGATTTCTTGGTTTGGACAAAGAGGGTTAACCCCTTCGCTGTTTCTGATGGCCAACGGCCATCGCGCGTACTACCTCCGTAGTACTGCACACGTCCGTTGGCCGTCACGGCCCCGCCCACTGTGCTAAACCGCTAAACTGCGGCGGAATTGCTGCAGCAGATAAAGTCTCATCAGTTGCTGGCTGTGGTTAAATCCATTGTGGATTCTCAAGCTCCTCACCTCATGAATTGTGCACCATGGTGGCAATGACCTAGTCACATTGACTGGGGTAGAGCTGGAAATCCTAATGAAAGAAACCTTTGCAGAACTGATGTCGCTTTTCCCAAAAACTGTCTTGGTGTACTCTAATATATGCCAAAGACAGAAATGAAAGTGGTCAAATCAATTCTGTCCACATAAGGCAGAGTCAGGAAACATGTTAATAAAACTGGTTCTGCATTCCTCAGAGACCATCAAATGGGCTGTATCTATTTCAGCAATCTGCGTTTTGACATGCTTTGCATTTATAGAAATAATGGAGTACACTTTACAGATGAAGGCAATAGGGTGTTTCTAAGTAACCTGAAACTCTGCATCCGGTCTTATGTGTAGCAGCCATACACATACAACCAACACAACAGCTCTTGTCAGAGCCACCATAGTACCTGAAATATTGTGAAGTTTTTTTCTAAAGGTTTTTTTGTTCTTTAATTTGTGGGAATCGTCGCAATCTGCGTGGACATGTTGCGAAAACAGAAATCAAAAGCAGACATTCAATGGCTATCAATTCTTTTCAAAAATAATATGTAAAAAAATTAATTCTAAACATTGCCCTACACTAAGTATGGGCAAAATTTGCAAATTCGCGGTCCGTGAAATCGCACAAAAGCGAATTCGCGATCCGCAGGATTCGTGAATTTGTGCGAATTTGCAGATTTCTTTTTTTTTGCGCGTTCGTGCGGTTTTTGCTTGTTCGCGGACCGCCTGCAGCGCACCGACCGCGAGGTTGCCCATGCGGTCGTACATGGGCGCGGCCATCTTGTGCGCATTGCGTATTTCCGTTTCCGGGCACTATTGGCAATGTCGCGTTGTGTGCGGCATGCTATTACGAGTTTGCACGTGTTTTTGCGTACTCGCGGGGAAAAATCACGCAAACTTACCCACGCGGTCCTCAATGGACGCGGCCATCTTGTTTTTCATTCATTGCTATGGTTCTGTGCATGCTTTCTAATCCTCCTTTCATCTGTGCAATCCTTTGTTTCTTTTCTACTCTATATCTATCCCTCTTTTTTTCTAGATCTATATTTTGTGTTTTTCTTTACTTTTTGTTACTTTTAAAGCTACTTTTTTAAACTTAATTTTTTCTTTACTTTTTCCCTATTTCCTTTTTTTTTTCTTTCTGCTGTACCGGACCATGGCAAAGGGAGCCGGGAAGGAGAAGGGGAAGGGGAAGGGGAAGGGTCCCGCAACCCGTACCCGGCTCCCTTGCGGGCCATTACGAGGGGAGGAAGTGATGGCCAGGGAGACATTCTGCACGGTCGAGGTGGCCGCAGTGATCTTTTATGTGCAGCACCACCTCCCCAAGACCGTGGCAGCAGGGGGCAGGATCGCGGCAGGGTATGGCCTCCGGGAGTGTTGCCAGCTGTGGGAAAAGGTGTGCCGGGTCATGTGGAGGGAGTCAGGGGCCCAGCGCACCTACCAGCAAGCGACGCACCGGTGGTCGGACATCCTTGACCGCGAGCAGGACCTGCTCCACCTGCTCGGTGTGCAGATCCCTGGCCTTGGTGAGTAGCTATTTAATAACTACATTGTTTTCTTCTGCTCTGTTGTATATTGCTAATATATGTTTTTCCCGAAGAGCAAGAATGCTGCCAATTCGATTAAATTGCAGGTACATTAACGTTTAAATAGCTTCTGTGATTGCAGGTGCTTGCCTGCTCGGTGACGTTGCTACTATGCTTAATTGTTTGCAACTTTGTGCTCATTTGGCCTGAATATGTATGAGTGTAGCACTTTACAGAACTGCGTAATGCTAGAGAGACTAGAGACTCAAGTCTCGTCCTTCCTTTGTACTCCTGCTGCCACTAAGAAGAAGAGATAGTGATGGATTGATAGGTTCAGGTTGAGTATATTATGACTTGTTATTAGTAGTAGTTGTAGGACATTTTTTAGTGCTCTGCAATCATGATGACGGACTGTGTCTGTCACGTCGTGTGCTGCTGAGTGCTGGCAGTCTTAGTAGAACCTTTTTGTTGTTGGTTTAGTTAGTGATTTACATAACTTTCCAAGTAGACGGCCTGCGAATCCAGCAATACTGTACTAGTTTCCTCCTAGTTGACCAGATCAAATAGGTCAATACATGTAGTGCAATTCTTGCTAATTTGTTTCCCAGAGATAATTTAGGATTGTGGTCAAAGAAATCAAATATTTCCAAAAAACAATCATCCATGTTTGTGTTTATTTCATGATCATCAGCATCTCCCAGGAGCAAGAGGACAGCACCACCCCAGACTCCGGCGGGACAGAGTGGGCAGGAGGAACGGTCCACTGCAGGCTCTTCTGCTGGCCCCAGTAAGTAGTTCTGTTGTTAATATAATTATACTTCCCTAACTCTATTTTTTACAAAATAGTCTTTGATCTCCTTGTACACTGTTTCTACATTCTTATCATGCCTCTCTACCATCACTCTCTGTGCTACTACTATTTACTATTATTTCTGAGTCGGTCTGTGTAGGTAGCTAAGCTTGCCTAGTCGGCAAATGGTGTTAAACAAAACTCTGATCCAGCAATAGCTCTAGGGGCACTCAGTGCAGTCCTCTGGGTTGCCCTTGCTGTCCATTCCAGTCTTGTTAATGTTAGTGCTTTGACAATTTCCAACAACAAAATGTCAATGTCCACCAAGAATAAGCTAGTAGTTGTCTTTTTGATTTGATAGTAGCACATACCATACCGCTAGTGTTTCAGGGACTATTCTGCACATACAGAAGTATGGACAAGAGAAATTGGACATTGTTGATGATAGGTGCAGTTCGACTTTCCACATACCTCAGTCTTAAGTAACTGTGCAGGACTCGGGAGTTCTCACCTTGTTGGAACTTCAAGTCCTCCTGGTGGTGATGAGGAGTAGTTGGTTTTGTCTGTAATTATAAAAATGTTGTACGTTAAAGAGCAAGCATTCATCAGTTGTGCCAAAAAGAGTTGCACGTTATGGCTAAGCATATAGTTTAACACCCTCCCCAAAACCGTGACTTCTTTTCACTCCCAAAATTAAAATTGTTTAAAATGTTCTCTTCCATTACGAGACGAAGTAGGGGGTGGTGTATGGCATCTAAAAATATGACATGTTTTTTCTAGGCATCACAACATCTGATGCAGCACTTGCCACCACCTGTGCTGTGGCCAGCAGCGCGGAGGGGTCCACTCAAGCGGCGGCGCCACCAGGAGGAGCTGAGGGGGATGGCTCAGCAGCGGCGGACGGTGGTAAGTTATTATTATATTCCTTACTTATTGACATTTTAGAGGAGGCTCGCAAAGGAGTGTATGATGTACTGTACAGTAGAAAGTACACTACTACAAGTACACTGTCCTGTTAAGAACAGTTACTGATTTAGAATTACATTTTTTTAGCCAATCACGGAGAAGACAGTCCCCCTTGACTTCGCAATAGCATTAGCGGTGGAGGTTCTCGAGTAAGCAATGGCCCCCTCTATTTGACTTCAAATTAGCTGGGAAACTTTTATCGTGAAGCGAAGTCATATCAGATGAACTTGAGGGATGTGATGAACAAAAAGGGAAAGAATTTAGGGTCAATGGAAGGACGAGCGAGTCGTAACATTTATGACTAAAGAATGATACGTGTTTTTGAATGCAGGCAGAGGTGGCTAATAGGAAGGAATCAGATGCATGGCTGCTTGAAGCAAGGATGGTTGGAGGAGAAAGAAAAAATGACTGCCTGTGTGGGTCAATCAGAAAATTCATGTGTGGTGTGCATTGCAATATATCATTTGGGTGAAGCTCAAATGCAAGTCAAGAAGACGGTGGTTTACCAAATAAAATGAAAACGGTGTTATTTGGTTGTTGAGAAAAAGTAAAGTTGTTACAGTTGAGACATTATCCTCATCGCTGCTGCACATATTCCCCTCCGGTGCTGAGGGATAATAGCAATGGGTGTGGTCATGACGGAACGGTTCCGTCATCAGCACAGCTCCACTGTGCCTCATGACGGAACCGTTCCGTCATGAGCATCGAAGGGGTTAATAAGAATGATAGACGTTTACTTTGGAAGCCTGGATGGTACATCTTCTTCCTCATACATAGCAGAGGTTTATGAAGAGCAGATGCTCAGTGCATGAAGAGTGTTGCTTTGTTCGAACAGCATGTCTGTGCCAGAGTAGCAAAGCAGAGGAAATCCAAATTCTACAAGTTGTGATTGTTCTGAAACTCTCCCTTGCCTAAAGTAACAGTACAGTAGTTTGCAAGCACAACATTTATTGTGTATGTATTGTATAGTTGACAATTATATCAAGTCAAGTCCCTTCCTCCGGCAATTATGGTTACTACACTCACTCCCTATGTTCATAATTTTCTTTCTGCTGTGGTAATCATGGGTCGACTATCGCTGTTGTTCACTCAATCTATCAGAATAAAGCACCTAAAGTCATGCATCACATAAGCAAAGAGATCATGTGATCGGCTGGAGACATGATCAGAAATGAATAATCTTCGTTTTCCTTTTGTAGTACTGAAGGCCCAGGGGGGGCAGTGTGAAATATAAATTACATTGAGCAGTAGCCCTTGATGTAACCGAGTATGGCCAGTGCCACCCCTATACAAAAGTAAGAGCTTCCCTATCCCCACCTGCATATACTGCTTAAAGTAATGCTTGCAAGTCTGCGTCATCATAGCTTGTGTCTCTTTTTCTTTTTGCTTGTGTCTCTTTCAAGCTGACTGAGCTGGCATTATGCCGGCTACTACAAGTTCACGTACAAGTAATTTCTTTCGAAAAACTAGAGAAAAAAAATGAATACTGGTGTACTCTCTGACTATGTATTGAGTCCATAGTGTTGCCTGGTAGTAGAATTCCTGAAACTCCCACTGTTACAGGCCTACAAAGACGGTGGAAAGATACATGCCAAAATGTTATACTGTGCTTGCAAATTGCTAGTGTTACTGTGAGACAACTTCTGTTGAATTATTTTGTGTTATTGTGAAAGAGTATTGGTTACATTATTTGTCTTTTTTTCTTCATATAGATGCTCCCAAAAAGCTCACCAGAGGGGAGATGGCTGTCCGGGCCAGGGCCCGGAAGATGGAGGCCATTCGAGTTGAATATTGCCGGCTGTGGGCTCGGGGGAACGAGGAGGGAACCTCACCAACCTCCTCCAGCACTGCCACCGTGTCCAGCAGCCAGCAGCCTCTATCCCACCACCGTGCTCGGACAGCCCTCCGCCGCTGCTCAGCTGCAAGACCATCAGCAGCTGGCCCCCTCAGACGCTGGAAGGCACACATGCGCCGCCTAAGCCTAAGAAAGGACTACCTGGAGCGCAAGGTGGACGACCTTGAAAAGCAGCTCCGGGACCTCCTCAAGGACCGCCTGCCCAAACACCGCTGGAAGTGACTGTGTCCCTTGCCCCTTTTTTAAAGACTGTTGGGGGGGTGGGAATCGGGAGTTGGGGATTATTTATTTTTGGACTACTTCAAATGGACAATTGTTTGGGTTAGGGAGGGGTGGGACTAGTTTATTTTTGTTAGGGGAAATACATTATTCATTTTACATACTTCAACATAGTGTACGCTTTGATCTTCTTTTGTGGGGTGGTGGGCGGGAGTTAAGGCACGTTTAGTTTTCCTCAAACTTACCAGCATGAATTATCTAAAACGTCCATAAATGCCACTAATAGAGTTAGTGAATTCAATTGGCCTACTAGTACTTTACTTGTACTACTATCAGTCTCTCCTCCGCATCCTAGTCCATCTTTCTACCTCCCCAAAATGCTTATCTTACCTGTGATTCGTGTTTGAGAATAGAGCTAGGCACAGCGCTGGGTGCATGGCAAATGGTGATTACACCATTCTGGACCGAAATTCCGTTGTTGTGGCGTTAGTAGTAGGAGTGGTACCACACTAGCAGTAGCAGCATATGAAAAACAAAGTAAAAAAATGAGACATTGAGTGGCCTGAGAGGAGTATTAGAAGGAACAGTAGCCTAAGCAATGCTGAAGATAAGTATTGGGAAAAAAGAATTGCATGGATGATTATTATGGCTCCAACAAGAACAGTGACACAGCAGCGTAGCACAACAAGTCTTCTTGACATGTAGGAGAATGATGTTGACGATGGATCCAATCGATGGTGGGCATGAAATTCAGAATTTATTTTTAAATACTCATTGTTGTTTTTTTACCCAGAATTACAATATCCTAGGATTCATCTAGCTGCCTTAAAATTGAGTTGAGGAGGTTGCTTGCACCTTATCCTCCCCGGCAAGTGTGTGGAATTATTGTTGTAATTTGGTCACACCTCAATGAAAACCACACAGCCCGGGGGAAGAGGGTTAGGGTTTGAAACTTGGATGGGAATGGGGTCTGTGGGTAAAGTTTTGTGGAGAGAGGGAAAAAAAACACAGCATGGACAAACAACAAATGAAGATAAACAAATCTTTGGATACGAAGCTATTCATAAATCTTTTAAGGGACATAAAGGAAGTGCATGCACTACTGCATGCATGAAGTTGTTTGCTAAATGGATAGGTTTAGTAAGTAGTACTTTCTACAATGTACTATGAAGAAACAACAACGTGACAGTACAGGGCTGCAGTAATTACGCAATTACACTTGCCTATCTGCCCTCAGAGAGAAGAACCACTTCGTACATTAAATTAGTTTAAAAAATAGCAAAGAAAAAAGTATACAATGGCTGGAGGGATGAATTGAAGCAGAGAGCAAACAAATGCACAGTGTCACACTCAAAGTAGTTCACAGCAATAACATTACTTAAAAGATAAGTCGAAATAAAGATGGATACTGTAACTGTAGGTTGTTGTAGTTGTCCTGTTGAATTTGGGAAGTTGCATGCATCCAGCCATTCCTCTTTTGCCGTACTCCTCCATTCCATCTGAAGCTCTGCCGATCAATGTTGGGGACCTTGAAGAACCGAACACGGAGGAGCAGGGAGGCCGATTTGAAATACGAAGGTGAATACAAATGACCATCTAAACAAAAACCGCCGCACAAAAGTGAATATATAAATTCGTGATTCCGAATTGATGAAGGGATCCAGAGCCGCCACTTTTGTTTACCTAATCCAAGAATAAATTCCGGTGGCTCCTCCGTGTTTCATTTCCATAGGCAGTGACCTTATCACAGGTACTATATGATTATAAGGATCAGATGCAACACCTATTTCCAGTTGTTTTAGAAGTCCTCTAAATTTTAAAAAGAGAGAGGATCTTCGAAATATAAGATTACCAATGAAATGTCAAAGTGTCCTGATGAAGGTGTGAATATTACAAACGAACACCGAAACGCTGCGTCGACCTTTTGCCTTTGACTTTTTTAAGATTTGTTCACTATGTGGAATATTTATTTTATTGTATTTTAATTTAGATTGTAACCCTAAAGGGAGGTATTTTAATACATTTTGTTTTTATATAACACATTTTTGTTGATCTCATACAATTGGACATTCAATATGAAAAGTGTTCTAAATATTCTTTTGCCATTATATTATAATTGATATTTTAGGACTCCCTAGAGACCTGCTTGCCCCCACATTGTCCTGTTTTAGTCAGCATTTCTGATTCCATTTAGGATTAATAAACCACAGGGTCTCCTATTTTGAATGACTCTCCCCCTTCCTGTGTTATACAACCAGGGGAACCTTCCAACAAATTTGTTGGGGACCAGAAGACACCTTGTCCACTGCCTGCCTGGCGGATGCTGAATTGCGGGTCGCTAAGCCTGAGGTCATCCTTTTTGTCATTCCACAGGGTAAAAGCCGGCCTGTAATTGTTGATGGGAAAACAGGAAGTGAAATTAAAACACCATGGAGATAAAATTATAAGGTACGCTGTGTAGTGCAAAAATAACACTTTCAGTTTCAGAGTTGACAGTATTACAAAACATACAAGCATCATTTCAAAAGTGTGTACTCTGAGACTCCTTTTCAAGGATAAATAAGTGTGGGCGAAATTTGCAGATCTTTCCCCTCAAGCTATGTGTAAAGTGTAAACAGCTATTCCAGAACCCTAACACTAACCCTAACCCTAACTCTAACCCTAGGCCCTAACCCCCCTTTTTCACCATGGATTTAGTCCAAACCACTTGATTCCGATATTAGACCTTCCCAGCAATGCCCCAAGACCCGCCAACCCACCCGCAAAAAAGTAGAAGACCCCCAAACAGGCATAAAGCAAAAATACAACAAGCCTTTACAATGCAATGGTCTCGCCTTTGCAAAAATTAGAGCTATTGGCATTGTAAATGTCAAACTTTTTATTTATGTGTTGGTTTTGAAAACAGATAAATAAATGGCATTGTCATTTACCATGGCAATAGCTTAATCTCTCGCAAAATGCGAGACCTATTGCATTGCATTTCGCACACTGATGTCGCTCTCACACTGATGTCTCTCTCACACTGCTGTCTCTCTCACACTGCTGTCTCTCTCACACTGCTGTCTCTCTCACACCATGCTCTCCCTAGAACACACAAACTGCTGTCTCTCACACTGCTGTCTCTCTCACACACACTGCTGTCTCTCTCACACACACACTGCTGTTTCTCACACACTGCGTCTTTCTAACACGCAATGCTGTCTCTCACAGTGCTGTCTCTCATACACACTGCTGTCTCTCACACTGCAGGTATGGGTTGTGGGTTTCCAGCGGGTACAAAATATTTTACTGTACACCCACTTTTCCCACCCAGAAAAAAAGGTGTACTCCTGTCAAAATATCCAACCTTTTCCAGTGTGGTGGAAAGAGAACACTGTGGAGCTATCAAATACCATTAAACATGCTTCTGTAGATATTTACAGATTCACAGTGAATTCCAACCCTTGAAATATTGCTTTCCAACCTCTGTACGTAGATTTCTGAAATGATTGCGAAACTAGCTAACATCTAACCCATGATACAATGAGGCCTAGCGTAATCCGGGAGGTATTGTCAGAGCTCCGATACAATATGAACGCAGCCGTAATATGTCACCTCAGTAGATTGTATGAAAGGTATAATTGGATTTCTTTTATGAGGACACAGAGTTCTGAAGCATTGTGACCCTTTAACTAGCAGATATTTTATCAAATTCCACACCATTGGATGGGATACCGTTTGCTCGCCATGCAGTGCTGATGGAGGTTTTACCGGGCTCGACTGGCTAGCGGGGGCTGTTTGTGGAGAGTTGGGAGGGAAGCGGAGGTTTCAGCAAGCGGGTTTGGGGCTTCAATGTGGATGAGTGAGGGAAGTGGGGAGGGTTGCATGGCTCGGGAGCAGGTGGAGGTACATGTAAGGGGGAATTGTGTCCCGGACGGCCGGAGTTTCAATGGCAGTATAGGAATGTTGGTGGGGGAGGAGGGGTGTGAGTCGGGAGCACGTAGGGGAGGGGTGGGTGGTGTAACTATTGAGGTAGTAAATAAAGAGGTACATGCGAATAGATCTATCAAGTCTGAGGCCCGTGCTCTGTAAGTTATTTCACGTACTCGAGTTAAAAATAAAGTTTTACTTCACTCTGTCATCATTCATAGGGCTAGATAGACCCGAATGTTTCGGAGCGCTTTACAAGACAGGAGTGTTTGAAACTCTCCAATCTGACCTCGAACAGCCGTGAGCTTTTACCGTGCCTCCTCAAATGAAACAAGAGGACTTGGCACACGAGGATTTAAAGCGGGAGCGCCCGATTTGTTATCCCAGAGACTCCAGCACTCATATGCCTCCTACAGTGTTTCACAGCTTCCCCTGGGGCGGGACTTCCGCCTTCTGCTGGAAGCCCGTGCCCATAAAGTGACTGGACGAGAAGGGCAGAAGGCGGAAGTCCCGCCCCAGGGGAGGCTGTGAAACGCAATAGGCACGTAGGAGGAGCAGAGGCCACGATGCAAGTGAGGGAAGCCCCTCGTGATGGAGCCTGTAGCCCGGTGAGAGGGGCGGGTGGGGCTTAGTTGTAGGGGTGTGTGTGTGTGTGTGTGCCTGCGTGTGTGTTTGCCTGCATGTGTGCCTGCATGTGTGTGTGCATGGGTGTGTGCCCCTGCGTGTGTGTGCCTGCGTATGCATGTGTGCATGCGTGAGTATAGCTGTGTGTGTGTGCGCGCGATTGAGAGAGGCGAGAGGTTGACTTGCTGTTCACAGTTTCTGGGAAGCGCGTTCACAGACCAGAATCTGCTTGTGCACCGGTCTGTACCACTTGGAAGACAACACAACTACAATAAGTCTCGCTGGCGACAGCGCTTCACGCTGCAACGCCAGGCGAGACCTAAAAATGGTGCACAGTTAATACTTTTGCTAATATCGAATTGCTTAGGGAATATTTATTAGATATGCAGAGGGTGTACCCCACATAGCTATACACTGTAGGGCAGTGGTTCCCAAACTTTTGGCTCCTGAGGACCCCCATTGAGTCAGCACAGGAAGCCGGGGACCCCCAAACAATCTGTATGATTTAAATTTCAAACAGTAAAACAGTAATTCGAAAATAATAAACATAGGTGTGCACACAAAACAAATAGTCGAATTACTAAGGATTTTAGTATTTTATATTGAAAGAATCTGCAAAAAACTGAAAACTTTATTGGGAAGGTTGATTCTTCATCTCTGTGACTAACTTTTAAATGGTTGGTTTTATTAAATGGTTGGTTTTATTTCACAGTACGAGGCTCCTTCTCCTGGCAGGGCCAGACTGGAAACCCAAAGCAGCCCTGGCAAATGTTTTCAGACCAGTCCCCATACGGTACACACCAAGTGTAGTGAATGAGTCAAACCACGACAAGGGAGGCTTTGGGAGGCTCTTCCCCAAGACAATTTTGGAAACAATAGTTCATTCTACAACACATTTATCATTACATATTGAATTGTATTAGCTTTTAAAGAAAAGTTAATGATGACCTTACTATGCACCAGGATACGACAATCTTTGTTGGGGTTCTTCAATGATTCCCTTGTTATCACCCTCCAACAGTGTCGCTCATCTCTCCATAGTCCCTCTGTCACATGTATTTAATTTGTTTTATAGCATCTCTCCTACCATTGTAGGATGTCAGAGCACTTTACAACACACACACATATAGGGCCGATTTACAAGCCCCTTGCGCAACCGGTGCGTCACAAAAAGTGACGCTCCGGTGGCGCATTTTAGTGCCCCATATTTGTAAGGACAGGAAAAGCCACCCTGCGTGATTTTTCCTCTTCTTGTAAATATGCACCCTTTGCACGCAGCACTTTGCGTGAAAGGTGTGTTCCATGGGTTTTGCTGTGAGGGTTCCAACGCAACACCCATGAAAGCAGACACATTTCCAGATTTACGTGAAATCGTGAATCTGGAAATGCGTCTAAATGCTACACCTCCTCAAGGGAGGCATAGGGAGGCGCAACAAGAAGAAATGTATTCATTTCTCCTCGTTGTTTAGGGAGATGAAATCCCCTCTAGTGATTGTTTATATGCAGAAAGGGAATCCTACCTGCATATAAACAATCTCCCCACAATGGTGCAAGGGTGCGTGTGCCGGCGCATGGCAGCAGTTTGTGCACCAGCGCAGGGAGAGCACTGAAATGCAACATGCTGTGGTAAATATGTTGCATCCCTGTGCTTTGAAAGTGACTAAGTGCGGCGCAGCCAAATGGCTTGCAGCACTAACTGAGTCACTTTTCTTGTAAATCTGCCCCATAGAGACAACAAATCATACATGTAAACCAGTGTATAGAAAATGTTACATAAGGCAAAGGTGCCTACAAGTTGTAGGATTCACATGTCATTCATACTGGTAGGCATAACACAGTGTTCAGCATTGACTTTAACAATGAAACTTTATTTCCATTCAAATAAACCTTTTTAGCAGCATCGGGATAATGAAAGACCGGGGAAAAAAATAAGTTACTATTTAGTACCATGCAGTTTGCAAACATCTTTTTGATGCCAGTTTATATGTCACTGTGCTAGATCACGATTGTCACTTATAAACTGCAAAGTAACTAAAGAATCTCCATGCCAAAAGCAGTAACCCACTAACGTATGCAAATAAAACACAGTTAAAAAAAAATGCAACTACATTTTCTTTGCAGGAGGCATATTAAGCCTCTGTGCTACTTTAAATAAGTCAAACTGTCACTGGACAAAACTCATCTCTCTACAGCAGGAACATTAATCACTGGTGTTATCCTAACACTTTTATTGTTGCCCAAAAACCTCTAATTACACTTTGAACTTTGCAGTGCTTTTAAAACTGCTGCCTGAGGACCCCCTAGGAATGTGTCACAGACCCCTAGGGGTCTGCGGACCACAGTTTGGGAAACACTGCTGTAGGGTATATGACCACCAAAGGCCCTGATTTTATATTAAAAGCAGAGCTTTGAGCTATACCATTTCCGGCTGAAAGGCAATAGTTCTCTCCATGTGCTCCCATACCTGGCGTGTCACGCAGTTTGGTGCTTACTTTTCCTCCTTGTTAAAGAACAGTAGATGTTTCAGCACCCAGGCAAATGTGCTGCATAGCTAAATACATATAGGGTCCCAAAGGCAAAACCAATGCATTGCAAATGCTTGTTTTAATTGAGACCAGTGGGCTCGGAAAATACTGCGCCACTGCACCTCATTTTAGCCTTCCATACACCAGCTCACTGTGCACATTTCACACACCTACACCACGAGGCCCCATACCCACACCTCACCAACCGGCTTGGGAAAAGATCGCCAAAGAGCCCCTCATAAGGTGCCCATCAGGCATTGCAGCCCGGCCTGATGAGGAGCAAGCCCTATGATGAAACATGACACCCAACCAGGTTATTTGAGGCCCCTACTTCCCAATGTGGGAGACATCTTGTCTCCACTTTAGGGTAGAGATGTTGACCAACCCAGCCTCCTCCTCCCTTCCCCCACAGGAACTGCATACACCATCTATACATCACATATGTAGGCCAGAGCATCGTCGGCATTGAAGGACACTAAATACCAATCATCATACGCCTGCAGGGTAGTGAATCTAGGCAAGTGAGAAGTATCTAGCATAGAAAGCCTGCAATTAGATCTGCAGTTGCTTCGCCTTGGACAGCATATAAGGCTCATTAGTAATCCACAAAGATAGAGTTGATATCAGTTTGGGTATTGCACATTGCCCCATCAGTGGTGAAGAGGACACCCATCGGGGTGTGCTGCCACTCCCCACATAGTAGCCGCACAAGCATTGCGTCGGCCCGTTCCCCCTCCCCAAGCTGGTGCGCCAGGTGCTCCCTATCATCAAGGTGTAAAAAGCGGGATGTCAGGTTACCTCTGGAGCACATAAGTGCCTATTGTCTTCCTCAGCTTTTGGGGCGGAGCAGCATTTCAACTTTGCTGTCACACACCTCATGTTCCACCACTAGTAATTCACGTTGTAGGGCCTGTGTGACTACCCCAGTTGGTACAAATGCAGTTGGACAGCATTTCCACTTTATGGGCTTCCCATTCAACGTGCCTAGCAGAAGTGGAGGCCTCACTTTTGTCAAAATATTGCATGATGAGTGAAGCTATAGCATCTTGGTAGGGTACCACCTGGAGCGCTTCTGTATGCAGCTGTCAGGTTGGTATCTTTGCTTGTTCCTGCCCCCATTTGCAAGCTCAGTAGCAGCGGGTAATATGGTAATATGGTGTGTGCAAGGTAAGCAATTCGCAACACGCGGTGGAATACCACATCACACAGGGGAACAAGTCAAGTTCTGTGTGTATATAATGCAATGGGGAATAGAACAAGTATCCCCACACGGTTGGGTGCATTAGCCTCCACACATCATGAAATCTAATATTTTACGTCAACTGGCAGAAGCGTTGAGTCAACCTGCGGCTCGCCGCACCTTCCAGAGGGGGAATGGACCGGTCCACTTCTATGTCCAATACACATTTGTAGTCTCTCACCCAGATAGGTAATATCTGTGGGTTGTGAAGGATAGCGGGGGTCAAGTGGTCTAAAAATCAGAATGGTGTACATTGGACCTATAGATCATGATTAGTGTGAGTAGATCCCAGAACGCACTGAGGCCTCCTGGGTCTAAGTGGAAAGTTAAGAAATCTAAGAGTATAGGATATCTCTTTTACAGGACAATTCCCCTCACCCAGCAGTAGGTGGCATGCTTCATCATAGAGAAACCTCACACCACAAGCCTAGTTGCAATGTGGTCTACAAACCCCTGTCTTAGAGGGAGGAGCTCAGGGATGTTTTCATTGTTTCTGCTGGAGGTTTCCAAAAACCAATGATGTAGGCAGAGTGTGTTGAGAGGGGACTAAGAAGTGGTATGTGAGCTCAAATTAACTCTGTAGTAGGCCATAGAGTTTCATTAGGGCCTCCATAGGCCAAGACTAAAAAACTATTAAAGGAAGGAATTCAACCTGACATATATATGTGTTGGTCAACATGTTTCTGCCTAGTGCCCTCTGTAAAGGTGCAGCGTTTTTCATCATAATCAAAAAGGAAAACGGGTGAATAACATGAAGAACAAAAGGGAGAACAATAGTGATGCGAACGTAGCAGCACAATTCCATGTTTTGAACATACAATATTTCAACAGTAGTATGAAGTAAGTCTTCACCCAGACAGGGTTTCATTGGTGGGTGTGATTAACCTGCAAAGGAATGTTAAAAGAACACATGTAACAAGATATAAACTCTATGTCAACTCTACCTTGGCACAAACTCAAGGGAGCCAAAATGTCCAAAAAATTAAGAGACATATGAGTAGATCAAACTGTAACCATTAGTAAAGTGTCAGACTGAAAATGTAGTCATCATTTAAAGTTGAAACTCAAAAATAATGGACAAGCATGCAAGGTGCAAGGCAAGTAGAATACATAATGGTGAGAGGTGGGGATGATCAATGTGACAGAATTCAATTTAATAGTGTCTCAATACCGGACATGGGCATGAAGGTTAAAAGATGTCCCAGTACATTGTTTTCACAGTGACTAAAGTGTGGAGCATGCATTAATAGAGACCATGGTGTAAGTCAAACAGAGCATGAGGACACTTTTGTGTTGTGTCAAAATAGTCTAACGCCATAGCTCCCAAGACAGAGCTAAATCAAAGGTTGCGTACGTGTGTATCTGTGAATGTGTGGGGTCATAAGTGAGGCCTGGTTCATGACTCAATTTCCCAACTGCCCATAAGAAAAATTCTCAAATGTAGACATTTACAAGTGGATAGGTCCCTCATAAAGGAGGCTGCCTCGGGCGCATACTCGCGCCACTATAGTGATAAATGCACCAGTGCGTGCTCTGGGAATTTTAATCTATTTGGATCACCGAGATGTAATCACATGATTCCTGACAAAGCCAAAATGGAATTTAATGCCAAAGGAGAGAATGTGGTTGTAAAGGCGGTTGGTCCTAAGCAAGCCCTATAGGTGGCTGGATCTCCCCTTTCCCGAAAGGTATAGTTCTCACAGCGTATACAATAGCATTTCACAGCCGACACGTACCTCGTAAGTGAAGCTGCCTCAGGTGCCTACTGGTGCCTGGGTATGGACAGAGCACAGAGGCAATAAAGTGTGCTCCAGGAGTTTGAAACTTGTTGGGTCATGGAGAAAGTTTCATGTGACTTATAATGTAACCAATCACAATCAAGAGCTTGGGGGTCAAGGCCAGCACGCTGGCTTCGGTACTGAAAATAAAGGAGTCACGGTGTGTAGCTCACGTGACCCACTATGTGGCCAATCACAGTATAGGATGTTGGTGAGACTGTGGTTGATCATGGACCTAATAGTTTAAAACCTGTCAAACACAAGCTGAGGATCGCCGGGCGCGAAACAGCGCAGTGGGAGCGCACGAGACGAGACGCAGTCGCCGTGAGCGTGCACATCAGCTGTAGCGGCGCAAGCTGAAAATTGCCGGAAAAGACACCCCGACCTCCGAGTCTGCTTGCTGCCGAGACTGACCCGCTGCGGAGGGAGAGGGACAAGCAGAAGGAGCCCGGTGAGTGGGGTGGGAGGGTTGGGGAGGTGAGTGGGGGGGGCAGAGAGGGAGGGGATGTGTGTGTGTGTGTGTTTGTGTAGGTGTACGTGTGTGCCTGTGTGTGTCTGTGCGCATGCGTCTGTGTGTGTGTGTGAACAGCATGCCATCTCTTGTCTCACTGTAAGCAGTGAAACTGAATGCTGGTTTGCCTGCCGGACAGGAGATGTGCGCGTGTATGCCTGTACGTGCGCTTCCACGGTCCCGAATCGCCGCGCGTGCCCCGGTCTGTCTTCCTTGAGAGGCACCTCGACAACAATAGGTCTCGAGGGCGAGACCTAAAAACGGGGACTTAGAAATATTTAGCCCTAGTTCCAAAATCACTCAATGCGCGCTCTGCAGCTAGGCCCTAACTCCCCTTTGCCACCATGGATTTTCTTCAAACCAGTTGCAATCAAAACTATCCATACCCAGCGTTGCTCCAAGACCCCCCAAATGCCCCCCAAACACCAGGAACCCCCCCAAGCAGGCCCCCGAAAACACAAAAGTGAGCAAAAACTCTGGAAAGTGAAAAACTTTTTCACTATGGATTTTCTCTAAAACACATTTATCCGGTATTAGACCTTCCCAGCAATGCCCCCCAAACCCGTCAACCCAGGCGGAAACAAGTTTACCACCCCCAAACAGGCAAAAAGCAAAAATACAAAAAAGGGGACTTAGAAATATTTAGCTCTAGTTCCAAAATCATTCCATGCGCGCTCTTCAGCTAGGCCCTAACTCCCCTTTGCCACCATGGATTTTCTTCAAACCACTTACAATCAAAATTATCCATACCCAGCGTTGCTCCAAGACCCCCCAACGCCTCCAAACACTAGGAACCCCCCCAAGCTGGCCCGAAAAACACAAAAGTGAGCGAAAACTCTGGAAAGTGAAAAACTTTTTCACCATGGATTTTCTCCAAAACACTTTTATCCGGTATTAGACCTTCCCAGCAATTCCACCAGACCCGTCAACCCAGGCAGAAACAAGTTTAATATCCCCAAACAGGCAAAAAGCAAAAATACAAAAATGGGGACTTCGAAATATTTAGCCCTAGTTCCAAAATCACTCTATGCGCGCTCTGCAGCTAGGCCCTAACTCCCCTTTGCCACCATGGATTTTCTCCAAACCACTTGCAATCAAAACTATCCATACCCAGCATTGCTCCAAGACCCCCAACTCCCCCCAAACACCAGGAACCCCCCCAAACAGGCCCCCGAAAACACAAAAGTGAGCGAAAACTCTGAAAAGTGAAAAACTTTTTCACCATGGATTTTCTCCAAAACACTTTTATCCGGTATTAGACCTTCCCAGCAATGCCCCCAGACCCCTGCAGCCACCCACAAAAAAGCATAACACCCCCAAACAGGCAAAAAGCAAAAATGAGCCTACCTTCAATTCAGTCCAAATGCGCTCTGCAGCTAGGCCCTAACTCCCCTTTTCCACCATGGATTTTCTGAAAAACAAATGCAATCAAAATTAGACTGTGCCAGCAGTGCTCCCAGACCCCCAAACCCACCCCCAACAAACTAGAAGCACCCCAAACAGCACCCCAAAAACAGGCAAGTGAGCAAAAACGGAAAAACTTTTTCACCATGGATTTGGTCCAAAACACTTGATTCCGAAATTAGACCTTCTGAGCTATGCCCCCAGACCCCTGCAGCCACCCGCAAAAAAGCAGAACACCCCTAAACAGGCAAAAAGCAAGAATGCAAAAACTCATACTTAGAAAATTTTCAGCCAACCAGTGAACATCAGTCCAAACGCGCTCCGCAGCTAGGCCCTAACTCCTTTTTCCCACCATGGATTTTCTTCAAATCACTTGCAATCAAAATGATGCTATCCCAGCAGTGCTCCCAGACCCTCCCCCACAAATCTAGAACACCCCCAAACATCCCCCCAAAGCATGCAATACTGGTATATTCAAAACATGGCAAATTGCGCTGTTCACAAAACATTGCTGTTTTCACCACTTCCACTACTTCGATCCTCTTGAAACTTCCCTGGACAGTCACTTGTTCCAGCGATTCACTAGAATCTCAGCAAGGCAGAATAAAATCGAACCACTGCGTTCTTTGAAGAAGAAGAATAAGAAGAAGGTCTACGACTAGTTTTCACTTAGTTTTCACCCAAACACACGCGCCCCCAAAACACCCAAAAAGGCCAAAATTCTGCCAATTCTGGACCAAAGAACACCAAACCCCCCTAAAACCTTGCCAACATCATTATGAACGAGCCTGCATCGGGCCCCGAGCCCTAGAATCAGTGTGAACCATACCAACTTAAACCCAAAAACCCTAGTAAATCGCCCTGTACCCTAAACACTAGATATGCTTTGTCTGTCTGTGTCAAAGAGCCCAGGTATGCTACATCAGGAGGATGCTTCACTCAGTGGTGCCTGCCTTGACCATCTGGATGGCCCTGCCGCAAGCCATAAATCCGTTCCGCTCAAGAATTCGCGATTTTTTGGTAATTTCGCGAGATTTGCGAAATACCGAAAAACAGCAAATTTTGTAAACATAGCGGATGTTTGGTCCAAGCTTGAGGCAGTGCAATGCAGATGGTCAAGGCAGGCACCACAGAGTGAAGCAACCTGATGCAGCATACCTAGGCTCTTTGTCAGACAGACAAAGCATATCTAATTTTATGCAGCAAGCCACATAGCCCCAATTTTACATGAACTGCTGTCTGGAGTGGACTCTGCCTGGCATAACAACAACAGTACACTGCCTCGCCCTCGACCACTACATACCACGAATAGACAGACATGTAGTTCTGCTGTAGTAGTTGTTGTAGACTGGTTTACCTGTTTGCCACTCACAAATTGGCCATAGTTCTTCCGTAAACCGATGTGATGATCCATCCATCCCAGTCAGTGACTGTAAAGAAAAAAGATATATTATTTAATCAATCATCATGGTATATTTAAGCATGGGCGGAAAATCCGTTCCGCTCGCGGATTTTGCGGATTTTCAGTAAATTCGCAATCCGCGAACGCTCGCGAATTTACCGAAAATCCGCAAATTCGAACGCAGCAGATTTTTTTTTCTTGGTGATACAATTTTGCGGCGCGCGGAGTTCAATTACCGTCATTCAGCGTTTGCCGAGTTGTTTTTCTCGATATTTTGCGAGTGCTGCGCCATTTTAGATCTTGCTGTGGCTTGCCACCTTGCACAGCGAGAGTTTGTCAACGCGAGTACGCCGTGATCACGTATCGCGGGAGTTTGCAATTGCGAACACGTAGATGCGGCGGGCAGCAACAATCTCGCACTCGCGAAAATACAAAATTTGCAATTCTGCACAAGATATCCACCAGCAAGCAGCATAAACCTTCTGGAAATGATGATTTTTATCAGAATAACTTCTCAGGTTGACATTTGCCTGCACTTTTTTTTGCAAGGAGTCCATTTTGGGGGGGGAGGAAGGAAGTGCCCCACAGTCTCCAACTTCCTGTTCCTGTCCAGCAGGCTCCTCCCAGTGCTTTCTTCATGTGCTGGTCACTTTCATTCGGATTCTTCACCTGGAAGGATTACTTTTTGTGGATGCTGCTGGATATTTGGATTTGAGGCCTTTTTGACTTTCTTTGGATCACTTTTGGATTAGAAATTTCACAAGTACGTTTGTTTGGGGCATTACAGTTGCTGCAACTACAATTTTGGAATTTTCGATTTTTGGGCTGTTGTTGGGGCCTTTTGCCCAGGGGTACTCAGTGGTGGGTGGACTTAGTCTTTCTGTGGGGTCTCTTTAATAAAAACATCATAGAGGGCCTGGATGGCTTGGGATTGTGCTGATTTTTCTGTGATTTTCATTTTTTTGGGCTGTTGTTGTGGCCTTTTCACCAGGGGTAGTGAGTGGTGCATGGGCCTAGTCTTTCTGTGGGGTGTCTTGAATTTAAACATCATGGAGGGCATGGATGGCATGGGATTGTGCTGATTTTTCTGTGTTTTTCGATTTTTTGGGGTGTTCATGGGGACAGGCCATGTGGGTCGGGGTCATTTTGAGTGCTGCTACAGGCAGGCCCTGGCCATGTGCTGGGAGGCAGGGGGCCATTTTGAATGCAGGCAGTGTTCTTAGGTCTGCAACCATTTTGACTTGCTTTCAACCTTTATGCCCAGGGGTAGTGAGTGATGCATGGGCCTAGTCTTTCTGTGGGGTGTCTTGAATTTAAACATCATGGAGGGCCTGGATGGCTTGGGATTGTGCTGATTTTTCTGTGATTTTCGTTTTTTTGGGGTGTATAACTGAACTGATGTTCCTCTGTCTTCCATTGCTTTTAGGTGCACAAGACTCAAGAGAACCACCAGTGCCAGGAAGACGTCCTGCAGCAGTGTGTGTGTGCACTGTGCAGCATAACGTCACGCGACGTCACGTCTGGCCACAGACAACTCTGCAACTCGTACAAGTCCAGCCTGCTGTTCTGACCTGCTCTGATGAAGATGGCTCCAAAAAAAGTTCCCCGTAGCTCCTATAGCAAGAAAGTTGCCAGTAAGGAGCAGAAGAAGCAAGTTACCAAGGAGACTGGTGTGCCGCCCGCCACATTTTTTGGGAGTAAAAAAAAAAGTACGCCTGCAGTAGCAGCGGGATCTGCTGGTGACCAAGCTGGGAGCAGCACCCCCGCTCCATTGGGCTCAGTGCCACCACCACGCCAACTTAAGTCCAAGCCCTTGAGTGCTGCAGAGGCAGCCAATCTACTTGTTCAATCACCATCGACCAGTGATGTTGGCTCATCGCAAGAAAGTAGCAGCAATGTCCCTCAATCAACACAGGTTGTTGTAACTCATCTGACGAGTGTTGAACAACCACAGCCGCAACAACAACCACATGTGCAAGTACAAGCCCAAGTACAAGTGGAAGGAGAGGCAGCGCAAGGAGATGTGCAAGCAGAGGTGCATGTAGGGTCACAAGTGCCCACAATAGTTGTTCCTCCTGAAGTAGGGGCACATCAGGAAATCGACAATCAAGGCGAGGTATCATTTGAGGAAGCCACTCCTACTGATGATCCTTCATTGTCTTCCACACCCCTAGCAAGGAAGAGATCGAGGGTGGTGTCTACGTCTTCTTCAAGCACACCTCCTTCTGATGATATGGATCAAAATTTGGAACCAGCACCACTGCCGTCTGAGAGTGAGGCACACCATGATCTGAAAAAAGGTAGTTAAGCGTAAAAGGAAGCTCGTCCAAAGTCTCATACTTATGGAGTGTGATGAGGCTCAACAAGAAGTGGCGGATACTGCTGCTGATGAAGACTCTCACGACGACGACGCAGTCATCATAGTCTGCACTCCAGCCTCAGCGGGCATGCAGCAAACAGACATTTTGACCCTAGCCCGAGAAGCTGCTGAGCGTGATGATGATGTTGTCGATGAGGAGGCAATGGAAACACCACAATCATTGGAGTTAACTAGTACACCAACACCTACCGCTTCCATATTTCTTCCTCGCCAGAAGGGACCTCCATCCACCTCGACCTCAATTAGTGGTGGTGAAAGTGCACAACGTAGTAAAGTTCGGCAATCCACTTCCTCCACTTCATCTGGCATTAGCAACATGACCACCAGTATCGCCGCCTCCTCCGGCCCCCACAGACAATTCAAGTCCCCAGCTTAGGACTTCTTTAGTGTTTGCCCAAAAAGCGAAAACTTCGCCATTTGTAAGCTTGCAGTTAGTCGTGGTAAGTTTGGTACCAACTATGGTACCGGAGGCCAGAGAGGTCATCTTAAGAGACAGCACGCTGTCGAATGGTTTGCGCACCTAAAGGCGATCAAGGAAGCCCGAATTGCACGTCAAGAAAACATTAATGTTTCATCTGATGATGGCGAGGAGGAAGAAGATGTGTCAAACACTTCACTTACACCCAGTACCCCTGTCAGCAGCACACCCCATGTGAGCCACACTAAGAGTGTGGGAGAGAGTGAGACACCAATGCGAAAAAGTTCATCAGCGAGCGTAACTGGGTCGAAGAAGTCATCATCATCATCCCGTAAATGCTTGGTCCAGGGTAACATTAGAACCATGTTGTTTACAGAAGCGCCATATGAACGCAACCACCCACTGACGCGTCTGTATAACACTAAGGTGGCTAAAATGCTAGCTCTGTACCTTCTCCCTTTTTCTTTTGTAGAAGGGGTTGGTTTTCTAGAATTAGTGGCAGCGCTCTGCCCTAAATGGAAGGTTCCTATCAGGTTCTATTTTGCCAGAGTTGCGGTTCCAGCACTACATGAAGATGTGCTGGAGGTGATTGGGGCAGCTTTGCAGAAGAGTGCTGTTCACACTAAACATCTGACAACAGACATGTGGACCAGTGGCGCAGGCGCTGATTACATGTGCATCACTACACACTGGGTCTCTTTTACAGGGGTTAAAGCAAAGCTAAACGCAGGTGTTGACCCGGACCAAGTTTTTAAAGCTGCTCGGAAACATGCAACACTAGCCATGTTTGGCTTGGAGAAACGTCACACAGCAGAAAACATTTTGAATGAGTTTAACACAAAGGTCTTTCACTGGCTGTCCCCAAAAAAACGCCAGATTGGTTATGTTTCCACGGATAATGGCGCCAATGTAGTTAAGGCCATGGAGCTGGGTGACTATTTCAGAGTGCCGTGTTTGGCGCACTGTATAAACCTGGTTGTTAAAAAATTCTTGAATGATGAAGACAGTCCAGCGTGCGAGTTAGTGGCCATCTGCCGAAGAATGTGCAACCATTTCAGCCATTCTTTTAAGGCCCGGAAGCATCTGAGGAGCCTGGTACATGAACATCGAATGCCAGTGAAAGGACTCATCCAGGAGGTGGCAACACGTTGGAACTCAACCTTCTACATGCTTGAGCAGTATACGGTACTCGATCACTATTTCTTAACAGTGGGTACAGCTCAGAAGGACCTGAGGCTAGATGCGTCGCAATGGAACCCAGTTAAAAGCCTGACAGACATGCTTCGTCCTTTTGAGGTCTTCACACGTTCAGTCAGCAAGGAGGACTGTAATTTGGGAAAAGCTATCCCATTGTTGCGCATGCTGGAGCACCAACTGAACAGGGCCGGCTCTAGGCTCATGGTGGCCCTGTGCAGGGAGCGTAGGTGGGGGCCCCGGAAGAGGGGGTCCGGGCGGGGCAGAGCTCAGGAACCATCCACAGTCACCCTGCTTGACCTCAACCTAGCGGCTAGAAGAGATTTAGCCGTGTTTAAACCCCATGAGAAGGTGCGTGTAAAGCCTGTAACATAGAGAATGGTGGGAGATGGCTCACAGGAGCTGGGGTTCCACCGACGAGGCAGTCCTGGGGCACACACAGTGGGTGGGAAGCCGAGCAAACAGCTTCCCCTCTCCCCAGTGTTATTATTTCTGACAAAGCCCTGGGTCCATTGTTCTTCCTAATGCACCACGCTCCCCGTAGAGACAGTACCTTCCAATTACTCTGACAGCCAAAAGGCTAATTTGGCCTAGCCTGTGAATCCACAACCCTGCATCCATGTCAGCCTTTGCAGCTTTTTGCATACAATACACACCAGGTATGAGGAACAGACTCTGGGCCTCTAGTCTACGAGGCGGGCAATTAGGTCTCATTAGGCCTGAGCCACGTCCCGCTCGCTGCCCCCCCCCCCCCCGCCCCAACACGTTTTTCACTTGCTCCTGTCTCACAGCTTCTGAACGGAGGGAAAGAACATCTGGTATTGAGGGGCAGGGGACAAGTCAGCATACTTAGGCAGCGCGAGCGGGGCGATAGACATAAAATCATTTTACATAGGAGCAAGTGCTCAAAATCGTGAGAAAATGAACGGTCCCTCCCTGTATTAAAAAAATGCACACATTAAAAAACAGCACTTTACCTATTGTCGGAGAATGTAGCCCATCAACCTTAATGACACTTTCACTTTCGGGGCAAAGCTGTAGGTCACTCTTACCCTGGCACAATGGCCTGCATGAGCGACTTGCAAGGAGCGCTGCCTTTCCTTTTGCGCTGTCCAGCATGATCTTAACTGTGCAGTCTCTAGTCTCAGCAGGCGGGCAGCAGCTGGCAGTACTGCAATAATATATTGGAGATGAACGAATCGATCCACGATTTATTTTCACGTCACAATGTGGAAAGGATGCACCCTTATGATCTAGGGACGAGATGCCCAATTCCTCAAGCAGGCCGATTAGCGGTGCCTTAAACGTATGTATCTCCTCCTTTTTGCACCGGAATTTGGAAAGGACACTACTACTCCAGGGTCACTCACTCAGTCAGAGTCAGTGACACATTGTGTGAAGTGCAACCCTTAACCTCTTCTGACCCATGAGCCATGACACTTCGGTGGATGAACCCTTAAAAACTGACCATTAACACAGCATAAGACAGCTCCACAAACTCCCACCCTGCACAGCAAGGCCTCGGCGTCCCCGCGGGCCCCTCCCCGCATGAATCAATGGCCACATTCTAGGGCGCCGACCTGACTGGCCCAGAGGAAGGTTGTCTCGGAAGCAGGTGGTTGCGCGCGGAGCCTTCACTGGTCCTGGCAGCAGCTCCCAGAGGGGCCGTTCTAGGTCCAGGCGCTGCGCACACCTTTCAGCACACAACCAGCCGCACGGGAGAGGCTCTTTTCACTGGAGAGGCCCCTGCCATCCTCTGGGTCACCAGCTACGCCACCTGCCTGAATGTGCCCGCCTGGCACAGACCACACATGGGTTCTTTGTCAAAGAAAGTTCGAAGAACATTGTTTACGCACAACAAAGCGCGAATAAAGTCATTTACTGCAACACAATTCTGTTTTTGTTAAATCTCAGTCAGTGAAACCATTGCAGGAATAATGCAAGATTATCGCTCTCTTGGTGCCTGGATCACAAAAGATATTATTCCTTTGCAAAGTCATGTTTTCTTAACATTCTGTTTTATTAACAATGCGCCGGGGCTGCAGTTCTGTGTTTCCAGTTATTGTGTGACCCCCCCGCCCACCCAGCGAGCAGAGTTTCCATCCTCAGAACGCGGTATTAATAGTGCTCTCGGCGCTTCTAGCGCCTTCTTTTATTACTTTCGGCTTCTGTAAGCTTTATTGTAGCGCCTTGTGTTTGTTGCACACTGCTTGGAGCACGCGCTTTCTCTCGGTTGTGTGTGGTCGGGAGCTGGCGCCTTGTACGGCAGCTGGCAGGTAAGTGCCGTCGCTGGAGTGAGAGGTCCTTTCACGGGGAGGCAGACTGAGGCTTGGGTAGGGAGGGGATGGAGGTGGTTAAGTTTTATAATTTCATAGGACTGTAAAGCACGAACCAGGCCCTCAAGGGCTTCGAGGCGCTACACAGGTGCGTAGTTTGGGAAATCACGGGTGACACAGAGGCCCTCAAGGGGTCAGGAGGGTGGGGTATGCCCCTAACAGCACATCTGTAATATAAGCGAGAGTGGTACAATCCAGGCGACATACCATAGCATAGATAACCCTCATATCTCATTGAATACACACCATACCCACCCGCGTCAGGTGCGTTCTCAGACTTCACTTTAAATACCTGTTATCCTGACCTGAGCTCAGCTTAGTCCGACCACCACCACAGAAATGGCTGCAGACTGACATACACCACCACAACGCACGCAGGAAGCAGGTTAGGTTGAGTCTGCGCGCTGCCGCGCAGATCACTCTATCCTTGGCTTCCGGCGTCTGTGCCAGCCGCACAACCCGGTGAGTGGTGACAGTCATGATTGAAACACCCCCGGCGCCGCGGACTGCCCAATCAGGAACGGGGAACAGAGGTCGGTGCGGAGCCAGAGGCCAGGGAAGTGAAAGGGAGGGGAGGGTACTGTCTGGGCTTTGGAATAGAAGTAAAAGTGGAAGCCGGGGTCGGAGGCCGCCAAATCCTGCCAGGGACCGCCACGAATATGTATGATTGTATCCTCGTCGTGGATCCGATCCTCGTCGTGGCGGCCCCTGGGGTTTGGCGGCCCTGTGCAGGTGCACACCTTGCACCTTGGAAAAGCTATCGCATGCTGGAGCACCAACTGAAGGCGGTGTCTTCTATGTTTGAAAAAGATGAAGAAATGAAAGATGCTTTTTTTTTGGCTGAGAAATTATTAGAGCGCCTACTTGGTGATAAACGTCTTAAAATGATCCACTCAGAACAGCATTACATTTGTGCTACTATTCTGGATCCACGCTACAAAAAGGCGCTGGCAGGCCAAGCATTCTTTCCTTTTGGTGATCAAGATGTTGCAAAGTACAAATGTTGGCTAGCCTTGTCAGCCAAGAGGTTTGAAAGAGAACGGCAGAAAATTGAAGGAAAAGGCAGTACATCAGCATCAGCAGGCCATCCCAAGTCAAAAGAATCCACTTCTGCACCTGTGGCTGTGGCACAAGTGACCTCTCAGCCGTTAAAGACACCGGCAACTGGATCATCTGCACCAGACACAACAGTAACATTGGATGCAGAAGAGGATTGGCTAACTCGGCTTGGGTTTGGTTCTCAAAAGGTCACAGCAAAAAGTAAGCAAAGTGGAGGAACCTTGGAGGACCTTGAGTCGATGGTGCAGGACTATCTGAATGACTCAACAGAGGTCTATGTTAATGCTGACCCATTGGCGTATTGGCATGGGAAAAAAGAATTGTGGGCACAGCTCTCCAACCTGGCTATAAACTACTTGTCTTGTACACTCGCAAGCGTGTCTTCTGATCGTGTTTTCAGTGCTGCTGGTGGCATTGTAACTTCCAAACGGAGCCGCCTCTCGCCAAAAAATGTGGAGAGGTTAACAATGATCAAGATGAATCAGCACCTCATACCACCAGATTACAAAGTACGAGAAAGCACGCCGGATGAAGACGAGGTGGACAGCAACGTAGATGAGGGAATTTCTTCTCTCTTAGGTGACACTGACCTCACCCTGCCTGAATTCGCAGAGTATGATGACGAAGCCTTATTCTTATTCACTGACACCAAGCCCTGAAAATGAGACAATGAATCAATAACTTTCTTTTTCGTCCTTATTCACTTTTATTCCTGTGTGTCTGTCTTTCTTTGTTGTGCACAGTTAATATAATTCAAACTTTAATCACCTAATCACAAAAACAAGCCCATCAGCAGAACTGTCTTCACTTGTTTGCTTATTGATTTGAAGGTGCCGCAGTCTGCATTCCTCAGGTTCACAAGTTCACAAGAACATGTTCCTCTATCCTCCTCCTCCAGACTCCTATTTCCCTGAAAGCAGAGGGCTGGATTACGCCCAATGAAGAAAGACTCTGCACTTGTGGGGGCGTTCCCATGGGGCACAGGGTCAGAGCTGATTTGCATATCGCCATTGTCTAACCCAGGGTGGTGTGGAGTGCAAAAAAACGATGGATTTGGGCCCAGATCTTTGGACTGGGGTGAATGTGTGACATTGATCCACATTCGGTCCATTACCTGTTTTGTTTGCAATACCGCCATAAGTGCGCTGGGGATGCCCAGACGTGGGTCCCAGGCACTCCACACCACTGGAGTCAAGCTAGCCGGGCTGATGAGAGGTGTTACCTCGAAACCGGTCCGGTCCTCGGATGCTTGATTCCGTTCTGGGAAGGACATGGCTTTTGTAGTTCGGACTGGACTGTTCCCATGGGGCACAGGGTCAGAGCTGATTTGCATATCGCCATTGTCTAACCCAGGGTGGTGTGGAGTGCAAAAAAACGATGGATTTGGGCCCAGATCTTTGGACTGGGGTGAATGTGTGACATTGATACACATTCGGTCCATCACCTGTTTTGTTTGCAATACCGCCATAAGTGCGCTGGGGATGCCCAGACGTGGGTCCCAGGCACTCCACACCACTGGAGTCAAGCTAGCCGGGCTGATGAGAGGTGTTACCTCGAAACCGGTCCGGTCCTCGGATGCTTGATTCCGTTCTGGGAAGGACATGGCTTTTGTAGTTCGGACTGGACTGTTCCCATGGGGCACAGGGTCAGAGCTGATTTGCATATCGCCATTGTCTAACCCAGGGTGGTGTGGAGTGCAAAAAAACAATGGATTTGGGCCCAGATCTTTGGACTGGGGTGAATGTGTGACATTGATCCACATTCGGTCCATCACCTGTTTTGTTTGCAACAAAGATAGACAGGCACACAGGAATAAAAGTGAATAAGGACGAAAAAGAAAGTTATTGATTCATTGTCTCATTTTCAGGGCTCGGTGTCAGGGAATAAGAATAAGAGTTTGTCATCATACTCTGCGAATTCAGGCAGGGTGAGGTCAGTGTCACCGAACAGAGAACAAATTCCCTCATCTACATTGCTGTCCTCCTCGTCTTCATGCGGCGTGCTTTCTCGTACTTTGTAATCTGGTGGTATGAGGTGCTGATTCATCTTGATCATTGTTAACCTCTCCACATTTTTGGGCGAGAGGCGGCTCCGTTTGAGAGTTACAATGCCACCAGCAGCACTGAAAACACATTCAGAAGACACGCTTGCGAGTGGTCAAGACAAGTAGTTTAAAGCCAGGTTGGAGAGCTGTGGCCACAATTCTTTTTTCCCATGCCAATACGCCAATGGTTCAGCATTAACATAGACCTCTGTTGAGTCATTCAGATAGTCCTGCACCATCGACTCAAGGTCCTCCAAGGTTCCTCCACTTTGCTTAGCTTTTGCTGTGACCTTTTGAGAACCAAACCCAAGCCGATTTAGCCAATCCTCTTCAGTATCCAATGTTACTGTTGTGTCTGGTGCAGATGATCCGGTTGCCGGTGTCTTTAACGGCTGAGAGGTCACTTATGCCACAGCCACAGCCACAGGTGCAGAAGTGGATTGTTTTGACTGGGGGTGGCCTGCTGATGCTGATGCTGATGTACTGCCTTTTCCATCAATTTTCTGCCATTCTCTTTCAAACCTCTTGGCTGACATGGCTAGCCAACGTTTGTACTTTGTAACATCTTCATCACCAAAAGGAAAGAATGCTCGGCCTGCCAGCGCCTTTTTGTAGCGTGGATCCAGAATAGTAGCAGAAATGTAATGCTGGTGTGAGTGGATCATTTGAAGACGTTCATCACCTTGTAGGCGCTCTAATAATTTCTCCGCCAAAACAAAAGGGTCTTTGTTTTTTTCATCTTTTTGAAACACAGAAGACACCTCCTTCAGTTGGTGCTCCAGCATGTACAACAATGGGATAGCTTTTCCCAAATTACAGTCCTCCTTGCTGACTGCACGCGTGAAGACCTCAAAAGGACAAAGCATGCGTGTCAGGCTTTTAACTATGTCCCATTGCGCCGCACCCATCCTCAGGTCCTTCTAAGCTGTACCCTGTTTTAAGAAATAGTTATCGAGTACCGTATACTGCTCATACAGACGCACAAGCATGTAGAAGGTTGAGTTCCAACGTGTTGCCACCTCCTGGATGGGTGCTTTCACTGGCATTCAACGTTCATGTAGCAGGCTCCTCAGATGCTTCCGGGCCTTAAAAGAATGGCTGAAATGGTTGCAAATTTTTCGGCAGGTGTCCACTACCTCGTACGCTGGTCTGTCTTTCTCACTCAAGAATTTTTTGACAACCAGGTTTATACAGTGCGCCAAACACGGCACTCTGAAATACTGACCCAGCTCCATGGCCTTAACTACATTGGAGCCATTATCCGTGGTAACATAACCAATCTGGCGTTTTTTGGGGGACAGACAGTCAAGGACTAAGTATGGGCGGAAAATCTGTTCCGCTCGCGGATTTTGCGGATTTTCGGTAAATTCGCAATCCGCGAGATTCGCGAATTTCCCGCAAAATCCGCAAATCCGCGAGCAGCGGATTTTATGGCTTGCTCGCACTGTTCGTGTGAGTTCGCGGCTTCCCAGTTCAACTTCGCGCCCCGCGAATAAGCGCTAAATTGCAGAAATACGATCTTAGCAAAACTGAAACTACTTACCAGGTTCAAAAGTTCAAGCTCATCATTAGTAGCCATTTCCTGTAGTGCTTCCTGAGGGGCCCCTCCAGAGTTCAGTTGCCTACTTGCAACTATTATGTGACCCTGCTCTGACCCTCAGAATAGTTACACATATGCCACAAAGGTCCTGAATTACAGCTAAGGGAGACAAGCAGGAGCCAGGCTGGAAGTTCAAATCCAGTGACACATTAATCAGCCCCTAATTCATTATTGTCAGTTGGGGCAGGGCAGGTGTTGTAACTAATTTTGCAACAATGAAAGCACTTAGCAAGTGCAAAAGATCACTAATCAGGAAGCACTAAGGAAGCAGGTGCCAGCTAAAAAAATATTCTGTGACACATTAATCAGCCCCAAATTAATTCAGGTCACTTGAGGCAGGGAAGGTGTGCTTTGCTTTGCCACAATAATGTACACTGGACAACCAGAGGGTGCTGTGATGAAACAGAGGGTGGCATGGGTGGGCCAGAGGGTGGCATGAGTAGTCAGAGAGTGGCAGTGGTGACAGAGGGTGACAGTGATGAAGAAGAGTGTCCCAAACAGGCTGGACACGTAGAAACAACAAGTTCGCAAAACTTGCGACCCGACAGGTAAGTTCGCGTTTGCGAACTTGTACAAAACCCTCGCGAACTGGCAGAAACCCGCGCGAACACACAAAAAAAAAAATCCTCAAATTCGCGACAATTCGCGGATTTTGCGGATTGCGAGTTCGCAAATCCGCAAAATTCGCGAACGCGAGATTCGCAAAATTCGCCCATGCTTATCAAGGACCTTTGTGTTAAACTCATCCAAAATGTTTTGTGCTGTGTGACGTTTCTCCAAACCAAACGTGGCTAGTGTTGCATGTTTCCGAGCAGCTTTAAAAACTTGGTCCGGGTCAGCACCTGCGTTTAGCTTTGCTTTAACCCCTGAAAAAGAGACCCAGTGTGCAGTGATGCACATGTAATCAGCGCCTGCGGCACAGGTCCACATGTCTGTTGTCAGATGTATAGTGTGAACAGCACTCTTCTGCAAAGCTGCCCCAATCACCTCCAGCACATCTTCATGTAGTGCTGGAACCGCAACTCTGGCAAAATAGAACCAGCTAGGAACCTTCCATTTAGGGCAGAGCGCTGCCCCTAATTCTAGAAAACCAACACCTTCTACAAAAGAAAAAGGGAGAAGGTCCAGAGCTAGCATTTTAGCCAGCTTAGTGTTATACAGACGCGTCAGTGGGTGGTTGCGTTCATATTGCGCTTCTGTAAACAGCATCTTTTTAATGTTGCCCTGGACCAAGCACTTACGGGATGATGATGATGATGATATCTTCGACCCAGTTACGCTCGCTGATGAACTTATTCGCATTGGTGTCTCACTCTCTCCCACACTTTTAGTGTGGCTCACATGGGGTGTGCTGCTGACAGGGGTACTGGGTGTAAGTGAAGTGTTTGACACGTCTTCTTCCTCCTCGTCATCATCAGATGAAACAGCATTACGTGCAATTCGGGCTTCCTTGATCGCCTGTAGGTGCGCAAACCATTTGACAGCGTGCTTTCTTTCAAGATGACCTCTCTGGCCTCCGGTACCATAGTTGGAACCAAACTTACCACGACTAACTGCCAACTTACAAATGCTACAAATGGCAAAGTTTTCCTTTTTTGGGCAAACACTAAAGAAGTCCCAAACTGCAGACTTGAAATGTCTTTGGGGGCCGGAGGAAGCGGCGATACTGGTGGTGGTGGTCCTGCTGCTAATGCCAGATGAAGTGGAGGATGTGGATTGCCGAACTTCAGTACGTTTTGCACTTTCACCACCACTAATTGAGGTCGAGGTGGATGGAGGTCCCTTCTGGCGACTAAGAAATATGGAAGCGGTAGGTGTTGGTGTACTAGGTTAACTCGAATGATTGTGGTGTTTCTTCCATTGCCTCCTCGTCGACAACATCATCACGCTCAGCAGCTTCTCGGGCTGGGGTCAAAATATCTTTTTGCTGCATGCCCGCTGGGGCTGCAGTGACCTTTATGATGACTGCGTCGTCGTCTTGAGAGTCTTCATCAGCAGGAGTATCCGCCACTTCTTGTTGAGCCTCATCACACTCCATAACTATGAGTTTTTCGACGACCTTCCTTTTACGCTTAAGTACCTTTGTCAGATCATGGTGTGCCTCACTCTCAGACGGCATTGGTGCTGGTTCCCAATTGTGATCCGTATCATCAGAAGGAGGTGGGCTTGAAGAAGATGTAGACACCAACCTTGATCTTTTCCTTGCTAGGGATGTGGAAGACAATGAATGATCATCAGGAGGAGTGGCTTCCTCAAATGATACCTCGGCTTGATTGTCGATTTCCTGATGTGCCCCTACTTCGGGAGGAACAACTATTGTGGGCACTTGTGACCCTCCATGCACCTCTGCTTGCGCAGCTCCTTGCGCTGCCTCTCCTTCCACATGTACTTGGGCTTGTACTACTACCTGCACATGTGGTTGTTGTTGCGGCTGTGGTTGTTCAACACTTGTCAGATGAGTTACAACAACCTGTGTTGATTCAGGGACATTGCTGCTACTTTCTTGCGATGAGCCAACATCACTGGTCGATGGTGATTGAAGAAGTACACTGACTGCCTCTGCAGCACTCAAGGGCTTGGACTTTAGTTGGCGTGGTGGTGGTGGTGGAGGCACTGAGCCCAATGGAGCGGGGGTGCTGCTCCCAGCTTGGTCCCCAGCAGATCCCGCTGCTGCTGCAGGCGTACTTTTTTTTTTACTCCCAAAAAACGCGGCAGCCGGCACACCAGCCTCCTTGGTAACCTGCTTCTTCTGCTCCTTACTGGCAACTTTCTTGCTAGAGGAGCTACGGAGAACTTTTTTTGGGGCCATCTTCTTCAGAGCAGGTCAGAACAGCAGGCCGCAGTTGCACGAGTTGCAGAGTTGTCTGTGGCCAGACGTGACGTAGCGTGACGTTATGCTGCACACACACACCGCTGCAGGACTTCTTCCTGGCACTGGTGGTTCTCTTGAGTCTTGTGCACCTAAAAGCAATGGAAGACAGAGGAACATCAGTTCAGTTATACACCCCAAAAAAATAAAAAAAAAACAGAAAAATCCGCACAATCCCATGCCCTCCATGATGTTTAAGTTCAAGACACCCCACTGAAAGACTAGGCCCACGCAACACTCACTAGTCACTACCCCTGGTGAAAAGGCCACAACAACAGGCCAAAAAAATTAAAATCACAGAAAAATCAGCACAATCCCAAGCCATCCAGCCCCTCCATGATGTTTAAATTCAAGACAACCCACAGAAAGACTAGGCCCATGCAACACTCACTACCCCTGGGCATAAAGGTTGAAAACTAGGCAAAATGGTTGCAGGCCTAACAACACTGCCTGCATTCAAAATGGCCCCCTCCCTCCCAGCACATGGCACGGGCCTGTAGCAGCACTCAAAATGGCCCCCACCCACATGGCCTGTCCCC
Organism: Lissotriton vulgaris; assembly: GCF_964263255.1. Classification (NCBI taxonomy): domain Eukaryota; kingdom Metazoa; phylum Chordata; class Amphibia; order Caudata; family Salamandridae; genus Lissotriton; species Lissotriton vulgaris. The sequence continues at coordinate 862,434,428 of NC_141687.1, read as the reverse complement.
ATGAACACCCCAAAAAAACGAAAATCACAGAAAAATCAGCACAATCCCAAGCCATCCAGCCCCTCCATGATGTTTAAATTCAAGACAACCCACAGAAAGACTAGGCCCATGCAACACTCACTACCCCTGGGCATGAAGGTTGAAAACTAGGCAAAATGGTTGCAGGCCTAACAACACTGCCTGCATTCAAAATGGCCCCCTCCCTCCCAGCACATGGCCAGGGCCTGTAGCAGCACTCAAAATGGCCCCCACCCACATGGCCTGTCCCCATGAACACCCCAAAAAATCGAAAAACACAGAAAAATCAGCACAATCCCAAACCATCCAGGCCCTCCATGATGTTTAAATTCAAGACACCCCACAGAAAGACTAGGCCCATGCAACACTCACTACCCCTGGGCATAAAGGTTGAAAACTAGGCAAAATGGTTGCAGGCCTAACTACACTGCCTGCATTCAAAATGGCCCCCTCCCTCCCAGCACATGGCCAGGGCCTGTAGCAGCACTCAAAATGGCCCCCACCCACATGGCCTGTCCCCATGAACACCCCAAAAAATCGAAAAACACAGAAAAATCTGCACAATCCCAAACCATCCAGGCCCTCCATGATGTTTACATTCAAGACACCCCACAGAAAGACTAGGCCCATGCAACACTCACTACCCCTGGGCATAAAGGTTGAAAACTAGGCAAAATGGTTGCAGGCCTAACAACACTGCCTGTATTCAAAATGGCCCCCTCCCTCCCAGCACATGGCCAGGGCCTGTAGCAGCACTCAAAATGGCCCCCACCCACATGGCCTGTCCCCATGAACACCCCAAAAAAACGAAAATCACAGAACAATCAGCACAATCCCAAGCCATCCAGCCCCTCCATGATGTTTAAATTCAAGACAACCCAGAGAAAGACTAGGCCCATGCAACACTCACTACCCCTGGTGAAAAGGCCACAACAACAGGCCCAAAAAACGAAAATCACAGAAAAATCAGCACAATCCCAAACCATCCAGGCCCTCCATGATGTTTAAATTCAAGACACCCCACAGAAAGACTAGGCCCATGCAACACTCACTACCCCTGGGCATAAAGGTTAAAAACTAGGCAAAATGGTTGCAGGCCTAACAACACTGCCTGCATTAAAAATGCCCCCCTCCCTCCCAGCACTTGGCAAGGGACTGTAGCAACATTCAAAATGGCGCCCACCCACATGGCCTGTCCCCATGAACACCCCAAAAAAACGAAAATCACAGAAAAATCAGCACAATCCCAAGCCATCCAGCCCCTCCATGATGTTTAAATTCAAGACAGCCCACAGAAAGACTAGGCCCATGCAACAGTCACTACCCCTGGTGAAAAGGCCATAACAGGCCCAAAAAACGAAAATCACAGAAAAATCTGCACAATCCCAAACCATCCAGGCCCTCCATGATGTTTAAATTCAAGACACCCCACAGAAAGACTAGGCCCATGCAACACTCACTACCCCTAGGTATAAAGGTTGAAAACTAGGCAAAATGGTTGCAGGCCTAACAACACTGCCTGCATTCAAAATGGCCCCCTCCCTCCCAGCACATGGCCAGGGCCTGTAGCAGCACTCAAAATGGCCCCCACCCACATGGCCTATCCCCATGAACACCCCAAAAAATCGAAAAACACAGAAAAATCAGCACAATCCCAAACCATCCAGGCCCTCCATGATGTTTAAATTCAAGACACCCCACAGAAAGACTATGCCCATGCAACACTCACTACCCCTGGGCATAAAGGTTGAAAACTAGGCAAAATGGTTGCAGGCCTAACAACACTGCCTGCATTCAAAATGGCCCCCTCCCACCCAGCACATGGCCAGGGCCTGTAGCAGCACTCAAAATGGCCCCCACCCACATGGCCTGTCCCCATGAACACCCCAAAAAATCGAAAAACACAGAAAAATCTGCACAATCCCAAACCATCCAGGCCCTCCATGATGTTTAAATTCAAGACACCCCACAGAAAGACTAGGCCCATGCAACACTCACTACCCCTGGGCATAAAGGTTGAAAACTAGGCAAAATGGTTGCAGGCCTAACAACACTACCTGTATTCAAAATGGCCCCCTCCCTTCCAGCACATGGCCAGGGCCTGTAGCAGCACTCAAAATGGCCCCCACCCACATGGCCTGTCCCCATGAACACCCCAAAAAAACGAAAATCACAAAAAAATCAGCACAATCCCAAGCCATCCAGCCCCTCCATGATGTTTAAATTCAAGACAACCCAGAGAAAGACTAGGCCCATGCAACACTCACTACCCCTGGGCATAAAGGTTAAAAACTAGGCAAAATGGTTGCAGGCCTAACAACACTGCCTGCATTCAAAATGGCCCCCTCCCTCCCAGCACATGGCCAGGGCCTGTAGCAGCATTCAAAATGGCGCCCACCCATATGGCCTGTCCCCATGAACACCCCAAAAAAACGAAAATCACAGAAAAATCAGCACAATCCCAAGCTATCCAGCCCCTCCATGATGTTTAAATTCAAGACAACCCACAGAAAGACTAGGCCCATGCAACAGTCACAACCCCTGGTGAAAAGGCCACAACAGGCCCAAAAAACGAAAATCACAGAAAAATCTGCACAATCCCAAACCATCCAGGCCCTCCATGATGTTTAAATTCAAGACACCCCACAGAAAGACTAGGCCCATGCAACACTCACTACCCCTGGGTATAAAGGTTGAAAACTAGGCAAAATGGTTGCAGGCCTAACAACACTGCCTGCATTCAAAATGGCCCCCTCCCTCCCAGCACATGGCCAGGGCCTGTAGCAGCACTGAAAATGGCCCCCACCCACATGGCCTGTCCCTATGAACACCCCAAAAAATCGAAAAACACTGAAAAATCAGACAATCCCAAGCCATCCAGCCCCTCCATGATGTTTAAATTCAAGACATCCCACAGAAAGACTAGGCCCATGCAACACTCACTACCCCTGGTGAAAAGGCCACAACAACAGGCCCAAAAAACGAAAATCACAGAAAAATCAGCACAATCTCAAACCATCCAGGCCCTCCATGATGTTTAAATTCAAGACACCCCACAGAAAGACTAGGCCCATGCAACACTCACTACCCCTGGGCATAAAGGTTGAAAACAAGGCAAAATGGTTGCAGGCCTAACAACACTGCCTGCATTCAAAATGGCCCCCTCCCACCCAGCACATGGCCAGGGCCTGTAGCAGCACTCAAAATGGCCCCCACCCACATGGCCTGTCCCCATGAACACCCCAAAAAATCGAAAAACACAGAAAAATCTGCACAATCCCAAACCATCCAGGCCCTCCATGATGTTTAAATTCAAGACACCCCACAGAAAGACTAGGCCCATGCAACACTCACTACCCCTGGGCATAAAGGTTGAAAACTAGGCAAAATGGTTGCAGGCCTAACAACACTACCTGTATTCAAAATGGCCCCCTCCCTTCCAGCACATGGCCAGGGCCTGTAGCAGCACTCAAAATGGCCCCCACCCACATGGCCTGTCCCCATGAACACCCCAAAAAAACGAAAATCACAAAAAAATCGGCACAATCCCAAGCCATCCAGCCCCTCCATGATGTTTAAATTCAAGACAACCCAGAGAAAGACTAGGCCCATTCAACACTCACTACCCCTGGGCATAAAGGTTAAAAACTAGGCAAAATGGTTGCAGGCCTAACAACACTGCCTGCATTCAAAATGGCCCCCTCCCTCCCAGCACATGGCCAGGGCCTGTAGCAGCATTCAAAATGGCGCCCACCCATATGGCCTGTCCCCATGAACACCCCAAAAAAACGAAAATCACAGAAAAATCAGCACAATCCCAAGCTATCCAGCCCCTCCATGATGTTTAAATTCAAGACAACCCACAGAAAGACTAGGCCCATGCAACAGTCACAACCCCTGGTGAAAAGGCCACAACAGGCCCAAAAAACGAAAATCACAGAAAAATCTGCACAATCCCAAACCATCCAGGCCCTCCATGATGTTTAAATTCAAGACACCCCACAGAAAGACTAGGCCCATGCAACACTCACTACCCCTGGGTATAAAGGTTGAAAACTAGGCAAAATGGTTGCAGGCCTAACAACACTGCCTGCATTCAAAATGGCCCCCTCCCTCCCAGCACATGGCCAGGGCCTGTAGCAGCACTGAAAATGGCCCCCACCCACATGGCCTGTCCCTATGAACACCCCAAAAAATCGAAAAACACTGAAAAATCAGACAATCCCAAGCCATCCAGCCCCTCCATGATGTTTAAATTCAAGACAACCCACAGAAAGACTAGGCCCATGCAACACTCACTACCCCTGGTGAAAAGGCCACAACAACAGGCCCAAAAAACGAAAATCACAGAAAAATCAGCACAATCTCAAACCATCCAGGCCCTCCATGATGTTTAAATTCAAGACACCCCACAGAAAGACTAGGCCCATGCAACACTCACTACCCCTGGGCATAAAGGTTGAAAACAAGGCAAAATGGTTGCAGGCCTAACAACACTGCCTGTATTCAAAATGGCCCCCTCCCTCCCAGCACATGGCCAGGGGCTGTAGCAGCACTCAAAATGGCCCCCACCCACATGGCCTGTCCCCATGAACACCCCAAAAAAACGAAAATCACAGAAAAATCAGCACAATTCCAAGCTATCCAGCCCCTCCATGATGTTTAAATTCAAGACAACCCACAGAAAGACTAGGCCCATGCAACACTCACTACCCCTGGGCATAAAGGTTGAAAACTAGGCAAAATGGTTGCAGGCCTAACAACACTGCCTGCATTCAAAATGGCCCCCTCCCTCCCAGCACATGGCCAGGGCCTGTAGCAGCACTCAAAATGGCCCCCACCCACATGGCCTGTCCGCATGAACACCCAAAAAAATCGAAAAACACAGAAAAATCAGCACAATCCCAAACCATCCAGGCACTCCATGATGTTTAAATTCAAGACACCCCACAGAAAGACTAGGCCCATGCAACACTCACTACCCCTGGGCATAAAGGTTGAAAACTAGGCAAAATGGTTGCAGGCCTAACAACACTGCCTGCATTCAAAATGGCCCCCTCCCTCCCAGCACATGGCCAGGGCCTGTAGCAGCACTCAAAATGGCCCCCACCCACATGGCCTGTCCCCATGAACACCCCAAAAAATCGAAAAACACAGAAAAATCTGCACAATCCCAAACCATCCAGGCCCTCCATGATGTTTAAATTCAAGACACCCCACAGAAAGACTAGGCCCATGCAACACTCACTACCCCTGGGCATAAAGGTTGAAAACTAGGCAAAATGGTTGCAGGCCTAACAACACAGCCTGTATTCAAAATGGCCCCCTCCCTCCCAGCACATGGCCAGGGCCTGTAGCAGCACTCAAAATGGCCCCCACCCACATGGCCTGTCCCCATGAACACCCCAAAAAAACGAAAATCACAGAAAATCAGCACAATCCCAAGCCATCCAGCCCCTCCATGATGTTTAAATTCAAGACAACCCACAGAAAGACTAGGCCCATGCAACACTCACTACCCCTGGTGAAAAGGCCACAACAACAGGCCCAAAAAACGAAAATCACAGAAAAATCAGCACAATCCCAAACCATTCAGGCCCTCCATGATGTTTAATTTCAAGACACCCCACAGAAAGACTAGGCCCATGCAACACTCACTACCCCTGGGCATAAAGGTTGAAAACTAGGCAAAATGGTTGCAGGCCTAACAACACTGCCTGCATTCAAAATGGCCCCCTCCCTCCCAGCACATGGCCAGGGCCTGTAGCAGCATTCAAAATGACGCCCACCCACATGGCCTGTCCCCATGAACACCCCAAAAAACCGAAAAACACTGAAAAATCAGCACAATCCAAAGCCATCCAGCCCCTCCATGATGTTTAAATTCAAGACAACCCACAGAAAGACTAGGCCCATGCAACACTCACTACCCCTGGTGAAAAGGCCACAACAGCAGGCCCAAAAAACGAAAATCACAGAAAAATCAGCACAATCCCAAACCATCCAGGCCCTCCATGATGTTTAAATTCAAGACACCCCACAGAAAGACTAGGCCCATGCAACACTCACTGCCCCTGGGCATAAAGGTTGAAAACTAGGCAAAATGGTTGCAGGCCTAACAACACTGCCTGCATTCAAAATGGCCCCCTCCCTCCCAGCACATGGCCAGGGCCTGTAGCAGCACTCAAAATGGCCCCCACCCACATGGCCTGTCCCCATGAACACCCCAAAAAATCGAAAAACACAGAAAAATCAGCACAATCCCAAGCCATCCAGCCCCTCCATGATGTTTAAATTCAAGACAACCCACAGAAAGACTAGGCCCATGCAACACTCACTACCCCTGGTGAAAAGGCCACAACAGGCCAAAAAAACGAAAATCACAGAAAAATCTGCACAATCCCAAGCCATCCAGCCCCTCCATGATGTTTAAATTCAAAACACCCCACAGAAAGACTCAGTGCACCCACCACTGAGTACCCCTGGGCAAAAGGCCCCAAAACAGCCCAAAAATCGAAAATTCCAAAATTGTAGTTGCAGCAACTGTAACGCCCCAAACAAACTTACTTTTGAAATTTCTAATCCAAAAGTGATCCAAAGAAAGTCAAAAAGGCCTCAAATCCAAATATCCAGCAGCATCCACAAAAAGTAATCCTTCCAGCTCCAGATCCAAATGAAAAGTGACCAGGAGATGGACAAAGCACTGGGAGGAGCCTGCTGGACAGGAACAGGAAGTTGAAGACTGTGGGGCACTTCCTTCCTCCCACCCCCCCCCCTCCCCAAAATGGACTCCTCGCAAAAAAAGTGCAGGCAAATGTCAACCTGAGCAGTTATTCAGATAAAAATCATCATTTCCAGAAGGTTTATGCTGCTTGCTGGTGGATTTCTTGTGCAGAATTGCAAATTTTGTATTTTTGCGAGGGCAAGATTGTTGCTGCTCGCTGCATCTACAAGCTCGCAATTGCGAAGTCCTGCGATACGTGATCACGGCGTACTCGCGTTGACAAACTCTTGCTGTGCAAGTTGGCAAGCCGCGATGACGTAATCTCGCTCGCCAAATTCCCGCGGGATCCCGCAGCAAGATCCAAATGGCGCAGCACTCGCAAAATATCGAGAAAAACAACTCGGCAAACGCTGAATGACGGTAAGTAAACGCCGCGCGCCGCAAAATTGTATCATCAAGAAAAAAAAATCCGCTGCGTGCGAATTTGCGGATTTTCGGTAAATTCGCGAGCGTTCGCGGATTGCGGATTTACCGAAAATCCGCAAAATCCGCGAGCGTAACGGATTTTGCGCTCACACTTAGTCTTGTCTTGCTGGACTTTTTGGCACAACTGATGAATGCTTGCTTTTTAACACGCACCATTTTTCTAATAACAGACAGAAGCTTCACTTCTAAGAAAAAATCATCATCATCACCACTAGGACAGAGGGACCAACGATTCATCACCAAAAAGAAAAATTAAAGTTCAAACCAGGTGAGGGCTCGGCTCGCCCACAATAAATGTGTGAAATAAATCACTATTAGCACTTTTCCATTTTTAATCAACCGTTTCTGTTTTATGACAAGCATGATTTTAATAAATATTTTTACTTTTAATAAAGCTTTAAAACTTAAATAGACTCTGTGGTTTTTGGTCATGAGTGAATGAGCAAAAGGTTTTGCAATTTGCAAGCATGAGCCCGTGCCTCTGACACTTCTGGACTCTGACTCCGTACTCTTGTCCTGCGTTGGATATTCATTCACCATTGGGGATCAATCATCGATGAATTCGGGAGCTAAATGACTCTGCCACACTATTTAGTCAGTAAGGAGATTGGGGGTTCTTCAAAGTCTGATATCACTGAGGTATGTGGAAAGTCTACCTGCGCCTATTATAATTGATAAACAATGCACTATTTAGTGTCCATAGTTCTGTTTGTGCAGATTTGTCCCTGCAACAGTAGTAGAATGGATTGTCCTCCTATCCAAACCAAAAGTAAAGTAGTATCTTATTCATTCTTGGTGGTCATTCACCTTTTTATTGTTGCCAATTGTCAAAGCATAAACATTTAGAAGACTTGAAAAGACATTATGGACAATCCCAGAGGACTGCACTCAGTGCATAGAGCTATTGCTGACTAGAATGGAAGTCCAATGGAATTGCCAAATGTGCAATCTTAGTTAGCTACACAGACAGACTAATAAGAATAATCTAGTAATACCACAGGGAGTCATAGTCGAGGCAGGATAAGAATTTAGATACAGTCTACAAGAAGATCAAAGACGATTTAGAAAAAATCTAATGAGGAACGCTAGGAAAAAATAGGTACTCTATATTAAAATTAAAACTTTCCGGGGCCAGCAAAGGAGCCCTCGCCTGACCGATCCTGTTCAGCAGCAGCAGCAGCCTCCTCCAATGCCCTCTTGCCCCTGGGGGGAGCTGATGTACAACATGAAAGAAAGAAAGACCACAAAACATGGATGAGATTTGTCAACCAAATCAAACATTTCAAAAGAACAATAACAAAATATGTTGGCGAAATAGCAAACAGACAACTATTCCACGGGATATATTGACCGATCTCATGTGGTCTACTACGTTATTAGTATTGCTTGATTTGCGGACCGTCGACTTGGAAAGTTCTTATGTAACTCACTAAACAAAGTACTAAAAAGGTTTGCCTAGGACTGGCAGGCAGCAGTCCACAGCACGCGAAGTGACAGACAAAGTCCATCATGATTGCAGATCAGCGACAACACTAAAGTTTCCTACTACATTAACCAGTCATTAAAATACTCAAACTATCAATCCACCACCACTATTTCTTCTTATCGCCATGTGTACAAAGGAAGGACTGGACTTGAGTCTGTAGGGGCTGATTTAGAAGCCCCTTGCGGCTCTTTTGCTCCATTGTTGCGTGACTTTTGTGACGCAGCGGCAGAACAAAAGAGGCGCCATGGTGCGGCATATATTAACAACGTGACGCATATGGGAGATGCATCACGTTGTAAAGCCCTGCGCCATCAGGGGGCGTACCTTTTTGTTTTCTTTCACGTATTCACCAATTCTGGAATAGGAATGGTCACCTATGATGAGAAAGGGGCCAAGTTTCTGGTAAACATCTGACCAGATCGCCCCGAGGGTGCTCGCCCGTGAGGTGCCTTCCTCTCCGGCACACATTTTTTCTAGATTATTTTTGTGTATGTGTGGGTGTGTGTATGGTCCTAGATAGGGCTGACACTTTTTGTTTGGTTGCGCCGAGTTGAAAAACACTTTGAACCCCCCATAATCAGCAATACTGACAGATTAGATTGTTTGTTCATGGACAGTAGGACATTAGAGACAATGAACATCTAAATATATAAATTGTATCGGGTGTTGTCCGCAATTCTACGATCTGAGAATTTGAGCGGAAGAGGGTCTCATGTCCGTTAGATATTTACTTACTATAGTCCTGGGTACTGGGAACTCTTTTTGGATTAGTTTCACTGAGTGGAGGGCTTGTTCTTATTAGTACCCATAATTTTCCCTCTAAGCTCCTCTTGTTATTGAATACCACGTGGCAGTGGAGACAAGCTACTCGACAGCACCTGATCGCAACCCGACACTGCCTGATTCTGTCCTGGTTTCATCCTGGTCACTGGCTAGTGACCTAGACTCTGTCCCCTCTGCTTTCAGGTACTCTACATCTTCGATCCACCCTTGGATCCAACTAGACTCTTCTCTCCTGGCCGCCTGCAGCATCTTTACCTCCAGGCTCCATAGAACTCCACGAAGAAACCCGACGCACTTTGGCACCTATGCACCCGCTTCCTGTGGCTGAGGTAACGAGATTACACCGGTGCTCCTATAGTGGTTTACACCTCTAATGTCCTACTTTGTAGTGCCTAAGTTCTAGTCCAGTCGGAAGACTCCTAAATCTATAACTTTCTGATTTTTACGCACCATTGACTTGTACGGTAAACGCAGTTGCCTATAGACACTGCACCCGCATCCTGTGGGCCTCCTATGTCCTAACCTTCGTTAGTCCAGTGTTGGCCCAGCGATTCCCTAGGCCCTAGGCCTGTTCATTGTTCGTGACTTGGTACTTATACCACTTTCTTAATATATGGTTTGAGTGGCCACCCTGCCTATCCATAATTGTGCATCTTATTGTATGTTATACTGTGATCTTTGTTTAACGCTTGTGCTCCTGTGCTCATAAAGAGTCAAGGGGATTATTCTAGAAATAAATACATATATTTTATAATATATAATTTGTGTGGTGTCCTTTCATTTGGTATTTAAAGGATTGCATATGGTAAAACGGCTGGCTTCACATGCCCTCTTGAGTTTAGCCTAAGACTGCTTTTGTCCAAGCTACCACTAGGATAGCTGGTCTATAAGGTTGACTTACAACCAATCACCACAAGGGTTGTTTGGACTGGTGCAAGGTGCTTACTAGAATAGTGATCATCATATACCAGGCCAACTTCTCACACACAGCACCCTCTGGTTTGCCACTGACACCCTCTGGATCATCACTGTCCCCCTCTGGTTTATCAAAGCACCCTCTGGTTCATCACTGCCACCCTATGGTTGATCACTGCCACCCTCTGGTTCAAGGCTGCCACCCTCTGGTTCATCACTGCCATCCTCTGGTTCATCCCTGCCACCCTCTGGTTCATCACTGCCACCCTCAGGTTGATCACTGCCATCCTCTGGTTCATCCCTGCCACCCTCTGGTTCATCACTGCCACCCTCTGGTTTGCCACTGCCACCCTCTGGATCATCACTGTCCCCCTCTGGTTTATCACAGCACCCTCTGGTTCATCACTGCCACCCTCTGGTTGATCACTGCCACCCTCTGGTTCAAGGCTGCCACCCTCTGGTTCATCAATGCCATCCTCTGGTTCATCCCTGCCACCCTCTGGTTCATCACTGCCACCCTCTGGTTGATCACTGCCATCCTCTGGTTCATCCCTGCCACCCTCTGGTTCATCACTGCCACCCTCTGGCTCATCACTGCCATCCTCTGGTTCATCACTGCCATCCTCTGGTTCATCCCTGCCACCCTCTGGTTCATCACTGCCACCCTCTGGTTCATCACTACCACCCTCTTGTTCACCACTGTAGATTATGGGGGGGAAAGCAAAGCACACCTTCCCAGCCTCAACTGAAATGAATTAATTTGGGGCTTGTTAATGTGTCACTGAATTTGTGCTTCAAGTCTGGCACCTGCTTCCTTAGCTGTAAGACGTTCCTGTTGCAGTCATTTTTTTTTACAGGAGCATTGTGCCATACTTGTAACTATTCTCTGACCCTGCTTTGAGGGTCAGAGCAGGGTCAGAGAATAGTTGAAAGTAGGCAACTGAACTCTGGAGGGGCCCCTCAGGAAGCACTACTGGGAATGGTTACAAATTAGCTTAAACTTTTGCACCTGCTAAGTGCTTTCAGTTTTCCAAAGTTAGTTTTTCTGCCATTTCACAAGATTTGCGGGACGCGAAATGGAACTTGCAATTCGCAAATTTGTGCGAATTTGCTGATTTCTCTTTTTTTTGCGTGTTCGGGCAGTTTTTCTTTTTTTTGCGTGTTCGGGCGGTTTTTTGCTTATTCGCGGACCGCTTGCAGCGCACCGACCCCGAGGTTGCCCATGCGGTCGTGTACGGGCGTGGCCATCTTGTTTGCGTGACGTGTTTCCGTTTCCGGGCGCTCGTTGCATGCTCGCGTCGTATGCGGCGCTTGATTACGTATTCGTGGGCGTTTTTGCGTGCTCGCGGGGGAAATATCGTGCAAACTTACGCACGCGGTTCTCTATGGGTGCGGCCATCTTGTTTTTCATTCACTGCTATGGTTTTGGGCATGCTACCTTTCTATCCAACTTACATCTTTGTAATCCTATGTTTTTCTGAACTTTTTTTTTTTTTTTTTGCTTATTATCTCTCTCTTCAATTTCCTACATCTATATTTTGTGGTTTTTTCAAACTTTTTGTTACTTTATTACCTACATTATTTCTTTGGCTCGCTCTCTTATTTTTTTCACACCTATTCTTTCCTTCTTCTTGTGCCTAGGACCATGGCTAAGGGAAGCGACAAGGGCAAGGGGAAGGGCCCAGCGCCACGTACCCGGCTCCCTTGCGGGCGTTGGAGGGGGGAGGAAGTGCAGCCCAGGGAGATCTTCTCTGCATTGGAGGTGGCCGCCTTGATGTTTTTAGTCCAGGTCCACCTCCCTAAGACCGTGGCAGCAGGTGGGCGGATTGCTTCCGGTTACATCCTCCGGGAGCTTCGCAAGCAGTGGGAGAAGGTGTGCCGGCGCATGTGTAAGGAGTCTGGGGTCCGGCGCACCTACCACCAAGTGACGCACCGTTGGAGTGACATCTTGTACCGGGAGCATGACATGCTCGACCTGCTCGGTGTGGAGATCCCTGGGCTTGGTAAGTAGCTATTTATTAACTACTTTTTTTCCTTCTGCTCTGTTATATTGCTAATCTATTTTTTTCCTGAAGAGTACGAATGCTGCTGATTAGATTACATTGCAGGTAAATTAATGTTTAAATAGCTTCTGTCATTGCAGGTGCTCGCCTGATTATTGGCGTTGCTACTATGCTTACTTGTTTGCAACTTTTTAGTCATTTGAGAGCATTACTACGTAATGCTAGAGACCGTAGACTCAAGTCAAGTCCTTCTTTGTACTCCTGCTGCTGCCACTTTGAAGAGATAGTGGTGGATTGATACGTTGAGTATATTATTTATTACTTGTTCTAGGACATTTGTTAGTGGTCTGCAATCATGATGACGGACTGTGTCTGTCACGCAACGTCTCGTGCTGCTGAGTGATGGTAGTCGTAGTAGAACCTTTTTGTTGTTGATGTAGTTAGTGAATTACATAACTTTCCAATTAGACGGTCTGCAAATCCTGCAATACTGTACTACTATCCTCTTAGTTGACCAGATCAGATGCAATTGATGTTAATTTGTTTCCCCAACATAATTTTAGATTGAGTAAAAAGAAATCAAATATTTCCTAAAAAACAATCATCCAGGTTGTGTTTCTTTATTTCATGATCACCAGCAACTCCCAGGGCAAGGCGACGGCAGCGACAGAGACTCCGGTGGCAGAAGTTGGACAGGAGCCGTCCCTTGCAGGCTCTTCTGCTGGCCCCAGTAAGTTGTTTTATTGTTATATTAATACTTATACTTCCCTAACTTTTACAGCTCCTATTCATTATAAACTGGTTCCTAATAATTCTATGTTTTACAAAATAGTCTTTGATCTTCTTCTAATGTAGACTACTTTCTACATTCTTATCCTGCCTCTACCATCACTCTCTGTGCTACTACTATTTACAATTATGAGTCAGTCTGTGTAGGTAGCTAAGCTTGCCCATTCGGCAAACGGTGTGAAACACAACTCTGATACAGCATTAGCTCTAGGCACTGAGTGCAGTCCTCTGGGTTGCCCTTGCTGTCTATTCCAGTCTTCTTAATGTAAGTGCTTTGACAATTTCCAACAACAAAATGTAATTGTTTACACCAAGTAAAAGGTAGCAGTGTCCTTTTTGATTTGAGAGGAGCACATCCCATACCGCTAGTGTTTCAGGGACTATTCTGCACACAAAGAAGTATGGACAAGATGATAGGTGCAGTTTGACTTTCGACATACCTCAGTCCGAACCGAAGTTGAACCCCCAATCCCCTGACCGACTATCTAGAATGTATGACCAATGATTTTACGACCCAGAAGAACAGAGGAAGACTACCTCCGAGTCCCGGCCTATCTGAGTCACTGAAACATGACTGTCAAGTGCAGTAGTTCAAACCTTTCCGCTCACTCACTCGTAAACAAAAACCACACAGTGTTTGTTAGTTTTAAAGTTTTATTTTCATTTAAGAAATGAAAACACAATTTCTTTATTTTTAATAGCGTAGTATTCTGAGGGATGAAGATGACGTTAAAGTTGCAACAACATTCCCATGAATGAAATTAGTATGACTCAAAATTAATAATAGTTAACAGACACTTGAAATTATTAGAATAACTGTGCGGGAGCCCCCACCTTCTTTAAAGTACTTAAGGTACTGCTGGTGATGACTTAGTAGTAGTTGGGGAATTGTCTGGCAAAAGGGCAATGGAATCTTCTTTCTGTAATGAGAAAAATAGTGCCCGTTAAGCAAGCATTCATCAGTTGTCATAAGAAGAAGTGTAGCATTTAATGGAATAAGCATATAAAAGGTTAACACCCTCCACAAAACCGTTACTTTTTTCAATCCCAGTAATAAACAAATGTGTTATGTAACATTTTCTTCCGTTACGAGACAAAATAGGGGGTTGTGTATTGCATCTGAAAATATGACATGTTTTTCCTAGACGTCACAACATCTGATGCAACACAGATGACCATCAGTGCTGGGGCCAGCAGTGCGGAGTGGTCCACTCAGGATGTGGCGGCACCAACAGGAGGAGCTGGGGGGGAAGACTCAGCGGTGGCGGATGGTGGTAAGTTATTATACTCATTACTTATTGAAATATTTTTGAGTAGCCTCGCAAAGGAGTGTATGATGTACTGTACAGTAGTACACAGTACACTAGTATAAGTACACTGTACTGTCAAGAACATTTACTAATTTAGAACTACTTTTTGGCCTATCACGGAGAAGACAGTCAACCTTGACTTTTAATAGCATTAGCGGCGGTACTTCTCTGGTAACCAATGGCCCCCTCTATTCCACTTCAACTCAGCTGGCAAATATTTATTGTGAAGCCAAGTCATATCAGATGAAGTTTAGGGATGTGAAGAACGAAAAGTTAAAGAAGGGTGAAACAAAGGACGAGCGAGTCTTAATATTTATGACTGTAAAGAATGGTTTTGTTGAATGCAATTCAACATAAGAAGACAGCGGTTTCCAAAATATAATGAAAAGGGTGTTAGTTAGTTGGTTTTTGACAAAAAGGCATTTTGGTACATTTGAGACATTAAGAAGAATCATAGACGTACTTTCGAAGCCTGGATGTTATCTTCTTTATCCTCCTCGTCGATAGCAGAGGTGTATGATGTAGTAGAACAGACACTGAGTGGAAGAAGTATGGCCAGTGGCAGTGCCACCCCTATAGAAAAGTAATACATTCAGATCCCCACTTGCATGTACTGCTTAAAGTACTGTGAGTCTGCATCATCATGGCCTGTGTCTGTATTTCTTGGGTGAAAGCTGAGTGAGCTGCCATTATGGCGGCTATCACAAGTTTGCGTACCAGTGATTTCTTTTGCAACCCAAGAGAAAAAAAGTAAAAAAAGGCCTTTTTTTAGGACTCTCTGACTATGTATGTAGTAGTGAGCCCATTCATAGTGCTGCTAGTGGAATTCCTGAAACTCCCGGTAAGGTCACAGGCTTACAAAGACGGCGGAAAGATACATGCCAAAATGTTATACTGTTACAACAGGTGTTTGTGCACACGTCGCCTTTTACAGAGTAAATGCTGTAGGTAATCAAACAAAACAACCAATAGACAAACAATGTGGAAGTAGTCTTGATAGAAGTTTTTCTTCAATTCAGATTTTATCCACCACGCCCAGCCAATACTTGTTTCGTCAGGGCTAGTAGCCCACGACTTCATCAGGGCTCCCGCGGGAAGCGGTTCCAAAGCTATTGCCACAATGTCTATGTGGTCTCAACCAGTTCTAATTCGGACCCGGCTACCGAGTACTGTCGTGTCGAGGTTCTAGCTGATTGGTCTCAGCTGTCCGTGTGATGGTTAATACCAAAGATGCAAAACACCATAGGAGTATCCATGTGAGCGGCAGGTTAAGCCGTACTGCTTTCCAGCGTCTCCGCGTGTAAATGCGGAAGTCATTTACAGTTTACACGCGGAGACGCTGTAAAGCTGAGACGGCTGAGACGAATCAGCCAAAACCTCCACAGTACCCGGAAGCAGGGTCGGAATTGGAAGCGGCTGAGAGCACCTGGCCATTGTGCCAATAGCTTTGGAAACGCTGCCCGCGGGAGCCCTGATGAAGTCGTGGGCTACTAGCCCTGACAAAACACATGTTGGCTGGGTATGGTGGTTAAAAATAAAATCTGAATTGAAGAAAAACTTCTATCAAGACTACTTCCACATTGTTTGTCTATTGGTTGTGTTGTTTGATTACCTACAGCATTTACTCTGTAAAAGATGACGTGTGCACAGATACCTGTTGTATCAATTATGTTTGGATCTTGGTCCTAATTGGAGGTTTAGGTTCTTCCTCCTATCTGGGGCACCCTCAAAATAGTGGTTAGAAATTATAAATAACATAACACACGGGAGGCGCAAGTTGTGAATCGACAATCAAAAAAAACCTGGTCCATTATCTTCAAAATGTTACACTGTGTTTGCAACTTGCTGGTGTTACTGATGCTGGTGTTACTGAGTGTCAACTTTCTGTTGAATTATTTTGACTTTATGTTAAAGACTATTGGCTACAGTATTTTTCTTTCTTTTTTCATAGATGCTACTCCAAAAAAGCTCACCCGTAAGGAGATGGCTGTCCGGGCCAGGGCCCGTAAGCTGGAGGCTATTTGTTTCGAGTATCGACGGTTGTGGGCTTGGGAATAGAGGAGGACACTACAACAACCACCAGTACATCCTCCTCCACTGCCCCCGGGTCCACCAGCCACAAGCCTCCAGCCAAGCGGAGCCGTCGCCCGACAGCCTCCAGCCGCCGCCGCACAGCAGCAACAACAACAGCTGCCCCCCCCAGAACCTGGATGGTACGTCAGCGCCACCTCCGAAAGCGAGTGGACTACCTGGAGCGGTTGGCCGAAAAACATCAGCGCCAGCTCCGGGACCTCCGCAAAGAGCTGCAGGACATGCAGCACCAGCTGTCCACACTACGCCACCGGAGGAAGTGACTGTCCCTTGCCCCTTTTTTAAAGACTGTTGGGGGGGGGGGGTGGGAATTGGCTTTTGGGAAAGGGTACTTTTTGGATTTTTGGACATTGGTTTGGTTAGGGAGGGGGTGAGTTGGGGTAATTTATTTTATTTTTGTGACAATGACATCCATAATTTATATTTCTTAATAATTATATTTTTCATTCCAAAACACAGTGTACGTGCTCATATTATTTTGTGTGGGGGTTGGCGGTGGTTACTGGACATTTGGTTTTTCAAACTTTCCAGCATGAATGAAATTTTCAGGCAAATTTCCAAAATCACTCCGCGCGCGCTCTGCAGCTAGGCCCTAACACCCCTTTGCCACCATGGATTTGCTTCAAACCTCATGCAATCAAAAGTATCCATACCCAGCAGTGCTCCCAGACCCCAAAACCCACCCTCAAACACCAGGAACCCCCCCCCCAAACATGATAGTGAGCAAAAAGGCAAAAACGTTTTCAACTCTGATTTTCTCCAAAACACTTTTATCAGGTATTAGACCTTCCCAGCAATGCCCCCAGACCCGTCAACCCAGGCGGAAACAAGTAGAAGACCCCCAAACAGCCAGAAAGCAAAACCTTTAAAGTGAGACTTAGCAAATTTTGGGCCAACCTGGAATTAAGTCCAAATGCGCTGTGCAGCTAGGCACTAACTCCCCTTTTCTACTATGAATTTCCTGAAAAACAAATGCAATCAACATTAGACTGTGCCAGCAGTACTCCCAGAACCCCCGACACAGCACCGCAAATCTAGAACACACCCAAATAAACACAAAAACCTGCAATACTGGTATATTGAAAACATGGCAAATTGCGCTGCTCACAAAAAACAAACAGCAATTGGTTTCAACAGAGACAGACAGCCATTGCTGTCCACTGCATACCATCTTCTCATTATTCATTACCTGTTCTACTTTATGTCCGCATCTTCTTCAGAAAGTGAGGGCCCACAGGGCAGCCTCTCCTGTAAATTTCAGAAGTAGGTCTGTCAACAATCAGCAAGCATGTAGTCAGACAGTTATTTCAGTCCCACTTGAGGGGACTCGTCTACGAAGGCAAAATTTGTTTTTTCTCCATAATCCATCCATCTGCCTTGAGGGAAATGGATAGGAGGATTCTGGAGGAGGAGGATAGAGGAGCATGATTGAGTTGTGAACTTGTGGACATCTGAATGCAGACTGCGGCACCTTCAAATCAATACAGAAAATAAAATGAAGACAGTGCTGATGATGGACTTATTGTGTTTAGTTGATTAGAGTTTTGTTGTGGTAAAAGTAGCAAAACAAAGAAAGACACACAGGAATAAAAGTGAATAAGTACGGAAAAAACTGAAGTAATTTTCAGTGCTCGTAGTCAGGGAAGCAGAGCTCGTCCTCCAAGTCTATGAATTGAGACGGGAGTAGGTCTGGTGACCGAGAAAAACTTCTGTCGTCGTGGTCACCTAAGTCGGTGTCCTCTTCTTTCTGCGCGCATTCACGTATTTTGTAATCGGTGGTATGAAGTGCTGATTCATCTTGATTATTGTTAACCTCTCCACATTTTTGGGCAAAAGGCGGGTCCTTTTTGAAGTAACAATGGCACCAGCAGCACTGAAAACACGTTCAGAAGACACGCTTGCGAGTGGGCAAGACAAATCATTTAGAGCCAGGTTCGTGATCAGTTGCCATTTTGAGCTTTTCGTATACCAATATCCCAATGGGTTCTCATTATGACAGACCTCTGTTTGGTCATCCAGATAGGCCTGCACCACCGACTCAAGGTTCTCCAGGGTTGATCCACTTTGTGTACCATCTGCGACCTTTTCATCAGTGGACCGAGCTAACCCTGGCTGAGTTAGCCAATCCCCTTCCGACAATATTGGTTTGCTGCCTGGTGCAGGTGAGGATGATGATATGGTTGCTGGTGTCGTTAACAGCTGAGAGGGAAAGTGACTCCCTTCGGCCACGGATTGAGAAGTGAAACTTAACGCCGGATGGCCTGCTGATTCAGTTGAACTTGTGCTGCCTCCTTGAATTTTCTGCCGATCTTTTTCGAACCGCCTGGCTGACACAGCTAGCCAACGTTTGTACTTTGAAACATCTGCTTCATCAAAAGGAATGTATTATTTGCTGGCGACTGCCTTTTTGTACCGTGGATCAAGAATAGTGGCACAAATGTAATGTTGTTCTGTATGTATCTTTTTAAGCCTTTCATTGTCAAGGAGGCGGCATAATAACTTCTGCGCCAAACCATACGCTTCTCGCTTTTCATCATCACAGTTGAAGACACCTCCATCAGTTGGTGCTCTAGCATGCGCAACAATGGGATAGCTTTGCTCAAAGAACAGTCCTCCCTGCTGACTTCACGCGTGAAGAGCTCAAAAGGACGAAGCATGTCTGTCAGGCTTGCAATTAGCTTCCATTCCTCCAACTCTAGCATCAAGTCTTTGTGAGCAGCACCCAGTTTAAAGACAAACTCATGTATTACCTCTTACTGCTCAGTCAGACGCTCAAGCATGTAAAAGGTTGAGTTTCAACGTGTTGCCACCTCCTGGATTAGTCCTATGACTGGCAGTTTACGTTCATATTGAAGGCTCCTCAGCTGCTTCCGGGCCTTAAAAGAATGGTTGAAATGGGTGCAGATTTTTCGGCAGGTGGTCAGTACTTTGACAACTGGCTCTTCTGCTTTCAAGAAGGCTTGCACCACAATGTTAATACTGTGCGCCAAAAACGGCACTCTGAAATAGCCACCGTCGTCCATGGCCTTAACTGTATTACTGCCATTATCCGTGGAAACATAACCAACTGTGCGGTTTCTTGGATGCAGCCATTCTTTGACCTTCCTGTTAAACTCAAAAGGTTAGGTGCAGTGTAAGATTTCTCCATGGCAAACATGCCTACTGTTGCATGTTTGCGAGTAGCTTGAAAAACTTCCTCCGTGTTAACATCTTTGTGTTTTAACTGTTTTTCGACCCCTGCAAAAGAGACCCAGTGTGCAGTGATGCACATGTAATCAAGGGCTTGGCAACTGGTCCACATGTATATTGTCATGTGGATAGTGTGAACAGCACTCTTCAGAATAGCTGCGCCAATCACCTCCAGCACATCTTGATGTAGTGCTGGAACAGCAACCCTTGCAAAATAGAACCTGCTAGGAACCTTCCATTTAGGGCAGACTGTTGCCACCAATTCACGAAAACCCACCCCTTCCACGAAAGAGAAAGGGGGAAGGTCCAGCGCTAGCATTTTAGCCAGCTTGGCGTTATACAGACGCACGGTTGTGTGATTGCGTTCAAATGGCGGTTCCGACCAAAACATGCTGGTAATGGTGGGCTGGACCGTTTTACGTGATGATGATGATGATGATGATGATGATGCAGACTTCAAACCAGTTAGGCTCAGTGATTTCGTTTTTTGCATTGGTGTCTGTCCCAGACTCTTAGTGGGCCTCATACATGTTGCAGGGGTTGAGGGTGTGGGCGCTACCACTGCAATGCTGCTGCCAGGGGTACTGGGTGTACCAGAAAAAATGGCTGTCGCTTCTTCACTTCCTCCCTGCACGATCAGCTTCTCATCATCCTCAGATGCAATATGAAGGGATGCATTTGGATTTGTTTTGGCTTCCTCAATGTCACTTAGGTGCTTATACCACTGGATAGGGTGGTGTAGTTTGAGATGACCTCTCTGCCCTCCAGTACTATAGTTGGAACCAAGCTTACCCTGACTAACTAATACTTTACAAATCGAACAAACGACCATGTTTTCCGCCTTTTTGCTAACAGTAAAGAAGTCCCAAACTGGGGACTGGAGATGTCTGCTGGTGGTGGAGGAGCTAATTTGACTTTCAATGCCAGATGAAGTGGAGGATGGGCGTGGCTGAATTTGTTTCTGTAGTTGACTTACAGCTCCACTACTTGAGGTAATGGAGGTCGAGCTGGATGGAGGTCCATGCCGGCCCTTCTGATGAGAAAATATGGAAGCTGTAGGTCGCTTTGGTGTTGTAGTTAACTGCGTTGGTGGTGGTACCAGTGCCACGCCGCCCACATGATCATCCCGCTCAGCAGCCATTCGGGATAGGGTTAAAATGTATGTCTGCTCCATGCCCACTGGGGCTTCTGTGACGTCTGTGATGACTGGGTCGTCATCAGACTGTTCATCAGCAGCACAAGACACCACTTCTTGTTCGTCGTCATCACCCATAAGTCGAAGCCTTGAGGGAACCTTCCTTTGAGGCTTAGCTACCTTTGTCGGCTCATGGCGTGCCTCACTGTCAGACTGCATTGCTGGGTTCCAATCAAGATCAAGGTCATCAGAATGAAGGGGGCTTGAAGAAGAACTTATAGTAGTAGCAGCACTCCTTAACTTTTTTCTTGTTGGGGATCTGGAAAGCAATGGATCATCCTCAAGAGGAGTGGATTCCTGGGATGATTCTTCCACTTGAATATCAATTTCCTCATGTGCCCCTACTTCTGGAGGAACAACCGTTGTAGGCAGTTGTGCCCCTCCATGAACCTCTAGTGGCACCTCTCCAAGCACCTCTACTTGCGCCTCTTCTTGTGCATGTACTTGCGCCTCTCCTTGCCCATGTACTTGTGCCTCTCTTTGCCCATGTACTTGCACTTGTACTAGTTGCACTTGTGGTTGTCATTGCGGCTGTGATTGTTGAACACTCGCCAGCTGAGTTACACCCGGCATTGATTGGATGGTACTTTCTTGTGATGAGCCAACATCACTGGTCGATGGTGATTAAACAACCAAAGTGGATGCCTTTGTGGCACTCATGGGCTTGGGCCTACCTTGGCGTGGTGGCACTCACCCCAATGAGGCGGAGGTGCTGCTTCCGGCTTGGTCCCCGGCGGACACCGCTGCTGCTGCAGGCGTAATTTTTTTTCCCCAAAATGGTGTTGGTGGGCACATCCGTCTCCTTGGTAGGTGGTGCCACTTGCTTCTTCTGCTCCTTCTTACTGGCAGTGGCACTGGCACATTTCTTCACTGAGGCACTACGGCCACCTTTCTTTGGGTCCATCTTCTTCAGATGTCAGAACAGCAGGCCGCAGTTGCACGAGTTGCAGAGTTGTCTTGTCTGTTGCCACACGTGACGTCGTGTGACGTTATGCTGCAGACACCGCTGCAGGACTTCTTCCTGGCACTAGTGGTTGTCTTGTGCACCTAAAAGCAATGGAAGACAGAGGAACATCAGTTATACACCCCAAAAAGTCAAAAAACACATAAATATCACCACAATCCCATGCCATCCATGCCCTCAATGATGTTTATATTAATGTCTAAGTAGACCGGCACTATGGGTGTTCTTACAGGCAGTCTTAGTACACGTCTAAAAAACATATTTTCTTCAACATCAAATGTTTTTTTAGAGTAAGGCCCCCAAATCTCAGCCCCATACAAAGCCGCAGATTGAGCTTTTGCTTTAAACACCTCAATCGCAGGAGTTATGGCTTTGGATGTACTCCCACCATGGATCTTTAGAATGGGGAGTGAGTTCTGTTTGAGTATTAGCCTACTTTTATCAAGTTGATTTGTCCAAGACATACTGCTGTCCAGCCTAATACCCAGATAATCAAAAGAATCTACATATTCAAGTTTGGTGTTGTTTAGGGCCAGGTTCTTCTTAAATGATTTGGAGGGATTGATGGCCATATATTTCGTTTTAGACGAGTTCATTTCCAACCCCTTCATCTCACAATAACTATTGAATTTATTTATTAAGTTTTGCAGGCCTTTGGGAGTTTGGGATATTAGGATGGTGTCATCCGCGAATAGTAATGCTGTGACTGCTTCGTTACACAGTTTCGGTGAATCATGGTTACATTGGGCTAGGTAGTGGGGAATGTCGTTTACAAACAGAGAAAAGAGGGTCGGGCCAGTACACACCCTTGTCTCACCCCCCTTTTCACTGGGATGGGTCGGGTTAGTTCTCCGTTTCTTCCCCACCTTACTTTTGCAAAGTTGTTAGTATGCAGTTTTATGATATTAACCAACAATTCATCTGGGACGCCCATCTTCTTTAAACATTCCCATAAGGAGTGGCGTGGAACAAGATCAAACGCTGAGCGTAGATCCATAAATGCAACATATATGCTACACTTCTTTATCTTAACGTATTTCCAGCATATACACATGAATCTGTACACTTGATATACAGTACTGGTCTTGGATCTGAAACCTGCTTGGAATTTGGAGAGGATTTCAGATTCATCAATCCATATTAAAAGCCGATTTAAAATATGTCTGGCAAAAATTTTCTGTAAAATATCGATTAAACTAATCGGTCTATAGTTACCCGGATTGTACCGATCCCCTTTTTTAAAAATGGTTACTATTTCAGCCCCTTTCCACGTTTCAGGGATCGGGGTTCCTAACAAGATCGAATTACACAAGTAATTTATGTAGGGACACCATACCTCGATGTTATGGGTGAATACATCACCAGGTAATTTGTCCGGACCTGGAGCTTTACCCGCCTTTATTGCTTTTATGGCACACAGAGTTTCCTTGGTGCTAAATTGCACAGGATTAGTACCCTGAATGGGAGACTCGGTGTCACTGTGTTCGACCGGAGGCCCAGCTTGGTCATACAAAGCCACAAAATGGTCAAACCAGACCTTTTCATCCAAAAAGAAGTCCCTATTGGAATTGCCTGTTTTGTTGCCTTTGGCTATTAGGTTCCAGAAAGTACATTGGTCATGTTGCTTAGCGGCACTCAAAAGGTCTTCCCATATTCGCTCATCCCATTCCCGTCTTGCATTATGCATAAGGTTTTTGTATGCTTTCCTACATTCTCTAACCCTCAGCTGGTCTTTAGACTTCACGGCAATAATTAAATTAGTTTTGGCTAGATGACACTGTTTGTTGTACCATGGCGTCTCTAGTTCCAATTGCCTATTTGTGTTGACTTTTTTGTTTGTGTAGTTTTTACTCAGGAGGGGAGTTACTGATTCCACAAGGTGGTAATGCATTTTCAGGACCTCGTGGGAACCCAACCTTAAGTTTGCATATTGGGGGATGATGTCTGAGAAGGTGCTTTAAATTTCACAGAGTGTCTCTTCCTTAGCTAAGATGTGAGGCCATTTAATTGCCTTCCTATTGTTAGAGATGACTACCTCAGCTACCCCTCTCTCAATTTCCATCCTGCTGTCATGTTCCAAGAAAGGGTCAGGGGAAAGCTGTAACTGCAATGGAAAATGGTCGCTCTCTGGTCTATTCACGACCTTAAAAGCCAGTAGTAAATACCAGAGGTTAGTTGAAATTAGCATGAAGTCGATCAAGGATTTAAACAACCCCTTACTATAAGTGTTGTTAGCCGGTTTATCTGAATCTAGTCGACCGTTACATGCCCGCAACCCATGGGATACCGTCAATTCAAATATTTGCATAGCAGCCACTGTACATTTTACATACTTTACATTGGCTAAGGGAGGAATATCAAACGCTCTGTCTTCATTTTCCAGTAATTTTTCGAGCCCCTTTATGGGCTCAAACTGACAGTTGAAATCCCCGCCTATGTATATTTTAGACTCGGGTTCTAAATTAGCTAGATAGGAACTAAGCTGTTCAATAACCAGTGATGACTTATTTTTTGGGGAAGGTCTGTTATAGACATTTATCATGTAAACATCTCCCATGTTCCTAGTAGATAACTTGACGCCAAGTAAATCATTGGAGACAAAATGCAGGGGCGATACCTCAACGTCTAGGGATATGCTTACCCAGATGATTAAGCCCCCGGAGGGCCTACCTCTTACTGATGCGGTTGCCCCCTTGAAAAATGTTTTGAAACCAAGTCTATGTACGATGTTGGTAGCCCATGTTTCCTGCAAGAGAATAATTTCATGCTCCTCCATAAAGGAGCTCCAGTTTCTATCACCCAGATTTCTAGACAGCCCTGCAATGTTCCATGACAATATCTTTAAATCTCGGTTAGATTTGCAAGTTCCTTGGTTGGTTGGGTGGCTTCTGATCAAGGGTTCACCCTCATTGGGGTTGACCGGGGATACCAATGTAGGCACCTGGTTCCGATGTTTTTTACTGGGCAATGATGGTATTTGTGGACTGGTGCCCTCGGTGCTGCCCTCAGCAATTGGAGCTGGTCCTTGTTGATCAGTTGCTTTTCTTCCGAGTATTTTCCCTGATTGCTTTGTTTTGGGATTTCCATTCCCGACGTGCTGGTCCTCAAGAAAGAAGTTACTAGTCGTGCTTGTATGTGCAACTTCTTCGTATGTTTGTCAGTTGCCCCACCATGACCAATTGTTGTCCGACCCTGGGTTTATCGGAGGTATTCTTCCAATTGGGGTCGGGGGTCGAAGAAGGAGTATTTGTTGGCCAACAGTCCTGACTGATGTGGTACTCTGCTGTCTTGTTTCCATTGTATTGGATAAAAATAACTGAGGTCGCAGGTCCCAATTCCTCGATTGTTACTTCGCGGCTGTTGACTATATACAAGCTGGGCAACAGAGGGGTCTTTGAAGTTGACCAAGATGCAATCCCCTTCAATATCTTTTGATCTTGTTCCCACCCAACTGACTCTTCGAACCTGAATAACTTGACAATTGACTGTGTAGGGTAAAGGTCTATTTTCCTTTAGCCAATATAGGGTCTTGTTTTTTAGTTCGTCATAAGTTTCCCTTTTGTTCGGTTTCAATGGTGGAACCCCAGTAAGGACTACCACGTATGGTTGACACCCTGGTGGAAGATGGGCGTTGGGAACCCTTTTAGGCACTTGGAGATTGATATTGCAGTCAGATGTTTGAGCATTGGTGTCATTGCTGGTGCCTGCAGGTATCCTTTCGTTAGCTGATTTGGTGGGTTCCCTAGTTCCTGTGGTACTTGTATTTGTTGATTGTTTTGTTTTGCGTGGAGCTGGCTTTGGTGGAGCGGCCAGTTGTGGTCTGTCGCTAGATGGTGGGTCTTTCCGGGGCTCCTTGCTAGGTCCTCCCAGTACTGTGTTAGACCTGCTTGAGTCCGTTGCCTTGTCCCTTTTTGCTTGGCGAGGTGGTTGGGCGGGTTTGGTTGTTGTTGGGCTTGTCTCAGATCTTACAGTTTCTTGACTGATCTTTGTGCTAAGTTTTACCAGCGATTTTAGAGCAAAGAAGTTATCCAGGGACGTTTGTTCAAATTTGTCCAACCGGTCTAATAGCCCTTTCAATTTTTCTGTTACTGGCAACAGTAAGGATGCCATAAGGGATTGAATCCGTTCCATCAGTATATCTGGTGCTGGTAAGTCTGCAGGGTTGTTAGGTGAATCAATGGTCATGACGTTATCAGCAGGGTCTTTTAATTGATTACACTCTAGGTGTTCATTGTGTTCGATCCCATTATTTGTGGGGTCAATTGCTGCTGTTTTGCAGTGAGCTCCCACATTCATATAGTTTTTGCGAATTCTTTTTAATGCTTTTATTCTATAGGCTTTGCGTGGAGTGACCGGTCTTTTCCGTTTTACTGCAGCCCTTCCTGTCGTCTTAGGTGGTGGGGATACCTCAGCACTTGCAGCAGATCGTTTCCTGTGGGTCGAGGACTTTGCTTGGACCCCTTTTCTTACTCCTCCCAGGCTTACAACTTGCGGAACCCGCTTCGCGGGTCCCGCTGCGCACCAGCGCCACAGGGGAGCATCTTTGTAACAGCGTGTGAAGGTCCAGGGCTGCGAGCGTGCGGGGCAGGACTTCAAATCCCAGAAGCCCCTGCACACCGCGCCTCTCGTCACCTGGCCGCTCTCCCTGGACAACACGCCCCGCCTCTAACCCTCAAAAGGCTTGAGAGGGCTGACCGTCGTGGGATACCTCAGCACTTGCAGCAGATCGTTTCCTGTGGGTCGAGGACTTTGCTTGGACCCCTTTTCTTACTCCTGCCAGGCTTACAACTTGCGGAACCCGCTTCGCGGGTCCCGCTGCGCACCAGCGCCACAGGGGAGCATCTTTGTAACAGCGTGTGAAGGTCCAGGGCTGCGAGCGTGCGGGGCAGGACTTCAAATCCCAGAAGCCCCTGCACACCGCGCCTCTCATCACCTGGCCGCTCTCCCTGGACAACACGCCCCGCCTCTAACCCTCAAAAGGCTTGAGAGGGCTGACCGTCGTGGGATACCCCAGCACTTGCAGCAGATCGTTTCCTGTGGGTCGAGGACTTTGCTTGGACCCCTTTTCTTACTCCTGCCAGGCTTACAACTTGCGGAACCCGCTTCGCGGGTCCCGCTTCGCGGGTCCCGCTGCGCACCAGCGCCACATGGGAGCATCTTTGTAACAGCGTGTGAAGGTCCAGGGCTGCGAGCGTGCGGGGCAGGACTTCAAATCCCAGAAGCCCCTGCACACCGTGCCTCTCGTCACCTGGCCGCTCTCCCTGGACAACACGCCCCGCCTCTAACCCTACGGACTACCTATTTAGGGGAAGGTCAGTACCCGCTAAGCGGGAGCGTCCCGGGAGAAGCCCGGGACAAGGGCGGGACCGTCTGTGGCCGTCAGGGGCCAAAGGAGGCCAGGCCTGGCCCCCCCCTCTGACCAATGGACTAGAATTACATATGGGTAAAGTGTTGCTATTCATATTGGCCCTTTGTGTTTAAGTAATTGTTATTGTTACCCTAAGGTTTTTATGCCCTTAATTTAATGTAATTTATTTTTCTACTTTTTGCTAAAATATGTCTGCTTCTACACCAAACTCCCTTCCTGACCATGTGAGTATCTCTATACTCGGTCCTTTAGATAAATTCTTCGCTAAAGCCACTAAGGATATCGACCGTGAATTATTATTAGCAGAAAAAAGGGCCGAACGGCGTTTATCTGTAGAGGCACTTAAAAAACAGCCTCATCTAGCTACTAAAGGGACACTCTCTACATCCGTAGCAGAACAGGCGGAAGTGGATGCTGACCTTTTTAACACAGATAGCATACCTTTAATTTTTCAGGAAAGTCAGCAACCCCAGGGGTCTAGGGATATGGTCGTGGAAAGTTTGAGCGACTTGCCCACAGTAAAATCCCATAACCTTATAGACCTGAATACCCCGCTATCCCCAGAACCTGATTTTCACTGCGCTACTTCCTCCTCCCTGAAGATACAAACAGAGGTCATCTCGTTACCCTCTCCTACCCCCCCTACTAAAGCAAATAAGGTACAGCAAGGTCAAAAGCGCAAACAAGGTATATCCTCCCCAGCTAGAAAAAGAAGACGAAAGGGAGGTAAAAATAAAAATAAAAATAAAAATAAAATTAGGTTCATCAACCCATGGGAACCCGCCGAGATGGTACTTTCTAGACAAACCCTGTTAGTGGATATAAGTGATAATGTAACAGAGGCAATAGACACTCTAGCAATAGACACTCTACCAATAGACACTCTACCAATAGACACTCTACCAACGAACACAGATAGGGAAGACAAAAACATCTCTAGTGCTGAGCTATTGGAAGCACTCGAAAATATGCTGAAGGCTCTTTTTCTCCCTCTTGTGGAACGGTTAAAAAGGTTGGACAAAAAGTTAGACTGTCTTCTCCCCCATTCCATACCTCCAGAGAATATAATACCAGTAACTCCGGCTACTAAGCCTAGGGAACAAATTGTTAGCAAAGATTCTAATCAACAGAGTTCCCTTAATAATCCGAAGATCCCAATTGCCAATAAACTCCCACTCCCCCCACCAGCTATATCGGCAACCTTAGCTGCTAAAAACTTGGAAAAAGAAAACGCACCTGCGATGCCGCCAAAGCCCACTCAAACTGATAAAGCCACCACTTTAAAAACAAAAAACACTAACACTAACAGACCCAAAATACCATACAAAAATACGGTACAATTACCTCCAGAGTGCTTTGGCTTTGTTATTGTGTTAACGGGTGTACCAGTACTTGGGGAGGGGGACTTTGAATCAGATATAAGTCTAAAAAATAAAGTGATTCATTGGTTGTGTATGAATAGACCTTTACCTGCATATTTGAATGGGGACATTGTATCAGCTAGGAGATGCCAATGGATAGGCATACGCCCAAAAGATATAGACGGTGACCTGATCATAGTGAACTTTAAGGACCAAAGGGTGGTATCCTACATAAATGATTGGTATGTTGGTAGCAATGAGGGTGAAGTTTCCACACGTAGTTTGACATATTTCTACCCGGAAAATATGATGTTCCCTTCAAATAAACATAGGCAGAGACATGGCTTAAACATCAACCATCATCAGAAACCACATACAAATAATCCATTCTTTAACTATCCAAATGGAAATTTTAGAAATCCTAGAAACCCTAGTTTCCACCCTGGAGTAAATTTTCCAAATCTGTACTCCGGCCCAAATAACCATTATCCAACTAATCCTAGAGAATTCTGGAATGTTCCCTTGTCAAATATGTTTTACCCTCTGACACCTTTGAACTTAAATGATTGACTTCACCCAACCGAACATCAAACAAGTGGTTGTGACCCAATATGGTGGAATAGTGTACCGAGGTGCAAAGCTCTAGAGATGGGCAATGAACTAGATGTGGGAGATGTTGATGTTGATAAGGATACCCAAATAACTGAACTACAGGAGGGTGTGGATTTGGGAACAAATGCTATAAATGTTATAGGAGCGAAGGAAGGTCAATGTGCCCAACCACTTCTCCCAGATAGTTTGCAAGTGGAAAAAGACGATAACTGTGATAAGATTTGTAATACTCATGAGAATGTCAGCAACTTTCGTGTACTCTCTTGGAACATAGCGGGTTTTGCTCGTAGATTGGAGGACCCGGCCTGGGTAGAATTTGTAGATTCCTTTGATCTAGCCTGTTTACAGGAGACCTGGAGCACAGTCGATCTGAGCTTAGACGGTTTTCAAAGCTTTAACACCTTAGCAATACCGTCAAATTCAGGTCGAGCGAAGGGTGGACTTATGACAGCCATCTCAGTTAAACACAATCTGACGACCGTCAACTTAGTGGTGGAAACACCTTGGTACCAATTATTTATTATCAAGAACCTTTTCGTGGAAACTGTTCTCCTTATAAATTGGTATTACAATATATTTGACCCTAATGAAACGGAAGTTATTGATAATTTTCAGGAAGAGATTACCAACGTAAGAAATAGAGTCTTCCCTCTTCTGATTATGTGGTTGGGTGATTTCAATTGTGAGTTGTGCAAACTTAGTGGGTTTAGAGCTTGTGGGATGATGGATCTAAATGACCATTGTATGGCTCACTTCTCACACACAAAACAAGGAGAAGCCATAAATAGCATTTTAATAAATAATAATCTATGTATCCTTGATATGAATAGTTTCTCGGGAAAAATGGATATACCAACTTTTCAGGGTACAAGGGGTAGATCAAGTATAATTGATTTTTCAATTATTTCCATGGGACTTTTTAATCATTTAAAAGATTTTAAAATTGAGATAAACCCGGCTAGTGATCATAACCCCTTAACCTTGAGCTTTTCCATTACTTCTGATCCAAAATCGTCCCAGGAACAACCAATAGTACATACTAAGAATCAGGGTGTTACGGTGAAATGGAATAAAGTAGTGGTTGGACAACTGGAGATGGATATTTTTAAGGAAAACATGGCTTATATTGACATCTGCCTTTCGATTAATCCTGATCCAGCCCATATAATCACTAGCTTTGAGAAGCTAATGGAAAATGTAGCCACACATTTATTAGTAAAGGTAGGGGGGAAGAGCCGAGATCAGGGGCCTAAATGGTTTAATGCGGAATGCTCTGCAGCCCAAACAACCTTAACTAAAGCATTGCGGCAAAAGCCTAGAGATAGAAATATGGTCACACTAGCTAGGAAACAATATAGACTGGCAATTAGAAAAAGGAAAAAAGATCTCAAATCCAAAGCATGGGAAGATCTAGATAAGGCAGTAGACCTAAGGGACAATAGACTTTTTTGGGAAGTAATAAACAGGCCCTTTTTGACATCAGGGGACGAAAACACCATTCGAGTTCACCTACCAGAGGACACCTGGGTGACTCATTATAATAAAATCTTTAATCCCAAAGAGATACTATATACTACCCCGGAGGAGGACTCCGACCCCTATGTTAATATGGAATCAGCAAAGAAGCTGAGTGAGTCAATAACGCTTGCTGAAGTAGAGCTTGCCCTTACTAAGGGGGCACCTGCAAAGGCCCCAGGTCCTGATTCAGTACCACTAGATCTTTTTAAATATAATCGAGAGTTCTGGTCCCCTTTGCTTATGAATGTTTTTAAGGCACTAATACTTGGTCCTATTCCGACCTCTTGGAAAGAGGCCGTTTTGGTCCCAATTTTTAAAAAGGGTAACAAACATGATCCTAGATGCTACAGGCCAATATCGCTATTAGATTCAACATGTAAATTGATGGGTAGGGTGATATTGGCAAGGCTGGAAACCTGGGCCGAGTCTTCAGGTGTAATTGTGGACTCACAATACGGTTTTAGAAAAGGCAAAGGAACAAACGAGCAGTGCTTGAACCTTGCTCTGATTATGGGCAAGTACATGAGTGCCAAGAATGGTTCTATACACTTGGCATTCATGGACTTGTCCAGCGCCTTTGATACAGTATGTAGGGACAAACTATGGTCCATGATGGATTCTATGGGTTTTGAAGAACCACTGGTTACCCTGCTCCGCAGGTTACACACCGCCACAACGGTTAGGGTCAGATATGGCCGTGGTGGCGTGAAATCGAAACCCATATTATCCACTGAAGGCGTCAGACAAGGATGCATTTTAGCACCTTTCTTATTTTTGATTTACACAAACGGTTTAGAGGGTTTTTTGTTAGAAACATCTGCTGACTTCCCAAAGATAAATGGAAGACGAATTCCAATGTTGTCTTACGCAGATGACACTGTTTTAATGACACTTACCCCTAATAGTATGCAGATCACTTTGGATGCTTTTGACTCATTCATGGGCAATCTAGAATTAGGTGTTAATTTTATTAAATCTTTTGCCATGACCTGTGGTCCAAAAAATGTAAAAACACGTAAATACGTGGTGAAGAATGCCATCATTGAGAAGGTGGATAATTTTTGTTATCTGGGTAACATCTTTAACAAAAAACTGAGCTGGGAGCCCCTGCTAATAGCACGGGTTCAGAAGGTTGCACAGCTAATTGAAGCTCTCTTCCGCTTTGCCAGCAAATTAGGCCAGCGACGCGTAGCAGAAATGACATTATTATACAAAGCTAAGTGTGTTTCTGCTTTGACCTATGGTTCAGGAGTTTGGGGCTCGCATAATTGCGAAAAAATACAAACTGTTGAAAATAAGTTCATCAAACGTTTACTATCTGTTCCAATGGGCACATCCAATATATTCTGCCATGGAGAAATTGGAATCGAGTTTATAAGTGATGTTATTCACATTGCCCCTTTAATACTATGGGCTAAGGTTTGGCAATCTGAAGAATTGAAATTAACTAAAGATATTATTGAAGATTGCCTTAAACTTGATTATTACACTCAAATCCCGTGGCTGCAATATGTTGGAGAGACTTTTAACAACATAGGTTTAAGTAAGATGTTCACAAATCCTGAACTGCTTGGTAGTGATGCCAAGGAGACTATTAAAAACGCCTTTAGTAATTGTTTAGGTTCTTTAAAGACAACTGACCATGCGATAAGTGTAAGGGGTAAATTAGTCCCCCAGTTCTATTTGTCATACATCACAAATACACAATGGCGTTTTTACCTTACGAGATTTCGCCTTGGCACCTTACACTTTTTGTTTGCTTTCCCAAAGCAGGGTGGTTGGTGGGAGAAGCTACCCTATTGTCCTTGTAACAATAGAGTTTCACAAAATACTCTCCACCTCATGCTTTTTTGCACTTTGTATAAAGCACCAAGAAACACTTTCCTTAAACCATTGCTGGAAACATTTGAAACGCGTTTTTATAAAGAGGCATATGATCATTTGTTATCACTATCAACTGCACATATCTGTAATGCCGTTTTAAATTTTATTAGATCTGCTATGGTGATCAGAAAAAGATATTGTTGAATTTTGTTTTTAATAACTATGTAACTATGTATTGTGGTCTTTTGGATGATTAATTCAAACCTGTGTTCTCCTTTTAAAAATTGTTTATGTATACTTTTATGGTTTCTATATGAAATCGAAATAAAGTTTTTGAAATGAAAAATGTCTTAGGTGGTGATTGAAGGATGTGATTTAGGGGGGCATCATGTATCGTTATTATGGGCAGGACCGGTGGTGCTGGTATTCCGCCATTTGTAGCATTTCTTGTCCCGGTGTTAGTTGATGTCTTTCTTTGGGGTACCGGGTGAGGTGCAATCTCAAAAAAATCGCTATTTGGTCTCAAATCGATGACACAAGGTTGCATGTCGCCAGGGATGTGGGGAGCGGTTGAGTCTACTGGCATGATGTTGTTGGATGGAGATTTGGCCTGTGCAAGAGACCCCATAGAGGAACGTTTGTGAGCCAGATATTCACGTGACAGTCTGCGTTCCGCTAGAATAATCTCCTTCTCTACCACTGATACTGCACGGGTAATAAAATTGTCCATAGTCCCCAGAGTGGTGTTTCCCCCTCTCCGTGAACATCTACCTGAGCGGGTAGTCATCGGAGAGTATGTAGACATGTACAGAAGCTTAGCGCAGTTAGAAGTATTAGCGTTATCCCTCTTCACAGTAGTTTGCTTAGCTTACCGGAAAGGTCAGGGGGGTGGCCCGTCCCGGCCCCTGCTGGCCCCGGACGGCCACAGACGGCCCGCCCTTTGCCCGGGCTTTGCCCGGCGTCCCGCTTGCGTCCCGCAAGACGGTCTCTCTTCTGGTGATATAGGTTGGGCGGTAGGGGCGGGGCACGCAGGGGTGAGCTGACCGGATGTCTCGTGGTCAAGCAGGGACTCCTGGGATAGTGAGTCCCTGCCGCGCTACCCCTGCAGCCTCCACAGGTGTTCCCTCCTCTCGGCGGCACGTCAGCTGGGCAAGCTCTACAGCGTTGGTGGGTCTCAGGTCTCCTCCCACAGCGAAGCGGCTCCCGCGCAGCGGGAGCGGCGAGCAGCAGAGTTCTGCAACGAGGCAAACGGGGCAAGTGATCTCCCACAATGTCTCCGCGTTCAAGTTCTGGGTCACACAGGGGAACGCTGGTGCTCACTATTTAGCAGGTATGCCGGCGGGGGCGGGGCACGCAGGGGTGCGCTGACCGGATGTCTCGTGGTCAAGCAGGGACTCCTGGGATAGTGAGTCCCTGCCGCGCTACCCCTGCAGCCTCCACAGGTGTTCCCTCCTCTCGGCGGCACGTCAGCTGGGCAAGCTCTACAGCGTTGGTGGGTCTCAGGTCTCCTCCCACAGCGAAGCGGCTCCCGCGCAGCGGGAGCGGCGAGCAGCAGAGTTCTGCAACGAGGCAAACGGGGCAAGTGATCTCCCACAATGTCTCCGCGTTCAAGTTCTGGGTCACACAGGGGAACGCTGGTGCTCACTATTTAGCAGGTATGCCGGCGGGGGCGGGGCACGCAGGGGTGCGCTGACCGATTGTCTCGTGGTCAAGCAGGGACTCCTGGGATAGTGAGTCCCTGCCGCGCTACCCCTGCAGCCTCCACAGGTGTTCCCTCCTCTCGGCGGCACGTCAGCTGGGCAAGCTCTACAGCGTTGGTGGGTCTCAGGTCTCCTCCAACAGCGAAGCGGCTCCCGCGCAGCGGGAGCGGCGAGCAGCAGAGTTCTGCAACGAGGCAAACGGGGCAAGCGATCTCCCACAATGTCTCCGCGTTCAAGTTCTGGGTCACACAGTGGAACGCTGGTGCTCACTATTTAGCAGGTATGCCGGTGGGGGCGGGGCACGCAGGGGTGCGCTGACCGGATGTCTCGTGGTCAAGCAGGGACTCCTGGGATAGTGAGTCCCTGCCGCGCTACCCCTGCAGCCTCCACAGGTGTTCCCTCCTCTCGGCGGCACGTCAGCTGGGCAAGCTCTACAGCGTTGGTGGGTCTCAGGTCTCCTCCCACAGCGAAGCGGCTCCCGCGTAGCGGGAGCGGCGAGCAGCAGAGTTCTGCAACGAGGCAAACGGGGCAAGTGATCTCCCACAATGTCTCCGCGTTCAAGTTCTGGGTCACACAGGGGAACGCTGGTGCTCACTATTTAGCAGGTATGCCGGCGGGGGCGGGGCACGCAGGGGTGCGCTGACCGGATGTCTCGTGGTCAAGCAGGGACTCCTGGGATAGTGAGTCCCTGCCGCGCTACCCCTGCAGCCTCCACAGGTTTTCCCTCCTCTCGGCGGCACGTCAGCTGGGCAAGCTCTACAGCGTTGGTGGGTCTCAGGTCTCCTCCCACAGCGAAGCGGCCCCCGCGCAGCGGGAGCGGCGAGCAGCAGAGTTCTGCAACGAGGCAAACGGGGCAAGCGATCTCCCACAATGTCTCCGCGTTCAAGTTCTGGGTCACACAGGGGAACGCTGGTGCTCACTATTTAGCAGGTATGCCGGTGGGGGCGGGGTACGCAGGGGTGCGCTGACCGGATGTCTCGTGGTCAAGCAGGGACTCCTGGGATAGTGAGTCCCTGCCGCGCTACCCCTGCAGCCTCCACAGGTGTTCCCTCCTCTCGGCGGCACGTCAGCTGGGCAAGCTCTACAGCGTTGGTGGGTCTCAGGTCTCCTCCCACAGCGAAGCGGCTCCCGCGCAGCGGGAGCGGCGAGCAGCAGAGTTCTGCAACGAGGCAAACGGGGCAAGTGATCTCCCACAATGTCTCCGCGTTCAAGTTCTGGGTCACACAGGGGAACGCTGGTGCTCACTATTTAGCAGGTATGCCGGCGGGGGCGCCCCACAGAAAGACAAGGCCCATGCACCACTGAGTACCCCCGGGCATAATGGATGAAAGTAATGCAAAATGGGTGCAGGCCTGAGAACACTGCCTGCCTTCAAAATGGCCCCTTGCCCCCCAGCACATGGCCAGGCCCTGCCTGTACCAGCACTCAAAATGGCCCCCACCCACATGGCCAGTCCCAACAACACCCCCAAAAAAGTCAAAAAACACATAACAATCACCACAATCCCATGCCATCCATGCCCTCAATGATGTTTAAATTCAAGACACCCCACAGAAAGACTAGGCCCATGCACCACTGAGTACCCCTGGGCATAATGGATGAAAGCTAGGCAAAATGGGTGCAGGCCTGAGAACACTGCCTGCCTTCAAAATGGCCCCTTTCCCCCCAGCACATGGCCAGGCCCTGCCTGTATCAGCACTCAAAATGGCCCCCACCCACATGGCCAGTCCCAACAACAGCCCCAAAAAGTCGAAAAACACATAAAAAGCACCACAATCCCATGCCATCCATGCCCTCAATGATGTTTAAATTCAAGACACCCCACAGAAAGACTAGGCCCATGCACCACTGAGTACCCCTGGGCATAATAGATGAAAGCTAGGCAAAATGGGTGCAGGCCTGAGAACACGGCCTGCCTTCAAAATGGCCCCTTGCCCCCCAGCACATGGCCAGGCCCTGCCTGTACCAGCACTCAAAATGGCCCCCACCCACAAGGCCAGTCAGAACAACACCCCCAAAAAGTCGAAAAACACATAAAAATCACCACAATCCCAGGCCATCCATGCTGTCAATGATGTTTAAATTCAAGACACCTCACAGAAAGGCTAGGCCATTGCACCACTGAGTACCCCTGGGCATAATGGATGAAAGCTAGGCAAAATGGGTGCAGGCCTGAGAACACTGCCTGCCTTCAAAATGGCCCCTTGCCCTCCAGCACATGGCCAGGCCCTGCCTGTACCAGCACTCAAAATGGCCCCCACCAACATGGCCAGTCTCAAAAACACCCCCAAAAAGTCAAAAAACACATAAAAATCACCACAATCCCATGCCATCCATGCCGTCAATGATGTTTAAATTCAAGACACCCCACAGAAAGACTAGGCCCATGCACCACTGAGTACCCCTGGGCACAGTGGATGAAAGCTAGGCAAAATTGGGTGCAGGCCTGAGAATACTGCCTGCCTTCAAAATGGCCCCTTGCCCCCCAGCACATTGCCAGGCCCTGCCTGTACCACCACTCAAAATGGCCCCCACCCACATGGCCAGTCCCAACAACACCCCCAAAAAGTCGTAAAACACATTAAAATCACAACAATCCCATGCCATCAATGCCCTCAATGATGTTTACATTCAAGACACCCCACAGAAAGACTAGGCCCATGCAACACTGAGTACCCCTGGGCATAGTAGATGAAAGCTAGGCAAAATGGGTGCAGGCCTGAGAACACTGCCTGCCTTCAAAATGGCCCCTTGCCCCCCAGCACATGGCCAGGCCCTGCCTGTACCAGCACTCAAAATAGCCCCCACCCACATGACCAGTCCCAACAACACCCCCAAAAATCAAGAAACACATAAAAATCACAACAATCCCATGCCATCCATGCCCTCAATGATGTTTAAATTCAAGACACCCCACAGAAAGACTAGGTCCATGCACCACTGAGTACCCCTGGGCATAATGGATGAAAGCTAGGCAAAATGGGTGCAGGCCTGAGAACACTGCCTGCCTTCAAAATGGCCCCTTGCCTCCCAGCACATGGCCAGGCCCTGCCTGTACCAGCACTCAAAATGGCCCCCACCCACATGGCCAGTCCCAACAACACCCCCAAAAAGTCGAAAAACACATGAAAATCAAAATAATCCCATGCCATCAATGCCCTCAATGATGTTTAAATTCAAGACACCCCACAGAAAGACTAGGCCCATGCACCACTGAGTACCCCTGGGCATAATGGATGAAAGCTAGGCAAAATGGGTGCAGGCCTGAGAACACTGCCTGCCTTCAAAATGGCCCCTTGCCCCCCAGCACATGGCCAGGCCCTGCCTGTATCAGCACTCAAAATGGCCCCCACACACATGGCCAGTCCCAACAAAACCCCCCAAAATCGAAAAAAACATACAAATCATCACAATCCCATGCCATCCATGCCCTCAATGATGTTTAAATTCAAGACACCCCACAGAAAGACTAGGCCCATGGAATACTGAGTACCCCTGGGCATAATGTATGAAAGCTAGTCAAAATGGGTACAGGCCTGAGAACACTGCCTGCCTTAAAAATGGCCCCTTGCCCCCCAGCACATGGCCAGGCCCTGCCTGTACCAGGACTCAAAATGGCCCCCACCCACATGGCCAGACCCAACAACACCCCCACAAAGTTGAAAAACACATTACAATCACCACAATCCCATGCCATCCATGCCCTCAATGATGTTTAAATTCAAGACACCTCACAGAAAGACTAGGCCCATGCACCACTGAGTACCCCTGGGCATAATGGATGAAAGCTATGCAAAATGGGTGCAGGCCTGAGAACACTGCCTGCCTTCAAAATGGCCCCTTTCCCCCAGCACATGGCCAGGCCCTGCCTGTATCAGCACTCAAAATGGCCCCCACCCACATGGCCAGTCCCAACAACAGCCCCAAAAAGTCGAAAAACACATAAAAATCACCACAATCCCATGCCATCCATGCCGTCAATGATGTTTAAATTCAAGACACCTCACAGAAAGGCTAGGCCATTGCACCACTGAGTACCCCTGGGCACAGTGGATGAAAGCTAGGCAAAATTGGGTGCAGGCCTGAGAATACTGCCTGCCTTCAAAATGGCCCCTTGCCCCCCAGCACATTGCCAGGCCCTGCCTGTACCACCACTCAAAATGGCCCCCACCCACATGGCCAGTCCCAACAACACCCCCAAAAAGTCGTAAAACACATAAAAATCACAACAATCCCATGCCATCAATGCCCTCAATGATGTTTACATTCAAGACACCCCACAGAAAGACTAGGCCCATGCAACACTGAGTACCCCTGGGCATAGTAGATGAAAGCTAGGAAAAATGGGGGCAGGCCTGAGAACACTGCCTGCCTTCAAAATGGCCCCTTGCCCCCCAGCACATGGCCAGGCCCTGCCTGTACCAGCACTCAAAATAGCCCCCACCCACATGGCCAGTCCCAACAACACCCCCAAAAATCAAAAAACACATAAAAATCACAACAATCCCATGCCATCCATGCCCTCAATGATGTTTAAATTCAAGACACCCCACAGAAAGACTAGGCCCATGCACCACTGAGTACCCCTAGGCATAATGGATGAAAGCTAGGCAAAATGGGTGCAGGCCTGAGAACACTGCCTGCCTTCAAAATGGCCCCTTGCCTCCCAGCACATGGCCAGGCCCTGCCTGTACCAGCACTCAAAATGGCCCCCACCCAAATGGCCAGTCCCAACAACACCCCCAAAAAGTCGAAAAACACATAAAAATCAAAACAATCCCATGCCATCAATGCCCTCAATGATGTTTAAATTCAAGACACCCCACAGAAAGACTAGGCCCATGCACCACTGAGTACCCCTGGGCATAATGGATGAAAGCTAGGCAAAATGGGTGCAGGCCTGAGAACACTGCCTGCCTTCAAAATGGCCCCTTGCCCTCCAGCACATGGCCAGGCCCTGCCTGTACCAGCACTCAAAATGGCCCCCACCAATATGGCCAGTCCCAACAACACCCCCAAAAAGTCAAAAAACACATAAAAAGCACCACAAACCCATGCCATCCATGCCCTCAATGATGTTTAAATTCAAGACACCCCACAGAAAGACTAGGCCCATGCACCACTGAGTACCCCTGGGCATAATGGATGAAAGCTAGGCAAAATGGGTGCAGGCCTGAGAACACTGCCTGCCTTCAAAATGGCCCCTTGCCCCCCAGCACATGGCCAGGCCCTGCCTGTACCAGGACTCAAAATGGCCCCCACCCACATGGCCAGACCCAACAACACCCCCACAAAGTTGAAAAACACATTACAATCACCACAATCCCATGCCATCCATGCCCTCAATGATGTTTAAATTCAAGACATCTCACAGAAAGACTAGGCCCATGCACCACTGAGTACCCCTGGGCATAATGGATGAAGGCTAGGCAAAATGGGTGCAGGCCTGAGAACACTGCCTGCCTTCAAAATGGCCCCTTGCCCCCCAGCACATGGCCAGGCCCTGCCTGTATCAGCACTCAAATTGGCCCGCACCCACATGGCCAGTCCCAACAACAGCCCCAAAATGTCGAAAAACACATAAAAAGCACCACAATCTCATGCCATCCATGCCCTCAATGATGTTTAAATTCAAGACACCCCACAGAAAGACTAGGCCCATGCACCACTGAGTACCCCTGGGCATAATGGATGAAAGCTAGGCAAAATAGGTGCAGGCCTGAGAACACTGCCTGCCTTCAAAATGGCCCCTTGCCCCCCAGCACATGGCATGGCCCTGCCTGTACCAGCACATAAAATGGCCCCCACCCACATGGCCAGTCCCAACAACACCCCCAAAAATAAAAAAACACATAATAATCACCACAATCCCATGCCATCCATGCCCTCAATGATGTTTAAATTCAAGACACCCCACAGAAAGACTAGGCCCATGCACCACTGAGTACCCCTGGGCATAATGGATGAAAGCTAGGCAAAATGGGTGCAGGCCTGAGAACACTGCATGCCTTCAAAATGGCCCCTTGCCCCCCAGCACATGGCCAGGCCCTGCCTGTACCAGCATTCAAAATGGCCCCCACCCACATGGCCAGTCCCAACAACACCCCCAAAAAGTCGAAAAACACATAAAAAGCACCACAATCCCATGCAATCCATGCCCTCAATGATGTTTAAATTCAAGACACCCCACAGAAAGGCTAGGCCCATGCACCACTGAGTACCCCTGGGCATAACGGATGAAAGATAGGCAAAATGGGTGAAGGCCTGAGAACACTGCCTGCCTTCAAAATGGCCCCTTGCCCCCCAGCACATGGCCAGGCCCTGCCTGTACCAGCACTCAAAATGGCCCCCACCCACATGGCCAGACCCAACAACACCCCCAAAAAGTCGAAAAACACATA
The DNA here is from genome assembly GCF_964263255.1 of Lissotriton vulgaris. Lineage (NCBI taxonomy): Eukaryota > Metazoa > Chordata > Amphibia > Caudata > Salamandridae > Lissotriton > Lissotriton vulgaris. The sequence goes on along the minus strand of NC_141687.1, from coordinate 862,393,691 downwards.
CAAATCACCACAATCCCATGCCATCCATGCCCTCAATGATGTTTAAATTCAAGACACCCCACAGAAAGACTAGGCCCATGCACCACTGAGTACCCCTGGGCATAATGGATGAAAGCTAGGCAAAATGGGTTCAGGCCTGAGAACACTACCTGCCTTCAAAATGGCCCCTTGCCGCCCAGCACATGGCCAGGCCCTGGCTGCATCAGCACTCAAAATGGCCCCCACCCACATGGCCAGTCCCAACAACTGCCCCAAAAAGTCAAAAAGCACATTAAAAGCACCACAATCCCATGCCATCCATGCCCTCAATCATGTTTAAATTCAAGACACCCCACAGAAAGACTCGGCCCATGCACCACTGAGTACCCCTGGGCATAATGGATAAAAGCTAGGCAAAATGGGTGCAGGCCTGAGAACACTGCCTGCCTTCAAAATGGCCGTTTGCCCCCCAACACATGGACAGGCCCTGCCTGTACGAGCACTCAAGATGGCCCCCACCAACATGGCCAGTCCCAACAACACCCCCAAAAAGTAAAAAAACACATAAAAATCACCCAATCCCATGCCATCCATGCCCTCATTGATGTTTAAATTCAAGACACCAGACAGAAAGACTAGGCCCATGCACCACTGAGTACCCCTGTGCATAATGGATGAAAGCTAGGCAAAATGGGTGCAGGCCTGAGAACACTGCCTGCCTTCAATACGGCCCCTTGCTCCCCAGCACATGGCCAGGCCCTGCCTGTACCAGCACTCAAAATTGCCCCCACCCACATGGCCAGTCCCAACAACACCATCAAAAAGTCGAAAAACAGATAAAAATCACCACTATCCCATGCCATCCATGCCCTCAATGATGTTTAAATTCAAGACACCCCACAGAAAGACTAGGCCCATGCACCACTGAGTACCCCTGGGCATAATGGATGAAAGCTAGGCAAAATGGGTGCAGGCCTGAGAACACTGCATGCCTTCAAAAAGGCCCCTTGCCCCCCAGCACATGGCCAGGCCCTGCCTGTACCAGCACTCAAAATTGCCCCCACCCACATGGCCAGTCCTAACAACACCCCCAACAAGTCGAAAAACACATAAAAAGCACCACAATGCCATTCCATCCATGCCCTCAATGATGTTTAAATTCAAGACACCCCACAGAAGGACTAGGCCCATGCACCACTGAGTACCCCTGGGCATAATGGATGAAAGCTAGGCAAAATGGGTGCAGGCCTGAGAACACTACCTGCTTTCAAAATAGCCCCTTGCCGCCCAGCACATGGCCAGGCCCTGGCTGCATCAGCACTCAAAATGGCCCCCACCCACATGGCCAGTCCCAACAACACCATCAAAAAGTCGAAAAACAAATAAAAATCACCACTATCCCATGCCATCCATGCCCTCAATGATGTTTAAATTCAAGACACCCCACAAAAAGACTAGGCCCATGCACCACTGAGTACCCCTGGGCATAATGGATGAAAGCTAGGCAAAATGGGTGCAGGCCTGAGAACACTGCATGCCTTCAAAAAGGCCCCTTGCCCCCCAGCACATGGCCAGGCCCTGCCTGTACCAGCACTCAAAATTGCCCCCACCCACATGGCCAGTCCTAACAACACCCCCAACAAGTCGAAAAACACATAAAAAGCACCACAATCCCATGCCATCCATGCCCTCAATCATGTTTAAATTCAAGACACCCCACAGAAAGACTCGGCCCATGCACCACTGAGTACCCCTGGGCATAATGGATGAAAGCTAGGCAAAATGGGTGCAGGCCTGAGAACACTACCTGCCTTCAAAATGGCCGTTTGCCCCCCAACACATGGACAGGCCCTGCCTGTACCAGCACTCAAGATGGCCCCCACCAACATGGCCAGTCCCAACAATACCCCCAAAAAGTCAAAAAACACAAAAAAATCACCACAATCCAATGCCATCCATGCCCTCAATGATGTTTAAATTCAAGACACCAGACAGAAAGACTAGGCCCATGCACCACTGAGTACCCCTGTGCATAATGGATGAAAGCTAGGCAAAATGGGTGCAGGCCTGAGAACACTGCCTGCCTTCAATACGGCCCCTTGCTCCCCAGCACATGGCGAGGCCCTGCCTGTACCAGTACTCAAAATTGCCCCCACCCACATGGCCAGTCCCAACAACACCATCAAAAAGTCGAAAAACAGATAAAAATCACCACTATCCCATGCCATCCATGCCCTCAATGATGTTTAAATTCAAGACACCCCACAGAAAGACTAGGCCCATGCACCACTGAGTACCCCTGGGCATAATGGATGAAAGCTAGGCAAAATGGGTGCAGGCCTGAGAACACTGCATGCCTTCAAAATGGCCCCTTGCCCCCCAGCACATGGCCAGGCCCTGCCTGTACCAGCACTCAAAATGGCCCCCACCCACATGGCCAGTCCCAACAACAACCCCAAAAATCGAAAAACACATGAAAAATCACCATAATCCCTTGCCATCCATGCCCTCAATTATGTTTAAATTCAAGACACCCCACAGAAAGACTAGGCCCATGCACCACTGAGTACCCCTGGGCATAATGGATGAAAGCTAGGCAAAATGGGTACAGGCCTGAGAACACTGCCTGCCTTCAAAATGGCCCCTTGCCCCCCAGCACCTGGCCAGGCCCTGCCTGTACCAGCACTCAAAATGGCCCCCACCCACATGGCCAGTCCCAACAACAGCCCCAAAAAGTCGAAAAACACATAAAAAGCACCACAATCCCATGCCATCCATGCCTCAATGATGTTTAAATTCAAGACACCCCACAAAAAGACTAGGCCCATGCACCACTGAGTACCCCTGGGCATAGTGGATGAAAGCTAGGGAAAATGGGTGCAGGCCTGAGAACACTGCCTGCCTTCAAAATGGCCCCTTGCCCCCCAGCACATGGCCAGGCCCTGCCTGTACCAGCACTCAAAATGGCCCCCACACACATGGCCATTCCCAACAAAAATCCCAAAAATCGAAAAAAACATACAAATCACCACAATCCCATGCCATCCATGCCCTCAATGATGTTTAAATTCAAGACACCGCACAGAAAGACTAGGCCCATGGAATACTGAGTACCCCTGGGCATAATGGATGAAAGCTAGTCAAAATGGGTACAGGCCTGAGAACACTGCCTGCCTTCAAAATGGCCCCATGCCCCCCAGCACATGGCCAGGCCCTGCCTGTACCAGGACTCAAAATGGCCCCCACACACATGGCCAGTCCCAACAAAAACCCCAAAAATCGAAAAAAACATACAAATCACCACAATCCCATGCCATCCATGCCCTCAATGATGTTTAAATTCAAGACACCTCACAGAAAGACTAGGCCCATGCACCCCTGAGTACCCCTGGGCATAATGGATGAAGGCTAGGCAAAATGGGTGCAGGCCTGAGAACACTGCCTGCCTTCAAAATGGCCTCTTGCCCCCCCCAGCACATGGCCAGGCCCTGCCTGTATCAGCACTCAAAATGGCCCCCACCCACATGGCCAGTCCCAACAACACCCCCAAAAAGTCGAAAAACACATAAAAATCACCACAATCCCATGCCATCCATGCCCTCAATGATGTTTAAATTCAAGACACCCCACAGAAAGACTAGGCCCATGCACCACTGCGTACCCCTGGGCATAGTGGATAAAAGCTAGGCAAAATGGGTGCAGGCCTGAGAACACTGCCTGCCTTCAAAATGGCCCTTGCCCCCCAGCCCATGGCCAGGCCCTGCCTGTACCAGCACTCAAAATGGCCCCCACCCACATGGCCAGTCCCAACAACACCCCCAAAAATCGAAAAACACACAACAATCACCACAATCCCATGCCATCCATGCCCTCAATGATGTTTAAATTCAAGACACCCCACAGAAAGACTTGGTCCATGCACCACTCACTACCCCTGGGCCTACTGGCTAGTGAGGCTTTACATGCACCTCAAAATAAAAAATAGAAAACATATAACAGTGAGCTAAAATTCCATGACATAAATGAGAATTAAGTTAATAAAAATCAGAGAAACAGTTGTATCATGCACCTATGACTAACCCTTGGCCTACTGGATACTGTGGCTAGCTACCCACCACAATATATATTTTGTTAAAGTTGTGAAAAAAGTTTTAAGAACTGGAGTTGCCTCAACTGCAATGCCCCAAACAAACAACACCAACTTACTTGTGAAATCTCAAGTCCAAAAGTGATCCAAACTCCAAAGTCCAAAAAGTCCTCAAAAACAAATATCCCCCAGCAGCAAGAAAAAGTAATCCTTCCAGCTCAACAGCCAAATGAAAAGTGGCCAGTACATGGACAAAGCACTGGGAGGAGCCTGCTGGACAGGAACAGGAAGTTGGAGACTCTGAGGCACTTCCTTCCTCCCACCCCACCCCAAAAAATGGACTCCTGCACCAAAAAGTGCAGCCAAATGTCAATCTGAGGAGTTATTCTGATCAAAAGCATCATTTTCACAAGGTTTATACTTCCTGCGGTGGATTTCTTGTGCAGAATTGCAATTTTTGCAATTTCGGGAACTCGAGCTGTTCAAACCTTCCTCCGGAAGTCAGCTGCATGCCGTCGCAGGCATTTATGATGTACTAGCGTTGTCAGACTCTCGTCGTGCAAGATTGCAAGCCGCGATGACGTAATTGCGTTCGAAAAACTCTCGCGCGATCACGCAGCAAGATCAAAAATTGCGCAGCACACGCAAAACCGGGAGAAAAACAACTCGGCAGGCTCAGCGTCAACGCCACGCGTGCGATATTGTATTTTTCAAGTGTGACCAAGCAAAATAATTCGTAGCTTGCGAATTTGCGGATTTTTGGGAAAATTCGCAAGATTCGCGTATCGCGAAATCATCAAAAATCCGCAAATTCGCCCGCAAAACGGATTTTTCGCCCATGCTTACTTCTGTGTATCCCTATTTTGAGCCTACGGAAAGGTCAATAAGTGGTGCCAGATCCTTATCTAATTATGCCCGCCCTCCAACCAGAGTGCGGAGTCGCAGGGGGCCCATTCACCGTGAGGGTACTTCCCCCCAGGTCACCCACGTATGCCCTGTAGATTATCTCCATAATAGGGCCCTTGCAGGTATGTGCCGCTTACTTGCGCTATTGTGCACGTTTGGGGTGGTCAAGCAGCCTACTGGAAAGAGTAACTCCCACTCCCCCGCACCCATCCAGCCAACCGGCTGTAACTGCCCCTGGAGTTCTATGAGAGACCACTTGTCCCTCCCCCTTGGGCGACCTCATTCAAGAATGGAATCGTCCTCTAAGGACCTCAAATGTACTGTTCACCAATCATGACCTTACCGCCTGACTAAGGAATAGCACAAAAAATAAGACAATAAACATAACCTGTACAGGGACAAAACCTACTTAAACAATGGGAAAGAAAATTATCACACATATAATAAACATAACCATGTCGACCTAAAAATAAAATTCATGAGAAATACCCCCATGACCCTACTTTTAGGGGGCGGTGGGTGGGAAAATTAATTACAGCCTCCTAGCGAGGCTGGCTTGACTAATGGCAGGCTGAGGGAGCGGCGAGAAAAGAGGCCGACTCTGCTGCTCCCCAGCCTTTTATCGCTACGGATCCAGCCAGGCCAATACTAACTGGCCCGGCATTAGCCCCAATCCGTGACCCAGAAGTGGTTGAAACCACTTCCGGGTCACGCCCTGGACCACGACCAATTGGTGGCGAGGCGTGCCTGGCGCGCCATCACTGGGCACGAGAGGACCGCCCCTCTATGTTCATCAGGGTCCGGCATGATGGCCATATCTTCGGCGTGGCTGATGCTGGCCCCGCCTTTCAATTCACCCTGTCCATAGCCTTGGGGCAGGCTATTTCTTTGAACAAATGAAGATTTTCTTCTGTGTTGTTGCCTGGCACAGTGGTATGTTGTGGGGTACTTGTAGATGTCTTGGCAGGTAGTCCGCTAGATTGTTGACTCCCTGCCTATAGAGCACAGTGAAATTGTGCTGCTGCAACTAAACCACTCATCTCTCATTCCTTGAAGGAGGGTTTTGAGATTCACCTAGAAATAAGATCAGTGTCACGCCCTGTTCTAGACCTCCAGCTTCTTGTTGTGACCATGTAGGAAGCGGGCATTTTGTGTATGCAGTCAGTGTGCTTTCCTTTAGGCCTGCATGCATTCTTTGGTCTAGCCCTCCAGCTTCTCCTTGTGGCCATGTGGCTGGTGGCCATTTTGTGTAGGTAGCCAGCTTTGCTTTTGCCATAGGCCTGCATGCATTTTTTGTTCTAGGCCTCCAGCTTCTCGTTGTGACCATGTGATTGGCGGCCATTTTGTGTAGGCAGCTAATGTGCTTTGCTTTCCCTATAGGCCTGCATGTCTTCTCTTTGTTCCCAATTAATTCCTTCCTGCTCAGTGTTGTTGTTGATGACAATGTGGTAGTGACTGGTTGCCTTTTTGTGCGTTCAACAAAAATCGGCCTTTTGGCAAAGTATTCTGGTATGGTTGAGCAATGAGGTAGCAGTTTCACAATATCTTATTTTTATATCTTTGAGAATAATTTCACTTAGGTTTAATGTTTTTATTTTACTTTCTCAATTTTTTTAATTAATTGGTAAATGATATTTTATATTTTTGCAATTGTTTTTAATTTTTGTATAATAAGTGATTTTGCTCATACTCGTGTCCAATAAATATGGCATCAACCCCATGTCTGCTGTAGGTACGCAACAGCATTCCTTCTCTAGGGATTATTCCTTCCATTGTCATTTGTCAGCTGCACCGCTGAGTGACTCAGCACACGTGAGTGATGTCACATGACGCACATAAAGCAAACAGTTTAAACTGGATGTTGTTGTTGTTTTTGCTCTCTCTTCTTCTTCCTGAGTGGTTTGTCAATCACCATGAAAGTTTATGTTGGTTTGGTTTGCCTTTTTACGAATAGGTACACACTGTATTTTTAATTAAGCGAGTAACAGCAGTGACCACAATAAATCATATTGTTTTTGTTTGTTCTACTAAATGAACAGCAATAATGCCGCGTTTCACTGATGTCCTTCTTGGTTTTTTTCTTTTACATGCACGGCAAGATAAGTGACAACACATAACCCACAGTACTGCCAGAAAGAAGGTCTGTGCACAGCGTGATGTGTGACTGACCCACATGTCAGACAGCTCTTCAACTTCTGAAGCTAAGTACCACTGCTAACTGACAGCTTCTAGATGGCCCCAAGAAAAGGTGCTAAAACTGCTACCAAGAACGTGGCCAGTGACAAGAAGAAGGAGCTTACCACCAACACCACTGGTATGACACTCTAGATTTTTTGGGGAAAACAAAAAACAGTGCGTGCCGTACCGGCCTCTAGGGAAGAAGCTGGGAGCAGCACCCCCAAATCAGTGTACCCACCCCAATCTAAGCTCAAGCCCACGTCTATCACAGAGTTAGCCAGTTTAATCACGGCAACGCATGTCAAGCAGTGATGTTGACATTGACATCTCTAGTAGTACCCAATCATTGCAGGAAACTCAGAGAAGTAGACAACAACGAGAACAACAGCTTCAACCGCCAATAGTTGTTCCTTCTGAAGTAGAAGCAGTTCAAGAGATAGAACTTCATGCTGAGAAAGTAGAGCATCTGCTCTACAAGATCCATTGTCTTCAAGAGATCCAGCTAGAAAAGAAGCGTTAGTGGTCCATCCTCTTCTTCTTCAAGCTCCCCTACTGAAGATCTTGACACCACTTGAATCCCGCCTCAGTCTGAGAGTGAGACACGCCACAATATGACTTAGACGAGGTGAAAGGAAAGTTCCAGAAAGCCTTTGAGTTATGGAGGCAGATGTAGAAGAGGAGGATGACGACGAACCAATCATCATGGATGTAAGCCCATCCCCAGTGGAGACCAAGGTTACCCGATTCCAACTTCCCGGGGGGATGTGGCAGTGGCACCACAGATCCAACCACCGCCAGCTGCCATATTTGCAAAGAACCATCAGTGACTTACATCCACAAACACCTCAGTAGAAGTAGGAACTGAAGAGAGTCAAACATCAAAACCACCAGTTCATCTGACAGTGTCAGAAAGTTGAACTCCCGAGTTTTGGACTTCTTTTTGGTTAGCCAGAAGGAGGTGACATTGCCATATCCTCCCTTTGCAGAGAAACTGTTTGCAGGGTAAGCTTGGTACAAACAATGATACTGGGGGCCAAACAACCCATTTGAGAAGCACTTTGTGATTCATTGGGAGGCACAGCTTAGCACCCAAAAAACAGCAAGTGTTGTCGGTGAAGGAGGTGAAAGCCGGCAGAGCAGTAAATCTGAATCTGATCCAAACACTGTGGAAAGTGAGGAGGAGGAAGACACCTTCATTAAGCAAAGCAGCCCTCTCCCCAGCAGTGCAGTAGTATCGCCCACATCAGCAACATCGCAATGGCACAAGACTCAGGTCAAGACACCAAGACAGCAGAGGACAGTGACTGCCCGCTGAAAAGCACATTGAGCCTACCACCGCCTGCTCTCAAGAACTCACCTGCATCAGTGGCATCTGGAAAGAAAAACATTCAGGCTACTGATCCTATCATGTTTAGGCCAGAGGAGCAGTATGAACGCCACCACCCAACGGCACATTTGTACAAAGCAAAGCTGGCTAAAATGTTAGTACTGGACCTCCTTCCTATTTCTTTTGATGACGGAGTAGGTTTTCTTGAATTTGTGGCAGCCTTCCGGACAAAATGGAGGGTTCCCCCTGATCACATTTTACCTGAGTTGCGGTTCCAGCGCTACATCATGATGTGCTTGAATTGCTTGGACAAGCTTTGCGGCAGAGTGCTGTCCACAGTATCCACCTGACAACAGACATGTGGATCAGTTGCCAAGCGACTGATTAAATGTGCATCACTGCACACTGGATCTCTTTTGTGGGGGTTAGAGAAAAATATCTGAAGGTATTCATACTGCTGAGATTTTTAATGCTGCTCGGAAGCATGAGGCAGTAGCAATGTTCGCAATGGGGAAATTCTATCCAGCTGCATATTTTGGAAGACTTTAACAACAAAGACTTTGAATGGCTGCGACCAAGAGGGCTTAAGATTGGATTTGTTGCCATGGACAATGGCAGTATTATAGTTAAGGCCATGGCCGATGGTGGTTATTTCAGTGTCCTGTGTTTGGCGCACTGCATCAACATCATTGTACAGGACTTTATCAAAAAAGAAGATCAAGTAAGCAACTTATTCTCCACTTATAGAAGAACCTGCACTCATTTCAACCATTCATTTAAAGGCCAGTAACAGCTGAGGGTCATTCAGTGCGATAATAGAATGCTTGTTAAAGCACTCATACAGGAGGTGCCCACAAGCTGGAACTCCACTTATTATATGCTTGAACACCTGTTTGAGCAGTACAGACCTATCAATGAATATGTTATGCAAAGAGGTGGTGCATGATTATTGAGAGGGACCAATGGGCTCTAGTCAATTCCTGACAGAGATTTTACTTCCTTTTGAGGTGTTCACACAACAATCCAGCAAAGAGGTTAGTATCATGGGACACGCTATCACGTTGTTGCACATGCTACAGGAATAGCTAAAAGAGGTGTCTGCAATGCACACAGTTGTGGATGAAAAAAAGAGTGTGCAAGACTTGGTGAAGAGCTTAATCCTTTGCTTATCTGCTAATACAAGGGTGCAAAGAGACATTGTGCCTACAAACATTACATCTGTGCCGCAATTCTTGATCCATGATGCAAACCATTACTGTCCACTTGTATTCCTTTTTCAGACGGGATTGTTAGCAAATACAAAAGATGGATAGCTGAGCAAGATTGTGAGCTAGAAAAAGAACAGCAGTGAATTGGAGGCCTACTGCTACAGGGCACTGTGGGGGTGCCTTCACGTTCAGAGCCTGAAGGTAGTGCTGTGGGCTCACAGCAGCCAACACCTGCAACAACAAGAGCTTGGGCATGGGCATCAGCCCCCAAATCTGCAACTGAGTTGTTTCTACTGGCTTAAGTCTAGTGCAGAGGCAAAGGCAAAGAGGTCAAGCAAAGTAGAGCACCAGCAATGAACAGTGATCGAATTGTCCAGGCCTGTCTGGATGACATAAAAGAGGTCTATTTTGATCAAAACCCATTGGTGCAATGGTATGGGAAGAAGTGGCAATGGCCAGTGCTCAGCGGTCTTGCAATAAACTATCTGGATTGGCCTGTAGCCAATGTCTCCGCTAAGGAGGTTTTCAGTGCTGCAGGTGCCTTTGACACCGTGAGAAGGACCAATCTCTCACCCCAAAATGCGGAGAGATTAACCATGAATAAAATGAATCAGCACTTTATACCACTGGTTTACACCATACCTGACATACCGCAGGAGGAAGATGACAGAGACTCAGATCATGGAAGTAGTGTGTTAGATGACCTTTTTCTAGGTGAACTATCAGAGTTTGAGGATAAACTCTACTTCCCTTTCTATTAGGCTTTCTTTATTTCTTTGACGCCCCCAAAAAAAGATATGCTAGGAATTATTATTTACTTCATTATTTGGGTGTGTCTGGATGACCAATTCATCCTCACCGTCTTACTCTTAGCTACAATTTATTGCCGGATTGGAGTTGAAATTGTATGCAGTGACAAAGTCCCGACCGACTCACCATCCAAAGCCATTTCCCAGGCCCGAATTCACGGAGGGTCTGTGTGCCATGGATGAGCTCCACAGCTTGGATCCAAGACGCCAAGAATTGTTCGAAGCCAGATTTACAGGAGGGGTCAGTGGTAGTACTGGGAGCACTGGAAGTTGCAGCGCTGGATTGAAAGCATCAACAAATAATGAAAGTTCCAATCACAGTTTTGGCAGCTTGGGATCCTTGAGTGACAAGGAATCGGAGACACCTGAGAAGAAACAATCTGTTTCTTCAAGGGGAAGAAAAAGGAAAGCGGAAATCCAGAATGAAAGCAGCCAAGGTAAAAACAACGGAGGCCGTAGTCACAAAATTAGTGAATATTTTGATTACCAAGGTGGAAATCAAGGTGGAAATGGTTCTAGCACAACAGTAAGAAGCTTACCGCCTGCTGTTCGTTCTCTTCAGAATTCACATTCACATTCCACACCTTCCTCCTCTGTCACACAAAATAGCCCTTCTCCTACTGCATTAGTTTTTTCGGACCACCCTGCTATGCAACCAAAGCAATTATCATTTAAAGTGATTCAGACTGATCTAACAATGCTGAAATTGACCACGTTAGAAACAAATACAAATCAGGACCTGGAAAAGAAAGAAGGTCGTATAGACGATTTGCTTAGGACAAACTGTGATCTAAGAAGACAAATAGACGAACAACAAAAAGTTCTTGAAAAATACAGAAAAAGGCTAAACAAATGTATTTCTATGAGCAAAAAACTTCTGATTGAAAAGAGCACGCAGGAAAAACTGGCAAGTAGAGAGAAGAGCATGCAAGACAGGTTACGCCTCGGGCACTTTACGACTGTTCGACATGGAGCTACATTTACTGAGCAAGACAGACGGATTTGCATTTCAGAATCTTGTGAAGCAACAAGAATGGATCAACCAGCAAAGAGAAGATATAGAAAGGCAAAGAAAGCTCCTTGCCAAACGAAAACCACCCTCTACAATTGGTGTCCAGTCACCAGTACCCAATGCTGAACAAAAGCAGAGGAAAAATAAAGCTGTAAATGGAGCAGAAAATGATCCTTTTGTAAAACCTACTTTACCACAACTGTTGACTTTAGCGGAATACCATGTACAGGAAGAAATGTTTAAGCTTCGATTAGGACATCTTAAAAAGGAGGAAGCAGAAATTTAGGCCGAGCTTGAAAGTTTAGAAAGAGTCTGAAACCTTCACATCCGTGAACTAAAACGAATAAACAATGAAGATAATTCACAGTTCAAAGATCATCCAACATTAAATGAACGATATTTATTTCTTCATCTATTAGGTCGAGGTGGCTTTGGTGAAGTATATAAGGCTTTCGATCTTTATGAACAAAGATATGCTGCAGTAAAGATCCACCAGTTAAACAAGAGCTGGAGAGACGAGTAGAAGGAAAACTATCACAAGCATGCCTGCAGAGAATATAGGATACACAAAGAACTGGATCATCCACGGATAGTTAAACTGTATGATTATTTTTCCCTGGATACCAATGCGTTTTGTACTGTGTTAGAATACTGTGAAGGCAATGATTTGGACTTCTATTTGAAGCAACATAAGTTAATGTCCGAGAAGGAAGCCAGATCTATAGTGATGCAGATAGTAAATGCACTACGGTATCTCAATGAGATAAAGCCGCCTATTATACACTATGACCTTAAGCCAGGCAATATTCTTTTGGTAGATGGAACAGCATGTGGCGAAATAAAAATCACAGATTTTAGCCTGTCAAAAATCATGGACGATGATAGTTATGGTGTTGATGGAATGGATCTGACATCCCAAGGCGCAGGAACATATTGGTACTTGCACCCTGAATGCTTTGTGGTAGGCAAGGAACCACCAAAGATTTCTAACAAAGTTGATGTGTGGTCCATTGGAGTGATATTCTTCCAGTGTCTTTACGGCAGGAAGCCTTTTGGTCACAACCAATCACAACAAGGCATCTTACAAGAAAACACAATATTAAAAGCTACAGAAGTTCAGTTTCCAGTCAAACCTGTTGCAAGCAATGAAGCAAAGGCCTTCATAAGACGTTGTCTAGCATACCGCAAAGAAGATCGGTTTGATGTCCATCAACTTGCAAACGACGCTTATCTTCTACCTCACATGAGGAGGTCCAATGCATCTGGAAATTTGCATATGACTGGGATTGTTGCATCACCTGCACCACCTGCTTCAACCATTATTTCATACTGAAATATCATGTCAGCACTGACATAATAGTCTTTGACTAGCTTTCAGTTGCACACTTTAGTTTGAGACGTTTGGCTGTTTTTACATGAAACAAGTTACAAGATACTGTAGTTGTGTGTTGTTCAAACCGAGGGTCCTTCTCTGTTGCGTCATTTATATGTGAGAGTGGATCATGGACTGTGAATTAATTAATCCTTCTGACTGGAACATGGATTATTGAAGGATGTCGTTGCCTGCAACACACACAGCTGGCTACGTTTATGATTAACAAGATGACTTTTGGGGAACACTGTAATTATTTTTTGTAATAATTAAATATGTTTAGCTGATACCGTAGGTTCTAATAAGAAGGGCAGTTTTAATTATTTAAAAAGCATGTAGATAGAATGTTAGATCTAATTAAAAAGAAATGGAAAATTGTCTGCCTTGGCAGAGGCAGCCCCACCCCCCCACTTAGAAGTTAGTTCTGAAACCAAAGGAGGATATAAACGGGGTTGACATGTTTGATTATGTTGTTTTACTAGCTCTTTTTGTATAAATTGTAAGTAGTCGTTTGCCTTTCCAGTTGCTGCATTTGAAAAACTGTACGATAATTTTACAATCCTCAGGTTCGACCTAGAAAGCCATATTTGTTCCTTCATTGGTCGTAGATTTCAAAAGATTACTCCACACTTATACATTTTTCAGATTTTCATGTATTGATTTTTTGAGCCAACTAATTTATTTAAACTGTAATAATGCAATTGCAGTGTTTTAAGAATGTACTTCTGCTTTTAGATTCATACTGGTGTTTCCGGATTGTGTTCTTGGTGTACTGACATCAGTCTGCTCCAACTGCAGTGTCGTGTAAAAAATAGTTTATGCAGAATAATGATAAATGCCCTTCTGACTCAATTGTCTAATACTGCACAGACGTCGTTTTCATTTTTTAAATTTCAGCAGCTTCTTTCTGTACAAATGTTTAAAGTATTGTTTTTTTCTAATTTGATATTGTACTTTTCCTTAACTTCTTGAAGGCGCTTTTAATTGCTGCTACAAAATGTTGTTTTTGTCTTTTTGCAGAAGACAGAATGACCTGAAAAAGTATAGGTTGGTGATGTTAGAGATATTTAAATTGGGTGATTAACAATCAAGGCATGCATAACATCTGTTATCATATACAGTACCGTTCAAGTCGATTTCTTCAGTTCAGAATATGGAGGGCATTTTTACGCTACGGTATACCGAGGAATTGTTCATTACCATTCTGTTTTGGAACTTGCTATCTGCTGAGTAAGAGGATGTTTCTGAATAGAAATATGTTTGTGGCTCTCGTCCAGTTATTGTAAACATGAAACATTTTCTAACTGCCATGTACGGTGGAAACAGTTTTGCCCATAATGCATTTTTTCTATAAATAATTTCTTTCACTGTAACATTCATGATGTTAAATTCATATAGGTAATTTTGCAGAAAAGGAGACTACGTTACCACAGGTGTTCATTTAATATTGTACAGTTATCTGTGGCTCTTGTTTCTGATGTTGCAGACTATTTCCTTTGTTGTTGTACATAAAGATACATTAATTGTCTCTTGAAATGCTGCTGAAATGTAGAGAATGTAGCCAAAACAGTAATAAACTATGACAGTTGAAATAAAAAAAAAAAAACAACACAAAAAAAAATCCATTTCCCTCAAGCCAGACATTGGACAGAGAACACAAACAAATGTGTACCTGTCTCTAGCCCTGGGCCATGACTATCTATATTTTCCTACCTTAGAGGGACTGCCCCACATGTGACATTATTATAATGCGATTTACTCTGGCTATTCTTTGGAACAAATGGAGGATCTGCATTCTGCAATGTACCACCAATCGGTCACCGTGAGCACACCGGAAGAAGAAGAAAATGCTGGCATGTATTGCACGCTGAGTGTTTGTTGATTGTTGTGATGTGAACTTATTGTGATATGTCATCATCATGAGTGTTGAGAATGAGAAGAGATGATTCATGTGGTGGCAGGAGTGTGAGACTGGGTGTTTGTTTTTTATTCTTAATGTGTTAGTGATGATTGAGATTTGAGATTCACAATGTTGGTGGCCTAAGGAGCGACGGCTGATCAATAATTTCCCATGAAAGTCATTTTTTTCCTTCCCCTCTGAGAGATAGGATAGCATGTTTCCTGCACCGAGTCCACTCCTTACAGTCTACACTGCTTTGCTTTTTAGTGTTTTATGCTTTATACTCCTCAAAGACTCAGACCCAACCAGTCCCTTAGATAATATAATGTTTGCAAACACATATCTAGTCTGCAGAAAAAGTGGCTCAATCTTTCCCTTCTTGTTTTTCAATAACAAAATTGTACAACTTCCGGGTGATCTATTGCAATTTTTGAGTTGGGACTCTGTTGGTAGGGAGTTGGACGCACACCATACTTGAAGTCACACTCAGGAGCATCAGAGATGATGGAATGACTCAGGGCGTGACTACTTCGAGAACCACCACCAGAAGAAGATGGAAGTTTTCAAAATCACTGAAACCAAGCAATTTGGATAATGATGACTTTTAAGGGGCCGAAAGGTAAATAACACCAGATCTATGTGGTGGTGGTGGTGGTGATTGGTGTGACTGACAGCGGTGCGTTGATTTTTTACTTGATTGAGACAATGCTATGTTGCTGAGGGTATGTGTGCTGCTCAGTGCTGTCTGGCTTAAATTTGAACAAAGTGGTGGTTGGGTGAGAAGCCTGTTGTTGAAGGTAACTGAGAAAGACATTAAGTTGTGAATGATAAATAATCGCATTATGCATGTGCTGCTGTTAGGCTACATATTTTGTTATATATTATGTGATGATGATCAAGCCAGTTAGATCAGCCCGATACCTATAGTTACATTACCTGCAGCCATTTGTTGTGGGATTTTCGGTTGTTGTAAAATTGGCCTCACCAATTCTTTCACACACCAGGCATAACATAAATTAATACATAAGACCTATTCTTTTCTCCTCGTGCACTTCCTCTGAGTCTTCACGGTAAACTCCTAGTACTTAGTTTAATTTCCTTCTTTCTCCTCAATTTTTCTATATTTTTATTTTGGTTTTCCAATCTACAGGCCCTTTTATCCAGCACCAAATTGGAAAACAATTGCTTACTTTACCGAACGGCATCTGCCAAGCACCCAAGATTGACGGACCATACAAGAGAAATCAATGCAAATGCAACTCCCAGTCCCAATTTGGCATTCATTTCATTTGCATGTGTTTGTGTTTTTTCTTGAATAATGCAGAAAGTTTAATTTGTAATATATTCGATATCATTCAAAGCTCGGTAAGGCAGATCATAATAATATAACTTGGTCTGTCTGTGTACAGACAGACAATTTGGTTTGGTTTACCTGTACTCATTCGTTCATTCATTTCCTTATCCTCCAATAACACATTTATGATGGTCAGCTGCCCATTTCCAAGATGAATGTTGCTCTTGTGTAGTGTTTGTCTTTGTCTAACCTTTTCCAAAATCCCCCTTCCCATCCATTCATCTACCCCCTAACCCTCGTCCCCAGGGGTGTATGAGTTATTGAGGTGTAACAACAATTTAATTGATCACACACTTGGTCAGGTGGATGTGGTGGGAAGAAACACCAACTCAGTGCAGGGTGAGGATCATGGCCTGCTCAATACTGAGGGGAGAGCAAATCATGGACTGCATGTACCATGATGCAAAGGAGCAAAACGTTTTTGGGATATGAGGTAGTGTCTAGCCACACCATTTTCCCTGCCCAAACTGATTTTTATGACCTCCTCTATAATTTATCACACATTCCTAATGTTCCTTTTTGTAAAAAATATATTACGGCCCATTGACTACACTTCATCCGGCCCGAGCCGGAGAACAAGGCCTGGGTGCAAAGAGTACGACCCATGTGTGGACATTCCGGCCCAACTGCTGACGTAAAGATACAACTCGTAAATGACCTCTGTGAATACCAATGTTCTAAAGTTAGACTTATGTCTCAGATTGACTTTGTGAATCGGGCCCATTATGTTTCATGTTATTACATTTCGAAATTCTAACACTTCATGTTATTGTGCTCAACACATGTGATCATAATGCACCCCTACAATCAGTCTTTCCATCCTTCTTTCCCTCTCCCTCAAGTAATCCTTAATTTGCCTCGCCTTATGCCATTTCTATGTCCTTATCATACCTAGCAAGATGATAACACAAACCACAACAGTTATGATTGGTTTCAAAAATATATCCAAGAATTCCCTTCCCTAGGTTAGCAAACCAGTTTCCAACTGTTACAAAACTTTTTCTAATCTTATCCCAAACTCCCTCATTCAGTAAATCATGTATCTCATAATTTGTCTCAGTGATGTTACTGTCAGGAAAGTATAACACTGTTTGACATTCAGCACCTGACAGACTCCGCCCTCTTTTGCCAATAATACGTCAAAATCAGTTCAGTTTTTCATAACCATCAACCTTATCGAGACCAATGTTCCATCTTTAAGTAACAATGACTTGATTGTTCAACATCAGACCCAAACTAATTATTATTGCTCCAAATAGGTCTACACAACCTCACCAGCACTCAGCCCATGTTTTTCTCTACGGCTCGATTTCCCTTTCAAGCTCTCCAAATCCTCCACATGGTATAACCTTTGGAAATACAACTGCCACATAGCAGGTGCCATACCAATTATTCGGAAGCCAAACATATGCATTCTTCTCACTAACAAAATATACACCTGGCACCACTGGTACTGCATCTTCAAGGAACTTCCTTAAAGAAGCATAAATCAGGAAGATGTGATCACACACACTCTGTCCCATAAAAATAATACCATAACGGGTCTTTGCCTGTCTAATGCAAAGCTTACCTTGTTAGTCCCAATCCAGAGCTATAGGACTGGAGCTTCCCTTAGCCTTATGAGCTAATTCCTCCTTGGTTCATTTGAAGTTTCCCTCCCTACTGTTGAGCTTAACCGTTAAACCTCTATGTCTATCCTCTACTTGGTCTATGAATTTCTTTTCTATGTCCGTTAGTGTGCAAGTTAAATTATGGCTAAGAGCATAAGCAGTGTCTAGTGTTACCATGGATACAAAATACTTTTCCATTCTGTCTTCTTGCTTGTAGGAATCATACTTGTTCAGGTGTTTATAGACTGGTATCTCTGCGAGTACCTAATTATGAGTTAAGAAATAGTACTCGTAATTACACTTTCCATAAAACATGCTAGGAAGTAAACTACATGTAATGCCATATGTCAGGGGCAAGTGGTGATACCTAATCCCCTCTTCAACTGAAGTAGACAATTGCATACATACATAGCAATCTCTCTCATCCATGGTATTCATGTATTCATACAGCAGTTTAGCATAAGCCTTCAGAATGTAATCACCCATAGACAAATCTATGTGCAAAAAACAACTAGCTTGCTCTATTAAGCCTTTATGTGACAGGACCACTCACCTGAATGCCAAGAGGTTCCTTTAGGGAGAGATGAGAGATCCAGATGCCACCTGTGATCTCTTTTGGCAACAATGAATAAAATACTACGCCCAAAAAGTACCCAAGGAGAAGGGGGAGTGGAGGAAAAAACTAAGAAAGACAGATAAACTCGAAGCGCTCCGGACTCACAACGTTGGCGAAAATGTTGCGGTGACAGGGTCTCTGAACTGGTTGCTTTTTCTTGTGCGCAGGATGACCTTACTGTGGCGTACTCGAGCTCTGTGACACTCTGTGCTTAAGGTCTGAGGTCTGTGAAAGGTGAAATGGGAAACTTTTTACATAACAATGACACCTCCCATCTAGTATGAACAGCACTTGCTTACACTAATTGCTATATGTATGTACATACAGTTCTGAAAACGTACTTAGTGCAACAAGCAAAAACACTGCTCAACTCTTCTGATAGCGCTATACCTTCTAGGATGAACTTGTCCTTGTACTATCGGTAAAATACTAGGAAACAATTAAATGAACATTTTTCACTAGCATATTTTTTGTCTTAATTAAATAGAAAAAGAAAGAAAACAACATAAAATACCTATAAGAGATCAGGTAATATGGTAACTGAAAGTCGTTCAATTTGCAAAAAAGACACTCCAGAAGCTTGGAGAAAGAAATACAGGGGCAGATGTACACAAAAGTGCTGCAGCGCAGCACTGCAAGCCCTTTGGCTGCGCCACATTGCGGCACTTTCAGAGCTGATGAATGCAACATATCTACTACAATGATATGTTGCATTCCTGTGCTCTCCCCTGCGCTGGCGCAGAAACAGCTGCCATGCGCCGGCACAGGCACCCTTGCACCATGGTGCAAGGATGCCTGCGCCATTGGGAGATTGCTTTTGTGATGGAAGGGGCCCCTTCCTACACAAAAGCAATCCCTGCAAGCATTTTCCTCTTTCAGTGGGTGCTGTAGAATGCAGCACACAATGAAAGAGGGAAAAACGAGGATAAATGAAAACATTGCTCCTCGTTTCGCTTGGCTGCGCCACCCCTATGGTGGAGCAGCAAACTGACGCATTTCTAGGTTTACGATTTCTCGTAAGTCTGGAAATACATCAGTGGACATGGGTGTTGCGTGGGAACACCCACAGCAACACCCATGTCCCGCCCCTAACACGCAAATTGCTGCGTGAACAGGGGCGATATTTACAAGAACAGGTTAAGTCACGCAGGGTGACTTTACCTCTGCTTGTAAATATCCCTTAGCAGGCTGCGCCACCGGTTTGTCACGCAACGTGATGCACTGGCGGCGCATGGGGCTTGTAAATCTGCCCCACAGTGTTTATTTATACAAATGTTCTACTTATGTATCGATTTTGTCCTTTGAAACGCTAAAACAAACATCTAATGAAAACAAAACAATCAGATATCCATAACAAATGTCCACGCAGAATGGAGTTCCATAAATTTTGCTAATTGCTGAGGAAATAACTGATGAAATCGAGGTTGCAGCTGCCGCTCGGTGGATGATTTGAACTGCCTCCTAGGAAACACTGTAGGAATCCTGTAGCAGAAGAAATGAGCCAAGCAGGTACTGCTGCCAGCGAGTGATGAAGAAGAGGAATCTCGAGTGGTGCAAGCCCGAAATATAAGCAGGCTCACAGCGGGAAACGGAGACAAGATGCAGCGCGCTGAAAACAGGTGAGTGCAGAACGCTTCACGGAGGTCAGGATGTAAAGACAAACAGCCAATATTCTTGGTACAGGATGAAAATGAAAAAAGAAAACCTTGTGCGGCTGTCTTTGTGATCATCCTGTAAAAAGGACTTTTTTCTTATTATTGAAGGACATTATTTTCGTCTTGGTGTTATTGAAGCACTGTATAATTACATTTATTGTTGCCTCTCTATATGCTTGTTGTTTGTTTTCTCCTGTCAAGAATGCTCCACAAGCTCATCAGAACCAAGGGTAACACATTGGGCCATTTCAAAGATGTCAAAACACAAGCTTTTGCCAGCCTCACCTTTGAAGTCTCATTAATTTTCCCTACAATGCTTGATGCCTCTGGCCTGTCCCTACAATGCAATCTTTGATCCACATTCTAGGCGGTACGCAACATCTTCATGATCTCACTACAGAAGTGACTTCCTCTATCTTATTTGCTGGCACGTAATACTATAATGGCATACTGCTTCTGCAATCACAAGAACCTGGGATTGAACCACGTCTGCCTGAACAATCACACCAGTGCATCCCTTCCTATAAGAGATGCTCCATGAATCTACCTTGCCATTAGACAATACAGTAACACTGCTCTACCATCAGTTAAAACCGATATGTCATTTTCTTTTTTCTCACAATCTGCTTTGATCAAACCTGCGTGTTCCTGATCTGTTGCTCAGATTTGTAAATACCTAACTTCATCCCATGTGTGTGAAACAGCTAGCATCATGTTGTGTTTGGTCTTCTCTACACTCTTGCTAACATATTCCCCATTGAAAATGCATGCATGTATGGCACAAAAGTGAGCAACTTCTTCAGCGTAGTGGTTTCCCATGGTGATAACATAATCTGCCTTCCCGTTTGCGGCGCACTTAATGACCATAGCTGTCCGAAGTCATGAACTACCCCAAAAACGTACTGGCTTTCGGTATAGATGGTGACTTGGATCTGCTCAGAGACAAGACATGCACAAGTCAAAGCAATGATTTCAGCTACCTGTGGGGAGTGCACTCCCTGTAAACAAGCAGCTTCCACAACTTCAGAGATGGTACAG
Organism: Lissotriton vulgaris; assembly: GCF_964263255.1. NCBI lineage: Eukaryota > Metazoa > Chordata > Amphibia > Caudata > Salamandridae > Lissotriton > Lissotriton vulgaris. The sequence goes on along the minus strand of NC_141687.1, from coordinate 862,372,640 downwards.
ACAGAAAATGCTGCTCTTAGGTTAACTTCCTTGTCTATTAGGCATGAACCATCAACAAAAAGGACTTTATCAGGATCAGATAATGGTTCATTGACAATGCCAGGTCTTGGCTTGGTGCAAAGCTCAGTAATATTCAGACAGCCATGGTCTTCACAAGCTTCACAGAACAGCACTTCAGAGTGCCGTACTCTGCAGCAAGCAATACCTCATATATTGTCAGCCCTTTTATTAGTCAAATGCTGTGCTGTGGTTCTGATCAGCCAATTTACCATTGTTCACAAGAAACTCATTTACATCAGAATAGAAACAAATATTTTTAACACGGTTTTACTTTCATGCAGTGATTTAAGCAAAATTAGCATACAATGTAGTCAGTATGCATTACATTGATAATCTTCTTTTAAGTGATCCTAAGTAATTGACTTCAAAGAACACAAATGACTAGAGAGAAAACAACTCCACAAAACAGTTCTTATGCACACTCACTTCAGCCGAAGTAAGTGCTTTTTATTTTCAATTGTAGTTTAAGGAATTCGAAAATATCACAAACTTATACTGTGTATTGACACAATAACAGACACATTTATGAAAATTCATGACTTATGTGACCACAGTGGAGTGACCATAACCAAAACAGTGAATATAGCTATAGTGACATTTCTTAACAAGCATTTACAATGCAATAGGGCTCGCAGCAATAAAGTTTGAGTTATTGGCATTGTGTATGACAATGCATTGCATAAAATGTTTAGCAAACTTTGAATTGGTGAGCAGTGAGAGTATGTGCAAGAGTATGCTGTTCTTGAAAGCAGTGTGGTAGAGAGTGAAGGAATTTGGGTGACCTGAGCAATGTGGATGATGCACCTCACGCACGGGGCTGATACAGTTATTATTCACTTAGCTCTGATGATGTGCACTCACAGTCTGCACTCACTACTCTGCACTCACTACTCTGCACTCACTACTCACTACTCTGCACTCACTACTCTGCACTCACTACTCACTACTCTGCACTCACTACTCACTACTCTGCACTCACTACTCTGCACTCACTACTCACTACTCTGCACTCACTACTCACTACTCTGCACTCACTACTCTGCACTCACTACTCTGCACTAACTACTCACTACTCTGCACTCACTACTCACTAATCTGCACTCACTACTCACTACTCTGCACTCACTACTCTGCACTCACTACTCACTACTCTGCACTCACTCCTCTGCACTCACTCCTCTGCACTCACTCCTCTGCACTCACTACTCTGCACTCACTACTCTGCACTCACTACTCACTACTCTGCACTGACTACTCACTACTCTGCACTCACTACTCTGCACTCACTACTCTGCACTCACTACTCACTACTCTGCACTCACTACTCACTACTCTGCACTCCCTACTCTGCACTCACTACTCTGCACTCACTACTATGCACTCACTACTCTGCACTCACTTCTCACTACTCTGCACTCACTACTCTGCACTAACTACTCACTACTCTGCACTCACTACTCACTAATCTGCACTCACTACTCACTACTCTGCACTCACTACTCACTACTCTGCACTCACTACTCAGCACTCACTACTCTGCACTCACTACTCAGCACTCACTACTCACTACTCTGCACTCACTACTCACTACTCTGCACTCACTACTCTGCACTCACTACTCACTACTCTGCACTCACTACTCTGCACTCACTACTCACTACTCTGCACTCACTACTCACTACTCTGCAGTCACTACTCACTACTCTGCACTCACTACTCTGCACTCACTACTCTGCACTCACTACTCACTACTCACTACTCTGCACTCACTACTCTGCACTCACTACTCTGCACTCACTCCTCTGCACTCACTACTCTGCACTCACTACTCACTACTCGGCACTCACTACTCTGCACTCACTACTCTGCACTCACTACTCACTACTCTGCACTCACTACTCACTACTCTGCACTCACTACTCTGCACTCACTACTCACTACTCTGCACTCACTACTCACTACTCTGCACTCACTACTCTGCACTCACTACTCACTACTCACTACTCTGCACTCACTACTCTGCACTCACTACTCTGCACTCACTACTCTGCACTCACTACTCACTACTCTGCACTCACTACTCACTACTCTGCACTCACTACTCTGCACTCACTACTCTGCACTCACTACTCTGCACTCACTACTCACTACTCTGCACTCACTACTCTGCACTAACTACTCATTACTCTGCACTAACTACTCACTACTCTGCACTCACTCCTCTGCACTCACTACTCACTACTCTGCACTCACTACTCTGCACTCACTCCTCTGCACTCACTCCTCTGCACTCACTACTCTGCACTCACTACTCTGCACTCACTACTCACTACTCATTACTCTGCACTCACTACTCACTACTCTGCACTCACTACTCACTACTCTGCACTCACTACTCTGCACTCACTACTCTGCACTCACTACTCTGCACTCACTACTCTGCACTAACTACTCACTACTCTGCACTCACTACTCACTACTCTGCGCTCACTACTCTGCACTCACTACTCACTGCTCTGCACTCACTGCTCTGCACTCACTACTCTGCACTCACTACTCTGCACTCACTACTCTCAATCTCCAGTCTAATGGTGCATAATTGATAATATATACTGTATACTTTTTACCCCAAAAAATATAAAAAACAATATCATTTACAATGCGAATAGCCTTAAACAATGTCACTGCGAGACCTATTGCATTGTAAATGTTTGATTTCTAGTACATGGTATGTGTTGCATTTCTTTTGAGCGAACTATGAGGCTCTACGTTTCATTTTGTATTCTTCTGCCCGTTTTTGAAGGAATTGCCTTCGATTTAGCTCTTATAGTTCCAGAAAGACTTCTCACAAAGTGCTTGGTAGATGCACCACATAATCATACTTCGAAAGTCAAAGTCATTGATCAGTGTGTAGTAATGTTGTGTTTGAAAGATAACTATGCACTAACAATTTGCTGCTCCTGTACAACTCTAGAGATAACCACTGTGGCTGAACTGGAAACTCTGATCATGATACCTGGGCTGAAAGCGGCATGTTAGTTAACTAGTCACCCAGACTGTGATCAGGAGAAAACGAATTTAGCCCACTGTATTTCGCTTTCCGTAACTGCAAAATCTGCACGCATGTAGAAGCGATACAATTCAGAGTGAGCCCAAAACAAATGAAACATACGTTGTGTGCAGCTTAATAAGACTAAAATATTGTAATATTATTGACAAATTGTGCATACTAAAAATGTATGCCCCTTTCTTTACTTGAGACGAAGTGAGTTTGGTTACAAAAATAAAAGATTGTCCCCACCGCCGCCCGGCCCGCAGTAGGAAGTCAGGCAGGCCGGGGGCGGGACCGAGGGACAACAGGAATTCGCCGAACTTCCTCCGGAGGAGAGGAGCCCCGCCCGCGGCACCAGAGCAGCTACCGGAGGAGTGCTGAAGGGAGCGAGGCTCCCGCCTGGAAGAGAGAGTCTCGCCGGTGCAAGAAGCCAGGTAACGGCCTCCACCCGCAACAGGAGTCCCGGTGAGTGCGAGCAACAGGAGGGGGGTCCCAAGTGTGATGTGTGTGCCCGTGGTCCCAAGTTAGCGCATGCGTGTGTGTTAGAGCAGCTTTCCAGGAGACAGGAGCTGGCCAGAGCGAGCGCGTTCTCGTGCGTGTGCCAGTTTCAAATCGCAGAGATGCGCGCGGCCAGGATTGTCTCCTGGAAATTAGACACGCTGACAAAAGGGTCTCTGGCGAGACCGCGCTTTCGCGCGGTTAACGCCACGAGCCCTAAAAAGGGGAGTTGGTTATTGTAGTAGAAAGGATGTCCATAAAAGGTTCAGAGTAAATCATGGGTACTAGACTATGTTCTAAAGTTTCCTGTACTGTCCTTTATCAATTGTCGATGCCGTTTTGACCCTCTTTCGTTACGGGGTCTCTTCAGGACGGAGATTATGGGGACTGTAAATGTGATAGGGTGTTGGTGTGACTGCATTGATATGTGTGGGTTGTAATTAAAGTAGAGATGACCCATGCTTACCCTAGGCACTTAAGTTAAGTTGGTAAAATAATTTAATATAGTCATCTACAATTAATAATCAGAATAGAGTTTAGTACTGTGTGGTCTTCCCATGGATAGTCTACCCTCCGGGTACATGTTCAACTGAATGTGGTACATATACAGTAAGTGGATGACCCATCACAATGCTTTCCCATTGATCGATACTGACACCTGTTGGAGCAACAGATTTGAGAAATCCGGGCAACACTTAAGCTACAGGATCTAATGTAGCTGAGAAATAGGCCACTGGTCCGCGAGCACCTCCATGTGTCTGTGTGAGTACTGAAGAAGCACAACCTTCCCTCTTCGTGAGGTTCTTTGGTTTTCGACTCCGTACGTATTTAGCTGCCATTTTGTGTCTCGTCGCCATTTTGTGTTGCCCTCACTCAGGCAGCACGGCGAACGGAGTGTTTTTGCTTTTCTCAGCTGCTACGTGTCTCTTCGGTTAAAGAGTAACCTCCTGCCCTTGTTTACGAAACCGATGTCAGGGTCTGGCTGAGTTCATTAATCCATGTCTGGGTTGACAGATCCCTGTCCCGACTGGCTATTTGCCTTCTCCTATTCTTTCCTCACCCTATCTTATCCGAACGGCCTTCGCTGTTCTTCTCTTGTACTCTCTTGTTACACAGTCATCCTTGAGGCACACAAATATGTCCTGCCACCAACAAATTGAATTGTTGGTACTAGCACTGATTAATTTGTTGGGAGGGGTAACACACGGGGTTTTGAGAAGAGGGTGTATTTTGGGACACCTGATAGCTTGTTTTCCAACTTTTCCTAATGGTCCGCTTTTGCGTGTATTGGGAGTAAACGTTGTAAATAGTCTTCTCAGAACCCACCTTGTGTGTAACTTCTAGGATGACTGTGCTTGGCTGCAGATAAAAAACCTGGTTTTCTACGCCCAACAGAGTGTCTTGTGTCTCTGTTTGACAAGGCAGGTGAACTTGGGGATTTGAGGCGTGCCCTGCGCCGCTAGGCCCATATGGCCCGGTTCTCCAACTGGTGCCCAACGTGGGGCGGCTTCAGTGGTAGCGGTTCAGCCCGAGGGTTATGAGAAGCCTCGCAAGAAAATTCCGGAGGATTCGCGAACCACGTCAAGCGACCCCTGTATGTAGAAGTGGACCTAAGGTCTTTTGCACCACGGATACTCCTTTCCGACAGCTGCTGATGACTGCTGCCCTGACTGCCGCCCTGCCTTGGACCCACTGGTGATGATCAGTATCGCGAGACGTTAGACGGACCTCTGTTGGCGTGAGAAGACATCTAGTTAAGTATTCGTAAGTAGCGCCCACTTCTTTGTTTTGTTTTTGAATTTTGATATTCGATCATTGCAATAGCCAAAGCCAAGGGGTGAGTACACTTGTGCTGTGTTCTTTGCTTTCACTCCTTGAAGTTGGTAAGCGGACCAGTGAATTTAAGATGCCTGGTTTTATCAAATTTAGGAAATCTTGTTGTCTTGGTTGTGATAGGGATTTCTGGCTCGAGGACTCATGTCCGATTCCTCCGGTCGGAACTCCCACTTATGAGCTCTATTCTAAACATGGTGTTGGCCCCATTGCCTTTAACGAGGTATGGATACGATACACAAAATGGTAGCTTTGAGCCTGATATGTTAGATAATTTAGAAGCAATTTTGTTCAAAAGAAAATCCCGGCCGGCTATGTTTGTCTCTTTCCGCCTTTGGCGTAAAGAAGCCAAACAGAGAGGAATTAAACAGGCAAAAAGAGATAGGAAAGCGAAGGATGTGATGATCATACAGGCTGCCCAACAGTTTAAAGACAAAGAGACTGATCGAGCGATTGAAGTCTCAGAAAGACAACATCGTATGGCAAAATATAGATGCTACCCTGTGTTGCCTACTTCTCCCCAGAATAAGGATCTTGATGAAGATCCCTTAATGTCCCACTTGTTGAGATTGCCTCCGCCTTATGTACCAGGAGCTAATGCACCCCTACTGTTGCCACCTGTCCAGCAACCTGTTGTTCAACCAGTTGGTCCGGCTCTTCCGCAATTGTCTCTTCCTGTATTGCCACCCCGCCTCCTTTGCCACCAGCTTCTGTACTTCAGTCTCCTTCATCTTCGGGTTCTCCTGTCGTAACTAGTCCTTCTCTTCCTTTGCTTAATACTTTGTCTCCAGTTTTATTGTCTGATTCTTCCCTGACTCGCAGACGGTTGGATGATACTGTTTCTGTTCTTTTCTCCCCCCTCTTTGGGTCTTTTCATCAGACTCCTGCTTTTTCTCGAAGGCAATCTCGTAGTCAAATTCCAGATTCTGATGTACGAGTTACACTGGACTCGCTTGCTCACAAATGGATCATGAGTGGTCCACAGTATAGTGTGCCTGATATCCTGAGTACCTTTCTACAATGGAATGCCCCTACACAGAGATATGTTTTTAATGTTATGTGTGATATTCTTGTTAAAGGATGGGAGAGTATGGAGTTGGATTTAACTCCCCAGGGTCTGTTAGATATACAGGATAAGTTTGACAAAGGACTTATTGTGGGTTCCGAAGTTGAGGACGCTGTAAAGACACTAGTTGCTATCAGGTCTTCATTTTCTTCTCAGACTACTCTTGAACCTGATCCTGCAGTAAGACAGAAAGTAAAAAACTATCCTATGAGGGAAGTTCCTCCAGTATGGAGAGAGGAGGTTCCACAGGCAGGCGTTGTTCCGCGTATCCCTGCTCATTTCCAGCGTATATGGGTACATGTCCCTTGGAAAAGATCTGATGTTTTGGCGCTCAAACAGTCTTTACCGGACCCTCGTAAAAATCCTGCTGGGTATTACAAAGAGCTGTCCCAGACTGTTGATGCGTGTATTATGAATTTGGCTGATATGGATATGTTGATGGGGAATGTAGTTCCACAAGCGTTGTGGGCTCGGATTCGTAGGGAAGACCACGACCAAACTTTAGGTGGTAATTGGGCTGCCATAACTGCAGCAGATTCTGCACAAGTGGGTGGTGCTAAGCCAGATAATCTAATTGCACAGCTGCCTGGTATAATCATCACTTTAATGAAGACGATGATGCCTGCCTTACGTGTTAACTGGGATAAGTTAGCTGCGTGTAAGCAGAAGAAAGATGAGAGTGTTTTTGATTTCTTTAATCGTTTTGAGGAGACGTTTATTGATCATAGTGGTCAGGATATGAGTACTGAAGGTGGACAGCGATTATTTGTGGATACATTTGTCTTTAATTTACTTCCAGAACTATCGCATAAGCTGAAAGACTCCGAAAGTTCGTGGGCTGTTTCTTTGTCTGCGCAGATATTAGCTACTGCTCAATATTATGAGAATAGGGATAAAGAAGAGAAAGATAAGGTTGAGAAGAAGACTAAAGAATTAAAAATGAAGGTTCTTTTGCAACAGGCTTATCCTCCTCGTTCTGCCCAGCGTCATTTTCAACAGCCTCCCCAGCCTCAGAAGTTATTACAAAAACCTGAACCTTTTGTTCCGCGACCTTTGTTAGGTCCTAATCAATGTGCCTACTGTAAAGAGGAATGTCATTTTAAGAATAGCTGCCCGGTTTTATTGCAGTGTAATGGTGGATTCCCGGAGCCACGAGGCCGTGGTGGTTTTCAATCAGCACCTAGAGGTAGAGGGCGAGGTACGTTGCCGCAAGGACAGTGTTCCTTTTCCCCTCAGAATTCTTCAAATTATTTTGATCAGCTGAATACTCAGTCTGCGCAATATTGCAATGACGATTATTGTGTTGAGGGTGAGGTTCATGATTTTCACTCTAGTTAGGACAGCCGTGGACAAAGTATGGGAGTCGTATAAGTTCCAGTGGATCAGAATGGGTCTTATGTTGAAGTTGTTGCATTGGGTGTTTCAGAGCCATTTCTTTTGGATACTGGTGCAATGAGAAGTTCTATCATTTACTCCAAACTCCCTGGGGCACCTTTGCCTGGCTTAACAATCGTTTCTGTAGGATTTTCTGGCGCCCCAGTTACTAATCCAGTTTCTTGTCCTTTGCCTCTTTCAATTGGTCCTTACGATTTAGAAGCTCCGCTTATGTTAACGACTTGTTGCGGAGAGAATTTGTTGGGTTTGGACTTGCTGAAACGTCTTCATGCAACATTGTATTGTTCCCCCTCTGGTGTGCATCTTACATTAGGTGAGAAATTGGTTTCTCCAATGTATTTATCGAAAGACCGACTCCCACCTGAATTGCATTCTCTTCCTGCTACGCGTTGGGATACAGGTCCGAATGATGTTGGTTTGCTCCAGATTCCGCCTTATGTGGTTACTATTAAGCCTAATGTTAAATTACCACGCATTCCTCAGTATAAAATTTCCAATTATGGTGAACGAGCTTTGTTGGCTATTATCTATGATCTGGTTCAGAAGGGTGTGGTTGAAGAGACGAAAGGCAATGTTTGCAACAGTCCTGTTCTACCTGTTCTTAAACGCACTGATCCTTCTCAGCCTCCTCTATATCGCTTTGTGATCGATCTTTGGGAGGTCAACAAAATTGTTGTCCCCCAGTTTCCTGTTGTTCCAGATATCACTGCCTTGCTCACTATGGTACCCACTTTGGCGGCATGGTTCTCGGTGATTGATCTCAAGAATGCTTTCTTCAGTATTCCTATTGCTGAGGAAAGTAGGGATATTTTTGGCTTCTCTCTCGATGGCCAAAGTTTCCGATTTAAGCGTGCACCTCAAGGCTATTGTGAAAGTCCCTCCATTTATAGTCAGGCTTTGAAATCTCAGTTGGATGCTTTTTCTTTGCCCCCAGGTGCTACTCTGATTCAGTATGTGGATGATTTGTTAGTTGCTGCTAATTCAGAGGATGTTTGTAAGGATGTGACTGTCTCATTGTTGCGTCATTTGTCTGACTTACATCACAAGGTGTCACCCTCTAAGTTGCAATATTGCCGCCAAGAGGTTACCTATTTAGGTCATCTCTTGTCGAAGGAGGGAAGACGATTGACCCCAGAACGCATTCAAGCAATTGTGCAAATGTCTGTAACATCCACACAAAGGGAGGTGCGTGCCTTTCTGGGCATTACCTCTTATTGTAGACAGTGGATTCCAAATTTTTCTTTGTTGGCTAAACCTCTGTTGGCACTTACGCTGAAAGATACACCACAACCTCTTCCTTGGACTGATGAATGTCAGCAGAGTTTTTCTGACTTACGTACCACTTTGTGTTCTGCCCCTGTGTTAGGTACCCCAGATTACAGTAAGCCTTTCACACTTTACGTTCACGAAAGAGAAGGTTGTGCGTTGTCAGTTTTAACACAACAATTTGGAGACAAACAACGGGCATGTGCCTATTTTTCTGCTACGTTGGATCCAGTAGCCAAGGCATTGCCTAGTTGTCTCAGAGCTACAGCAGCAGCAGCGATCACCATTCGTAAATCTGCTGGATTGGTACTAGATAACACTCTTGTTGTCATGGTACCACATGCAGTGGATACTCTTTTGAACAGAACGAAAACACAATACCTCACGAGTGCTCGCTTGTCTGGATATGAGCTGACGCTTTTGGCTAGCCATATACACATCAAGCGGTGTAATACTTTGAATCAAGCAACGTTGTTACCCATCCTGGATGAGAAAGATACTCAAGAACAGCATGATTGTTTTCTCTGAACAGAGGAGGAAACGAAAGGTAGAATAGACTTAAAAGACACACCACTTGTGGACCCAGATGGGATCCTATGGGTGGATGGGTCTTGTTTCAAACTTCCAAATGGTGAGACGACTGCGGCTTATGCTGTTACAACCTTGTATACGGTAGTGGAGACAGCACGCATTTCACAGAATTCAGCCCAAGAAGCTGAATTGATTATCCTGACGAGAGTGTGTGTGTTGGCTAAGGGAAAGAGAGTGAATGTTTATACCGATAGCCAATACGCCTTTGGCGTGCCTCATAACTTTGGTCGTTTGTGGAAGGAAATAGGATTCTTTACTTCCCATGGGACTAAGATACAGCATGGTCAGTTGGTGACTGACATTCTCGAGTCACTTGCTTTGCCTACCCAAATAGCACTAGTAAAGTGTAGTGCTCATAAGAAGATCATTGATGATGTGGATCACGGGAATGCTTTTGCAGATGAGGTAGCAAAAGAAACAGCAAGAGATGCTACGAGTCGCATGTGTGTTGCAGGCCCTGCAAGATGGGTAAGAGAGGGAGGAATGTGTGAGGACACAATAGAGAGTGTGAGAACGATTCAAGAAGAGGCTACTAAGAGGGAATTGAGTAAGTGGAGAGAAAGTACGGGAATGTTGACGCAACAGGGTGTTGGACGGAATTGTCAGAACATCAGCGATGGCTGTGACCAGACGCCTATGTACTGCCTGTTGTTACTATGGTGCATGGTCCAGCCCACATTAGTTGAAAAGGAATATGTAAACTTCTGGCTCCAGTATGGCAGAATGAAGGAATTCCTAAATGTGCGGACAATGTGGTGAAGCATTGTATTGTTTGTTTAATGTACAATCCAGGAAAGGGAACCCCAACTCCAGCAGGTCATTTTGCTCCCCCTACGTACCCATTTGAGGTATTACAAATCGATTACATTCATATGGAATGTTGTAACAATCTCAAGTATGTTCTGGTGGTGGTGTGTGCCTTTTCCAGATGGATAGAGGTCTACCCCCTAAAGGACAATACTGCTTTGTCTACTGCCAAAGTCCTTTTGATGGAAGTTTGGTTTGCAGAGAATTGTCTGGAGTGACAATGGAAGTGAATTTGTAGGCCAAATTATGCAGAAAGTGTGTGCGGGTCTTGGTATTAGGCAGAAATTCCATGCGGCAAACCACCCTCAGTAAGCAGGTTTGGTACAATGCTATAATGGCACTCTCAAGCTTAAGTTGGCGAAGATTCAGGCCAGGACGAGTCTTGCTTGGCCTGATGCTTTGCTGTTGGCACTTTTATCCACGAGAACTACTGTACATTCTCGTTTAGGACTCAGCCCATATGAGGTCATCTTTGGGCGCCCAGCGAATGTCTGGGGAGTCCCTCGACCTAAAAAGTTTTCCGAAATCCCATACCAAATGTTGATTGACTATTTGCATGACCGCACCACTAAATTGCGTGTTCTTTATCAACAGGTTCAAAACGCGTTGCCTCTGCGGATCCAGGTCACTCCATCCAACCCGGTGAATGGGTCTGCCTGAAGAATTTCCAGCGGCAAAAGAACACGGAACCTCATTGGGGCTCGCCTCGGCAAGTCTTGTTGACAACACGTACAGCAGTAAAGGTCGTCGGAAACAAAAACTGGGTCCATGGTGTGCACTGTAAGAGGGTACCTTTGCCTTTACCTTATGATCAGTGGGTCCGCAAGGGTATAAGTGACAGTGAAGGCGAAAGGATCCCCCGATTAGTACCTTTCAGTAGTGCACACCTGGATCAAACGAACTCTGAGAAAGAAGAGGACGACGTGTTGCAGGAAGCAGTACCGTTACATCTACGACTGAACACAGTATATCCAGAGAGCTTGTTTCAGGAACAAACGATCCCTAATAAGAATCGGTACAACTTAAGATCCAGATCAACGGAGGACAATTGAATTTTCTTTTTTTTTTTATTACGTTTTTTGAGAGACATTTTTTTTTTCCACTATCCATCAAGTTGCAGGGTCAAGGTAGGAGTCTTAGGCTGTGACCTGAGTAGTGACATAGGTCTGCAGGACTTGCAGTGTCATAGGACGGCTAAGTGATCTAGGAAGATTGCCATGAGCAACGCTTTGTAGTATGGATATTAAAATGGAAGAGAGTGATAAGAATGAACAAATGAAAAGTAAACATAAGAGATTGTTGGTTAGTCCATGTGGTATAACCTTATGTATTTTAATATGTTAATGTATTATATTGGCTTGTGTGAGTTGGGTCGTTCACACCATGCAGCAAGCACCTGTTCCAACATTGTTTCTTCCTACTACTGCCTCCCCACATCAGTTTCATACACTCCCAGAACATGAGCAAATCAGAAGAACAGACTACTTCAATAATTCATTTATTCAGTTATTGCATCAGCATCAACTAGTAGTCAATACTACTGACTGTTGGGTTTGTGGGCTTATGCCCCATAATACAGAGAGAGGGATGCCATATTTAGTCCTTCCATTTTCCTACGAAGGCTGCGCTTGGGCCTATTTGACCATGTTTTCTAATGTGTATCAAAACCAACTTTGATATCCTCTTGGTAGTCCATATGGTGGTGGAGCAGATTTTAGTCACAGTTCTTTGATAAAGGGAATAGTGGCCATAGCTAGAATTGCTGAAATTAGTAAGATTTCCATTAATGAGAAACGAGCATATGATGGCTGGAATGTGACTCGTTATGTACTAGCCTTACAAATAAGGCTAGACGGAGGAGATCCCCCACCAATTTGGACTGTACCTCATCAAGGTATTTTCTGTTTGCAGATTAATGGCCAAAATGTTAAAAATCAACAGGAGAAGAGTATCTGTTCCCATACGTACGTTTATTCACGTTAGATTTCTTCACCGTTAGTGCCATCACAAGGCACATATTTTGTTTGCCATGATAGAGCCTATACGTGGCTTCCTACCTACTTTTCAGAAACTTGTTATGTGGCTTTCCTTCTTCCTCCAACATATACTGCTCCTTCAGCTTATCATAGAAAGAGATATGGCAGAGGGGTTATTGATTCGAAAGACACAGCAGGACAAGAAGGAGGTGACTTTATCAAAGGGTTGCTTCCTTTCTGGGGCCAAATGGACAACAGCAGAGACATCAGACAGCTAGTTCGTGTTGGTGAGGCTTCCATAAATGTAACTTCCGGAGCCTTGAGTAATCTGACAGCCGAACTTCGGGCGGATCGCCTTATGACTTTGCAGAACAGTCTGTAAATTGATCAGGTCTAGTTGCTGTATTTACATTCCTGATAATGTCCCACCAGTATACCAAGCCATCTCTAAGTTGCACATAATTTCTGAGTCTATACATCATGACGCAGGAGATTGGTCTGTGATAGGATGGTTTTGGGGACTACTTTCCACTTGGGGATGGAATATACTAACTTTCCTTGGAATGGTTTTGGCTATCATTTTCTCTGGTTTCCTTTGTTTACAGTGTGGCCCTGCCATTTGCGGTCTTTGTGCCACCATGTGTGTCCCAAGGCCTGTGCCACAGAAAACAGAGAATATTAAGATGATGTTACAGCAGCAGCACGATGACCTCATGGCCATTGACAATCGACTCAGATTAACTTGAGTCCTTTGTGCTTTGCCTGAGTAATGGCAAAAGGAGGGTCTGAGGTTCTTTGGTTTTCGACTCCGTACGTATTTAGCAGCCATTTTGTGCCATTCGTGGCAAAAATGCTTTGTTGTAATCAGGCATTCCTAAAGCAGGAGCACGACAAAGGTATAAACTCCAGGGAAGCAAGCAAACAGTCATTATCTCAGGGCACCAGATTACTCACATCCTTGTGGTTCAGCTCATAAAGGTTTTGCCATCAAGGAGAAATTCGGGATCCATTGTTGGCTAGCCAAGTAGCCAACCATTCCCCAAAACATCCTGACCTTTTTCTGGGTAGTAAGTGGATTCATTTTTATGATCGCCTTCACTCACTCTTGCGTTACCATCCTCTTACCTCTCTTCATTCGAGGACCCCAATACTGAACTTCAGTCAAACAGTACGGAAGTTTGCTCGGATATATTGTGCCCATTGTCAGTCAGATAGTTCAGTATGGTGGCAGTATCGTCCCTATAAGCCTCCTGTCTTTCAGATGCAATGAGGAGGTCATCAATGTACTGAAATAGCACTGAGTTTTGGGGCAATATCAAGCTATCAAGGTTCTTCTTCAACACCTAATTAAAGATGGACGGACTCTCAGTATACCCTAGAGGGATATGTTAAGACACGATTCTCCAGACAAAAAGCACATAAAATGGGATTTCCTCGTGCAGAGGTCAATCACTGTGAACCAAGCAGCTTTGAAAGGAATCTAAAATGGGATCACAGATGGATTTGGTACCACAGGACAACATGGAATCACAATGTTAATAACCTTTCTAAGGCCTTAGTTTATACAATACTTCCCGCTCGGTTTCTGCAATCCCATGATGGGTGAATTGCACAGACTTCCTTCGATTTCCTTCAATATGCGTTGTGCAGTCCTAGACTCAATCATAGGTGTAATCCTTGCCCCCGTTTCCGGAGTCAGGTTGTATTGAGGTGTGTTTGGGAATTCTGCATTAGGCTTGATCTGTACGTGGACTGGCTTTACTCCTCAAATCAGTCTGTTTTCTTCCCCAGAAAAGCCCCGTACCACTGGAGAGACAGTGTCACAACAGATCCTACAATTCAATATGCATAATAGATCATGCCCTAGCAAACAGACTGGACTCAAATGGCATACCCCAAACTGGTGGTGATCCTGGAAAGCAACTCTTATGTCAGGGGGTTGGTCATTCTTTTGTTAGCAACTCCTACATCTTGGATCCATCTTCCCAAAAAGGGTAAGTTTGGGACTACTGCAGATCTCACAGTAGAACGTAATGTAACTTAATAGCCATCTATGTCAGCTCCTACATATGGTCCACTCTGGTCTACCTCCAAGATGCCTCCAAGAGTACAGTCTTCCTTCCCCCTTAGACACCTAAGGACGGGTCCTGATCAAATCCATCCAGTGCTTCCATAAAGGGCATATGATGGTATGCTTGATTGCCCTGCAAGATTCTTGGAGGTTGCAGCACTTACACTAACTGATTCTGATTCTCTACAGCATTAAGAGATCTTTGCCTTGTCACTGTTGGTAACTGATTTACCACGTCTGTCACTTGCACAAGTTCTCCCTCCTGCACCTGATTCACTGTATTTAAGTGATACGTGACCTTCCAATGCCTGATCTTGTGACAAAATTGACAGGGAGTTGTCTTTTTCAGAATTACCCTATCTATCCCAGTTTTAGGATTTATGAGGACACTTCTTTATCTTCCCAGTCCCTCTGGACCTGCAGCTGGTGTAACCTGAACACCTCCTGGGACATTCTCTTGATTCTGAACTACTATTTCTCCTGTTGCCTGCACTTGTTCTCCCTTCTGTGTATTCTGCATTTGAACCAGAATTAACTTTTCCTTTATTCTCCTATTCTTGGAGTACAGCTCATTGCTGCAATACCTGCCATGCCATAGAATTTCATCCACAGATTTCTGTTGCCAGCATATCAAATGTTGCTAAATTATGAGGCTAATCTCTGGTCTCAGCCTTGTCACAAACTTTGATACGAATTGTCCCATGTCTTTAGGGTTGAGTGTATCTAACCCACTGTACTGCTTGAAGGCTTACAACAGCCTTTCATAATAAGCATGTACTGACTCTTTGGGCTCCTGTGTCGTCCGATCCATTTTAGCCCAATCAATTTCTTGAGGGGCTATAGTGGACGCACTACGCGATCACCTGATCATACTTTTTCATTGCCAAGGGCAGAGGACCTTGTGTCACTGGATCCCTCTCTGGCTCAGCAGCTGGCCACTTAATGGCTATTTTACAATCAGACCATAAATCACTAGTACCCACAATTTTGAACAAGGTGTTAAAGTCAACACTTTAACAAAGCCATCAACTTGCTTTTACCATTCAGCAGGTTTCTCCCTCAACCTGGGGAAGTAATTCGTAAATGCAGTAAGATCACCTCTACTACAAGAAACATTAACATACCCTCTGTTAGGCACCTCCCATAACAGATATGCCTCAATCTCCTGTGTTCCCCCTCCCAAGGGCGCTGTTTCTCCTGTTGCCTTCCTTACATTCTTCTTCTTCAACCACCTTTCTTCCGACTTATCCAGCATACTTTAAGCCAGGATTCCCTAACCAGCTATGTGATATGTTTTTTTATTCGCGTCACCCTCTTTTCCTCCAGGTCCTGATCACTGTAGTTAAGCCTGTGAATTCCCCGTAACAGTTTTGTCTGAGTCAAGTCTACCTCATACCTCTGAGCTAATTCTGACAACTTCTAATGTGCCCTTCTTGCCTTGTGAGTGATATCCTTTGCTACAAACAACAGATCGTCTGGCTCATAGGTTTAGATCCTATCCATCTGCAAATTTCCACCAATGATTTCATCTATCTCAGCCTTCAACCTCACCACATCCAGTAGCTTCACCTTCACTGCAGCCTTGATGGTTCCCTGACTTGATTTACTACGTTGACCTTCCATGCTGTTAATGTGATCCCTCAACCAAGTTTCTAAGTCTAAGACATGTTGATTTCCAGAGGCTCTCTACTCATACTTGCTTCTGAGAGTGCGCCCCTTGATCCTCTCACAGGTGTTTGACATTCTCAAGTCTGAATTTGTGCTCACCATAGGTATAGTTCGTATGTTACTAGAACCTATGCGCACTCCCAAAGGATCGTCAGTAGCCGATAAAGTGGTACCAGAGTCCACAGGCACCAAAGATGGGTGATTCCCACTCTTGTTCTGTAACCTTCACACTCCAGTAGCTTGTGCTACACATATCCAGGCATCTAAAGCCTCAGACTGTCTTTTTCTAGGCAAAGGAAACAGCGCAAATATCACCTCTCTCAATTGGTGCAACCCATCCAACCTGAAAGAACCAAAAC
The DNA here is from genome assembly GCF_964263255.1 of Lissotriton vulgaris. Lineage (NCBI taxonomy): Eukaryota > Metazoa > Chordata > Amphibia > Caudata > Salamandridae > Lissotriton > Lissotriton vulgaris. The sequence continues at coordinate 862,355,998 of NC_141687.1, read as the reverse complement.
ATGGAAATGACAATATTACCTCTTTCACTTTTTTTTTTTTATTTAACAGGCAAAACAGGAAACATTTTACAATAATGCAATATGAGATACAAGTACATAACATAAATGATAAGACTATACAGCAGGTACTAGAGACAGAAAAATAAATCAAACCATAATAAAGCAATGAAAATAAGATAAGAAGTCAGATTAAATACAGCAGTAGGCAAATTAAAACAAAAGATCACATACATACATTTTAAATCAACCAATGCCACTGGGAATAATGCAATCTTTCCATTTGGTTATTGGGCGCCAAAGTGTTTCCCCGCGCATCCTAGAATTTACTCCTCTTGTTTCAAATATAGCAGTTTCGTATCTATAAACCGCCAGGAAACGTGCTAGCCACATCTGAAAACTTGGCGGATCTACCTCTTTCCAACGAGCAGACAAAATTATCCTAAATACTGCTATACCAATAAAGATTAGATTTTCTTCAGATTTCGTTAGATTTAGAGAGTGATCATGGCCTAGTAGAAACAAGGTTTCTGATTCTGGTATTTTATGCCTAAATACCTCTTCCCAGAAGGAAGTTATCATGTTTTTAATTAGGATCAAATCAGGGCAAGTGTAAAACATATGGGTAAGAGTTGCAGATCCTTGAGTACATCTAGGGCATAGGTCATTCTCACGTTTACCCCAAGTAAACAATTTAGCGGGGGTGAAATAGAGGTCAAAAACAGTTTTATAGAGTTGTGCTTTGAGATTACTCGCCATCAGTAATTTTTGGCTCATCTCTAATACTCTATTGATATCTACATTAGGATTATTTAATTTTGTAGCCCATTTTTTTCAGTTTTATCAAGATCATCATTCTTCATACTCAAAAGAATATTATACAAGGTTCCAATTCTAGTATTTGTTCTAGGTATTGCGTCCAAAATTTCAATTTTAGAAAGACAAATTAGGGACTCTTTGGCCTTTAATTTAGCAAATATCTGTGCAAATTTTAAGAAGTCTCCATTGGGTACATTATATTTTACTTTTAAATCAAAAAAGGTGGTTTCAAAATCATTTGTTAAGAACTCACCAATTATTCTAATTCCCAGCTTGTCCCATTTCTTTAACACGCTAGTGAGATCTTGGCCTTGAATGGCGTTAGAGTGCCAGAGCGGCGTATATCGATTGATCTTCTCAATTTTCATATATTTAGCCACTTTATTCCAGGTTCTCCATGCGCTAGCCATAATTTCTCCCTTAAAATCTTTATAATTTCTAGTCTCGGTCTCCCGTAATAGTAGGCCCTTAGCCTCCTGACCTACAAGGAGCTCGTATATTGAGGGTATTGATCTCTCTGGATTATAGCCTCTAATCATAGGTGTAAGCTGTTTTATCTGTGCTGCCCAATAATATAAAATTATATTAGGTATAGTAAGGCCGCCTCTATCAAAAGGGAGTGATAATGATGTAAGGGATCTCCGAATCTTCCCATTTTGCCACACAAATTTAGATATAAGTGAGTTAATCAATACTAGTGTTTCATGTTTAATGGCTAATGGAATTGCCCGAAACAAATAGAGGCATCTGGGTAACGTATTCATTTTAACATAATTGGCTCTTCCTATAATAGAGAGATGGAGGCTATTAACCCTTTTGAAGTCGTTCTTGATCTTAATTAGTAATGGATCGAAATTAGCTTTTGTGATTAACTTAGTGTTTGCACAAAGAACAACTCCCAGATATGTAGCTTTTTCAGCTCTTCGTTGGTCCATGCAAGTGGTATTATCAGTACATACAATAATCGTTTTTCCTCTGTTGAGGGAATAGCCCGAACAGCGCCCGAATTCAGTAGTAACTTTCTCTATTTCACGAATAGCCTCACTCGGTTCAGATGTAGTAATTGCGATGCCATCGGCGTAGGCCAATATTTTTGTTTCAAAATGATGACTAATAACAGGCTTAATATTCTTGCTTTCTAATAATTTCAAAATAAGGGGGTTAATATATAAAGCAAAGAGCAGGGGTGAGCATGGACACCCTTGTCTAGTGCCCCTGGCTATGTTGACATATCCAGAGAATAGCCCTGCTGCTAGAACTTTTGCTTTGGGGTGATGATACATTGATTTGATAGAGTTAATAAATTTAGGGCCAAAATTATTATGTGTCATAACTTCCCAAAGAAAGTCCCATGTGATCCTGCTTTCTCAGCATCAAGCAGGATCATCAACATTTGTCCCCCCCTGGCAACCATGGCGTCAAATAAGGAAATTGCCCTGCGGGTATGTTCTGTAGTTCCTTTTCCAGGAATGAAGGCATGTTGCCACGGGGAGACAAGATGTTCAATAACCCTGCTGAGTCTGAGTGCTAATACCTTTGCTTATAATTTAGAGTCCGAATTGATTAGGGATATGGGGCGGTTAGAGGTTAGCTGTTCAGGGGATTTTCCCTTTTTTGGAAAAACGATTATGTTAGCCCCGTCCCAGGAGGTTGGAGGTATACCATTACACTGTATCCCAAGGAATAGGTCATGCAAAATAGGGACTATTTGATGGCTGAGAATCTTAAACAGCTCGATCGGTAGTTTATCGGGGCCTGCTGCTTTACCGGATGACAATAATGTTAATGCAGCACCCACCTCTGTCAGTGTGATTTCTTTTTCGAGATCTTCCTTGGTAGCGTCATCAAGTAATTTCATGGCATCAGGATTAATAAGAAAATTATCTAGATAGTCTTTTATATCCTTTTCAGAAATTGGAGCTTCCTCCGAATACAGTTTCTGGTAGTACCTTTGAAATTGAAAGTTGATATCAGTCGCATGGGTGAAGGTCTGTCCATTATCTATTATAGAGGTAATATCATTTCTTGCGTTTTTCTGTCGTGTACTAAGTGCTAATTGTCTACCCACTGTCTCTCCACTTTCGTAGACATGTTTCCTATGTGATTGATATGTTTGTGCGGCTTTCTGGCTAAGTTTGGTATTTAATTCTGATTTCAGTACTGCTACCTGCATCATCAAACGACTAGTATCTTGTTTTTGTATGATTTTGGCAGTATGTTCTTCCTCAGCCTTGGCTAAAGCCGCAATTTTCATTTCAAATTCTTTTTTCCCGGTTTTTCTGATTTTGTTTTAGTAGCTCATGGTCTCCCCCCTCAATGCAGCTTTGTAAGTATCCCATACAGTGTTTCTTGATGCACTAAAGCGATTCATATTAAAGAACTCCTCAGTCCAGGTTTTAATATAGTCAATGTATTCCTTGTTGGATAGTAGCTTCCTATCAAAAGACCACAAACATTTTTGAATAAGATTGGTATCATAAGTAATTAGTACTGTTAAGGGATTATGATCCGAAATTATTTTTGGTAATTTGTTTATATATGAAGAAGGTGCTAAGTCCCTGGAAGTAAAAATATAATCTATCCGTACATGCTTTTGGTGGGGATGAGAATAATACGTATAGCCAGGATCAATTGGATTATTTTGTAGACATATGTCAGTTAAGCCGAGGCTGCATATCAAACTATTAACAGCGCGATAAACCCTTGGTTTCCGGCCCATATATTTCGGTTTAGATGAATGCGCCGATAAGGGTGGTAAAAGGGAGATGTTAAAATCGCCACAAAAAATTAACGGACCTTGCCACATAGCTAGTTCTGTTTCCAAAATTTCGAATATTGTGGGGTCATCATTGTTTGACCCATAAACAGTGCATATAGTGATTCCATTTGCTAATTTAGCAATTGCCCATCTTCCATGTGCATAAGATAAAAAACGTGTTCCTTGACCATAACAAATTTTTACAAAAATTGCTACACCCCTAATATTTGATGATTGAGATAATGCTATCAGCAAGTTATATCCCTTAAGTCTTAATAGAGCTCTTTTACTCCAAGGAATGTGTGTCTCCTGGATGCACAAAATGTCTACGGGGTTGTAAAGGAGCAGGAGTAGTGGGAGTAACTGAGTCCGAGACTTTGATTAGTGACTTTAAAGAAGGTTTTATTTTGATATAAGCTCTCCGGCTTCTACTAGTGAGTCTTTCCCTAGCAAACGCTGCAGGATCTGTTCTGGTGTTCCTAATAGGCTCCAGGATGTCTTCTCCTGTCAGAGTCCGGTTTTCCAGAGGGCCCAGCGGTCCGGAGAGTCAATCGACATGTAAGGCAAGGGAAGAAAAGGAAATGGTCACTGGGACGTTCACTTCACGTCAGGCAGTGGGGCCGGGGGTGAAGGATAACCAAGTGCTCAGTGATATTCTTTACACAGCGATGCCGAGTGCTCGGGTGCTCGTGAAGGGGAGGGGGTCTCGCATCAACTGTACAATATTTACACTAGTGCTCGGTTATCACTCTGGAGGGTGCAGACGCCGTCCCACCCAACCCGCTACCTTGCCCCGTACCTCTGAAAGCCACACTCCTCCCCCGGGAGCGTGGCGGGGCGGCTCGTGGGGTCGTTGGCCTCCTGGCTTGCTGGTGTCGCCGAGGCTCGTCTCGTCTCCTCCGTCCAGGCTCTCCTCCCGACTCAATGGTATCGCTCTCCTTCTCCGGTCTCCGTTTCCGACTCCTTCTTCCTCCGGGGATACGCCGTCCGTCCACTTCCTGGCTTGTCCTTCTTTTGGCTCGGCATGGTCCCCCACGTCATCAAGGGGAGGAGTCTCGGCAACCTGAGAGGCGCAGTTAAAGGCGCCCGGTCCTTTAATGTTTTCCTCGTCCCAACTGTACCCGTAGTCTTTTGACAGCCAATCGTCCTCCTGACAGGGGGCTCCGCGCTGTTGAAAGGGGAGAGACATGGGTGTCAAGGGCGTCTCAGTCCACCACTCCCGGGCCTCCCCGTCACAGGGGTTTAATTTTACTAATTCCTCTAGTCTGAGGCGTTTGTCTCTAGATAGTAGCCCTCCTACATTCCAGGATTGAATACTAAGCTTACCCATTATTAATGTGGAAAAATTGACTAATAGTGTTGCTCTAATAATGTTCCTTATCCTTGTCCTGCTGTATCTCCTTTCTCAGTATCTCAAAAGTTAATTTTATTCCTGTTGCTGAGCCTGGTTCATTTTTCATTCCCCCCCCCTTTCTCCACACCCCCCCTTCCCACCATCCCTCCCCAAGACCCTCCCGCAAAACCTCCCCTTTTCCCTGTTCCCCCCCTTACGCAGGCATTCAGACTCTACCAGAGACTGTGTGATGAAGTTGCTGCACTTCTACTGAGCTACCGCTCCTTGTCATAAATAACCAAAAAATGAGTGAGTAAGAATAAAGCTTAAAATAAAAAAAATAGCATTATATACCATAACCATGACCATCGTGACCTCTATAACAATATTACCTCTTTCAAAGTGATTTTGTGCCAATTTTGAAGCCAAATTATAGTGTTGAGCCCAACCTTTTTTGCCAAGTATTGAGCTGGAGTATGCTCAGGTGGCGCCTCTCTGCCCACTCGAGTAACAACCCCTTGAGCACCCCTGAAAAGATCCTGCAATACCCTAAAACATTGCTTGATTGAATTGCAAGTTTTTCAAAATTCGATGACAGAACAACATTTTCTAGCCACAATTTTCCGATGACTACCAACTAATCCCAACACGGCGTTACATTTGTCTTGTTCAATGTGCCTCTGGATTCAAGCTAGCCTGGCTAATCAGGAGTAAAGCCCCGAAACCAGTCCCAGGATACTTGTTTCCGGACCAGTGATGACCTGGCTTAGCAGCTTGGGCTGTACTGTTCCTGTGAGGAACAGGGACAAGACTGATTTGCATATGGCTGGGTCTGAACTGGGGTGGCGAAGTGAGCAAAAGAACGATGATGGATTCAATCCATATCTAATAGTGACTGGGGGTGAGTGTCTGAAGTTTCAGGGCTCCATCTATCATCTTATTGTGTTTGCTTTGTTCGCCCTAAGTTGGAAGGGTATGCCCAGACATGGGCCCCTTGCTCACTTTGCCACTGGATTCAAGACAGCTTGCCTGATATGGGGTGTTACCCCAAAACTGGTCCCAATATGCTTGTTTACAGTTCAGTGATGAGCTGGCTTGGATGTAAAGGCTGGACTATTCCCATGAGGAAGAGGGTCAAATCTGATTTGCATATGGCTGGGTCTGACCTGGGGTGATGAAGCGAGCAAAAGCACAATTATCTATTTATTTATTTATTTATTTATTACATTTTTAGAGCGCACTGTTACCCGGAGGTGTCCTGGCGCTAGCAGAATGAGCTTGTGTGTGTGGATCGGTGCTTTAATGGATGAAGAGCCAAGTCTTCAGTGCCTTTCTAAAGGGTAGGAGATCGGGCAATTGTCTAATATAGTGGGGAAGCGTGTTCCAGGCTACTGCGGCTCCTAAGGAGAAGCTCCTACCTCCCCATCTAGCTTTCTTAACTCTAGGAACCGAAACCAGAGCCTGCTGACAAGATCTAAGAGATCTTGCCGGTTTGTACCAGAGGAAAAGTTCCTTCATGCAGCTGGGGCCCAGATCGTGCACTGCTTTAAAGACCACACAGAATGCCTTGAAGTTAATTTGTTTCCGCACTGGCAACCAGTGAAGTTTTGCCAGATCCTGAGCCACCGATACGAACTTGGGTGTATCTGTTATCAGGCGTAGGCAGCATTCTGTAAGGTCTGGAGTTTATTTAATACGCTAACTTGAGCGTTCAGCATAAGGCTATTACAGTAGTCTAGCCGGGAAAGAATTAGACCGGTGACCACTGTTTTTCTGTGCTCTTGCTCCAGAAATGGAAGCACTTTCCTGATTGTTTTAAGAACAAAGTGGGTGGAGGACATCAGGGCATTGATCTGAGGTTTAAAAGATAATGTGTCGTCCACCAAAATGCAGAGATTTTTCACCTTGGTCACTGGGGCGGGCAGAGTTCCCATTTCTTCAGGCCACCATCTCGGGGACCAGAAGTTATCTTTGGAGCCAAAGAGTAGCACTTCTGTCTTCGAGGAATTCAATTTAAGACAGTTTTGAGCCATCCAAATCCCCACTTCTCGCATGCAGCTTTTGAATCTAACCGCAGTGCTATCTATCTCCCCCGGCAGCAGCGACATCACTATCTGGGTATCGTCCGCATAAGCTGTGAGGTCGAAACCGAAGTTTCGAATTATCGGAGCTAGAGTGGAAACATAGACATTAAAATGGGTCTGGCTCAAAGAGGAGCCCTGGGGTACTCCACAAGGAAGTGTAAAGGGGCGTGATTCAAAATCCCCCAGTGTCACCGACTGAGTCCTGTTGGAAAGGAAGGCCTGCAGGATCTTCAGCGCCTTATCTTGAACTCCGCAGGCCCTCAACCGGTCCACCAACAACTTGTGATGGACCGTGTCGAAGGCCGCGGACAGGTCCAGCAGGATCAGGGCGGCTTTACCTCCTCCGTCCACCACTGATGATGGATTCAACCCAGATCTAACAGTGACTGGGGTTAGTTTAATTTCCTTTATTTAGTTTGATTAATTAGTTCTGAGAAGGGGGGTGTGTTCCTTTCCCTCTTTCCTATGCATATTTACATTTAGACAGGTGTAATTACACTGAGCAAATGAGATGTTGTCATTGCTGCTAATAATATACCTTCACTATTATAACCCATTCTGTGACTGCTTTATATACTTCTGGTTTCCTTCCTTCAAAGTGTAGTTGAAATCATTAGCTCTTTAACATTCTAATGTAGCACTGCTGCTTTATAAAGTTGAGTGCCATTTTGAGTTTCATCAGAAAATATTTAACAGGGTTTTGGGCTGGGGGTGTCTAATACTCTACTGTTGAAAATGAGTGGATACCCAGTATCTCAAGATTCTTCCTTTGTAAAAACAATACTTTTGTTGCACCCTTGTGACTTAGTGCTCAACTATCTGATTAACGCGGTTTCTTAATCCCACTATACATTTGTAATTCAGAGAAGTGCATTGGCCTTTAGCTATTGTCTTATTGATACTCATGATGTTAGATCAAATGACAAAACTGTACCAGGTTTCCCACATTATCCAGGCCATTGTCAGATAATAAACATAAAACAATATCTCTTGGCATACTAAGACTACCTTCCCATGACCTCCCAGAGATAGTTTTGCGGGTTGTATGTGTAAGCCTCGTGAACATAATATTTGCAAGTTCCCAGGACCTCTGTGTTCCATAAACTAAATGTAAATTCAATTAGGGTGAACTAGAGTTGTAATGTTTACTCTTTGTCATCTTTGATGACTGAAACTACATGGTGACCCCTGAAACAGTAATTAAGCATGGCTTTGATGGCTACCTTTGTTGTCACCGCTGTCCCCAGACAGACAGAAGACATGCAGGAGAAAAAGTACAGCAATACTTACTGACAATGAATTGTTGAATTGTTGAATTGTTTATGGGCTTACACATGCAAGGAGCTAGCTTCCTTCATGTTTTGCCTTCCTTCCTTTTAGGCTGCCTTCCCTTACTCATTTTGCTCAATCTTTTCTTCCGCTCTTCTAGCCCTGAAGACAGGGAAGTGAATCCAGGTTCTGCCTCCGTGTTGTTGTCTTTCATTATGTGGCTTCTCCTGCTGTGGAAATCAAGACAGAGTTCATATTTGTTAGATTAGCTGTAGGGGTCGATTGTGGGAGAGTCTAGATTCTTTTGTCACTCCTGTCTCCTGACGGCAGTATTGTTTCGACATCATCAGCGGATAGAGGCAGAGGGCTTGATTCCAGAGAGCAGTCCTTGAAGTGCAGCACATTCTGTGTGACGGAACATTGCATGAACTTAGTGGGCATCATGGTCTGTCTGACTAGGGTAACAGCAATGATCCATTGGCCATAGGAGGTTCAGGGTAATTCCTTTAGAGCCCCCTGTTACTCCCATGCCACCAAAGCCTTGAGAGTAGCTGGGGAAAATTGGGAAAGCAGCCTCTGCTTAGGTTACACATCTGTGTTGCCTGTTTACTATCATTGTTTGTGACCTACCCACTGCACAGCTAAAGTGAACCTACTGCACAAGAGTAGGTGCTTGATGGGGACATTAAGAATCAAAGTGAGCTTGTTACAATGCCTAATCGAGTAAAAACTCCACAAGCAAGTTTTACCATATTTTTTGGCATTGAGGCAAATCACCAACTCTATAACACCCATGCAATTTTCTCTGAAATTCCATGCCGACTTTAGTCTGTGGGTCTCTGCATGGTTCTTGTGTTAAGGTGGGCGCATGGAGGCCTTCCACTCCTGTCCACTGGCAGGCACAAATTGTATTGACCATTTCTTCCACTGCCTTATCTAGCACTAGGAACCAAAGCTTTTCCCTCAACTATGACTTTGTTTTGACGACTCCTTGTCCTTGGTGTGTTGGTGAGAAAGTTCCAAAACCCTTCCCTAGAGTGATTGTATGCCCCTTTAGGAATCGGCCCCCTTCATTAGTGCTAAGTTCCTCTCTAACTTTCTACAGCTGGATGAGTGTTCATTTGTCCATGCAGTCCCCCCCATTAATGTTTCTCATAAATTTCTTCTCTTGGTGTTGCTGCAACACCTCTACAATTTTCTATAAACAATCACCACTTTGTGATGCTGTTGGTGTTTCACTCACTCCATAGCCTTGGGGCAGGCTGTTTCGTTTACCAACTAGAGATTTACTTCTGTGTTTGTGCCTGGTACAGTGGTATGTTGTGGGGCTACTGGAAGTCTTGGCAGGTAGTCTGCTGGATTTTTGATTACTCGCCAGTAGATCACAGTAAAATTGTTCTACTGTAACTGAACCACCCATCTCTCAATCCTTGGAGAAGGGTGTTGAGACAAATGTAGAAACAACCTTTTTCAACTCAAAATTCAAACCCATAGAGAAAAACAGTGGAAATGATGACACCCACACTTGATAAGTAAGGCTTCATAATCAGTTTGGACATACTTAGTTTCCTTGCAAATGTGATCAGTGTCACACCCTGTTCTGATAGTCTCACTAGTGTTTCACTTAGGCTTTGTGGGCTTTAGCCAGCATGGTAGAGTAAATTAGTATATCATCACTGACGTTTAGGAAGCCCTCTAGAACGGACAGTCTTCCCTACCTTATGTTTTGGAACACCTAGGCCGCTGAAGAAATTTCAAAATTGATGTGATTGTACGTCCTTAGTTGCTGGGAAAAGGCCCCATATGCAGGGCCATCCCTACATTGTTTGCCTTCATCCTCAACGTTTTCTGACCTGGCTTTTGTTGGGTTTAGGATTCTGAGTACTTTAATATTGCATCCCTACATTTTGTTTTGGAACATCTAGGCCGCTGAAGAAATTTCAAAATTGACGTGATTGTACCTCCTTAGTTGCTGGGAAAAGGCCCCATATGCAGGGCCAGCCCTACATTGTTTGCCTTCCTCCTCAGCGTTTTCTGACCTGGCTTTTGTTGGGTTTACGACTCTGACTACTTTAACATTGCTAACCAATGCCAAAAGGGCATGTGCTCTCTCCCATAAACATGGTAACATGGGGTCATACCCAATTATATTTCATTTACTTACAAGTCCCTAAGGGCCTGAAGCACTGCTCGTGCCACCCACTTATGTTGTTCTATGACCATGGCTCTAATCATGGCTCAGGCAGGCCTGCCATTTAATGCTTGTATGTGCATTGTATGTGTATTTTCATAATGCCATGTTGGCCTGGCAAAAACAACTTTTTTCCAGGCTCACTCCTTCCCATTGAATGCATATAAGTCACACCTAAGGTAGGCCCTGCACATCCAGGGTGCATTGTATTTAAAGGAAGGAAAAGTCCTTGTTTTGAAAAACTCAGAAAGCCGTTTTCACCATTGCAAGTTCTATCTTTCCCATAGGATAACATTGGGGTTACCTCATTGCATTTTATAAGTGTATTTTCCAATTGGGGTGAGAAAAAACTACCAAGACTCTTGCCTTGAAATCACAATTTGTAATTCTGAAAATGCCACTTTTAGAAAGTTTGAAAAATACAAGAAAACAGCTGGGTTGCACTCGGAAGTAACAGCAATCATACAGAGCATGTTCATGTCCTCTTTATCATGTTCAGTATGACACATTTTTTTTCTTAACACTATATGACATACCTGTTTTTTTCTATGCAAAATTAATCATTGTTTTCTAACCTAGAGTCACTAGCCACCACAAATGCACCATGTTGTTGAATTTTTTTGTACATATGTACTGTATCTTCCATCTAGTGCAGCAGGCTGCTACACACATTGTGAACCAATGATACCGTGCATCTAGTGCTGAAGCACTCCCTACTATTTTGTATGTTCCATCTTTGCTGGTCAACACATACTATCTTCAATGAGTGGTCTTATTTATAAAAGAGGGTTTCTCACGACTCTCAGTTTGTTACTCTCTTCTTTTTTCTTCTTTGTCCTTTTTTTGGCACAAACTTCCACTAACAATTTTGTTTTTCTCTTGCAATTTTTTTCACAAGCTTTATTCTTTTGTTCACTACTTTTATTATTTGTACCTCTCCGGTAGCACAGAAGTCTCTCTGGGAGGTAGACCTTTTAGCTCGCCTCACATTTCTCTGACATCGTGTCTTCCACGCGCTGATCCGGTAGCACGCCGGTTTTTGGATCACACCACGATGAGTCGTTATCTTTGTGGGATCTTGATATTTTTCTTGTTTTCTCACTCACCGATCGGTTTTGTTTGTTTTTTAGGACAGATTTTTATGTCGGGGTTATTTTGAGTACCTTCCTTTCTTTTACTTCACAACTGTTTTTCAGCAGTTTTTCAGCTAAATATGTTGCTTTCTTTGTTTTAGGTGTTTGTTGGACATGAGTCATTTACGAGTAGGAGACACAATCAGTGCAGCATGTTTTTATGCACAGACATGATGATTATCACTTTATTATAGTTGGGAGTTGGCTTTCTTGACATTCTGGTTTCTTATTGTTTACCTCGAATGCTCGTGTACCACTATTTCCAAAGTTCTGTGTGTTTTTCTTATCCCATCTTTGTTTGGATCATTTTGGGACTCTGTTGGGCACTGCTTTAGGGACTGTCTTTCGCTTTCATTGTTTGTAGTCATATTTCTTCCTACACTCACGTGTTCATCCTCATGTATGTCCTTCACACTCTGAGACTGTCTTTTGAAGAATCAATTATACCAATTGATGTCGTGATATTGATTGAAGATGTTTTTGTTTGTAGATACCCCTGACGAAGGGCGACTGTGAATGCCCGAAATGCACTGGGATTAGCTACATTGTCAGTTCCTTATATGTTAAACTTAGACTCATTTTATGAGGAATATTTCTTTTCAAGAATCACGTCGTCGGAAATGAAATCAACCTGAGCGAGATGCAGCCTGCGAGCGTTTTTGTTGTTAACGGACACTTTGTTTAAATATCGCTCATTTACACGCCACCAATTTGCTGTTTCAATGGTTGAAATCATTTACTTTTTAGTTTTTCAATTGTTTCCACTATTGCAGTAGACCACAGTAATGCACTCCCTGTCTAGGACGCACGTCTTGGGTATTATTTGGCATTTTCTTTAGCCATTTGGTGCCTGCTGCCTGCCTTTGATAACTTGTAGGGGATGGACAAAAGCTGGGCTTTGGGTAATCCCCCTAAACAGCCACACACAACTGGAGCTTAGGTGTACCTTGATGGGCCATCCTAGGAGGTTGGGGGAGAGGACCTGGACCCAGCCTCACTTACACCTCAATAGGCTGTGTCCTGTCCCCACAAAAAGTGCTGCATACATCCCTGTTGTGAGTCTGGAACCAGGGCATGAAGGACCTCTGTGCACTCCAAAGGACTGTCTTTGAAGTCTCCTCCACTTCAAAGGCCCAACTAGGTATAAGTGCTGACCTCTGACACCACCATTTGAGTACGCTTCCGGATTTGTGAATGCTTTGCCAGGAAGAACTGCTGTGCTGCTGAAGGACTGCCACTCTGCTAGACCTCAGCTTTGCTGCACTACTGCAATGCTGTGCAGCCCACACCTGCATCTTTCCCTCCCTGAGCGAGAACAACTTCACCTGCATCACTTAAACCCAGGGTAACTCCAAACATTAGCTGGCTGGCCTCCTGATCCGAAGTTTCAGGGACATAAAAGACTTCTAACAACCCTGCCTCTATACCTGTACTCTGCCATCTATGAGTCTGCCTTCCAAAGTGTCCACCCTAGTCCTGGGACCCTTGAAAGTAGGCCCGAGGTATTTAGCTCCATCAGAACGAATGCATTCCCTGCCAAACCGCCACATCACAGCTGTTGCAGGGACCAAAACAGCTGCATCAACGCTGCTGCAGGGATCAAATCCGAGGCATCCCCTTTGGAACTGACACTGAGACGTTTTTACTGGAGCATGCTCCTCACATCCCCATTGACGGCAACCTCAATGATGACGACAAAACTTTTCAAAAACTCTTCATCGTACCATCCCCGCTCATGGGAGCCAACACATCACCTTGACTGCACAATGCATCGTCTACGCTGGTTTTCACACCGTTGACAGGATCCTTGACGCATCAGTACCTCACACCAGTGGAGCCAGAGCAGGTAACAGCAGTGAGGCTGGGTGTATTGGGACAGACGACGAAGAGGGAAAATTAATTATATATCTTATTTTCCCTTGTGGTCGTCTCTCTAATCCCCCTCCCAAACCGGCCCGACTGTTCTTACTTGCACAGGCTGTAGCTGCCTCGTACTATAGCCTCCCCACATTTCTGAAACAATGCTTTGCCAATGCTGCATGACACATCTTCGGCGCGGATCCGTTTGATGTACTGCAATTAGGAGTTAAGGTACTTTGGTTCAGCTGGCCAAACTTGGCCCCTGTAGCCAGCATACATTCCATGGCGGTCAGCCTGAATTTTTTAATTTGTCCCAATCCAGCGCAACCAGTTATCACTGAATAGCGGTTTGTGCTTTTTGGCATTGTGTTCAACTATAAACTTTAGAATTCAATATCTCAAGTTCTACTCACTGTCTATTTGGCCTATTTCATTTATAAAATCAAAGTCTATTTTTCTAACTGGGTGTGGAATCTTTTTGTGTGATGTTTTCACCGATTCCTTAAAAGAGAGGCCAATAAGGAATCGGTATTAAGGAATCGGTATTTACCGATTCCTTATTACCGATTCCTTCCCTACATCAGGAATGGCTAAATACCGGTCGATAACGGTGAAATGTACCTAATTTCACAGTTAACGACCGTAATTTGGGCCACCTATATCGGGCCCCTAGTGCTCAACTATCTAACTAAATTAGTTTCTTAATACCACTGTATATTTGTAATTCAGAGCACTGCATTGGCCCTTAGCTATTGTCCTATTGATATTGATGATGTCTGATCAAATGACAAAAATGTGGCAGGTTTCCCACATTACACAGGCTATTGTCAGATAATAAGCATAAAACAACATCTCTTGTCATAACAAGACATCCCATGACCCCCCAAAGATAGTTTTGCGGGTTGTTGTTTTATTAGCCTTCTGGACATAATATGTGCAAGCTCCCATGAATTATGTGTTACCATAAAATAAACGTAAATTCAATTAGGGTGAACTGGAGTTGTAATGTTTACTCTTTGTCTTCCCTTTCAGATGCCTGAAACTACATGGTGACCTTTGAAACAGTTAGTAAGCGGGGCTAACAAGGTTATCTTACATTTTTTTTGTCACTGCTGTCCCCGAACAGTCAGCAGACATGCAGTAGAGAAGGTTCGATAATACTTACTGCAATGGATTGTTCATGGGCCTACACCTGCAAGGAGCTAGATTTCATCCTTTTAGGCTACTTGACCTAACTCATTTTGTTCTATTTTTTTCTTCCGCTCTTCTAGCCCTCATGACAGGGGTAGTGAATCCAGGTACTGCCTCTGTGCTGTTGTCTTTCATTATTTGACGTCTCCTGCTGTGGAAATCAAGACAAAGTTCATATTTGTTGAATTAGCCGCATGGGTCGAGGTCTGGATAGGATGGTCAGTGGGTGTGGTTGTGAGAGAGTCTAGATTATTTTGCCATTCCTGTCTCCTGATGGCAGTGTTGTTTGTACAACAGCAGAAGATAGAGACAAAGGGCTTGTCTACAAAGTGTGGTACTTCTTGAGGTTCAGCACTTTCCGTGTGATGGAACATTGCTTGAATTTGGTGAACATCATTGTCTGTCTGACTAGGTAAACAGCAATGTTGCATTGGCCATAGGAGGTACTGGGTAATTCCTTTAGAGCTCCCTGTTACTCCCATGCCACTGAACACTTCAGAGAGGCTGAGAGCAATTCAGCAAGCAGCCTCTGCTTAGGTTACTCATCTGTGGTGCCTGTTTACTATCATTGTTTGTGACCTCCCCACTGCACAGCTAAAGTGAACCTACTGCACAAGAACAGGTGCTTGCTGGGGACAATAAGACTCCAAGTGAGCTTGTTACAAGCATAACAGTATAAAATCCAGGCTAAAGGTGGTGCACCATAAGGTGGCAATAAGATAGATAAAGGTAGTATTTGTGGAGAAATGAGCCGCTTCAGACCAATTTCTACCTGTGAAAATACATTGAAGACAATTGCAATACATATCATTCTGGAAAATCAGTAGTGAATACAAGAATAATGTCCATTCATTGTATGGATAGGATAAATGTTGAGGAGGAGATGTCTAGAATAAGGCTACATATGATTGATATTATTAGCCAAAACACCAAAACACCAGATTGAGACTATAGGAGAGCCAGACAAAGAACAAATAAACCTTCCTTTAAAAATCCCCTGTTTTGGACCAAAGGCATCAGTTAGACAAAAGCAGGAGAAGCCATGTACATCTCCTGGAAGCTGGAGCAATCTGTATTCATAACAACAATGTTCCTTTGTGGTATTATTTTGATCACTATATTAATATGTTGTACAACCTTTAGTATTAGTACCATGAACTCATCAAAAACAATAAAAACAATGTATTCAACTAGACTACATTGAATGCATAATAGATGTTTGCAAGTCTTCTTTATCTTTCGAATCATACTCATCAGTAAGTAAGTAAGGAAATCTTTATTGCTCAGTTAATTAAAACCATTGCAAATATTAGCATATAATACATTAATTAAATACAATTATTATAAAAGATATAACATGACTGTAGGAAGGTGGCTACCTGACTGTGGTTACCCCAGATTTTTTGCCTTGTGTTTAGCTGGTTTTCGACTTAGTTGGCCTGGTTCCCTGCTAATCAGGGCCCCAGGCTATCTGCTCTCTCTGTAAAATGGATTCCATGTACCCTAGGTGCATAACTAAATTGGCTTGGGTCATCTTATCAGCCCCTGTACAGAGCACTATAGGTGCCCAGGGCATAGGTGCATCCAAGGCCTACCAGGAGCTGCAGCATATCTTTTGCCACCCCTGGCTGGCTATCCAAAATTGACACAACTGGCTGATCCCTCAGCTGGGGCAAGGTGGTGTAATCACCCCTTGCTTAGATATAGTATGCCTATATCTAAACCTATCTGGACACATATAAACATGTGAGCAACTCCTATGGAAGGCCTCATCAATCCTGAAGGCAGAGTGCGTGGTTTGATGTGAGATGGAGCTCTGGCATGAGCTGAGCCTGTCTGCAGCTGTCGGGAACAACTCCCTAAGCTGTTCTGGGATAATGCCATACCATATACTCTTAAGTGCCTTATAATCCTCGCGGTTATATAGTAACTTCGGTTTGGCTTTATCAAAACATGTCGTGTAAGGTGTCACACGATTTGGAATACTACCCCCTCGCCAGTCCTGGTGACTGGGGTAGCATTCCACCCCTCTAGAGGGAGACGACATGTTACTTTGCTAAAACGCGGTTGATTTTTAAAAGAGCCTCAGATCCACAAAATGGATGCTTCTGCCACAGACACATGTCTGACCTCCTGCTGCTGACCGAAACTCAGCAGAGGAGGCCTCGACAAAGGGTTTCCTGTCACAGGGAGGTGTCACACCACCCCAGACAGGAGATAGTGGATTGTAGCAGGGAGGTTTGAAAGAAACCAGACAGTGCCTGGGGAGCACAAGGCTTCCCCTTGCATAATCCGGTCAAACCGGTTCTGGGGCACACCAGCCCCAGCTCCAGTGCGACCTGGACAAAGGGAAAGGGGTGTAACCACCCCCTTCCTGGGTCCCACCCATAGGAGGGGACCTAGCAGGATATCCAGCCCCCAAGATTGGTATAAGAATGGGAGCAGTGCCAAAGCACTCAGATTATCCTGACGAAACATAAGAAACAAAACTCTGGACCTTCGACATCCTACTCAACGTAGAAGACTGAAGAATCTCCCTTGTGGTCAAGGAGTGACCACCCTGTGCAAACAGGCACCATCCAGCACCTCGACCCTTGCTTTGTTGAAGTTCCCGCCGGAACTCGAGTGACAGAGATCGACGAGATCAAGCTTGCCTGCCTTCTTACAGCCCGATCCACAATCCCTGCAGAGCTGAGACCCGTGGAGGTGACCGGAAGCGTGGGGCATGCCATCTTGAAAAGGCCACAAGATGCTGACCGTGCAGCCCATGAGTGACCCTCGAAGCTGTACACCAAGGTCTGAGAAGCCTCAACCATGAGCCACTCTTGCACCGAAGCTCACCCCTCTACACTCGACGAGTGCTGCGTGGGGCCCTTCTGCTTGCTTTGGCTCGATGCATTGGCCCGGTCACTTGCCAGCTGGCTTGTGGCCCCTGTGCCAACGGAAACCTAAAACCGACTTGTGATTCTGGTTGCTCCAGACTTGCACCAGCTCCTCTGAAAAGGAGCACCCGCTCCGACCCTCCTGGTCCGAGTGAGAAGCAATCTTCCGGTCCTGCGTGGATTGCTCTTGCCAAGTGTTGTTTGCTCCAATCTTGAAGCCAACTGCGCCGTCGGTGAGAGCCTGCGTCGGACAGATCGTGACCCGCTCCTGGACGTCGCAGATGACCCAGAGCCCACGTGACAGCGGAGAGAAGCTCCTCGACAACCACCTGATTGCGCCCAACATTGCCTGGTTCCGTCCTGGTTCCAACCTGGTCACTGCTGAGTGACCCAGACTCTGTCCCCTCTGCTTTCAGGTACTTTTCTACTTCGATCCACCCTTGGATCCCACCAGACACTTCTCCTTCACATCGCCTGCAGCATCTTCAGCTCCAAGCACCAAGAACCTGCGTGTCAAAATCCGACGCCACTTCGACCCTGTGCACCCGCTTCCTGTGGGTGAGGTAACATTGCAACGCCGGTGTTCCCACACTGGTCCACACCTCTAAGGTCTGTGTCTAAAGTTTGGTTCCTCTAGGTTTAGCGGAAGTGTCCTTAAACTCTATTTGTGTAACTTTTACGCACCATGGACTTTGCATTGGTGCAAGCCGCACTTTACGTGCTGCACCCGAATCCCGCGGGCTTTTCCCGACTTCAGCATTGCTTGTCCCGACTGCTCCCAGCGATTCCCTAGGCCCTAGGCCTAACCACTGTTTGATTGGTATCTCTTATACCACTTTTTTAATATATGGTTTGAGTGGCCACCCGCCCTCATCCATAATTGTGCAACTTTGTATGTTATACTGTGCTTTTGATTTAACGCTTGTGCCCCTTTGCTCATAAAGAGTACTGGGGATTAATTTAGAAATAAATACATACGTTTTTTTAATATATACTTGTGTGGTGTCCTTTCATTTGATATTACAGGACTGTGATTGGTAAAATAGCTCGATTAACACGACCTCTTGAGTTAAGCCTTTAAGGCTGCTTAGTCTATGCTACCATTAAGATAGCTTGTCTACAAGGTTGACTTACAACCAGACACCATAAGGGATTGTTTGGACTGATACAAGGTGGTTCCAGAATTGGAAACATCACATATCAGGCCAACTTCTCACATTGGTGTCTAGCTGTGTGGATTTGAGCTTTCTGTTGTTTTACCATTGCAATGTTTTTATCAAATTGAAAGATCACATAAAGTACCCTAGGTACATATAAATCAAAAGCTTAGCATATTAAGTTCTACTGAACTTAGTAGTTGTAGATTAAAGGGATTAGCACACCCTGACTACAACTCACTAGCAAGGTACAGTAGGAAAACACTTAGTGTAGGTAAGTGCACCCCTTGCACCTCACTAGCAGTCATGTCTGACGCAGGTGGAGCCTCAGGCTCTATCCCTACGACAGTTGACCATACCAAGGCAACTTCCAGCTATGACAAACTTAGCCACAAAGACTTGAGTGCCTTGTGCATTGCTAGGGGGCTAAAAAGGGACAGACACCCCACCATTCCTATCCTGATAGCCATCCTGGAAATGGATGACTTAGCTAAGGCGAATGCAGCTCCCTTAGGTTTAGGAGATGGAGTGAACCACCCTCAGAATGAGATAACTCCAGAAGAAAAAGAAGAGGAGGAAGAAGGCTCAGAGGTAGATGAGCCTGCTCAGAGTCAGAGGGGTAACCAGGTCCCAGTGGGGAGGCTAAGCCAACTTGGACCTACTAGGGAATGGAGAGGGCCAGCACCTCCCCAGACCCTATAACATAGTTCCCACAGGCAACAGAAGGGTGAGATCTCCATCAGGGGACTCTCACATTTCTAGTGCCTCAAGAGGCTCTCAAAGGGGAATGACTCCCCCCCAGAGAAGAGAGTATAAGGCCAGGATGAGAGCTGTAGAACTCCAGATAGAGAGGGAAGAGTTAGCCCTGTCCCAAGCTAAACTTTCTTTAGCAAGGGAACAGAAAATGTGTGGCTTAGATGCCACTGGTGGCAGCAATAATCCTAGAGAGAAAGACAGGTCCTATGATAATAGAAACCTGATAAAGATTGTGCCCCCCTACACATAAGGGGATGACATCCACAAGTGGATAACTGCTCTTGAGAGAGCCTGCATGGTACAGCAGGTTCTTGAGGAACAGTGGGCAGCAATCTTATGGTACTCCTTTTCAGAGAAAGGGAGAGTTAAGCTCCTCACTGTCAGACATGAGGATGCTAAAAACTACAAAGTCCTGAAGAGTGCTCTAATAGATGGGTTTGGCTTAACCACTGAACAATACATGTTAAAGTTCAGAGACACCCAGAAGACACAGACACAGGACTGGACTGATTTTGTAGATTGTGCTTCTAAGGCTCTGGAGGGTTGGCTACATGGCAACAAAGTACATGACTTCACAGGATTGTATAATTTGATTATGAGGGAGCAGATCCTAAGTAATTGTCAGAACCAGCTCTTACACCAGCACCTGGTGGACTCAGATTTGACCTCTCCCCAAGAATTGGGAAAGAGGGCAGATAAATGGGTCAGAACCAGGATTAGGCCTAAGAATCAGGACAGTAACCAGAAGAAGGAGTCTACCAAGCCTCAAGATAAGGGTGGGGATAAAAGTAAGGAAAAGACTTCCCCAGGGCCCCAAACCTCCAAGAATGGGGTGGGTCCCAAGACACTTCATCAACTCAGAAGAAACCTTATTGTCATACCTGTAAACAGGTTGGGCATTACAAAACAGACAGCTGTTGTCCCAAGAATGGCAATAAAGAGAATATACCTCCACAACCAGCTCCAACACCTCCTGTTACTGTCAGCAGTAATCCCCCAGGAAGTGGGAGCACACCCAGGAATCTGGGTGGGTTTACTTTTGGATCCCAGGTGGACCCTGGCCTATCCAGGTCCCCATCACCCAATGATCTTGTTTATGAGACTGGCATGGGGTTTGCCAACTTCTCTGATTGCCCAAATACCTTGAGCAAATATAGACAAGAACCCATCTTCAATGGTTTGAAAGTTGAAGCCTTTAGAGACACAGGGGCTAGCTTCACCATGGTGGCTGACTGCATAGTCCCCTCTAAGCAACTTTTACCTGGTGCCACATACCAGGTAACGAACATTGATGGCATCCAAACAAATCATCCCATGGCAGTAGTAAGTCTCAGCTGGGGAGGTGTCACTGGCCCAAAGAGAGTGGCAGTGTAATCAAACTTGCCTGTAGGCTGCCTACTGGGTAATGATTTAGAAATCTCAGCCTGGGCTGAGGTTGAACAGGAAATCCATTCTAGAATGGTAAACTCCAACAGAAAGGTTAGTGGGGCTGTAATGGCTACAGCCCCAACCCAAGATGTCCTTCCTGAAAGGTTGGTAGGGCTGAGCAACTCTCTGCCCCATCTTTAGCAGAAGCTCTTCCTAAGCAGAATAACAAAGCGGTTATAAGAGCAGAAACCCAAACAGAGTCTCCTCCTGAAAAGGTTGGTGGGGCTGTGATGGCCATAGCCCAAACTCAAACTGATATGTGTGTTGTGAAGCCTGAAATGATGGATCCCTCCATCCAAACTGAGAGCATGGAGGAGGAAGAGAAATCTCCCCCTCACCAGACATTAGGGCAGGATCAGCCTCCTCAGGGAACTGATCTTACCCCTGATGAAGGAACTGCCCCAGAGGTTGTTAGGCCTGGCCTGACAGAGCCTTTGATGGCAGTGGACCCTTCTCAGGTGGGATCCAGTCTGGAGCAGGTAACCTGCCCCTTTCTACCTTGCCTTAGCCAGCCCAGGGCTGCAGAGGGCAAGAAGGACAGTGAGAACCCCCAGGGCCCCTGTCAAATAAAGCACCCCCATCAACAGATTAGGGGCACCAAAACTAGTAGCCCTAGTGAGGTGAAAACTTTATAAACACCTGAGGGAGCCCCCTTAAAAGTAGTTAGGGACCTTCCACAGATGGATTCTGTTGGGCACAGCCAAACATGGGACCCAAAGGGCCCAAACCTGAACTGTCCCTCCAGCAAGCCAAACAGAGGGACCCAGCCTCCAGCTTTAGGTAGCCAGAGGTTGACCCTGAGAGCACAGTGCAACTCAGTTGAAGAGAGAAAGGCACACATGGTGGAAGATAATTGGAGGAAGCTGAGCCCTAAATTAGTGGAGCCTCACTTCAATACTCCATATCCAAACCAGCCTTTAACTTTGCATAAACACACCCAAGGTAGTGATTCCCTATGGAACACTTTTGTACTCACGCCGGGATTGCGAACTTCTCCCTGCTCTTACCGCAAATGCTCGCGGAACCCGCTTCGCGGGTCCCGCTTCGCGGGTCCCGCTTCGTGTGGGGCTTTGATTTACAGCTTCTTCAGCGACGCTTGCTTGAGGAGTCAGTCACCCTACGCCTGTGGCTGTGCTTGTGGGTGTTTGTTTCGTGCAGGGCTGCGAGCGAGTTGCGGGCGCAGGACTTCAAGTCCCAGGAGCGCCCGCCAGTCCCAATTCCCAGCACCTGGGCCGCTCTCCCTGCATGCTCCTCCCCACCATCACTTCTTCAAATACCTTTGCCTCAGGATACTTGCTGGAACACTTTTGTACTCACGCCGGGATTGCGAACTTCTCCCTGCTCTTACCGCAAATGCTCGCGGAACCCGCTTCGCGGGTCCCGCTTCGTATGGGGCTTTGATTTACAGCTTCTTCAGCGACGCTTGCTTGAGGAGTCAGTCACCCTACGCCTGTGGCTGTGCTTGTGGGTGTTTGTTTCGTGCAGGGCTGCGAGCGAGTTGCGGGCGCAGGACTTCAAGTCCCAGGAGCGCCCGCCAGTCCCAATTCCCAGCACCTGGGCCGCTCTCCCTGCATGCTCCTCCCCACCATCACTTCTTCAAATACCTTTGCCTCAGGATACTTGCTGGAACACTTTTGTACTCACGCCGGGATTGCGAACTTCTCCCTGCTCTTACCGCAACTGCTCGCGGAACCCGCTTCGCGGGTCCCGCTTCGTGTGGGGCTTTGATTTACAGCTTCTTCAGCGACGCTTGCTTGAGGAGTCAGTCACCCTACGCCTGTGGCTGTGCTTGTGGGTGTTTGTTTCGTGCAGGGCTGCAAGCGAGTTGTGGGCTCAGGACTTCAAGTCCCAGGAGCGCCCGCCAGTCCCAATTCCCAGCACCTGGGCCGCTCTCCCTGCATGCTCCTCCCCACCATCACTTCTTCAAATACCTTTGCCTCAGGATAGTTGCTGGAACACTTTTGTACTCACGCCGGGATTGCGAACTTCTCCCTGCTCTTACCGCAACTGCTCGCGGAACCCGCTTCGCGGGTCCCGCTTCGTGTGGGGCTTTGATTTACAGCTTCTTCAGCGACGCTTGCTTGAGGAGTCAGTCACCCTATGCCTGTGGCTGTGCTTGTGGGTGTTTGTTTCGTGCAGGGCTGCGAGCGAGTTGCGGGCGCAGGACTTCAAGTCCCAGGAGCGCCCGCCAGTCCCAATTCCCAGCACCTGGGCCGTTCTCCCTGCATGCTCCTCCCCTCTCACATTGATTTTATAAATTTAACAGCCTAGTCCCGCTGCGCGGGAGTGCGCGGAAGCGACCGGGAGAAGCCCGGGACAAGGGCGGGACCGTCTGTGGCCATCAGGGGCCGAAGGAGGTCGGGCTGGGCCTACCCTCTAACATTGTGCCTTCAATTTACATGTTATAGTCGGTTACCAAGTTCATGAAATACCTGGTGTTTGCACACATATTATTGTTAATTCTATAGTTTCTTGACTGTGAAGTATGTCTTCGAACCCAAACCCAACTGCCCTGATCCCCACTCAGGCCGAGGCGGGGCCAGTTATCCTGGGCCCTTTAGACAAACATTTCAGTCGGGCAACCCAAGATATTGACAAAAAAAATAGCTTTGGCCGAGAGGCGCGCCGAGCGTAGGTTATCCATTGAACTCCTTAAAATTCCCCTAGAGAAAAGGCCACCCCAAGGTTTTCCTGCATTGGCATTGGTTCCTCCCCTGTCATCTCTAACCCTGCCAGTTGTATTGGAAACGCCCTATGCCTTTTCCCCTTCACCAGAGCTGTTGGCTTGCTCGTCTGTGGGCCTCATTGAGCCTATCTCCTCGCCCACCTCGCCCACATTAACAACAACCAGCTCACCCACATTGCAGGTGATTACTGCCCAATCGAGTGTGCCCATTTCGTCCCCCACCTCGCCCTTAACAACAACTGGTTTATTTTTAGGGCAGGTGATCACCGCTCAGTTAAATGTGTCAGCTCACATTGATAAAACTAAACCAAGTATTAAAAGGAAAAGAAGTGCTGCCCCGAAGAAGTGTTCTCTTTCCAAACACCCGAAAAAAATAAGGAAGGTTGGAGTAGCCCTGCGTCCTTCTAGTGAGCCTATTGGGGCTGTCCCTGGTGGGGAAGACTCTACTAAGGATGGAGTTGTTTCGGTTAGTCCTGCTTCTAATACGAATGCCCCTTCGGCGATGGGATTGGCTGAGACATTATCTTCTGCTCCAGTTCTGTTTCTCGAGTTGGAAAGGTTGATGAGGTCTCTCCTGAACCCTATCGAGGAACGAGTTAAAAAGTTAGCTGATCGATTAGATCATTTTGAGCAGGCAACCCTAGATAACCTTTTTTCTACCAAAGCCCTAATCAAGTCCCATCCCAGGACTCGGGGAAGTACCAACTCTTTGAAACCAAACGACCAAACCAACGGTGTGTGTATTGTAGTGCCCTCTCCCCCTATAGTTAGCATTGCTAGCAAGCCCCAGTCGAAGGGCCAAACCCCTAAGACTAACTCAGTTTTGATGGACCGCCCAAGTAGTAATACTAGCAAACAAACCAAGCTGCCTGATACCATGGTTACGGGTAATAAGGAGAGTTCCAAAAATGGTAATTCTGTCTTTAATGGTTCGCAACCTTTACCAAGTAGCTTAAAACCCCATTCTGGTGTCCCAGCTAGGGGTAAAAAAGACAGTTCCAATATCAAAAACACTGTCTTGAGTTGTTCCCAGCCACTACCAAGCACCTCAACAACATGTCCTGCTGCTTCTGATATAAGCCAGCCTATTACTCTCCCAGTGAGAGCACCGCGTAGGATACCTCCCATGAATCTCACCCCGGATTCTTACCCCTACGTGGTTGTCCTCACTAATGTACCACCTCTGTTGGCCGGGCAAAGAGAATCCTTCCAGATGCTAAAGAACAAGGTAATGCACTGGTTGAAGGCAAATAGACCATTGCCCGGGGAAGTGGACGGGCTGATTATTGGAGTGAGAAGGACAGATTGGATAGGTTGCACTCCTAAGAACCTGGGGGGGTAGTGTATAGTTGTTAACTTTCAAGATCCTAGGGTGGCACGTTTGATTACAAAGCAAAATTGGGGCCCATGTAGTGGTGGAATTGGTGTTGTTGATCTTACATTTTTTTACCCAAGACCAACAGGTATACAAATTGGAATGATCAGTGAACCAGGTTGTTTTAATAATTTCCCCTCCTCAGGGTTTGCATCTCTCACTGTACCCTCTCAACGGGGCAACTTCTATAACGGATCAATGTATAATCGGTCTGAAGTAATGAATGATCTAGGGTGGATCTATTGACCCAGTTCCGATTACTGCAAGAACAACAGGGAAAGTATGTCCCGTAGGGAGATGTTTGGGAAACCTGTGTTAACTGTTTTGTCCAAAAATGTGATATCAAATGAAATGAGAACTTGTGGGGAGCCTATGATTTTGGATGAAACCTGTGGAGAGTGTATTCCTACTTCCGGGGACTCTGAAAGAGAGGTATCAATTATATTAAGTACCGAGGACACCGAGGAGGTTGATCATAGCGTGGAGGATACCACCCGAGGGAGGGGGGATGGGCGACATGGAACTAGGGTGTCCTGTGCAGGAGAGTTATCCATGGTCAGCCCCGGGAAGTTCCTCTCATGGAACATCGCGGGGCTGAACAGTAAGCTGACGTCCCAAAATTGGATTGATTTCATTAATGGTTTTGAAATCTGTTTATTCCAGGAGACATGGGCTTGCGACCCTATATTTCTTCCTGGTTATTTAAAATTTCAATTCCAGACATTAGAGGTTCTAGGGGTCGACCGATGGGAGGCCTGACTATTTGGGTTAGGCAATGCCTTCAGTTGACAATCAAAGTGGTGGATCTGGGTTGTAAAGACATCCAAATGTTAAGAATAACCTCAGAAAAGTGTGGAGGTATAGACTTGTATAACATTTATGCCAGGGGTAGTACCATTGGGAGCTCTCCCATTTTAGAGGCATTGTCCACTTCCCTGGAATCTCAGTCTCTGGGTAACAAAGTTGTAGTAGCTGGTGACCTAAATAGGACCTTTGAACCATTGGATAGTTCGGACGATCCCCAAGGGCATGAAGAAGATACACAGTGGGGTGTTCCGACTTTACATCTGGTTCCTGTCAAGCGATGGACGAAATATATATTACAACTGAATGCCATCTGCTTGGAACATGGTTTGAGAGCACTAAATGGGAGGACGAAGGGCGATAGGGAAGGTGCTTGTACATTCGACAATGGTCATAGTCAAAGTCGGATAGATTATGTCCTTTGTAGCCTTAATTTGTGGCAGTTGGTATGTGACATGAAAATTTAGGGTAGACTAGAAAGTGATCACAATCCCCTCTGTGTGTCCCATGATTGGTGGATGGCCATATCAGAGAACCCACAATTAAGCAATGGCCTAATGCCTACTATGGCAAATGACATGCGCAGACTTAACTGGCCGAGGGTACTAGCGAATGCAGAGGCTATGAACTTTATAAGCTCTGAAGTGGATACTGCAATCGCTGCTATGGAGGCTGCAAATCCTGTAACCCCAGGTTCAAGGGAAATAACGGACATACATAACAAGCTCTTTTCCACTCTAAGACCGCATTTCTCGAGGTCCAGTAATACAAACAGGAAAAAAACCACCTAAACCAGCTAGTTGGTATAACCACCAGTGCAGGGACGCCAGGCTAAGCCTGGGATGTGCAATTAGGAATAGGGATAAGGTAGCGATTGGCGAGGCCAGGAAGCACTATAAGGCTAGTGTATTACTGGCAAAAAAAACATGGGATGAAAACCACTGGGCTGAGCTAAAGGAGGCTGCAGGGGCGAAGGATTCCAGGTTGTTCTGGAATATTGTTAAGTGGGGTAGAGGAGGACTTCCAAACAAAGCTGATAACAATGTCGCTGATGGTGCCTGGGTGGATTATTTGAATCGCAATACGCTGAGTCAATGGAGTTTAATGACGTGAAGGTAGTTGCAGCTGTATTCCCTACAGGGAATTTATTTTCCATCAAAGAAACTGAAGCTGCAATAGGCGCTGCCAAAGGGTGAAGGGCCCCGGGTTTAGACGGGATACCCTCTGATGTTTTTATAAATGACAAGGCGAGGTGGGCCAGGTACAAATTTCTCCTAGGAAATGCAATTGCAAAGGGAACAGTTGTCCCGGAATTATGGAAGGGAGCAACTATTATACCGATATATAAAAAAGGAGATCAGTCCCTTTCGGCCAACTATAGGCCGATAAGCTTGATTGCCACTATCCAAAAAGTGGTGGGGAGAATGGTGGTAAACAGGCTAATGGACTGGGTAGATGAGGAAAATGCTCTGTCCCCATATCAGGCTGGATTCCAGCGGGCGACAAGCACCGTCGATCAGGTGTTTCGTTTTGCTCTGCTGCAGTGGGGGACGCTGGTGCTTGGTGGGGGCAGCCTGTATGTCGCTTTTGTTGACTTGCGGGCTGCCTTCGACCTGGTCCCAAGGAGAAAGCTCTGGGCAGTTCTGAGTGATATAGGCCTTCCAGCTGAGTTGCTCACCCTGATAATGAGGCTACATGAATGTAACTTCGCCAAAGTCCAGTGGGGCACGAATGCCGAATCATCTGCTGATTTCCAAATTGGACGCGGAGTACGACAGGGGTGTGCTATGGCCCCCGTGCTTTTTTCCCTATTTATTAACGGAATTGTGGCAAAAATGCTGGATTCCAGTGTCGATGCACCTTCGTTGGCGGGCGTCAGGGTTGCGATCCTGATGTTCGCCGATGATACGTTGATTTTATCTAAAACACCGGCAGGCCTGCAGCGAGCCCTAAACATCTTTGATCTCTTCTGTGGGGAACATGGCCTGGAAGTTAACGTGGGTAAGACCAAGCTGATGGCCTTCTCATCTAAGCGTAGACCCCGGCCCAAAATACTTTTGAATAACTGTGAGTTAGAGGCTGTTTCTGTATTGACATATTTAGGGGTACAGATAGCAAATAATTTAAAATGGTCCCAGCATGTGGAAATGGCGGTCTTGAGGCATCAACAGATTTCGGGGGCACTCCGGGTGGAACACAAAAAGTCAAAATCAAAGCCCATAAAACCAGTCCTAGCAGTATACGACGCCAAGGCTATGGGGTCTGCTCTATATGGGGCGGAGTTATGGGGCTTTGATAGGCTTCTCCCTCTACAGATATCGGAGAATAGGTTCCAAAGGGGAATCACAGGTCTCCCCCAGAGTACACCACTGATCCCGCTTGGTCTTGATCTAGGGAGAAGATCAGTTAGTGACCGAGCGCGAATGCACCCGATCCTTTACTGGAGACGCCTGTGGACTACCCCGCAGATAAGGCACTACGCAGAGGGGTTCCTTGCCATAATCAAAGCTGACATTTTCCACAAAATAGTGTGGTTAAAAAATCTTAGAGCAGCTTTAGGGGAGCTCGCCCTCTCTAATCTATGGGACAATCCATCTGGAGAACCCTTTCCAAGTAAAAATACAATCAAAAGTGTATATTGGGATTGGATAGATGGTAAACTGTGGAGTAGAATGAGGTCAGATACAATGGTGGGGCGCTTCCTAGAAATCAAACTGTGTCCTATGCTGGAACTATATTGGGACAGTATTACAAACCCAGAGGATAGGAAGCTTTTCTTCCAGTTGAGATCAGGTGCTCTCCCTTTGAGATCATTGACGGGTAGGTGGAGGAGTGTAACTACCTCGTCCTGCCCGGTTTGTGGTGCAATTAAGGAAAGCATAGGTCACTTTTTATTCATGTGTAAAGCTTATGCCACCCCGAGAAGAGTTTGGCTAACTCCCGTTTGCAGAAACCTAGGGACATCCAGGGGTGTTGAGGCACTACGAATCATTTGTACCACCACAGATATGCCTATCGTTCTAGGAACAGCAAAGTATCTGGGGTGGGCTTGGGCTGTTAGATGGAGGACAATCTCTACCAATGTAACATAATTAGGGTACCAAGGGATATTTGTGCAAATGTGTAAATGTATACCAAACATTTTCTTTTATTGTCCATGTATGTACAAATGTTTTAAAAAGTCTGTATAAACAAGGAATTTTTTTTAATGTGATGTATTTTAAATGTATGTTTGTGCTTTTATGAGTATATTCCTCGAATAAAGCCTTGAAATTTGATTCGATTCCCTATGATGGAGACCCTCTAATACCCCAAGGGTGAGGGACTGCTTAGTGGACCATGAGACAGGGGGTACCCATGCTAGTGCAGGTACTTCCTTATATGGCCACTCAGGCAATAAAGGCTTACCTGGACAAGGATAGCCTTATCTCCTTTCGTTGGGGGGAGTGGGGGGTTGTGTAGGAAGGTTGCTACCTGACTGTGGTTACCCCAGATTTTTTGCCTTGTGTTTAGCTGGTTTTCGACTTAGTTGGCCTGGTTCCCTGCTAATCAGGGCCCCAGGCTATCTGCTCTCTCTGTAAAATGGATTCCATGTACCCTAGGTGCATAACTAAATTGGCTTGGGTCACCTTATCAGCCCCTGTACAGAGCACTATAGGTGCCCAGGGCATAGGTGCATCCAAGGCCTATCAGGGGCTGCAGCATATCTTTTGCCACCCCTGGCTGGCTATCCAAAATTGACACAACTGGCTGATCCCTCAGCTGGGGCAAGGTGGTGTAATCACCCCTTGCTTAGATATAGTATGCCTATATCTAAACCTATCTGGACACATATAAACCTGTGAGCCACTCCTATGGAAGGCCTCATCAACCCTGGAGGCTGAGTGCGTGGTTTGATGTGAGATGGAGCTCTGGCATGAGCTGAGCCTGTCTGCAGCTGTCGGGAACAACTCCCTAAGCTGTTCCGGGATAATGCCATACCATATACTCTTAAGTGCCTTATAATCCTCGCGGTTATATAGTAACTTTGGTTTGGCTTTATCAAAACATGTCGTGTGAGGTGTCATACGATTTGGAATACTACCCCCTCACTAGTCCTGGCGACGGGGGTAGCATTCCACCCCTCTAGAGGGAGACGACATGTTAGTTTGCTAAAACGCGGTTGATTTTTAAAAGAGCCTCAGATCCACAAAATGGATGCTTCTGCCACAGACACATGTCTGACCTCCTGCTGCTGACCAAAACTCAGCAAAGGAGGCCTGGACAAATGGTTTCCTGTCACAGGGAGGTGTCACACCACCCCAGACAGGAGATAGTGGATTGTAGCAGGGAGGTTTGAAAGAAACCAGACAGTGCCTGGGGAGCACAAGGCTTCCCCTTGCAAAATCCGGTCAAACCGGTTCTGGGGCACAGCAGCCCAAGCTCCAGTGTGACCTGGACAAAGGGAAAGGGATGTAACCACCCCCTTCCTGGGTCCCACCCATAGGAGGGGACCTAGCAGGATATCCAGCCCCCAAGATTGGTATAAGAATGGGAGCAGTGTCAAAGCACTCAGATTATCCTGACGAAACATAAGAAATGAAACTCTGGACCCTTCGACATCCTACTCAACGTAGAAGACTGAAGAATCTCCCTTGTGGTCAAGGAGTGACCACCCTGTGCAAACAGGCACCATCCAGCACCTCAACCCTTGCTTTGTTGCAGTTCTTGCCGGAACTCGAGCGACAGATATCGACGAGATCAAGCTTGCCTGCCTTCTTACAGCCCGATCCACAGTCCCTGCAGAGCTGAGACCCGATGAGGCGACCGGAAGCGTGGGGCACGCCATCTTGAAAAGGCCACGAGACGCTGACCGTGCAGCCCACGAGTGACCCTCTAAGCTGTACACTGGGGTCTGAGAAGCCTGAACCCTGAGCAACTCTTGCACCGAAGCTTACCCCTCTACACTCGACGAGTGCTGCGTGGGGCCCTTCTGCTTGCTTTGGCTCGACGCGTTGGCCCGGTCACTTGCTAGCTGGCTTGTGGCCCCTGTGCCAACAGAAACCTAACACCGACTTGTGATTCTGGTTGCTCCAGACTTGCACCAGTTTCTCTGAAAAGGAGCACCCGCTCTGACCCTCCTGGTCCGAGTGAGAAGCAATCTTCCAGTCTTGCCTGGATTGCTCTTGCCAAGTGTTGTTTGCTCCAATCTTGAAGCCGACTATGCCGATGGTGAGAGCCTGCGTGGGACAGATAATGACCTGCTCCTGGACATCGCAGATGCCCCAGAGCCCACGTGACAGTGGAGAGAAGCTCCTCGACAACCACCTGATTGTGCCCGACATTGCCTGGTTCCGTCCTGGTTCCACCCTGGTCACTGCTGAGTGACCCAGACTCTGTCCCCTCTGCTTTCAGGTACTTTTCTACTTCGATCCACCCTTGGATCCCACCAGACACTTCTCCTTTACATCGCCTGCAGCATCTTCAGCTCCAAGCACCAAGAACCTGCGTGTCAAAACCCGACGCCACTTCGACCCTGTGCACCCGCTTCCTGTGGGTGAGGTAACATTGCAACACCAGTGTTCCCACACTGGTACACACCTCTAGGGTATGTGTCTAAAGTTTGGTTCCTGTAGGTCCTCTATTTGTGTAACTTCTACGCACCATTGACTTTGCATTGGTGCAAGCCGCACTTTATGTGCTGCACCCGAATCCTGTGGGCTTTTCCCAACTTCAGCATTGCTTGTCCCGACTGCTCCCAGCGATTCCCTAGGCCCTAGGCCTAACCACTGTTCGATTGGTATCTCTTATACCACTTTTTTAATATATGGTTTGAGTGGCCACCCGCCCTCATTCATAATTGTGCAACTTTGTATGTTATACTGTGCTTTTGATTTAACGCTTGTGCCCCTTTGCTCATAAAGAGTACTGGGGATTAATTTAGAAATAAATACATATATTTTTATAATATATACTTGTGTGGTGTCCTTTCATTTGATATTACAGGACTGTGATTGGTAAAACAGCTTGCTTAACACGACCTCTTGAGTTAAGCCTTTAAGGCTGCTTAGTCTATGCTACCATTAGATAGCTTGTCTACAAGGTTGACTTACAAGCAGACACCATAAGGGATTGTTTGGACTGATACAAGGTGGTTCCAGAATTGGAAACATCACATATCAGGCCAACTTCTCACAATGACAATAACTTCATATGGAAAATAGTGGTTACTACAGAAATGTATGCTTCTTTCACACTGAGCATGGATTAAAATAGAGTAAGTCCCTTATTTTGCCTGAGCTGGCTGTGTCAAAAGACTTGCACCTGGGTTTAGACCGCACTAAAGTGTGAGCTTGGAACATAAAAGAAACTTGTTATTCACCGGAGTCTGTTAGTGCGTAGCGATCCCCTACTATTTTGTTGTGTGCTAACTTGCATTCGGGAATCTGCTCCTTGTCTATATTGGATGGTTGATTCGCTGTTCGTTCCCCCTTTGGGCTTACTTCTTAGGTTAGCATCATCCAGTGTCTGCCCTCTGTCATTCTTGTTTCTTTTCTGCTTCCTCCAAGCATTTGACAACGTGGCTTGCTAATAGAATGTTTTTTCCATCAAAGCAAGCCTTGACCGCTTGCCGGCATGTTCTTATGCCCAGCTGATTAAGGGGCAATTTTAAGTGAGAAATGCGCTCTGTGTCCAGACCTTTACAGGTGCATATTAGGTGCAGGATTTCTTCTTTTGCGTTCCCACATATTCGGCAATTGATTGTTGCTTGGGGCCTTTTCCATGGGTGGAGATGATTTTGTGCTGGAAGTAGGCCCAGCCGTAAGCATAAGAACTTCTCCTTTGTGCGCCTAGTGAACCCGAATCCTAAATAGCTTTGGCAGAGGCTGCTTGTATAGCTTTGAATGACTAACCAGCCATGGGCCCGGTTAGCTAGGCTTGCTTTGTCTTCTATTAACAAGATCGATCTTACTGATTTGTTGACTAGCTTTTTGAAGATGGTTTGAGACCCGCTGCACTTCCAGGCTTCTTGTAGGCACAAGGAGTTTATTGAATGCTTAAGATATTTTGCGGCCGCACCATTACTCTTACGGCCACATGCATCATTGTTGCCGTTTGCGATTCCTAAATTGCGAAAATTAAGGAATCGCAATTCAGAAATCGCAAACGGCAATGCATGAAAAATGTGCATTTATTATTGCGATTCGGTATTTCTCCTTAATTGCGATTCACAATTTGCGAATAGCAATTAAGGAAACCCTTCCCAATGACTCCTATGGGCCAAAAGGCCCATAGGAATGAATGGGAAGGCATTGACATTTTGCGAATTTCATTTTGCGAATCGCAAAATGTGAATGCAATTTCAAGGGTGCAGGGGGGGTCCAAAGAACCCCTCCCTGCACCCCTGAAATTTAACTTTGAGTGCAATTTACACACACACATGACCCAAGGACATGTGTGTGTGTAAATTAAAAGTTTCAAATATGCAACTAGTGCATGTTTGAAAGTTTTCGGTAAATTAGCATGAAGTTTAACTTCATGCTAATTTACCCCTTCCAATTAGCGAATTCACAATTTAAAAATAATCATGCATTGCATTTAAGAAATCTCAAATTGCAATTTCTTAAATGCAATCGCAATTTTAGAAATCGCAACATGGCTGCGATTCCTAAAATTGCAAAATGCATGATGCATTCCAAATTAGTCAATTGCATTCGCAAACGGCCGAAAATTGCGATTCGCACCGTTTGCGAATGCAATTGACTTTGATGCATGTGGGCAATACTTTCTATCTCTTTCCATAGATAGTGATTTAGACTTGCGGCTTCTCCTCTCTGAATCTTGTGCCATCTTTTGACATGGGTACCCATTCGCTCCAGCGTTTGGTTTCTCAAGCCGAATTCCAGCCTTATTTGAGCCTGCGAGGTGTAGTTGGGCAGACTGAATATCATTCTCAAGGCCTTCACTATTGTGCTGTTCAATAGCTGAGCGTCCCTCCCTCAGAGGCATTCGCTTCAATAAGTTACGGCCGGTGTTAATTTTGCCTGAAGCACTTGAAGCAGGGGGGTGAAGCTTCGGCCGACTGCTTTCATTTTGAGGCTCCTTAATGCAATCGCTATGCTGGTTCCTTCCGTTTTATTGCTTCCTTTTGCTGTTGGAATGAGCCCTTTCTGTCCACAATTACACCCAGATACTTGTACTCTTCCACTGTTTCCAGTGTGAACCGTCCCATGTGCCAGCGGAACCCTGCTGATGATATTTTAGCATTTATTAGTTGGAAGGGTATGCCCAGACATGGGTCCCTTGCTCACTTTGCCACTGGATTCAAGCTAGCTTGCCTGATATGGGGTGTTAGCCCAAAAGTGGTCCCAAGATGCCTTTTTACAGTTCAGTGATGAGCTGGCTTGGATGTAAAGGCTAAACTATTCCCATGAGGAACAGGGTCAAGTCTGATATGCATATGTCTGGGTCTGACCTGGAGTGGTGAACCGAGCAAAAGCACAATGATGGATTCAACCCAGATCTAACAGTGACTTGGGTTAGTTTCATTTCCTTTATTTAGTTTGATTAATTAGTTCTGAGAAAGGGTGGTGTGTTCCTTTCCCTCTTTCCTATGCATATTTACATTTAGGCAGGTGTAAGTGCACTGAGCAAATAAGATGTTGTCATTGCTGCTGATAATTTACCTTCACTATTATAACCTATACTGTGACTGCTTTATATACTTCTGGTTTCCTTCCTTCATAGTGTAGTTGAAATCGTAGAAGCAAAATGCCCTATTAAGAAATGTGCCACATCTGAGGTGAACTTAGAGCTGTGACCCCTCTCCATTAGCTCTCCAACATTCTAATGTAGCACTGCTGCCTTATAAAGTTGAGTGCCATTTTGAGTTTCATCAGAAAATATTTAACAGGGTATTGGGCTGGGGGTGTCTAATACTCTACTGTTGAAAATGAGTGGATACCCAGTATCTCAAGATTCTTCCTTTGTAAAAACAATACTTTTGTTGCACCCTTGTGACT
The DNA here is from genome assembly GCF_964263255.1 of Lissotriton vulgaris. Lineage (NCBI taxonomy): Eukaryota > Metazoa > Chordata > Amphibia > Caudata > Salamandridae > Lissotriton > Lissotriton vulgaris. Next base: position 862,321,273 of record NC_141687.1, on the reverse strand, counting down.
TAGTGCTCAACTATCTGATTAACGCGGTTTCTTAATCCCACTATACATTTGTAATTCAGAGAACTGAATTGGTCTTTAGCTATTGTCTTATTGATACTCATGATGTTAGATCAAATGACAAAACTGAAGCAGGTTTCCCACATTATCCAGATCATTGTCAGATAATAAACATAAAACAATATCTCTTGGCATACTAAGACTACCTTCCCGTGACCTCCCAGAGTTAGTTTTGTGGGTTGTATGTATAAGCCTCGTGAACATAATATTTGTAAGTTCCCAGGACCTCTGTGTTACCATAAACTAAATGTAAATTCCATTAGGGTGAACTAGAGTTGTAATGTTTACTCTTTGTCATCCCTTTCAGATGACTGAAACTACATGGTGACCCCTGAAACAGTAAGTAAGCAGGGCTTTGATGGCTACCTTTGTTGTCACTGCTGTCCCCAGACAGACAGAAGACATGCAGGAGAAAAAGAACAGCAATACTTACTGACAATGAATTGTTGAATTGTTTATGGGCCTACACATGCAAGAAGCTAGCTTCCAGCATGTTTCGCCTTTCTTCCTTTTAGGCTGCCTGCCCTTTTCTCGTTTTGCTTCATCTTTTCTTCCGCTCTTCTAGCCCTGATGACAGGGAAGTGAATCCAGGTTCTGCCTCCGTGCTGTTGTCTTTCATTATGTGGCATCTCCTGCTGTGGAAATCAAGACAGAGTTCATATTTGTTAGATTACCTGTAGGTGTCGATTGTTGGAGAGTCTAGACTCTTTTGTCACTCCTGTCTCCTGACGGCGGTGTTGTTTCTACATCATCAGCGGATAGAGGCAGAGGGCTTGATTCCAGAGAGTAGTCCTTGAAGTGCAGCACATTCTGTGTGACGGAACATTGCATGAACTTAGTGGACATCATGGTCTGTCTGACTAGGGTAACAGCAATGTTCCATTGGCCATAGGAGGTTCTGGGAAATTCCTTTAGAGCCCCCTGTTACTCCCATGCCACCAAAGCCTTCAGAGTGGCTGGGGACAATTGGGAAAGCAGCCTCTGCTTAGGTTACACATCTGTGGTGCATGTTTACTATCATTGTTTGTGACCTCCCCACTGCACAGCTAAAGTGAACCTACTGCACAAGAGTAGGTGCTTGCTGGGGACAATAAGAATCCAAGTGAGCTTGTTACAATGCCTAATCGAGTAAAAACTCCACAAGTAAGTTCTATCATATTTTTTGGCATTGAGGCAAATCACCAACTTTATAACACCCATGCAATTTTCTCTGAAATTCCATGCTGACTTTAGTCTGTGGGTCTCCGCATGGTTCTTGTGTTAACATGGGCACATGGAGGCCTTCCACTCCTGTCCACTGGCAGGCACAAATTGTATTGACCATTTCTTCCACTGCCTTATCTAGCACTAAAAACCAAAGCTTTTCCCTCAACTATGACTTTGTTTTGACGACTCCTTGTCCTTGGTGTGTTGGTGAGAAAGTTCCAAAACCCTTCCCTAGAGTGAATGTATGCCCCTTTAGGAATCGGCCCCTTCATTAGTGCTAAGTTCCTCTCTAACTTTCTACAGATGGATGAGTGTTCATTTGTCCATGCAGTCCCACCTATTAATGTTTCTCATACATTTATTCTATTGGTGTTGCTGCAACACCTCTACAATTTTCTATAAACAATCATCACTTTGTGATGCTGTTGGAGTTTCACTCAGTCCATAGCCTTGGGGCATGCTGTTTCGTTTACCAACTAGAGATTTTCTTCTGTGTTTATGCCTGGCACAGTGGTATGTTGTGGGGCTACTGGAAGTCTTGGCAGGTAGTCTGCTGGATTTTTGATTACTCGCCAGTAGATCACAGTAAAATTGTACTACTGTAACTGAACCACCCATCTCTCAATCCTTTGAGGAGGGTGTTGAGACAAATGTAGAAACAACCTTTTTCAACTCAAAATTCACACCCATAGAGATGATGAAGTGATGACACCCACACTTGATAAGTAAGGCTTCTTGTTCAGTTTGGACATACTTAGTTTCCTTGCAAATGTGATCAGTGTCACACCCTGTTCTGATAGTCTCACTAGTGTTTCATGTAGGCTTTGTGGGGTTTAGCCAGCAATGTAGAGTAAATTAGTATATCATCACTGATGTTTAGGAAGCCCTCTAGAACCGACAGTCTTCCCTACCGTATGTTTTGGAACACCTAGGCCGCTGGAGAAATGCCAAAATTGATGTGATTGTACGTCCTTAGTTGCTGGGAAAAGGCCCCATCTGCAGGGTCAGCCCTACATTGTTTGCATTCATCCTCAACGTTTTCTGACCTGGCTTTTGTTGGGTTTAGGATTCTGAGTACTTTAATTTTGCATCCCTACATTTTGTTTTGGAACATCTAGGCCGCTGAAGAAATTTCAAAATTGACGTGATTGTACCTCCTTAGTTGCTGGGAAAAAGGCCCCATCTGCAGGGGCAGCCCTACATTGTTTGCCTTCCTCCTCAGCGTTTTCTGACCTGGCTTTTGTTGGGTTTACGACTCTGAGTACTTTAACATTGCTAACCAATGCCAAAGGGGCATGTGCTCTCTCCCATAAACATGGTAACATGGGGTCATACCCAATTATATTTCATTTACTTACAAGTCCCTCAGTGCACTACATGTGCCCAGGGCCTGTGTATTAAATGTTACTAAGGGCCTGAAGCACTGCTTGTGCCACCCACTTATGTTGTTCTATGACCATGGCTCTAATCATGGCTCAGGCCTGCCATTTAATGCTTGTATGTGCATTGTATGTCTATTTTCATAATGCCATGTTGGCCTGGCAAAACCAACTTTTTTCCAGGCTCACACCTTCCCATTGTATGCATATAAGTCACACCTAAGGTAGGCCCTGGACATCCAGGGTGTATTGTATTTTAAAGGAAGGAAAAGTCCTTGTATTGAAAAACTTCTAAAGCCGTTTTTCACCATTGCAAGTTCTATCTTTCCCATAGGAGAACATTGGGGTTACCTCATTGCATTTTATAAGTGTATTTTCCAATTGGGGTGAAAAAAAACTACCAAGTCTCTTGTCTCTGAAATCACAATTTGTAATTCTGAAAATGCAACTTTTAGAAAGTTTGAAAAATACAAGAAAACAGCTGGGTTGCACTCTGAAGTAACAGCAATCATACAGATCATGTTCATGTCCTCTTTATCATGTTCAGTTTGGCACATTTCTTTTCTTAACACTATATGACATACCTGTTTTTTTTCTATGCAAAATTAATCATTGTTTTCTAACCTAGAGTCACTAGCCACCACAAATGCACCATGTTGTTGAATTTGTTGTACATATGTACTGTATCTTCCATCTAGTGCAGTAGGCTGCTACACACATTGTGAACCAATCATACTGTGCATCTAGTGCTAAAGCACTCCCTACTATTTTGTATGATCCATCTTTGCTGTTCAACACATACTATCTTCAGTGAGTGGTCTTATTTATAAAAGAGGGTTTCTCACGATTCTCAGTTTGTTACTCTGTTCTTTTTTCTTTTTCCTTTTTTTGGCACAAACTTCCACTAACAATTTTGTTTTTCTCTTGCAATTCTTTTCACTAGCTTTCTATTTTTGTTCACTACTTTTATTATTTGTACCTCTCCGGTAGCACAGAAGTCTCTCTGGGAGGTAGACCTTTTAGCTCGCCCCACATTTCTCTGACATCGTGGCTTCCAAGCGCTGATCCGGTAGCTCGCCGGTTTTTGGATCACACCACGATGAGTCGTTATCTTTGTGGGATCTTGACATTTTTCTTGTTTTCTCACTCATCGATCAGTTTTGTTTGTTTTTTAGGACAGATTTTTATGTTGTGGTTATTTTGAGTACCTTCCTTTCTTTTACTTCACAACTGTTTTTCAGCAGTTTTTCAGCTAAATATGTTGCTTTCTTTGTTTTAGGTGTTTGTTGGACATGAGTCATTTACGATTAGGAGACACAATACGTGCGGCATGTCTGTGCATGTTTTCATGCACAGACATGCTGATTATCACTTTACTTAGTTGGGAGTTGGCTTTCTTGACATTCTGGTTTCTTATTGTTTACCTCGGATGCTCCTGTACCACTATTTCCAAAGTTTTGTGTGTTTTTCTGATCCCGTCTTTGTTTGGATCATTTTGGGACTCTGTTGGGCACTGCTTCAGGGACTGTCTTTCGCTTTCATTGTTTGTAGTCATATTTCTTCCTACTCTCACGTGTTCATTCTCATGTATGTCCTGCACACTCTGAGACTGACTTTTGAAGAATCAATTATACCTATTGATGTTGTGATATTGATTGAAGATGTTTTTGTTTGTAGATACCCCTGACGAAGGGCGACTGTGAATGCCCGAAATGCACTGGGATTAGCCACATTGTCAGTTCCTTATATGTTAAACTTGGACTCATTTTATGAGGAATATTTCTTTTCAAGAATCACGTCGTCGGAAATGAAATCAACCTGAGCGAGATGCAGCCTACAAGCGTTTTTGTTGTTAACGGACACTTTGTTTAAATATCACTCATTTACACGCCACCAACTTGCTGTTTCAACTGTTGAAATCATTTACTTTTTAGTGTTTCAATTGTTTCCACCATTGCAGTAGACCACAGCAATGCACTCCCTGTCTAGGACGCAAGTCTTGGGTATTATTTGGCATTTTCTTTAGCCATTTGGTGCCTGCTGCCTGCCTTTGATAACTTGTAGGGGATGGACAAAAGCTGGACTTTGGGTAATCCCCCTAAACAGCCACACACAACTGGAGCTTAGGTGTACCTTGATGGGCCATCCTAGGAGGATGGGGGAGAGGACCTGGTCCCAGCCTCACTTACACCTCAATACTTAATTGTAATATTTTATTTGTATATGATTAATTCAAATCTTTACAAAAATATAAAACACCATGTGACAGTACAAATGATTTAAAATACAGCAGTTACTATTGTCAATTCAAGGTTGTCATTTAGTCCCGATGAGTCTTTCAAGTTTGCTTGAATCTTTCTTTCATTAAATCAAAGAACTTCACAACCTGACAATTCAGTTTAATATTGCTGGAGGAAAGACACAGTTTAACTGCCTGCCTACAGGTCCGAACGGCATGTGATCTAAAAAAAGGTAGCAACAGCTAATGCCTCAAATCCATTAGTCTCGGGCAAGTGCATATCACATGAATAATGTCCTCCTTGCCAGACTCACACAGGCGACAAAGGGCCGAGGCGTGAGTTCTCTCCCATGGTGGCAGGTGCGGTAATATCGGGATAGCTCCAAGGCCCAGTTTCAGGAACTTATCTTTGATTTTTATTTTCATCCCGATATTAAGATATGGTTGTGGCTGTATTTTGCCGTAATCTTCCACCGTTATCCATCCATGCGCCCTGTTGGCTATACCTCAATAGGCTGTGTCCTATCCCCAGAATATGTGCTGCATACATCCCTGTTGTGAGTCTGGAACCAGGGCAGGAAGGACCTCTGTGCACTCCAAAGGACTGTCTTTGAAGTCTCCTCCACTTCAAAGGCCCAACTAGGTATAAGTACTGACCTCTGACACCACCATTACAGTACTCTTCCGGATTTGTGTATGCTTTGCCAGGAAGAACTGCTGTGCTGCTGAAGGACTGCAACTCTGCTAGACTGCAGCTGTGCTGCACTACTGAAATGCTGTGCAGCCCACACCTGCTTCTTTCCCTCCCTGAGCGAGAACAACTTCACCTGCATCACTTAAACCAGGGTAACTCCAAACATTAGCTGGCTGGCCTCCTGATCCGAAGTTTCAGGGACATAAAAGACTTCTAACCACCCTGCCTCTACACCTGTACTCTGTCATCTATGAGTCTGCCTTCCCAAGTGTCCACCCTAGTCCTGGGATCCTTGGAAGTAGGCCCGAGGTATTTAGCTCCATCAGAACGAATGCATTCCCTGCAAAACCGCCACATCACAGCTGTTGCAGGGACCAAAACAGCTACATCACCACTGCTGCAGGGATCAAATCCGAGGCATCCCCTTTGGAACTGACACAAAGACGTTTTTCCTGGAGCATGCTCCTCACATCCCCATTGACGGCAACCTCAATGATGACGACAAAACTCTTCAAAAACTCTTCATCGTACCATCCCCGCTCATGGGAGCCAACACATCACCCTGACTGCACAATGCATCCTCTACGCTGGTTTTCACACCGTTGACAGGATCCTTGACGCATCAGTACCTCACACCAGTGGAGCCAGAGCAGGTAACAGTAGTGAGGCCGGGTGTATTGGGATAGACGACGAAGAGGGAAAATTCATTATATATCTAATTTTCCCTTGTGGTCGTCTCTCTAATCCCCCTCCCAAACCGTTCTTACTTGCACAGGCTGTAGCTGCCTCGTACTATAGCCTCCCCACATTTCTGAAACAATGCTTTGCCAATGCTGCATGACACATCTTCGGCGCGGATTCGTTTGACGTACTCCAATTAGGATTTAAGGTACTTTGGTTCAGCTGGCCAAACTTGGCCCCTGTAGCCAGCATGCATTCCATGGCGGTCAGCCTGAATTTTTTAATTTGTCCCAATCCAGCGCAACCAGTTATCACTGAATAGCGGTTTGTGCTTTTTGGCATTGTGTTCAACTATAAACTTTAGAATTCAATATCTCAAGTTCTACTCACTGTCTATTTGGCCTATTTCATTTATAAAATCAAAGTCTATTTTTCTAACCGGATGTGGAATTTTTTTGTGTGATGTTTTCACCGATTCCTTAAAAGAAAGGCCAATAAGGAATCGGTATTAAGGAATCGGTATTTACCGATTCCTTATTACCGATTCCTTTCCTACATCAGGAATGGCTAAATACCGGTCGATAACGATGAAATGTACCTAATTTCACAGTTACCGACCGTTATTTGGGACACCTCTATCGGGCCCCTAGTGCTCAACTATCTAACTAACTTAGTTTCTTTATACCACTGTACATTTGTAATTCAGAGCACTGCATTGGCCCTTGGCTATTGTCTTATTGATATTCATGATGTCTGATCAAATGACATAACTGTGGCAGGTTTCCCACATTACACAGGCTATTGTCAGATAATAAGCATAAAACAACATCTCTTGTCATAACAAGACATCCCATGACCTCCTAAAGATAGTTTTGCGGGTTGTTGTTTTATTAGCCTTGTGGACATAATATTTGCAAGCTCCCATGAATTATGTGTTACCATAAAATAAACGTAAATTCAATTAGGGTGAACTGGAGCTGTAATGTTTACTCTTTGTCTTCCCTTTCAGATGCCTGAAACTACATGGTGACCTCTGAAACAGTTAGTAAGCTGGGCTAACAAGGTTATCTTACATTTTTTTTGTCGCTGCTGTCCCCGAACAGTCAGCAGACATGCAGTAGAGAAGGTTCGATAATACTTACTGCAATGGATTGTTCATGGGCCTACACCTGCAAGGAGCTAGATTTCATCCTTTTAGGCTACTTGACCTTACTCATTTTGTTCTATTTTTTTCTTCCGCTCTTCTAGCCCTCATGACAGGGGTAGTGAATCCAGGTACTGCCTCTGTGCTGTTGTCTTTCATTATTTGATGTCTCCTGCTGTGGAAATCAAGACAAAGTTCATATTGCTGAATTAGCCGCAGGGGTCGAGTGCTGGATAGTATGGTCAGCGGGTGTGGTTGAGAGAGAGTCTAGATTATTTTGCCATTCCTGTCTCCTGATGGCAGTGTTGTTTCAACAACAGCAGAAGATAGAGGCAAAGGGCTTGTCTCCAAAGTGTGGTACTTCTTGAGGTTCAGCACTTTCTGTGTGATGGAACATTGCTTGAATTTGGTGAACATCATTGTCTGTCTGACTAGGTAAACAGCAATGTTGCATTGGCCATAGGAGGTACTGGCTAATTCCTTTAGAGCCCCCTGTTACTCCCATGCCACTGAACACTTCAGAGAGGCTGAGAGCAATTCAGCAAGCAGGCTCTGCTTCGGTTACTCATCTGTGGTGCCTGTTTACTATCATTGTTTGTGACCTCCCCACTGCACAGCTAAAGTGAACCTACTGCACAAGAGCAGGTGCTTGCTGGGGACAATAAGACTCCAAGTGAGCTTGTTACGAGCATAACAGTATAAAATCCAGGCTAAAGGTGGTGCACCATAAGGTGGCAATAAGATAGATAAAGGTAGTATTTGTGGAGAAATGAGCCGCTTCAGACCAATTTCCACCTGGGAAAATACATTGAAGACAGTTGCAATACATATCATTCTGGAAAATCAGTAGTGAATACAAGAATAATGTCCATTCATTGTATGGATAGGATACACTTTGAGGAGGAGATGTCTAGAATAAGGCTACATATGATTGATATTAGTAGCCAAAACACTAAAACACCAGATTGAGACTATAGGAGAGCCAGACAAAGAACAAATAAACCTTCCTTTTAAATCCCCTGTTTTGGACCAAAGACATCAGTTAGACAAAAGCAGGAGAAGCCATGTACATCTCCTGGAAGCTGGAGCAATCTGTATTCATAACAACAATGTTCCTTTGTAGTATTATTTTGATCACTATATAAATATGTTGTACTACCTTTAGTATTAGTATAATGAACTCATCAAAAACAATAAAAACAATGTATTCAACTAGACTACATTGTATGCATTATAGATGTTTGCAAGTCTTCTTTATCTTTCGAATCATACTCATCAGTAAGTAAGTAAGTAAATCTTTATTGCTCAGTTAATTAAAACCATTGCAAATATTAGCATATAATACATTAATACAATTATTATAAAAGATATAAAATGACAATAACTTCATATGGAAAATAGTGGTTACTACAGAAATGTATGCTTCTTTCACACTGAGCATGGATTAAAATAGAGTAAGTCCCTTATTTTGCCTGAGCTGGCTGTGTCGAAAGACTTGTACCCGGGTTTAGACCGCACTAAAATGTGAGCTTGGAACATAAAAGAAACTTGTTATTCACCGGAGTCTGTTAGTGCGTAGCGAACCCCTACTATTTTGTTGTGTGCTAACTTGCATTCGGGAATCTGCTCCTTGCCCATATTGGATGGTTGATTCGCTGTTCGTTCCCCCTTTGGGTTTGCTTCTTAGGTTAGCATCATCCAGTGTCTGCCCTCTGTCATTCTTGTTTCTTTTCTGCTTTCTCCAAGAATTTGACAACGTGCCTTGCTAATTGAATGTTTTTTCCATCAAAGCAAGCCTTGACCGCTTGCCGGCATGTTCTTATGCCCAGCTGAATAAGGGGCAATTTTAAGTGAGAAATGCGCTCTGTGTCCTGACCTTTACAGGTGCATATTAGGTGCAGGATTTCTTCTTTTGCGTTCCCACATATTCGGCAATTGATTGTTGCTTGGGGCTATGATTTTGTGCTGGAAGTAGGCCCAGCCGTAAGCATTAGAACTTCTCCTTTGTGAGCCTAGTGAACCCGAATCCTAAATAGCTTTGGCAGAGGCTGCTTGTATAGCTTTGAATCCATCCAGCCATGGGCCCGGTTAGCTAGGCTTGCTTTGTCCTCTATTAACAAGATCGATCTTACTGATTTGTTGACTAGCTGTTTGAAGATGGTTTGAGACCCGCTGCACTTCCAGGCTTCTTGTAGGCACAAGGAGTTTATTGAATGCTTAAGATATTTTGCGGCCGCGCCATTACTCTTACGACCACATGCATCATTGTTGCTGTTTAAGATTCCTAAATTGCAAAAATTAAGGAATCACAATTTAGAAATCGCAAACGGCAATGCATGAAAAATTTGCATTTATTATTGCGATTCAGTATTTTTCCTTAATTGCGATTCACAATTTGCGAATCGCAATTAAGGAAACCCTTCCCAATGACTCCTATGGGCCAAAAGGCCCATAGGAATGAATGGGAAGGCATTGACATTTTGCGAATTTCATTTTGCGAATCGCAAAATGTGAATGCAATTTCAAGGGTGCAGGGGGGGTCCAAAGAACCCCTCCCTGCACCCCTGAAATTTAACTTTGAGTGCAATTTACACACACACATGACCCAAGGACATGTGTGTGTGTAAATTAAAAGTTTCAAATATGCAACTAGTGCATGTTTGAAAGTTTTCGGTAAATTAGCATGAAGTTTAACTTCCAAATAGCGAATTTGCAATTTAAAAATAATCATGCATTGCATTTAAGAAATTTCAAATTGCGATTTCTTAAATGCAATCGCAATTTTAGAAATCGCAACATGGTTGCGATTCCTAAAATTGCGAAATGGATGATGCATTCCAAATTAGTCAATTGCATTCGCAAACGGCCGAAAATTGCGATTCGCACCGTTTGCGAATGCAATTGACTTTGATGCATGTGGGCAATACTTTCTATCTCTTTCCATAGATAGTGATTTAGACTTGCGGCTTCTCCTCTCTGGATTTTGTGCCATCTTTTGACATAGGTACCCATTCGCTCCAGCGTTTGGTTTTTCAGGCCAAATTCCAGCCTTATTTGAGCCTGCGAGGTGTAGTTGGGCACACTGAATATCATTCTCATGGCCTTCACTATTGTGCTGTTCAATAGCTGAGCGTCCCTCCCTCAGAGGCATTCGCTTCCATAAGTTACGGCCGGTGTTAATTTTGCCTGAAGCACTTGAAGCAGGGGAGTGAAGCTTCGGCCGACTGCTTTCATTTTGAAGCTCCTTAATGCAATCGCTATGCTGGTTCCCTTCCATTTTATTGCTTCCTTTTGCTGTTGGAATGAGCCCTTTCTGTCCACAATTACAGCCAGATAGTTGTACTCTTCCACTGTTTCCAGTGTGAACCGTCCCATGTGCCAGCGGAACCCTGCTGATGATATTTTAGCATTTATTAGTTGGAAGGGTATGCCCAGACATGGGCCCCTTGCTCACTTTGCCACTGGATTCAAGCTAGCTTGCCTGATATGGGGTGTTACCCCAAAACTGGTACCAAGATGCTTGTTTACGGTTCAGTGATGAGCTGGCTTGGATGTAAAGGCTGGACTATTCCCATGAGGAACAGGGCCAAGTCTGATTTGCATATGGGCGGGTCTGACCTGGAGTTGTGAACGGAGCAAAAGCACAATGATGGATTCAACCCAGATCTACCAGTGACTGGGGCTAGTTTCATTTCCTTTATTTAGTTTGATTAATTAGTTCTGAGAAAGGGTGGTGTGTTCCTTTCCCTCTTTCCTATGCATATTTACATTTAGACAGGTGTAAGTACACTGAGCAAATGAGATGTTGTCATTGCTGCTGATAATATACCTTCACTATTATAACCTATACTGTGACTGCTTTATATACTTCTGGTTTCCTTCCTTCAAAGTGTAGTTGAAATCGTAGAAGCAAAATGCCCTATTAAGAAATGTGCCACATCTGAGGTGAACTTAGAGCTGTGACCCCTCTCCATTAGCTCTCCAACATTCTAATGTAGCACTGCTGCTTTATAAAGTTGAGTGCCATTTTGAGTTTCATCGGAAAATATTTAACAGGGTTTTGGGCTGGGGGTGTCTAATACTCCACTGTTGAAAATGAGTGGATACCCAGCATCTCAAGATTCTTCCTTTGTAAAAACAATACTTTTGTTGCACCCTTGTGACTTAGTGCTCAACTATCTGATTAACGCGGTTTCTTAATCCCACTATACATTTGTAATTCAGAGAACTGCATTGGTCTTTAGCTATTGTCTTATTGATACTCATAATGTTAAATCAAATGACAAAACTGAAGCAGGTTTCCCACATTATCCAGACCATTGTCAGATAATAAACATAAAACAATATCTCTTGGCATACTAAGACTACCTTCCCATGACTTCCCAGAGCTAGTTTTGCGGGTTGTATGTGTAAGCCTTGTAAACATAATATTTGCAAGTTCCCAGGACCTCTGTGTTACCATAAACTAAATGTAAATTCAATTAGGGTGAACTAGAGTTGTAATGTTTACTCTTTGTCATCCCTTTCAGATGACTGAAACTACATGGTGACCCCTGAAACAGTAAGTAAGCAGAGCTTTGATGGCTACCTTTGTTGTCACTGCTGTCCCCAGACAGACAGAAGACATGCAGGAGAAAAAGTACAGCAATACTTACTGACAATGAATTGTTGAATTGTTTATGGGCCTACACATGCAAGGAGCTAGCTTCCAGCATGTTTCGCCTTTCTTCCTTATAGGCTGCCTGCCCTTTTCTCGTTTTGCTTCATCTTTTCTTCCGCTCTTCTAGCCCTGATGACAGGGAAGTGAATCCAGGTTCTGCCTCCGTGCTGTTGTCTTTCATTATGTGGCATCTCCTGCTGTGGAAATCAAGACAGAGTTCATATTTGTTAGATTAGCTGTAGGGGTCGATTGTGGGATACTATAGATTCTTTTGTCACTCCTGTCTCCTGACAGCGGTGTTGTTTCTACATCATCAGCGGATAGAGGCAGAGGGCTTGATTCCAGAGAGTAGTCCTTGAAGTGCAGCACATTCTGTGTGACGGAACATTGCATGAACTTAGTGGACATCATGGTCTGTCTGACTAGGGTAACAGCAATGTTCCATTGGCCATAGGAGGTTCTGGGTAATCCCTGTAGAGCACCCTGTTACTCCCATGCCACCAAAGGCTTCATAGTGGCTGGGGAAAATTGGGAAAGCAGCCTCTGCTTAGGTTACACATCTGTGGTGCATGTTTACTATCATTGTTTGTGACCTCCCCACTGCACAGCTAAAGTGAACCTACTGCACAAGAGTAGGTGTTTGCTGGGGACAGTAAGAATCCAAGTGGGCTTGTTACAATGCCTAATCGAGTAAAAACTCCACAAGTAAGTTTTACCATATTTTTTGGCATTGAGACAAATCATCAACTCTATAACACCCATGCAATTTTCTTTGAAATTCCATGCTGACTTTAGTCTGTGGGTCTCTGCATGGTTTTTGTGTTAAGGTGGGCTCATGGAGGCCTTCCACTCCTGTCCACTGGCAGGCACAAATTGTATTGACCATTTCTATGACTGCCTTATCTAGCACTAGAAACCAAACCTTTTCCCTCAACTATGACTTTGTTTTGGCGACTCCTTGTCCTTGGTGTGTTGGTGAGAAAGTTCCAAAACCCTTCCCTAGAGTGAGTATATGCCCCTTTAGGAGTCGGCCTCCTTCATTAGTGCTAAGTTCCTCTCTAACTTTCTACAGCTGGATGAGTGTTCTTTTGTCCATGCAGTCCCACCTATTAATGTTTCTCAGAAAGTTCTTCCATTGGTGTTGCTGCATCACCTCTACAATTTTCTATAAACAATAATCACTTTGTGATGCTGTTGGTGTTTCACTCAGTCCATAGCCTTGGGGGAGGCTGTTTCGTTTACCAACTAGAGATTTTCTTCTGTGTTTGTGCCTGGTACAGTGGTATGTTGTGGGGCTACTTGTGGAAGTCTTGGCAGGTAGTCTGCTCTATTTTTGATTACTCGCCAGAAGATCACAGTCAAATTGTACTACTGAAACTGAACCACCCATTTCTCAATCCTTGGAGGAGGGTTTTGAGACATTGTAGAAACAACCTTTTTCAACTCAAAATTCACACCCATAGAGAAAAACAGTGGAAATGATGACACCCACACTTGATAAGTAAGGCTTCCTGTTCAGTTTGGACATACTTAGTTTCCTTGCAAATGTGATCAGTGTCACACCCTGTTCTGATAGTCTCACGAGTGTTTCACGTAGGCTTTGTGGGGTTTAGCCAGCATGGTAGAGTAAATTAGTATATCATCACTGATGTTTAGGAAGCCCTCTAGAACGGACACTCTTCCCTACCTTATGTTTTGGAACACCTAGGCTGCTGAAGAAATTCCAAAATGATATGATTGTACATCCTTAGTTGCTGGGAAAAGGCCCCATCTGCAGGGCCAGCCCTACATTGTTTGCCTTTATCCTCAACATTTTCTGACCTGGCTTTTGTTGGGTTTAGGACTCTGAGTACTTTAATATTGCATCCCTACATTATGTTTTGGAACATCTAGGCCGCTGAAGAAATTCCAAAATTGACGTGATTGTACCTCCTTAGTTGCTGGGTGAGGTTCCGTGATTCTGAACCCGTTCAATAAAGGTCGTCGTATCAAGACGATTTTGGTATCAGCGGACCGCAAATAACGAGTGCGGTATGTACGAGTGTTTTCGTCATGTTTGATTGATGGATACACTGCAAATTCAGGGATTTCGTTCGAACCTCCGGGTTACATTTTGTGCGCGGCAGCCATTTTGTGGTTGCCCTCACATAGGCCGATGACTACGGCCGAACGAGTCTTTGGGACACGTACACCTTTAGCTGACTTCTGTGTGACCTGAACGAACTGATTCCATTGCCCGAAGCTGACCTTGTTGAGCCAGTTCCTTGTTAGGCAGCTGGTCAGATAGAGATCAAAGAGCAGGACATTGCTGAGTTTATGGTACATGCACACACCCTTCTATCTTGTTTCTCATCTGTTTCTGTTCCTTCTTTTATGGCCTATTTATGGTTTGGGTTGAGGTCCTTTTATTATGGGTTTTGTCCGGCCTGTCCGAGCAAGAATGTTGGATTTTGCCTTGTCATTTATGGTGGGCTGGACAACTGAAAGTGGGCTTGTCGTTATGCGATATCTTTTGAAATGTCACTGTGTGATTGGACAGTTCGTACATATTGATGCTAGTCAGGAATGTGATTTTTGGCATAAAAAACGATGTCTCGCAATACTACAATTGTACAGTCTCTGACGAACCACCCGTGTTGTTCTTCGTAGACCTCTGTTCCTGGTTGCAGCCAATAAATTTGGTCTTTGACGTCACCGAGAAGTATCCCGTGTCTCTGTATTCTAAGACAGGTGAACCCGAAGACATTGGGCGTGCCCCTGGCGCCGCTGGGTTCTAAAACCTGGTTCTTCATGGGAAAAGGCCCCATCTGCAGGCTCACCCCTAAATTGTTTGCCTTCCTCCTCAGCGTTTTCTGACCTGGCTTTTGTTCGGTTTATGAGTCTGAGTATTTTAATATTGCTAACCAATGCTAAAGGGCATGTGCTCTCTCCCATAAACATGGTAACATTGGGTCATACCCAATTATATTTCATTTACTTACAAGTCCCTAAGTGCACTACATGTGCCCAGTGTATTAAATGTTACTAAGGGCCTGAAGCACTGATTGTGCCACCCACTTATGTTGTTCTATGACCATGGCTCTAATCATGGCTCAGGTCTGCCATTTAATGCTTGTATGTGCATTGTATGTGTATTTTCATAATGCCATGTTGGCCTGCCAAAACCAACTTTTTTCCAGGCTCACACCTTCCCATTGTATGCATATATGTCACACCTAAGGTAGGCCCTGGACATCCAGGGCGCATTGTATTTAAAAGGAAGGAAAAGTCCTTGTATTGAAAAACTCCTAAAGCCGTTTTTCACCATTGCAAGTTCTATCTTTCCCATAGGATAACCTTGGGGTTACCTCATTGCATTTTATAAGTGTATTTTCCAATTGGGGTGAGATGAAACTACCAAGTCTCTTGTCTCTGGAATCACAATTTGTAATTCTGAAAATGCCACTTTTAGAAAGTTTGAAAAATACAAGAAAACAGCTGGGTTGCACTCTGAAGTAACAGCAATCATACAGAGCATGTTCATGTCCTCTTTATCATGTTCAGTTTGACACATTTTTTTTAACACTATATGACATACCTGTTTTTTTCTATGCAAAATTAATCATTGTTTTCTAACCTAGAGTCACTAGCCACCACAAATGCACCATGTTGTTGAATTTGTTGTACATATGTACTGCATCTTCCATCTAGTGCAGCAGGCTGCTACACACATTGTGAACCAATCATACCGTGCATATAGTGCTGAAGCACTCCCTACTATTTTGTATGTTCCATCTTTGCTGTTCAACACATACTATCTTCAATGAGTGGTCTTATTTATAAAAGAGGGTTTCTCACGACTCTCAGTTTGTTACTCTCTTTGTTTTTCTTTTTCCCTTTTTTGGCACAAACTTCCACTAATAAATGTGTTTTTCTCTTGCAATTTTTTTCACTAGCTTTATTTTTTTTCACTACTTTTATTATTTGTACCTCTCTGGTAGCACAGAAGTCTCTCTGGGAAGTAGACCTTTTAGCTCGCCTCATATTTCTCTGACATCGTGGCTTCAACGCGCTGATCCGGTAGCACGCCGGTTTTTGGATCACACACAATGAGTCGTTATCTTTGTGGGATCTTGACATTTTTCTTGTTTTCTCACTCATCGATCGGTTTTGTTTGTTTTTTAAGACAGATTTTTATGTTGTGGTTATTTTGAGTACCTTCCTTTCTTTTACTTCACAACTGTTTTTCAGCCGGTTTTCAGCTAAATATGTTGCTTACTTTGTTTTAGGTGTTTGTTGGACATGAGTCATTTACAAGTAGGAGACACAATCAGTGCGGCATGTTTTCATGCACAGACATGATGATTATCACTTTACTTAGTTGGGAGTTGGCTTTCTTGACATTCTGGTTTCTTATTGTTTACCTCGGATGCTCGTGTACCACTATTTCCAAAGTTTTGTGTGTTTTTCTTATCTTGTCTTTGTTTGGATCATTTTGGGACTCTGTTGGGCATTGCTTCAGGGACTGTCTTTCGCTTTCATTGTTTGTAGTCACATTTCTTCCTCCACTCACGTGTTCATCCTCATGTATGTCCTGCACACTCTGAGACTGTCTTTTGAAGAATCAATAATACCTATTGATGTCGTGATATTGATTGAAGATGTTTTTGTTTGTAGATAGCTCTGACGAAGGGCGACTGTGAATGCCCGAAATGCACTGGGATTAGCTACATTGTCAGTTCCTTATATGTTAAACTTGGACTCATTTTATGAGGAATATTTCTTTTCAAGAATCACGTCGTCGGAAATGAAATCAACCTGAGCGAGATGCAGCCTACGAGCGTTTTTGTTGTTAACTGACACTTTGTTTAAATATCACTCATTTACACACCAGCAACTTGCTGTTTCAACTGTTGAAATCATTTACTTTTTAGTCTTTCAATTGTTTCCACCATTGCAGTAGACCACAGTAATGCACTCCCTGTCTAGGACGCAAGTCTTGGGTATTATTTGGCATTTTTTTTAGCCATTTGGTGGCTGCTGCCTGCCTTTGATAACTTGTAGGGGATGGACAAAAGCTGGGCTTTGGGTAAATCCCCTAAACAGCCACACACAACTGGAGCTTAGGTGTACCTTGATGAGCCATCCTAGGAGGATGGGGGAGAGGACCTGGACCCAGGCTCACTTACACCTTAATAGGCTGTGTCCTGTCCCCAGAAAAAGTGCTGCATACATCCCTGTTGTGAGTCTGGAACCAGGGCAGGAAGGACCTCTGTGCACTCCAAAGGACTGTCTTTGAAGTTCAAAGGCGCAACTAGGTATAGGTACTGACCTCTGACACCACCATTTCAGTATGCTTCCGGATTATTGAATGCTTTGCCAGGAAGAACTGCTGTGCTGCTGAAGGACTGCCACTCTGCTAGACTGCAGCTTTGCTGCACTACTGCAATGCTGTGCAGCCCACACCTGCTTTTTTCTCTCCCTGAGTGACAACAACTTCACATGCATCACTTAACCCAGGGTAACTCCAAACATTAGCTGGCTGGCCTCCTGATCCGAAGTTTCAGGGACATAAAAGACTTCTAACCACCCTGCCTCTACACCTGTACTCTGCCATCTATGAGTCTGCCTTCCCAAGTGTCCACCCTAGTCTTGGGAACCTTGGAAGTAGGCCCGAGGTATTTAGCTCCATCAGAACGAATGCATTCCCTGCCAAACCGCCACATCAGAGCTGTTGCAGGGACCAAAACTGCTGCATCACCGCTGCTGCAGGGATCAAATCTGAGGCATCCCCTTTGGAACTGACACTGAGACGTTTTTCCTGGAGCATGCTCCTCACATCCCCATTGACGGCAACCTCAATGATGACGACAAAACTCTTCAAAAACTCTTCATCGTACCATCCCCGCTCATGGGAGCCAACACATCACCTTGACTGCACAATGCATCCTCTACGCTGGTTTTCACACCGTTGACAGGATCCTTGACGCATTAGTACCTCACAAAAGTGGAGCCAGAGCAGGTAACAGCAGTGACTGAGTGTCTTGGGACAGACGACGAAGAGGGAAAATTAATTATATATCTAATTTTCCCTTGTGGTCGTCTGTCTAATCCCCCCTCCCAAACCGGCCCGACCGTTCTTACATGCACAGGCTTAGCTGCCTTGTACTTTAGCCTCCCCACATTTCTGAAACTATGCTTTGCCAATGCTGCATGACACATCTTCGGCGCGGATCCGTTTGACGTACTGCAATTAGGATTTAAGGTACTTTGGTTCAGCTGGCCTAACTTGGCCCCTGTAGCCAGCATACATTCCATGGCGGTCAGCCTGAATTTTTTAATTTGTCCCAATCCAGCGCAACCAGTTATCACTGAATAGCGGTTTGTGCTTTTTGGCATTGTGTTCAACTATAAACTTTAGAATTCAATATCTCAAGTTCTACTCACTGTCTATTTGGCCTATTTCATTTATAAATTCTGTGGGGTGTTTTCACCGATTCCTTAAAAGAAAGGCCAATAAGGAATCGGTATTAAGGAATCGGTATTACCGATTCCTTCCATACATCAGGAATGGCTAAATACCGGTCAATAACTGTGAAATGTACCTAATTTCACAGTTACCGACCATTATTTGGGCCACCTATATCAGGCCCTAGTGCTCAACTATCTAACTAACTTAGTTTCTTAATACCACTGTACATTTGTAATTCAGAGGACTGCATTGGCCCTTAGCTATTGTCTTATTGATATTCATGATGTCTAATCAAATGACAAAACTGTGGCAGGTTTCCCACATTACACAGGCTATTGTCAGATAATAAGCATAAAACAACATCTCTTGTCATAACAAGACATCCCATGACCTCCCAAAGATTGTTTTGCGGGTTGTTTTTATTAGCCTTGTGGACATAATATTTGCAAGCTCCCATGAATTATGTGTTACCAAAAAATAAACGTAAAATCAATTAGGGTGAACTGGAGTTGTAATGTTTACTATTTGTCTTCCCTTTCAGATGCCTGAAACTACATGGTGACCCCTGAAACAGTTAGTAAGCTGGGCTAACAAGGTTATCTTACATTATTTTTGTCACTGCTGTCCCCGAACAGTCAGCAGACATGCAGTAGAGAAGGTTCAATAATACTTACTGCAATGGATTGTTCATGGGTCTACACCTGCAAGGAGCTAGATTTCATCCTTTTAGGCTACTTGACCATACTCATTTTGTTCTATTTTTTACTTCTGCTCTTCTAGCCCTCATGACAGGGGTAGTGAATCCAGGTACTGCCTCTGTGCTGTTGTCTTTCATTATTTGACGTCTCCTGCTGTGGACATCAAGACAAAGTTCATATTTGCTGTATTAGCTGCAGGGGTCGAGTGCTGGATAGGATGGTCAGCGGGTGTGGTTGTGAGAGAGTCTAGATTATTTTGCCATTCCTGTCTCCTGATGGCAGTGTTGTTTCAACAACAGCAGAAGATGGAGGCAGAGGGCTTGTCTCCAAAGTGTGGTACTTCTTGAGGTTCAGCACTTTCCGTGTGATGGAACATTGCTTGAATTTGGTGAAAATCATTGTCTGTCTGACTAGGTTAACAGCAATGTTGCATTGGCCCTAGGAGGTACTGGGTAATTCCTTTAGAGCCCCCTGTTACTCCCATGCCACTGAAGACTTCAGAGAGGCTGAGAGCAATTCAGCAAGCAGCCTCTGCTTAGGTTACTCATCTGTGGTGCCTGTTTACTATCATTGTTTGTGACCTCCCCGCTGCACAGCTAAAGTGAACCTACTGCACAAGAGCAGGTGCTTGCTGGGGACAATAAGACTCCAAGTGAGCTTGTTACGAGCATAGCAGTATAAAATCCAGGCTAAATGTGGTGCACCATAAGGTGGCAATAAGATAGATAAAGGTAGTATTTGTGGAGAAATGAGTCGCTTCAGACCAATTTCTACCTGTGAAAATACATTGAAGACAATTGCAATACATATCATTCTGGAAAATCAGTAGTGAATACAAGAATAATGTCAATTCATTGTATGGATAGGATACATTTTGAGGAGGAGATGTCTAGAATAAGGCTACATATGATTGATATTAGTAGCCAAAACACCAAAACACCAGATTGAGACTATAGGAGAGCCAGACAAAGAACAAAGAAACCTTCCTTTAAAAATCCCCTGTTTTGGACCGCAGGCATCAGGTAGACAAAAGCAGGAGAAGCCATGTACATCTCCTGGAAGCTGGAGCAATCTATATTCTTAACAACAATGTTCCTTTGTGGTATTATTTTGATCACTATATAAATATGTTGTACTACCTTTAGTATTAGTACAATGAACTCATCAAAAACAATAAAAACAATGTATTCAACTAGACTACATTGTATGCATTATAGATGTTTGCAAGTCTTCTTTATCTTTCAAATCATACTCATCAGTAAGTAAGTAAGTAAATCTTTATTGCTCAGTTAATTAAAACCATTGCAAATATTAGCATATAATACATTAATTAAATACAATTATTATAAAAGATATAAAATGTCAATAACTTCATATGGAAAATAGTGGTTACAGAAATGTATACTTCTTTCACACTGAGCATGGATTAAAATAGAGTAAGTCCCTTATTTTGCCTGAGCTGGCTGTGTCGAAAGACTTGCACCTGGGTTTAGAGCGCACTAAAGTGTGAGCTTGGAACATAAAAGAAACTTGGTATTCACCGGAGTCTGTTAGTTCATAGCGATCCCCTACTATTTTGTTGTGTGCTAACTTGCATTCGGAAATCTCTTCCTTGCCCATATTGGATTGTTGATTTGTTGTTCGTTGCCCCTTTGGGTTTGCTTCTTAGCTTAGTATCATCCAGTGTCTGCCCTCTGTCATTCTTGTTTCTTTTATGCTTTCTCCAAGAATTTGACAACGTGCCTTGCTAATTGAATGTTTTTTCCATCAAAGCAAGCCTTGACCGCTTGCCGGCATGTTCTTATGCCTAGCTGATTAAGGGGCAATTTTAAGTGAGAAATGCGCTCTGTGTCCATACCTTTACAGGTGCATTTTAGGTGCAGGATTTCTTCTTTTGCGTTCCCACATATTCTGCAATTGATTGTTGCTTGCGGCCTTTTCCATGGGGGGAGATGATTTTGTGCTGGAAGTTGGCCCAGCCGTAAGCATAAGAACTTCTCCTTTGTGCGCCTAGTGAACCCGACTCCTAAATAGCTTTATTCAAAAACAATTGGTTCATTGGGGAACACAAAATTACTCTTCTTATCTCATAGACTATGTAGATATTTGAAACACACAAAGCAGAATCCAGAGACCATCTACGTATTTATGCACTATATTATCAATTTTTGTCATTCATAAACACTGGTTTCATAGGTGAATTGCAAAGAAGGCTGTACAAAAATAGTGAATAGTGCAAAGGTGACTTAAAGTGCTCGGTGCTTACTGCGCAAAAGTGAAGACTGTACAATTATTATATACAATGGGGGAAAGGAAAAAAACGTGTGGTCTATGCGTATTACACAATTATCACGATGTACACCGTATTAATCAGTATTGGTACACGATATATATGCACATAATCCACTTAATTGTCGACGTTTCGACCCTTAACTAGCAAGCATATGGAGTCAACAATGGGTCTTCATCAGGACTGTGGAGGACAGCAAACAGCCTTCATTTAACTACGCTGGGTTGAGGTGCGGATTAAACTGTGTTAATCTGTTCTGTCGGTGTGGCATAGAATTCCGCCCCGACACAAGTTTTATTTTAGGGCTCAACACTATTTAGGAGGACAATCTGGGAGTGGGTATGATGTATTTCTACCAAGCTGGAACAGCGGCGTCCAGGAAGAACTCTCTCCACGGCGTGCAGTATCCTTTCCTTCAAATTAGTCGTTTAGACAAGTGCGGAGTTAGTCACCCCACTGCCGGCAATTCCACTGGAGATTCAAATCTTTTCAGACACCCACTGGGAGGGACATCTTTCCTTACCCAGTTGGGGTCCAATTCCAGGGAGCCTTACAATTTCTACCATAGTCGGACAGAATTATTAGCTACGCCGACAGAGCAGAATAATACAGCTCAACGTGAACAAAAAATTGGGAATTGAAATCCCATTGGGTAGAAATACATCATACCCACTCCCAGATTGTCCTCCTAAATAGTGTTGAGCCCTAAAATAAAACTTGTGTCAGGCGGAATTCTATGCCACACCGGCAGAACAGATTAACACAGTTTAATCCGCACCTCAACCCAGCGTAGTTAAATGAAGGCTGTTTGATGTCCTCCACTGTCCTGATGAAGACCCATTGTTGACTCCATATGCTTGCTAGTTAAGGGTCGAAACGTCGACGATTAAGTGGATTATGTGCATATATATCGTGTACCAATACTGATTAATACGGTGTACATCGTGATAATTGTGTAATACGCATAGACCACACGGTTTTTTCCTTTCCCCCATTGTATATAATAATTGCACAGTCTTCACTTTTGCGCCGTAAGCACCGAGCACTTTAAGTCACCTTTGCACTATTCACTATTTTTGTACAGCCTTCTTTGCAATTCACCTATGAAACCAGTGTTTATGAATGACAAAAATTGATAAAATAGTGCATAAATACGTAGATGGTCTCTGGATTCTGCTTTGTGTGTTTCAAATATCTACATAGTCTATGAGATAAGAAAAGTAATTTTGTGTTCCCCAATGAACCAATTGTTTTTGAATATAACTTAACTGCCCAGGTTCATAGGGATACTGGGTCTACCCCATTTTGTTGTCTAATTACCTAAATAGCTTTGGCAGAGGCTGCTTGTATAGCTTTGAATGACTATCCAGCCATGGGCCCGGTTAGCTAGGCTTGCTTTGTCCTCTATTAACGAGATCAATCTTCCTGATTTGTTGACTAGTTGTTTGAAGATGGTTTGAGACACGCTGCACTTCCAGGCTTCTTGTAGGCACAAGGAGTTTATTGAATGCTTAAGACATTTTGCGGCCGCGCCATTACTCTTACTTTCTATCTCTTTCCATAGATAGTGATTTAGACTTGCAGCTTCTCCTCTCGGGATCTTGTGCACTCTTTTGTCATAGGTACCCATTCGCTCCAGTGTTTGTTTTCTCAGGCCAAATTCCAGCCTTATTTGTGCCTGCGAGGTGTAGTTGGGCAGACTGAATATCATTCTCATGGCCTTCACTATTGTGCTGTTCAATAGCTGAGCGTCCCTCCCTCAGAGGCATTCGCTTCCATAAGTTACGGCCGGTGTCAATTTTGCCTGAAGCACTTGAAGCAGGGGGGTGAAGCTTCGGCCGACTGCTTTCATTTTGAGGCTCCTTAATGCAATCGCTATGCTGGTTCCCCTCCGTTTTATTGCTTCCTTTTGCTGTTGGAATGAGCCCTTTGTGCCGTCTCATGTGCCAACGGAACCCTGCTGGTGATATTTTAACATTTATTAGTTGGAAGGGTATGCCCAGACATAGGCTCCTTGCTCACGCTGCCACTGGATTCAAGCTAGCTTGCCTGATGTGGGGTGTTACCCCAAAACTGGTCCCAAGATGCTTGTTTACAGTTCTGTGATGAGCTGGCTTGGATGTAAAGGCTGGCCTATTCCCATGAGGAACAGGGTCAAGTCTGATTTGCATATGGCTGGGTCTGACCTGGGGTGGTGAAGCGAGCAAAAGAACAATGATGGATTCAACCCAGATCTAACAGTGACTGGGGTTAGTTTAATTTTCTTTATTTAGTTTGATTAATTAGTTCTGATAAGGGTGGTGTGTTCCTTTCCCTCTTTCCTATGCATATTTACATTTAGACAGGTGTAAGTATACTGAGCAAATGAGATGTTGTCATTGCTGCTGATAATATACCTTCACTATTATAGCCTATACTGTGACTGCTTTATGTACTTCTGGTTTCCTTCCTTCAAAGTGTAGTTGAAATCGTAGAAGCACAATGCCCTATTAAGAAATGTGCCACATCTGAGGTGAACTTAGGGCTTTAACCCCTCTCCATTGGCTCTCCGACATTCTAATGTAGCACTGCTGCTTTATAAAGTTGAGTGCCATTTTGAGTTTCATCAGAAAATATTTAACAGGGTTTTGGGCTGGCGGTGTCTAATACTCTACTGTTGAAAATGAGTGGATACCCAGTATCTCAAGATTCTTCCTTTGTAAAAACAATACTTCTGTTGCACCCCTGTGACTTAGTGCTCAACTATCTGATTAACGTAGTTTCTTAATCCCACTATACATTTGTAATTCAGGGAACTGCATTGGCCTTTAGCTATTGTCTTATTGATACTCATGATGTTAGATCAAATGACAAAACTGTAGCAGGTTTCCCACATTATCCAGGCCATTGTCAGATAATAAACATAAAACAATATCTGTTGGCATACTAAGACTACCTTCACAAGACCTCCCAGAGTTCGTTTTGCGGGTTGTATGTATAAGCCTCGTGAACATAATATTTGCAAGTTCCCAGGACCTCTGTGTTACCATAAACTAAATGTAAATTCAATTAGGTTGAACTAGAGTTGCAATGTTTACTCTTTGTCATCCCTTTCAGATGACTGAAACTACATGGTGACCCCTGAAACAGTAAGTAAGCAGGGCTTTGATGGCTACCTTCGTTGTCACCGCTGTCCCCAGACAGATAGAAGACATGCAGGAGAAAAAGTACAGCAATACTTACTAACAATGAATTGTTGAATTGTTTATGGGCCTACACATGCAAGGAGCTAGCTTCCAGCATGTTTTGCCTTCCTTCCTTTTAGGCTGCCTGCCCTTACTTGTTTTGCTTCATCTTTTCTTCTGCCCTTCTAGCCCTGATGACAGGGAAGTGAATCCAGGTTCTGCCTCAGTGTTGTTATCTTTCAATATGTGGCATCTCCTGCTGTGGAAATCAAGACAGATTTCATATTTGTTAGATTAGCAGTAGGGGTCGATTGTGGGAGAGTCTAGATTATTTTGTCACTCCTGTCTCCTGACGGCGGTGTTGTTTCTACATCATCAGCGGATAGAGGCAGAGGGCTTGATTCCAGAGAGTAGTCCTTGAAGTGCAGCACATTCTGTGTGATGAACATTGCATGAACTTAGTGGACATCATGGTCTATCTGACTAGGGTAACAGCAATGTTCCATTGGCCATAGGAGGTTCTGGGTAATTCCTTTAGAGCCCCCTGTTACTCCCACGCCACCAAAGGCTTCAGAGTGGCTGGGGACAATTGGGAAAGCAGCCTCTGCTGAGGTTTCACATCTGTGGTGCATGTTTACTATCATTGTTTATGACCTCCCCACTGCACAGCTAAAGTGAACCTACTGCACAAGAGTAGGTGCTTGCTGGGGACAATAAGAATCCAAGTGGGCTTGTTACAATGACTAATCGAGTAAAAACTCCACAAGTAAGTTTTACCATATTTTTTGGCATTGAGGCAAATCCCCAACTCTATAACACCCATGCAATTTTCTCTGAAATTCCATGCTGACTTTAGTCTGTGGGCCTCTGCATCATTCTTGTGTTAAGGTGGGCGCATGGAGGCCTGCCACTCCTGTCCACTGGCAGGCACAAAATGTATTGACCATTTCTTCCGCTGCCTTATCTAGCACTAGGAACCAAAGCTTTTTCCTCAACAATGACTTTGTTGGAGGAGGAGCTTAGCGCGCATCCAAGCACAGGGCTCCCCGGACCCTCGCCACTCTTCACAATTTATCCTGAAGATATCCTGATTTCTTGGACGGACCTTCGAAGATGAACCTTGACTGAGTCCATAACTCTTTTCAGAATTGAAATCGGACTTGGGTAACCGAAATTACGGCACTTTGAACTTTCGAGGCCAACCTGGAGGCTGTGCCGGGGACTTGGCGACTTGCGGATCCGGGATGGAGTTGAACAACAACGGCAGTGGGGCCTCCTCGGTGGCCGTATCTCCACTTTCGGTTTCGTTTCCGGATCCTCGCAGGGTCTGATTGAGAGACCGTTTCGCCCGGCTGGGGACCAATCCAGCCTCCATTTAGTGTCAGCACTGCCTCCTCATTTTATCTCTTTTGGGCCAAATTGTGACTTTCTCTTGGTCATACGAGCCAGCCCTTGTGGTTTGTTGGCGCCCGGACTGCCGGCGGCCTTTTTCACCAGGTCGCGTGGGCCCCTCCGGGGAGCATTTCCCAGTATGGCGGGCAGGGGTGACGCAGAGAAGCGGAAGACCAAGACGTCTCTTCGTGGGGGACCGGTCCAGACAAATGTTATGGACCGGTACACTCAAGCCAAAGGATCTCCCGGGCTCTCCAGCCGTACCCCGGAGGATGCCAGAGACGACCCTTCTGTTCCTGTTGAATTGTCCCTGCAGGACATTATGGGCGCCATCACCGGCATGAGGGAAACCATCGGCCAGCACTATGAGGCTCTGGCTAGTAAAATCAACACAGTCGCCATTGATGTCACTCTGATCAGGACCGACCTGTCTAAAACTAACGAAAAAGTCAAGTCATTGGATTTGAAGACTTCCAGCCTCACGGCCGATGTGTCGGAACTCCAAACCGAACTTGGGAATTTGAAATCGGCTAATGACCTAATGTCCCATCGGCTGGAGGATTTCAAGAACAGGGCAAGACGCAACAACATTAGCGTCATAGGTGTTCCAGAAAACCCCGAGACTCACTCTGTGGACCTCCTGGTCGAAGATCTAATCCTCACCCATCTTGCCCATTCTGGACTGAGTAAATTTTTCGCTGTGGAGTGTGCACATCGTGTCCCGGGCGGTCAGCCCAAGCCGGGCGCCCCTCCGAGGCCTATCATCGCAAAACTTTTTCATTTCAGAGACCGTGATGTGATCTTGCAGGCATCGAGAGTGCATGGCCCGGTGAAATTTGAAAACTCCTCGGTCAATTTTTTCCCAGACTTCACTCAACTTGTCCAGAGACAAAGGATGGGTTTTCAGGGGGTTAAGCGACGTCTCCGGGACCTGGGCTTGAAGTACGCTATGCTTTTCCCTACCAGGCTTCGAGTGGAATATGAGGAACGGACCTTCTTTTTCGATCGAGCGGACAGTGTTAGTGACTGGTTGGATTCCCTGCCGGGCCGAGGCGATCGGACGGAACATCCTGGCGGTGTCGAGGGTGGTGAGCCTGCACAGAAGTGACTTTTCAGTCCCTGACATTGGACGTTGCTCAGCTGGGTGCTATTTCTTTTGTATATGTTACCCTGTGGTGGTCCACTTCTGGGTGGCGGGTGGGGACGGGCTTCTTTCCTCCTCCGGGGTCTTTTTGTAGAATGGGATTGTTAGGGCGACAGGCACACTGCATTTTGGGGTGGCTCTTTAGTGTACTGCAGGGGTGCAAGGAGGGGGGAGTTGTAACGGGTTTTAGTTGGGGGGTGGGAGGGGGTGTTTGTGTTTGTGTTTTCCTTTCTCAAGGCGGCATATTGGTTCTTTCTCTGCTTCTGGTGTCCTGCTCTTTGTGGGGAGCCTCATGCAACACCTTTGGGGATGGGGGTAGTGGGTTGAAGCTCATATCTTGGAACGTCAATGGTTTGGGAGATCGTATAAAACGGGGTGTTGTATTGCAATATTTACGTTGTTTGTCCCCTGATGCGGTACTCCTGCAGGAGACGCATTTGGTCGGCAATGTGTGTCACACTATGAATAGGTGGGGCTACCGATTGGTTGCACACTCCGGGTTCACCACTGGTTCTAGAGGGGTTGGTATTCTGGTTCGGTCTTCCCTCCCTCTGGAGATTGATAATGTTACTCTTAATGACAGAGGGCGTTACGCTGCCCTCACCGGTAGGTGGGAGGGTAAGACTCTCTCTTTGGTCACGGTGTATGTTCCCCCAGGCCTCCAGACCTCTACTTTTGCGGATGTTGGTCGGATGATGCTGGGGCTCCCTGATAGTCTTCTCCTTATGGGTGGGGACTTCAATTCTGTACTTTCCGGCGATTTGGACCGTCACCCCCCCAGGGACCTTCCCGCCTCCCAATTATGGCTTGGTGGGTTCTTGGACACCTTTGGTCTGGTGGATTGCTGGAGGTTAATGCATTTGACGCTACGTCACTACACCTATCACTCCGGTGCTCATGGGAGTCTCTCCAGGCTAGATTATTTCCTTATGCCCGCTGTCCAGTCCTCCTACGTGGGGGAAGTTAGCCACTTGGCCCAGGGTATTTCGGATCATTCTCCTGTGTGGCTTCTTTTTGATACGGGTCTGCACGCTGCGGGCGGGTCGCCCCTATCAATCCCTGGCATTTGCGCAACCCCAAGACCCGCACCAGCCTCATGAAGTCGCTTGACCACTACTTCCTGGAGAATGAGGGGTCTGTCTTGTCCTCAGTGTCCCTGTGGGAAACCTTCAAGGCTGTTATTCGCGGGCACGCCCTATCTTTAATAGCTGAGACTAAGAAAGCTAGGAATGGGGAGGTTGAAAGTCTGGAGGCTGAAATACTGGATTTGGAGGCTGACCTAGACTCAGGTGCCACACGAGACAGACTCCACGCCCTTAGCTTGAAACAGTTTGATTATAAATCCCTTGTGACAGATGCTGCCAAAACGATGTACAGGGAACAACAAGGTAGATTGTATGATGTTGGGGATAAGGCGGGTAAATTGATTGCCTTGCTCGATAAGAAGGAGAGAGCGAATCGTGTGGTCCCTGTGATTCAAAATTCTGAACATGTTGAAGTGACTGACCCTGGTGAGATTGTGGAATGTTTTGCTGACTATTTTCGTGTGGTCTACTCCCCGATGTCCGACAGGGATGAGGATCACTCTCGCTTATTGTTGAGAGACATCGCGCTGCCCTGCCTGTCTGAAGAGGATCGTGAGTGTATGGAGGCATCGTTGTCGGTCGACGAGATTGCGACTGCGATCCGTTCCCTCCGTTCTGGCAAAGCCATGGGGCCCAATGGCCTGCCCATTGAATTATACAAATTACGCCCGGACAAGGTCGCACCATATCTTCGTGACATGTTTACGGAGTCACGTGATCTTGGCTCCCTCCCTAGTGACCAGAGTCTGGCTACTATAGTGGTAATTCCCAAGGAGGCAAACCTCGTGACCGTTGTGCCTCATACAGGCCTATCTCCCTACTGAATGCTGAGCCGAAGATTCTCGCTAAGGTCCTTGCTACCCGCCTCCTCACTGTTATTTGTGACCTGATCCATCCGGATCAGTCTGGTTTCATTCCGCACCGGAACACTGCTCTTAATTTGCGGCGCCTTCATGGCGTTCTCGCTAGGGCGGAGCTTCTGTCCGAGCCGGCCATCTTAGCTTCATTGGACGCCACGATGGCCTTTGACACGATAGAGTGCCATACCTCTGGGCCACTCTCGAGAAGTTCGGTTTCGGTGTGGGATTTATCAGTTGGGTGAGGCTTTTATATACAGATCCGCTGGCTCAGGTTGTTGTCAATGGTAGGGTGTCCCAATCCTTCGCTCTTGGGAGGGGTACTAGGCAGGGGTGTCCGCTGTCCCCCCTGCTCTTTGCTCTTGCCCTAGAACCGCTCGGGGCCTGGCTCCGATGGGAACCATCGATAAAGGGCAATCAGTGGACCCCCGATTTTGAAGACCGAGTTTCATTGTATGCCGACTATATTCTCTTGTATCTCACTTCCCCTCGCAAATCCCTCAACGTCCTATTTAACTTCCTCACTTCTTTTGGCAAAAACTCTGGTTTGATTATTAATTGGTCTAAATCGTGTGTCTATGTCATTTCTGGTGGCCTTCCTGCCTTGCCGACTAGGTTCCCCATTCAAATTTCACAATCTGGCTTCAAGTACTTGGGGGTCTACATATCGTTGGACCCGGCTGTCCGCTACGAGCATAATCTCCTTCCTCCTCTCCGTCGTTTGAAGCTTGACATGGCTCGTTGGCGTAGATTGCCTTTGTCACCACTTGGTCGAGCGGCTCTGTTTAAAATGATGTCCCTGCCCCGATTCCTCTACGCACTTCAGAACTTCTTTGATATTATTCCGGCGATCTACTTTCGTGAGGTGGAGGGTTTACAGAGGAGACTTGTTTGGGACGGTCGCGCACGCATCGCTCTCTCAAAAGTAACGCTCCCCTGGTATGACGGGGGCATTGCGCTCCCGGACATCAGGAGGTATTATTGGGCTTCCCAGTTGTCCGCCATCAACCATGCTACGTATGCACCTGGCCCGAATCCGGCGTTTGCGATGGATAAACACTTGTTGCCTGGTGGCGACTTCAACAGAGCGCTCTACTCTCGGACGGCCGGGAGGAACCTAATGGGACCCACTAAGATTGCAGTGCATGTGTGGAAGGATGCCAATGTGGCCATGGGGTGGAATGATCGACTGACGCGAGCATCCCCTTTGTTTGCTTCGGAACGATTGGGATGCCTCTGGACGACGAACGGTTTCGAGAACTGGGACACGATCGGCATTAGTAGAGTGGGTGATCTTTGGGTGAAAGGTGCGGTCAAATCCTTCGCGGTGCTTCAGAGTGAGTATGAGTTAAGTGAGCTGGAGTTCTTCAGATATGCACAAGTGCGTCACGCTTTGATGTCGGTCTTCACAGCCGGTGCCACGGTCCCTGAATCTTCCCCACTTGAGGACCGTATACTCGATGGTCATCTGCCCGATAGTACGATTTCCTTGATTTATAAGAAATTGATCAACAATCGGGCAGATCTCCTTGTGTGTCTTAGGGAGGCCTGGACTGGAGACGGGTTGGAATTGGACGACGAGGACTGGCAGCACTATCCTCCCCGAAAGAGGTCGCCATTCCTGCCCGTCTCCGTCTCGTCCAGCTCAAAATTCTTCACCGTGTGTATGTGATGGGCCCTCGTTTGGTTGCTATGGGTTTTTCTTCAGATGGGTTGTGTAGGCGCGGTTGTGGAATGATTGCCACCTTCCTTCATATCCTTTGGGAGTGCCGTTATGTCCCAGCGTATTGGCACCCGTGCATGCTGTAATGGAGTGTGTCACTGGGGTCGCTCTGTTGCCTGAGGCTCGAAGATGTTTGTTGAATGTGTGGGAGCCGAATGACTACAACGTTGCCCAGGCCCGGTGGGCGGCACTTGGGAACATGATTGCCAAAAGGGACATTGCGCAGCTTTGGGGTTCCCAACGGCCACCCACCGTGTCAGTATGGAAGGAGAACATGGATTGGTGCATGTTTAGAGAGAAGACGGTATATTTGGCTAAGGGCAAGCCTAGGGCGTAGAGTAAAATTTGGGGCCAGTGGAACGCATACCGAGGGAACATCTGTACGCGCCTTTCGAGGACACCCCAGACATTTCCCTGTCCCCCTGACCTCTGAGGTTCCTAGAATACTATATTCCTTTGCTGATTGTCCTGACTTCCCCACTGCCTCCCCCCACTGGTCATCTCTATTTTCCTCCTGATTCTCTATCCGGTATGGTAGGTCTCCCCACCTGGAGCTCGACATCTTCTACAATGTTTCTCGCCTTGAGTTTTGTTCTTTTGTTTTTCTTTTTGTTCCTTTCTAAAAATTTAAAAATATTTGTATCCTGTCTACCTCGTGAGTTGCCGAACATGTATCCTGTACTTCCACTGGACCTCTGGGGATCAGTCGCCGCTTCTTGACCCTGAGTAATTGATCTACATGCACTAGCGGCCGGCCCCTGTGGTTGTAGGCCCATATCTGTAATGACATTGTTTTGCACAATAAAGTTTTTCAAAAAAACAACAAAAAAACAATGACTTTGTTTTGGCGACTCCTTGCCCATGGTGTGTTGGTGAGAAAGTTCCAAAACCCTTCCCTAGAGTGAGTGTATGCCCCTTTAGGAGTCGGCCTCCTTCATTAGTGCTAAGTTCCTCTCTAACTTTCTACAGCTGGATGAGTGTTTGTCCATGCAGTCCCACCTATTAATGTTTCTCAGAAAGTTCTTCCATTGGTGTTGCTGCATCACCTCTACAATTTTCTATAAACAACCATCACTTTGTGATGCTGTTGGTGTTTCACTCAGTCCACAGCCTTGGGGCAGGCTGTTTCGTTTACCAACTAGAGATTTTCTTCTGTGTTTGCGCCTGGTACAGTGGTATGTTGTGGGGCTACTTGTGGAAGTCTTGGCAGGTAGTCTGCTGTATTTTTTATTACTCGCCAGTAGATCACAGTAAAATTGTTCTACTGTAACTGAACCACCCATCTCTCAATCCTTGGAGGAGGGTGTTGAGAGTAAGACAAATGTAGAAACAACCTTTTTCAACTCAAAATTCACCCACACTTCCTGTTCAGTTTGGACATACTTAGTTTCCTTGCAAATGTGATCAGTGTCACACCCTGTTCTGATAGTCTCACTAATGTTTCACGTAGGCTTTGTGGGGTTTAGCCAGCATGGTAGAGTAAATTAGTATATCATCACTGATGTTGAGGAAGCCCTCTAGAACGGACAGTCTTCCCTACCTTATGTTTTGGAATACCTAGGCCTCTGAAGAAATTCCAAAATTGATGTGATTGTACGTCCTTAGTTGCTGGGAAAAGGCCCCATCTGCAGGGCCAGCCCTACATTGTTTGCCTTCATCCTCAACGTTTTCTGACCTGGCTTCTGTTGGGTTTAGGACTTTGAGTACTTTAATATTGCATCCCTACATTATGTTTTGGAACATCTAGGCCGCTGAAGAAATTCCAAAATTGACGTGATTGTACCTCCTTAGTTGCTGGGAAAAGGCCCCATCGGCAGGCTTACCCCTAAATTGTTTGCCTTCCTCCTCAGCGTTTTCTGACCTGGCTTTTGTTGGGTTTACGGCTCTGAGTACTTTAACATTGCTAACCAATGCTAAAGGGCATGTGCTCTCTCCCATAAACATGGTAACATGGGGTCATACCCAATTACATTTCATATACTTACAAGTCCCTAAGTGCACTACATGTGCCCAGGGCCTGTGTATTAAATGTTACTAAGGGCCTGAAGCACTGCTTGTGCCACCCACTTATGTTGTTCTATGACCATGGCTCTAATCATGGCTCAGGTCTGCCATTTAATGCTTGTATGAGCATTGTATGTGTATTTTCATAATGCCATGTTGGCCTGGCAAAACCAACTTTTTTCCAGGCTCACACCTTCCCATTGTATGCATATAAGTCACACCTAAGGTAGACCCTGGACATCCAGGGTGCATTGTATTTAAAAGAAAGGAAAAGTCCTTGTATTGAAAAACTCCTAAAGCCGTTTTTCACCATTGCAAGTTCTATCTTTCCCATAGGATAACATTGGGGTTACCTCATTGCATTTTATAAGTGTATTTTACAATTGGGGTGAGATAAAACTACCAAGGGCCATATGTAGGTAGACAAATACCGCTCGGTAATGGCCGATTTCGGCCGTTACCGACCGGTATTTGTAGTTTCAGATGTAGGGGGCCAGATAATTACCAATTCTGTATATTTACCGAATCGGTAAATTTACCGAATCGGTAAATTACCGAAATGGTAAATGTGCAGAATCGGTAATATGGGATGTAGGTGGCACTGGAAACAGTGCCACAGGCCCGTAGAAATTCGTTATTTTCCATGACATACAATGGCATGGTAAATAACGAATTTCTGTGTACATGCGCATCTGTGCATGTACACCTGTGCCATGTGGCACACATACATGCCCTAAGGGCATGTATGTGTGTCACATTGCACACAAGCCAGAATCAGGGGTGCAACGGGGTGTCAAAGTGATACCCTGTCCCCCTTTACAAATCGGTAAATTTACCGAATCGTTATTTACCGATTCGGTAATTGCCATTGATTCCTATGGGCCTCAAGGCCCATAGGAATCAATGGCAATTACCAAATCGGTAAATACCGATTCAGTAATTACCGAATATTACCGATTCTGATTTTTTAAAAAAATTATTACCTACATGGCATTTACCGAATTGTAAATACCGAATCGGTAACATTTGGTATTTACGATTCGGTAAATGCCATTTACCTACATATGGCCCCAAGTCTCTTGTCTCTGGAATCACAATTTGTAATTCTGAAAATGTCACTTTTAGAAAGTTTGAAAACTACAAGAAAACATCTGGGTTGCACTCTGAAGTAACAGCAATCATACAGAGCATGTTCATGTCCTCTTTATCATGTTCAGTTTGACACATTTATTTTCTCAACACTATATGACATACCTGTTTTTTTTCTATGCAAAGTTAATCATTGTTTTCTAACCTGGAGTCACTAGCCACCACAAATGCACCATGTTGTTGAATTTGTTGTACATATGTACTGTATCTTCCATCTAGTGCAGCAGGCTGCTACGCACATTGTGAACCAATCATACCGTGCATCTAGTGCTGAAGCACTCCCTACTATTTTGTATGTTCCATCTTTGCTGTTTCTCACGACTCTCAGTTTGTTACTCTCTTCTTTTTTCTTTTTCCCTTTTTTTGGCACAAACTTCCACTAACAATTTTGTTTTTCTCTTTCAATTTTTTTCACTAGCTTTATTTTTTTTTTCACTACTTTTATTATTTGTACCTCTCCGGTAGCACAGAAATCTCTGGGAGGTAGACCTTTTAGCTCGCCTCACATTTCTCTGACATCATGGCTTCCACGTGCTGATCCGGCAGCACGCCTGTTTTTAGGTCACACCACGGTGAGCAGTTATCTTTGTGGGATCTTGAAATTTTTCTTGTTTTCTCACTCATTGATCGGTTTTGTTTGTTTTTTAGGACAGATTTTTATGTCGTGGTTATTTTGAGTACCTTCCTTTCTTTTACTTCACAACTGTTTTTCAGCAGTTTTTCAGATAAATATGTTGCTTTCTTTGTTTAAGGTGTTTGTTGGACATGAGTCATTTACGAG
The DNA here is from genome assembly GCF_964263255.1 of Lissotriton vulgaris. NCBI lineage: Eukaryota > Metazoa > Chordata > Amphibia > Caudata > Salamandridae > Lissotriton > Lissotriton vulgaris. The sequence goes on along the minus strand of NC_141687.1, from coordinate 862,286,475 downwards.
TAGGAGACACAATCAGTGTGGCATGTTTTCATGCACAGACATGATGATTATCACTTTACTTAGTTGGGATTTGGCTTTCTTGACATTCTGGTTTCTTATTGTTTACCTTGGATGCTCGTGTACCACTATTTCCAAAGTTCTGTGTGTTTTTCTTATCCCGTCCTTGTTTGGATCATTTTGGGACTCTTCTGGGCACTGCTTCAGGGACTGTCTTTCGCTTTCATTGTTTGTAGTCATATTTCTTCCTACACTCACATGTTCATCCTCATGTATGTCCTGCACACTCTGAGACTGTCTTTTGAAGAATCAATTATACCTATTGATGTTGTGATATTGATTGAAGATGTTTTTGTTTGTAGATACCGCTGACGGAGGGCGACTGTGAATGCCAGAAATGCACTGGGATTAGCTACATTGTCAGTTCCTTATATGTTAAATTTGGACTCGTTTTATGAGGAATATTTCTTTTCAAGAATCACGTCGTCGGAAATGAAATCAACCTGAGCGAGATGCAGCCTACGAGCGTTTTTGTTGTTAACGGACACTTTGTTTAAATATCACTCATTTACACGCCAGCAACTTGCTGTTTCAACTGTTGAAATCATTTACTTTTTAGTGTTTCAATTGTTTCCACCATTGCAGTAGACCACAGTAATGCACTCCCTGTCTAGGACGCAGGTCTTGGGTATTATTTGGCATTTTCTTTAGCCATTTGGTGCCTGCTGCCTGCCTTTGATAACTTGTAGGGGATGGACAAAAGCTGGGCTTTGGGTAATCCCCCTAAACAGCCACACACAACTGGAGCTTAGGTGTACCTTGATGGGCCATCCTAGGAGGATGGGGGAGAGGACCTGGACCCAGCCTCACTTACACCTCAATAGGCTGTGTCCTGTCTCCACAAAAAGTGCTGCATACATCCCTGTTGTGAGTCTGGAACCAGGGCAGGAAGGACCTCTGTGCAATCCAAAGGACTGTCTTTGAAGTCTCCTCCACTTCAAAGGCCCAACTAGGTATAAGTACTGACCTCTGACACCACCATTTCAGTACGCTTCCAGATTTGTGAATGCTTTGCCAGGAAGAACTGCTGTGCTGCTGAAGGACTGCCACTCTGCTAGACTGCAGCTTTGCTGCACTACTGCAATGCTGTGCAGCCCACACCTGCTTTTTTCCCTCCCTGAGCGAGAACAACTTCACCTGCATCACTTAAACTCAGGGTAACTCCAAACATTAGCTGGCTGGCCTCCTGATTCAAAGTTTCAGGGACATAAAAGACTTCTAACCACCCTGCCTCTACACAGGTACTCTGCCATCTATAAGTCTGCCTTTCCAAGTGTCCACCCTAGTCCTGGTACCCTTGGAAGTAGGCCCAGGGCATTTAGCTCCATCAGAACGAATGCATTCCCTGCCAAACCGCCACATCACAGCTGTTGCAGGGACCAAAACCACTGCATCACCGCTGCTGCAGGGATCAAACCCGAGGCATCCCCGTTGGAACCGACACTGAGACGTTTTTCCTGGAGCATGCTCCTCACATCCCCATTGACGGCAACCTCAATGATGACGACAAAACTCTTCAAAAACTCTTCATCGTACCATCCCCGCTCATGGGAGCCAACACATTGCCTTGACTGCACAATGCATCCTCTAAGCTGGTTTTCACACCGTTGACAGGATCCTTGACGCATCAGTACCTCACACCAGTGGAGACAGAGCAGGTAACAGCAGTGAGGCCCGGTGTATTTTTTGGGACAGACGACGAAGAGGGAAAATTAATTATATATCTAATTTTCCCTTATGGTCGTCTGTCTTATCCCCCCTCCCGAAACGGCCCGACCGTTCTTACATGCACAGGCTGTAGCTGCCTCGTACTATAGCCTCCCCACATTTCTGAAACAATGCTTTGCCAATGCTGCATGATACATCTTCGGCACGGATTCGTTTGACGTACTGCAATTAGGATTTAAGGTACTTTGGTTGAGCTGGCCTAACTTGGCACCCGGAGGCCAGCATACATTCCATTGCGGTCAGCCTGAATTTTTTTATTTGTCCTGATCCAGCGCAACCAGTTATCACTGAATAGCGGTTTGTGCTTTTTGGCATTGTGTTCAACTATAAACTTTAGAATTCAATATCTCAAGTTCTATTCACTGTCTATTTGGCCTATTTCATTTATAAAATCAAAGTCTATTTTTCTAACTGGGTGTGGAATCTTTTTGTGTGGTGTTTTCACCGATTCCTTAAAAGAAAGGCCAATAAGGAATCGGTATTAAGGGATCGGTATTTACCGATTCCTTATTACCGATTCCTTCCCTACATCAGGAATGGCTAAATACTGGTCGATAACGGTGAAATGTACCTAATTTCACAGTTACCGACCGTTATTTGGGCCACACATATCGGGCCCCTAGTGCTCAACTATCTAACTAACTTAGTTTCTTAATACCACTGTACATTTGTAATTCAGAGCACTGCATTGGCCCTTAGTTATTGTCGTATTGATATTCATCATGTCCGATCAAATGACAAAACTGTGGCAGGTTTCCCACATTACACAGGCTAGTGTCAGATAATAAGCATAAAACAACATCTCTTGTCATAACAAGACATCCCATGACCTCCCAAAGATAGGTTTGCGGGTTGATTTTATTATCCTTATGGACATAATATTTGCAAGCTCCCATGAATTATGTGTTACCATAAAATAAACGTAAATTCAATTAGAGTGAACTGGAATTGTAATGTTTACTCTTTGTCTTCCCTTTCAGATGCCTGAAACTACATGGTGACCCCTGAAACAGTTAGTAAGCTGGGCTAACAAGGTTATCTACATTTTTTTTGTCACTGCTGTCCCCGAACAGTCAGCAGACATGCAGTAGAGAAGGTTAGATAATACTTACTGCAATGGATTGTTCATGGGCCTACACCTGCAAGGAGCTAGATTTCATCCTTTTAGGCTACTTGACCTTACTCATTTTGTTCTATTTGTTTCTTCCTCTCTTCTAGCCCCAATGCAAGGGTTGTGAATCCAGGTACTGCCTCTGTGCTGTTGTCTTTCATTATATGACGTCTCCTGCTGTGGAAATCAAGACAAAGTTCATATTTGTTGAATTAGCCGCAGGGGTCGAGTGCTGGATAGGATGGTCAGCGGGTGTGGTTGTGAGAGAGTCTAGATTATTTTGCCATTCCTGTCTCCTGATGGCAGTGTTGTTTCAACAACAGCAGAAGACAGAGGCAGAGGGCTTGTCTCCAAAGTGTGATACTTCTTGAGGTTCAGCACTTTCCGTGTGATGGAACATTGCTTGAATTTGGTGAACATCATTGTCTGTCTGATTAGGTTAACAGCAATGTTTCATTGGCCATAGGGGGTACTGGGTAATTCCTTTAGAGCCCCCTGTTACTCCCATGCCACTGAAGACTTCAGAGAGGCTGAGAGCAATTCAACAAGCAGCCTCTGCTTAGGTTACTCATCTGTGGTGCCTGTTTACTAACATTGTTTGTGACCTCCCCGCTGCACAGCTAAAGTGAACCTACTGCACAAGAGCAGGTGCTTGCTGGGGACAATAAGACTCCAAGTGAGCTTGTTACGAGCATAACAGTATAAAATCCAGGCTAAAGGTGGTGCACCATAAGGTGGCAATAAGATAGATAAAGGTAGTATTTGTGGAGAAATGAGCCGCTTCAGACCAATTTCTACCTGTGAAAATACATTGAAGACAATTGCAATACATATCATTCTGGAAAATCAGTAGTGAATACGAGAATAATGTCCATTCATTGTATGGATAGGATAAATTTTGAGGAGGAGATGTCTAGAATAAGGCTACATATGATTGATATTAGTAGCCAAAACACCAAAACACCATATTGAGACTATAGGAGAGCCAGACAAAGAACAAAGACACCTCCCTTTAAAAATCCCCTGTTTTGGACCGCAGGCATCAGTTAGACAAAAGCAGGAGAAGCCATGTACATCTCCTGGAAGCTGGAGCAATCTATATTCATAACAACAATGTTCCTTTGTGGTATTTTTTTGATCACTATATAAATATGTTGTAATACCTTTAGTATTAGTACAATGAACTCATCAAAAACAATAAAAACAATGTATTCAACTAGACTACATTGTATGCATTATAGATGTTTGTATGTCTTCTTTATCTTTTGAATCATACTCATCAGTAAGTAAGTAAGGAAATCTTTATTGCTCAGTTAATTAACACCATTGCAAATATTAGCATATAATACATTAAATGCAAATATTATAAAAGATATAAAATGACAATAACTTCATATGGAAAATAGTGGTTACTACAGAAATGTATGCTTCATTCACACTGAGCATGGATTAACATAGAGTAAGTCCCTTATTTTGCCTGAGCTGGCTGTGTCGAAAGACTTGCACCCGGGTTTAGACCTCACTAAAGTGTGAGCTTGGAACATAAAAGAAACTTGTTATTCACCGGAGTCTGTTAGTTCGTAGTGATCCCCTACTATTTTGTTGTGTGCTAACTTGCATTTGGGAATCTGTTCCTTGCCCATATTGGATGGTTGATTCGCTGTTCGTTGCCCCTTTGGGTTTGCTTCTTAGGTTAGCATCATCCAGTGTCTGCCCTCTGTCATTCTTGTTTCTTTTCTGCTTTCTCCAAGAATTTGACAACGTGGCTTGCTAATTGAATGTTTTTTCCATTGAAGCAAGCCTTGACCGCGTGCCGGCATGTTCTTATGCCCAGCTGATTAAGGGGCAATTTTAAGTGAGAAATGCGCTCTGTGTCCAGACCTTTACAGGTGCATTTTAGGTGCAGGATTTCTTCTTTTGTGTTCCCACATATTCGGCAATTGATTGTTGCTTGGGGCCTTTTCCACAGGGGGAAATGATTTTGTGCTGGAAGTAGGCCCAGCCGTAAGCGTAAGAACTTCTCCTTTGTGCGCCTAGTGAACCCGATTTCTAAATAGCTTTGGCAGAGGCTGCTTGTATAGCTTTGAATGACTATCCAGCAATAGGCCCGGTTAGCTAGGCTTGCTTTGTCCTCTATTAACGAGATCGATCTTACTGATTTGTTGACTAGCTGTTTGAAGATGGTTTGAGACCTGCTGCACTTCCAGGCTTCTTGTAGGCACAAGGAGTTTATTGAATGCTTAAGATATTTTGCGCCAGCGCCATTGCTCTTACTTTCTATCTCTTTCCGTAGATTGTGATTTAGACTTGCGGCTTCTCCTCTTTGGATCTTGTGCCATCTCTTGACATAGGTACCCATTTGCTCCAGCGTTTGGTTTCTCAGGCCGAATTCCAGCTTTATTTGTGCCTGCGAGATGTAGTTGGGCAGACTGAATATCATTCTCATGGCCTTCACTTTTGTGCTGTTCAATAGCTGAGCGTCCCTCCCTCAGAGGCATTCGCTTTCATAAGTTACGGCCGGTGTTAATTTTGCCTAAAGCACTTGAAGCAGGGGCGTGAAGCTTCGGCCGACTGCTTTCGTTTTGACGCTCCTTAATGCAATCGCTATGCTGGTTCCCCTCCATTTTAATGCTTCCTTTTGCTGTTGGAATGAGCCCTTTCTGTCCACAATTACACCCCAATACTTGTACTCTTCCACTGTTTCCAGTGTGAACCGTCCCATGTGCCAGCGGAACCCTGCTGATGATATTTTAGCATTTATCCTCATTATTTTGGTCTTTGAGAGATTAATGCTTAAGCTGTTCTCTGTTGAATAATTAAATGTTGTGCTGATTAGATGTTGTAGCCCTATCGGTGTTCTGCTAAGTAGCACAATATCATCAGCATACATTAGATTGGAGAGAGTAAAGCCACCTATGCTTGGAGCATGAGAGTTGCTTTCATCCAGCTGCTGTGCAAGGTCAGACATAAAGATGTTGAATAATGTTGGGTCTAGCACACATCCTTGTTTTAAGCCTTTTGTGGTCTATATTTTCCTTGACAGGAGATCTCCTGACCCTAGCTTGACTTGGACCCATGTATCCGTATGTAGTGAAATCAGCTGTGTTAGTAGCCCAGGTGGGATGTTCCTTTCTTCCAGCTTTGACCATAATAAGTTTCTGTTGATAGTGGCAAAGGCTGAGGTAAAATAGATAAAGCATACATACAGAGGAATATTGGCTGTCTTTGTGGCATCGATGAGGAGCGAGAGAGCCAAAATGTTTGATGTTGTACCCATTTGTTTACGGAATCCTGTCTGGGTGATGGGGATTACGGCGTTTTCTTCTGACCATTCCAAGAGCTCCTCTAGAAGGAGACCAGCATAGTATTTGGCCTCATTGTTGATTAAGGTTACTAGTCTGTAATTTTTAGGGTACTTTACATTGCCCTTCTTATGTATTGGCGCTTTTATTGAGCCTTTCCATGATGCTGGGATAGTTGCGATGTCTGTTATCTGTTTGAAAAGTGGCAGTAAGGCCGCTGCCCAGTATTCCGGATTTTGTTTGAACAGTATTGGAGGGATCCCGTTGGGACCTGGCGCCCCTCCGCCTTTCCCTTCACGATCCTGCTTATAATTTGTTTTTCGGATGGCTCAAATGAAGTAATGACCAATTGTGGTGTTCAAACTCAAATTTTTCTATCCTTATCTGGTCGGCTGGTTGTTACAAACTGTAACGCTGTGTTGAAGTGTTCCTGAAGATAGTTGGTTCAGGCTTCCTCGGTTAGGTAAGAATCAATGCTGGGACTTTTAGAATTCTGAAGTGTGTTGACTGTCTTCCAGAATCTTCCACTTGTATTGATTCCTTTTGCGTCATGAAGAAGTCTAGCCCATAGCTCATCCTCTGCTTCCCTTTTTCCATGCCAAATTTTTCTCTTTTTGCTCTGTTTTAAGTTTTGCAATTCCTTTTGAATCGCGATGTCAGGTCCGTCGCGGTGTAATTTCCGCAGTAGTTTCTTTTGAGGAGCTTTATTTTGAAGTTTTAGTTTATGGCCTTATCGCAGCTGCCAGCTGATTCAGTCCGCTTGTTTTGACTTTTGCAGCTTCGATGATCCAGCTTTGTGTGGGTCTTAGCTTTCCTTGTATGTGCCTGTCCAAGACTGCTCGTAAATTGCTCCCAGGCGCTTAATCGGACTGGTTTGTGATGCTCTTTTCCCACCAACTTTTTGCATCAATTGTAAAGCCTTCCAAGTTTGTCTTGTTGCATTTTATTCTTTTCTGTGCCACCGACAGCGAACATCCTAGGTTTGTCGCTGGCGCGGATAGCACGGCCCCCTGGATATTGAGGCCAAATTCTTGCGACTGATGGTCGCTGGCTGACATTGTGCCTATTCGGAAGTCCGTGACTTTCCCAAAGAGTTGGAGAGATGCGAATGTGAAGTCTAAGGTAGAGCTAACGGTTGAATTATGGAAAGTGGCTGACGGGGGGCTGTCGTTTATGAAACAACCGTTTAAAGCTGCCAGATTAAGGTGTTCTAGATCTTTTACACTGGCCCTTGCCAGACGATTTTCTTTGTCCCATTTACTTTTCGCTTGTTGTGGTATGTCTGTGTATACTCATCAGGCAAACCAAGAACATCAATCAAAAATAAAATATGTACAAGAAGGAAGAAGGGGTGCTCAGTGTATGGAGTGATCTTACAGTGAAGGAAGAAACAATCTGTTATATAGTTACGTGTTTCTCTGTAATGTGGAGCCCATAACAATTATTGTAGGAATACATTCTTGGCATCAGGCATAAACTAGGCAATGTATTGTTTTTTTGGTAAATTCATTGAACTGATACTAAAGGTAGTACACCAAATTTCTATAATTTTCAAAATAATACCGCAATAGAAACCTGCTGTTAATCACATTGGAAAAGATTTAGATCTTGGAGCACAGGGTACCTACTTAGGCGTGAGCGGAGGATATTAAGTATTCCGTCAGCGTGGAGTGCCAGCATCCAAGGTATCCTCGCATTGAGTCGAAGAACCCTGACACTTGCGGGGGAGGAGAGATGCTGACAGTTACGAGCAGACCCAGCATGCTAAAGCACAGATGAGCAAGAGTGCTGGGGAATCTTAGATCTGCCTCATCTCAAGCCAATGCAAAAGATGAGAACATCAGCAAAGCAAATGCCCAAAATGGTGGGTACTGCGCCTGGAGTTCAGAGTGTGCTCTGCAAATTGAGATAGCTGCAATAGTGAGGACCATGACTGTAGTTGCAGGAAAAGACTGGCGCCTTTGGCAAGAACTGTACATCGAGTCAGGATTCCCATGCCACTTGCTGGGAAGCAGAATAAGCAACCAGGTGGATACTCCTTCGGCTGGGGCTGAAGCGCAGCAGGGCATAGGACAGAAACAGCGGCACAGAGGTATGCATTGAGGACAAGCTGACTAGCTGGGCTCTGTGTGAAACAGAAAGCAAAACAGTATTGGGAGACTGACAAGCAGCAGCACCAGGAAGCAGCAATCCAAGTACAAGCATTTGCAATGAAATCGGTCTAGCCTTTGAAAGCTTATACCTTTTTAGCTATGACTATAATACCCAGGATAAAGCGATTCTGGCAGTTTACTGACCTCTGCTGGTCGTTTTCTATCAAGACATTTAAATAAAGGCAGTTGCTAGAAGAAAGTAGTCCCTAAGCAGAAGCAGACAAGCCCTGGGAAAATGTTCTAAAGCCCACACAAAGTACATACAACAGATCTTGCAAACAGCACAAGTGCTGTGCAGGCTTGAGCTAAAAGCTCAAGCTTGGTGCACCCCTGCAAATCACAGGACAGGTCCATGACCTTAATACAGTCAGGGTTCAGTTCAGTTCAATAAACTTTATTCGGTTAAAAACAAGTAACCATAAAAGTAGCAGACATAAAACAAAATACATTGATTACAATAATTACAATAATTACATCTCATGATTATTGGTGCAGTGAGGTAGATCAGTAGGAGGTTTAAGCTATTTCAATTAGCATTTGTTTCCTGAATTTAAAAACACTTTTTAAATAATTTAAAATCACAGTAACAGTTAAAATCGTGTCCATTTTCTGTACTTCTAAAAAAGCTGGGCGACATCTAGTTAAATTCATGTTTTTTAAAAAAGGGACAATGATTTTCCTACGTATGGCACTATAAAATTTGCAGAAAAAAAGGATGTGTATATCAGATTGTTGTGACGTGCCATCACACAAACAGGTGGGCAAAACGTGGTTCCATGAGTTCATGCATGGAAAAGATACTAATCTAAAAAATATACAAAATCTAAAACGAGTTAAAAGAAAACGATCATAGTTAGTCATGGACAGGGATAAATATGGCTGTACAGTGTTAGTCTCACAGATAGTAGGAAGATGAGAGTGTACTGAGGGTTTCAAAATTTCCACTCTCTTCCTCTTATCCACCAGGTGGTCCAGACAGATGGTTTTTAGTGTCTTCCTGGAAATAATATCCATTGAGGTTGGGTCCGAAAAATATGAATGTAATCCATTCTCGGTTAGAAAGTGCTTTACATAACCCAGCCATTCCATTCTGTCCACATGGTCCAAACTGAGGGTGTCACGTATCAGGGCCCGGTTCATAACGCATTCATTAGTAGTCCATACCCTATGCCACAGTAGGATAGGTTGAATTCTGATAATATCCGTTATGTACGGTTGGCCAAGTTCAGCGTGACAATTGAATGTGGCTGCACACTGTGGAACTGCTAGAACTCCCCTCAAAAATGTATTCTCTACCAGCTGGATTTGATCAACATTTGCATATCCCCACAAACCTGAGCCATACATAGCCACAGACAAACATGTAGCTTTATATATGGTTAACATTTCTTTTATCGGTTTCCTGCCCAATTTTCTAACAAAGTTCTGTAGGGCCATGATCGTTTTCATAAATAAAAGGGTATGCACCTGTTACAACGCATTTTTTACTCCGCACTACCACTACAACGCAGGCATTACAACGCATACCATTACAACGCATTGCGCTGGGGGGCGCTCTAGGATAAGAGGTAAGTTTAATTTACTATCCAACACCTTCCCTAGGGTCCACGGGGACTGGAGTTAGAATAGTAAATTATACTTACCACTATCCAGCACCCCAAAGCGCTATGCGTTGTAACGGTATGCGTTGTAAATACCGCGTTGTAATGGTATGCGGAGTAAAAGTATGCGTTGTAACGTCATACATCCAAATAAAAGAGTTCTAACCTTAATTGCATTTGTCCAGGAACCTGATTCATGGAATAAAATGCCCAAGTAAGAAAAGGTTGAGGTGTTATCCAGTGGCACATTATTTAAAAACATACGCTTCATCAGTTTACCTGGTTTTGGGCCACAATTCATTGTAAAAGTCTTACTACAGTTTACTAGTAGGTCCAGGTTCAGCATAAATTTCTCAAAACTAACTACTAGTTTTTGCAGAGCGCAAGGAGTGTGTGCCTTGAGTACTGCGTCATCCGCATACATGAGCGCAGGGATTTCCCTCCTCCCCACCCTGGGCATATCCCTACACTCTTGCAGCAGGTGACGCTCGAGCCCATTAATATAAAGAAGAAATAGAAAAGGTGCCAATACGCAACCTTGCCGCACTCCGCGACCTACACTAAATTGTCTGGAGCATTCTCCTCCCCTGCCGTAACGAACAGAAGCTGTGGCTCCACTGTAGAGTTCCCTCAAGAAACAGATAATGTTATTATCCACTCCCAAACTTTTCATTATATCCCACAATTTAGAGTGTGATACACAGTCGAACGCTGATGAAAGGTCGACAAAAGTAAAATATAAGCGTTCAGATTTTATCCTTATATACTTATGCTGCAGAAGAATTAGGTTTAAACCTTGCTCAATTGTGCCAATCCCTTTTTGAAAACCAAATTGCAAATCACTAATAATGTCGTTTTCCTCTGCCCAGCTTTGAAGTCTTGCCAGCACAACACGTCCCAAAATTTTTACTGATGAGTCAAGAAGGGATATTGGTCTATAACAGGCACAACTGTTCCTATCCCCCTTCTTGTAAATCGGGACAATGACTGAGGTGAACCAGGATTCTTTCAGACCCATTGAGAGAGCTGCATTAAAAAGTTGTACCAACATAGGCCCCCAGATTTCAGTGTTAGCTTTAAATAGGTCTGCCGGAATCCCATCAGGTCCGGCAGCCTTACCGCCTTTGGTAGATCTCAGGGCTAGAAGTACTTCATCAAGTGTTACAACCAAGTTGTAACTCTGTTGTACATCCAAGCTAGAGTTAGGACCCCCACCATGAATGTCTTCCTGTGCCTTATAAAGATTTGAAAAATGATCTACCCAATTGTCCTCGTCTATTGCTATCTCGATTCGCGCCGTATGAGTTTCATATGGGAAAGGGGTATTAATTACTTTCCAGAATGCAGCGGAATCTTTAGATTGCGAGGCCTCACAGAGGGAATCTATTGCCTCCTTATTTAACGCGGTTTTCCTTACTTTCAGGGCCTGAGTATATATGTATCTGCACTCTCTTATTTCATTTTTATCCCTAGGGCATCTGTGTACTGCCTGTTTTAAATTATTCAATGCCCTAGTGCATGCGTTATTAAACCAACTCTTGGGTCCCTTGCGTCTACGTTTTGCCTCCACCCTTAGGCTGCTTTTTATGTTTATAGCTAATATTCCAAAATGCTCAATAATTTGATCATTAGTGGAGTTGTCACTTAGGCAAATCCTAAAACTATTAGAGCACACCTCCCAGAGTTCCTTAAAAAAGGTTGTGGGGATTACTTTGCTCCATTTAAGTGTGTACCCATTTTGTCTCCCAAGGACAACATCAACCGCTGTCTCGACTAGAGGCGTGGCCGTCGATGGGTCTGGGAACAAGTCTACTACTTTAAGACATTGTGGGAGGTGGTCACTTATGGGTAATTGGATGTTCGTAACCCCCAACAGTCGGTGATTAAGGTTACTGGAGGCGATGATGAAATCAATGGTTGTTGCTAAGCCTCTACCAACAAAAGTCGGTGCAAAGGGTGTGGGTTCTAGGGCAGATTCATTTGCAAACCCTAAATCAAACATGAATAATAATTCATTAAGCAAGTCCCCCATCAGAGTATGATCAAAATGTGTCAAATGCATATCTCTCTCTGTCATTAGGCCACATAATCCCTGATTCCCTTTAGTACATAATGAACAATTAAAATCCCCCCCCCCATAAAATTATCAACTCCCTTTCATTTTTGTCAACCTCTAACTGAATTTCCTCCTTAAGCTGCTTCATTACAACCAGAATGTCATCTTTCGGGACATTATTATAAAAATTAATGATTAACACCACAACTCCTTTAAGATTCCGTAGGGTTATAAGTTGGAAATAACTGGAGTTTAAATGGCAATGAGCTTGTTTAATTTTAAGTTGATTTGAAACAAGCGTGGTCAATCCACCCTTAGCTCTACCAAAATGACCTCCAACAGCGGGTGTGAAAAAGGTTCTGTAACCATTTACATGGATTGATTCCTGAGTCCATGTTTCTTGCAAGGCCACTATGTCCTGGCCGTTTATTACTGACTCCCAGGCTGGATTAGTAATTTTTTGCCTGAACCCTGCTATATTCCAAAACAACAGTGCGCATGGATCATTCTTCATCTGGGTCGGGCCATCTCCTGCCTGTTCCCCACACCTATTATTAACAACAACTATGGGGGATTGCATCTGCTCCAGAGTATCTCTGTCGCATGATGACCAACTGTCAGGGTTAGGGACCTTTTGTAGAGTTGGCATATCTTGGGGAAGCTCGCTCAAAGTCTCAGTACTTTTAGGGGGAACTATGTCCTTGATGTAAGGGTGAAAAGCTGGAGGAAAAAATTTATTCCCAACCAGATTTACTTGGGATATCTGAGCTTGCTGTCAATCGACCCCATCCAGACCAGTGAAAATCTGGAAGCGATTTTGAATAGGTAGATTATACATGTGTGGGTGGAACTCCCTGTTATTCCATGGTCTCCCTTGTAGGGGGTTAGACTCCGGATATGGTGGATATTGGTTATTTAGGGAGGGGTATTGGTAGTCTAGGGACTGATGTCTGGGATAGGACACCTCCGACCTTTGCATGTAAATATGGGGGTCCTGAGCATTTACATAAACAGGATAACCCAACAAAGGTGGTGGCCCCGTTGAACCGGGCCTTTCCCATGGTCTCATGTTTCTATGCCCCCGCTGTTGGTGGAATGGTTTCTTAAATAGCTGCTTATTCCAGCCCTGTTTATTGTAATCTTTTGATGGTGCATAGGGATAGAAATAGGATAAAAGATGTGTGGAGATGGCATCGCTGCTACTGGCATCGAACCAATCTCCAATGTGCCTCACGGCCCTATAATCCTTAAAATTAATGACTAATACATCACCCCTTCTATCCTTAGGTCTGGCTCCCACCCAATAGGCACGCCTTACACTTAGGATTTCACCATTGATAGATGCAGGCAACGGTCTGTTGTCTCGGAGCCAAAAAGTAACCTTATTCCGTAAGGCAACGTGATCTTCCCATTTACCTGCAGGTAGTTCTGGAACCCCTGCCATTACAATAACGAAAGGGGCAGAATCTGGGGGTAAGTCTATAGTGTGACCCGTCTTTTCTAAGGGGATGGTTGGTGGATTTTCATTTCTCGGATTAGGTGTTAGAGGGTCCTTTCTGCCTCCCTGATTTTGAGATCCCCCGATTTAAGATTTTGATCTTTAGTTACTGGGGCCGCTGGCTGAATTATAGGTGGTTGCGGTGTGGGAGTTAATAGCATGATCGTGGGGCTACCTACTCTTCCCTTTTCTTGCACTGGTTTCTTTTTTAGCACAGGTGCTGGTGCTTTGGTTACTGGCGTTATAGGAGCTAATGTTATAGGGGGAGCTATAACTTTAGATTTTACAGGAGGGTTAGCCTTTACTATGGGATTCTTTACTATGGGATTCGTCTTAGCTTTTCCCAGGCCCTTCATTAGGTCATGTAAAAGGAGGGAATTCTGTTCAACCTTTTTCTCTATGATGTCTAAGTGTGTACACATCATGTTGGTCTTATCCAGAATCGGTTGCATCACACCCCTGATAAGTTCTACAATTTTGGCCATCATGGCCTCTTCACCTAATGAAGTTTGACCACTTTGTGACTGAGGGGACTGAGCTACCCCTTTCCTAATCTTCTGAGCTCGATTACACAGTGGCTCACCCCCCCTTTTTTTGCTTGTTCTTATAGTGAGGGGGGAAATAGAAGACCTTGAAGATGACTCAATGGGCAATTTTGGGGATCCTGATAACCTACCATTATCATTCCCTGTAGGTGAGTCCAGTAGTGATGGGCTAGTTGGCGTACAGAAGATGCTTGCTCATTGTAGTGGGATCAAGAGGAAAATTATCAGTATTGTCTGTAATCCCTGATTGTGAGAAATCAATAAGCATCACGGAGTCTATAGGTCGACTCTGTGAAGTGGCATCCCCCATTCCTCCCAAGTTTGAAGACCTCAACTCAAAGAGTAGAGGTGCAGTTCCAGGCACACTCCCCTCTCCTTGTGTACTTTTATGGCTTGCCTTGCTTTGCTTCCCCCTTCGTCTTACTCGGGCTTTCTTGAATCTTCTAGGAGATTCTTTATTTACAGGATCATTTGTTCCTGTAGATGATAAGGCCAACACTGTGGGAACTTGAACACAAGGGATTTCATCATGGTGGCCCGCATGGACCATAGCTGTTACAATAGTTACTTTGCCTGCAGGGACCGGGTGTTCCTTTACCACAGGCATATCAGGAACAGTAACCGGGGGCTCTGGTGCAATAGTAATAGCAGGTGAATGTTCCAAACCCAGTGAAGCCCTCCTGTTGCTGTTAATTTGCGCTACCTTCTTTATAAAAGAGAATTGTCCATAGTAACTTTAGTGGTCATAGTGGCTGATAGTTCCGTGCTAGCTTAATACGAGATGTAATATTGTAAAAACAGGATCTCACTCACGTGATTGGGAGCTGCTCGAACGAGCAGTGAGGATAAAAGATGTAAGGGGTATGGCCCCGGCCCGGCTCCTCGGTCCCCGGAGGGCCACAGAGGGCCCACCCTTTGCCCGGGCTTAGCCCCGGGCGTCCCGCTCGCGTCCCGCGACGCGGGTCTCCTCCTCCCTTTATCTGGCTGGCTGTGCGCCCTGCGCCCTGCTGGCGCGTTCCGCGTCACTCCCTCGCGCCGCCGTGATGCCTGCCGGGAATTGTGGTCCTCCCGGAGCGGCGGCGCGGTTTGCTGTGCCCGGTGTGACACTCGGCGGTGGGCGGCTTGGTCGACTGCTCTGCTGGCGTGGAGTGACTCTCGGCGGTGGCGGCAGGTAAGTGAATGAAGTTCCCCCCGCTGTGCCGGTCTCCTCCTCCCTTTATCTGGCTGGCTGTGCGCCCTGCGCCCTGCTGGCGCGTTCCGCGTCACTCCCTCGCGCCGCCGCGATGCCTGCCGGGAGTTGTGGTCCTCCCGGAGCGGCGGCGCGGTTTGCTGTGCCCGGTGTGACTCTCGGCGGTGGGCGGCTTGGTCGACTGCTCTGCTGGCGTGGAGTGACTCTCGGCAGTGGCGGCAGGTAAGTGAATGAAGTTCCCCCCGCTGTGCCGGTCTCCTCCTCCCTTTATCTGGCTGGCTGTGTGCCCTGCGCCCTGCTGGCGCGTTCCGCGTCACTCCCTCGCGCCGCCACGATGCCTGCCGGGAGTTGTGGTCCTCCCGGAGCGGCGGGGCGGTTTGCTGTGCCCGGTGTGACTCTCGGCGGTGGGCGGCTTGGTCGACTGCTCTGCTGGCGTGGAGTGACTCTCGGCGGTGGCGGCAGGTAAGTGAATGAAGTTCCCCCCGCTGTGCCGGTCTCCTCCTCCCTTTATCTGGCTGGCTGTGCGCCCTGCGCCCTGCTGGCGCGTTCCGCGTCACTCACTCGCGCCGCCGCGATGCCTGCCGGGAGTTGTGGTCCTCCCGGAGCGGCGGCGCGGTTTGCTGTGCCCGGTGTGACTCTCGGCGGTGGGCGGCTTGGTCGACTGCTCTGCTGGCGTGGAGTGACTCTCGGCGGTGGCGGCAGGTAAGTGAATGAAGTTCCCCCAGTCAGGGATAAGACTAGGCTTTCCAGCTGATGCTTATACTAGCATGACACTGGGTTGAAAATTATTAAAGTCACAATAACAAATGCACATGTAAACGGGCACTCAGGGCAGGGGACCATGTCCATATACATATAGCTTGAAGGGAACATTCCCAACCTAACAGCAGTGTAAATACAAAAACAGCATGTGAGTGAAGGGACCATTTTCAATTTTTCCATTGACAAATGCTCAGTGCCTGTCTTTTTCAGTGAGAGAATGAGAGAAAGAGAGAGATTGAGGGAGAGGGAGATCGGGGTAAAGTTGGGGACTGACTCCTAAACTGTTAGCTTTCTCAGTATTTTACAATGAAAAGTCTTAACTTAAGCACTGATAGAACTGCATATTAGGCTACTTTCCTAATTGGTTGAATCTAACTGGTTTCCTGCTAATGAGAGGAACAGGTGGGAAACTAAATGGGATTAAGAGTACACAGCATTTCTCTGCTCTCTCACCTGTCTGCTCAGCTTCAGTGTGATCCTGGCCTGTTTCCTGAGCCATGGCCAGCCTTGGGGCTGTTTGTGCTGTAATTCTCCTAAGGTCAGGGTACAAAAAGCTGCAATCTGCAGCTCTCCCTCCCATGAACCCAGCAAAGGTTTGGTTGTGCGCTATTTGATAGTGTGAATGTATGTGTGTGTTTCTTATATGTGTGAGCATGCATGTGAGAACACTTATATCTAGGTGCATTTGAGTGAGATGTGTGACTGTTGATGGTGAATGGATAACAGCGGTGTGGCGGGGTCATCTTGACATTCGGGTGTAATTGACAAACTACAAACCAACCCCTGGTTCCAAATATAATTCAGGAGTGGAAATATCTGTGTAAAATGTCCCACAGATCAAACACAACAGGCAAAAAGCACTAGCGCCTAGATTTGCTAAAAATTGCACTTGAGCTTAGGCATCAGTGCACAACTTTGTGCTGTGCCTGTGGACCTCTTTAATTGTGTCAATAATGCAAAGCTTGCGACCTCTTTGCCCCACATGAGAGCCTGCATTAGTAAATAACCGCCCCTACTCCCAAGAAGAGACCACGGAAATGGAGTATGTTCCACTACGCATATAACTGGTATTGTAAGTTAAGATAAAATAACACAAGCATTGGCAATGTCAATAGGTCTCGGCATATAGTGCAGTTTAGTGCATGGATAGTAGTGAAGAGTAATGTTAGGAAGTAGGTTAAAGTGCTGCTAATTGTTTTTGAGGGAGTATAGTGTTATAGAACGGATTGTGTATTAGAATTGAGTATAGTGTTGTAGAGCGTTTTGTTTTCTAGTATTGTTTAGTGGTGTAGTGTATATTGTAGAGCAAGGAGCCGGTTTTGTAAAAGTACTTTATTTTTAGAATGACTGCAAAGTGCCTTATTTTTTCATCAATTTTTAGTTAACTACAAAATTGCTACAATGCTTTTAGTAAATAATATATATTTTTCCAAGAGTTTTGTGGCTCAATACCATTCGCGTATCTACCACTAACCACAGTAGGAGAGGTGTGGCGCAGAGGCCAGGGCAGCAGACTCTGGAGCACGGGGCTCTCAGTTCGCTCTCCGGCGGCAGCTCAGCCCAGCACCATGTGACTCTGGGCAATAGCTCGCTTAATCTTCTCTACGGCCCCCAATGCCTTGAAACCCTTAGGGGTGATTTGTTCGCACTTTACAAATACTGGGTTTTATTATTACAGTGCATTATGCATTTTCCAGGATGCTTAAAAGGTAGAGACTGCTTTTGGTGCAATACATGATCTAAATTATGAAAGTGTACATTGGGCAGATAAATAATTAAAATGTAAGTTGGGGGCTGGGAGCCATTTATGCAGCCGGAAGTAAGTTGCACTAACAGGATGATAAACTATGGGGACGATTCACAGAACTATCTTAAGACAAAATCCTAAACTTACTACTTTTGGTATTCACAGAAGTTAGGATTTTGTCTTAAATTTGACTTAAGCCAAACTTAGGGGCCGATTATGATTGCGGTTTTTCCGCATCCTCGGGGCCGGCGGAAGCCACCGCTGGCCCCGAGGATGCGGAAAAACCGCAGCGGACTGACCAAGGACCCACCGCCACATTAGGATGGCTGGTGGGTCCTGGTTTCCGTCCGCAGCTTTTCCTCCGCGGCTGGCTTACAACCGCGGAGGAAAAGCTCTAATCTGGTGACGGTGTCTCTCAGACACCGTCATCCAGATTAGGATGTGCTGGGAAACATGCTTTTCCGCAGCGGCTTTTCCGCCGTGGAAAAGCATGTGTACCTTCACTGCGGGGTCCCGTTGCGGGCCCCCTAGGTGAAGGGGGGGTGGGGGGTGCACATGGGGGGTACCTATGGTAACCCCCTGCATTTGCGTGCACAAAGCAGCAGGCACAGCGCGGTGCCTGCCGCTTTGTGCACGCAAATGCAATGCGTGCATTTTTAACATTGCGGCCGGTGCAGCTTGAAGCTCCACCCGCCGCAATGTTAAAAATAGAGGATGTGACCGCAACCCTTGCGGTCACATCCTAATTGCACAGGAGGGAACTCCGCATGCCATGCGGAGGTTCCCTCCTGCTCTGGGGTCGCGGACGGACGCAAGTCCGTCCGCGATCCTAATGACCCCCTTAAGACAGACTTAAGACAAAATCCTAGCTTAAGTCTGTCTTAAGTCTGTCTTAAGTTTGTCTTAAGCCAAACTTAAGACAAAATCCTAACTTCTGTGAATACCAAAAGTAGTAAGTTTAGGATTTTGTCTTAAGTTAGTTCTGTGAATCAGGCCCATTGTAACTAACAGGGCCGGACTGGGAACCAAAACCGGACCTGGCAAAGTGCTTCGCCGGCCCCCAACCCCCGCCACTAAGCTCTTTGCCAGGGCCGGTTTTCGGCCGGTTTTGTTACAGGGCCGATTTTGCAGCCCAAACCGGCACCCCACCCATGCGACGCACCGGGGGATTGCCCGGTGCCCGCTACTGCCAGTCCGGCCCTGGTAACTAAATAAGGGAACAGGCACGCACAAAGCCACTGAAAAAAAAGCACACAGCAAGTAAATTATAAAGTTCAAAGACGCAGGCCTAAAACAATTGTAAAACTGAATAAATCGCTGCTTTAGCTTACAGGATGATAAATATTATTGCCTTAAAACAGACAAGACGTGAACCATATTATAAAAGGGTGCATTAGGCATACAAATGATTGAAATGCACTCACACCTTGCTATTGGTAAAACTGAGTAAATTCTCAAATTGTGCTGAAAGGACGCTGCAACGGGAGGGGGGTGGGAACAAAGGGAATGCTGTTTCAGTGGCCCACGCAGGCCCTAAAAGGGCGGCCCCGTAGTGCCAATTAGGCACAACCATCACCCCTCTATTTGTAAGACTCGGGGAGGAGTCCCTCTGCACGGTGCGCTGGACACGTCACTTCCGTTGTCTAGAGGGTTGGGGGAGGTTACTTATACCTCTTCCTGCCTTTCTGGTGCCCTCTTTGTGCCAGACACACCGTTTCCCACCCTACCGCTTACCCAGCGTGTGGCTGGTGAGCTGAGTAGGCAGGAACTTTGTAATTTGTGTTGCAGGCGGAGTTAAAGGGCGATCTGGAGGCAGAAGGATAAAGGTACCACTGCAGGAGCACAATCGGGGTGCTAGTGTCAAATGCCAGGAGCCTTCAGGGCAGGTCCCTGGAAGAAATTTGTTGGCGCCCCACTGGTCCTGAGGGCAGTTGTAAGCCTGAACAAGCGGGGGCTTGCCTTGCATGCTCTGTCCTGAAAGAGGCATGAGTAAGATGGTCCAATGGGTCACGTGATCCTGGGAAGGGTATCACTTTATAATGCGTAGCACTGATTAGGTTCGCCACAGTGCAAGTTGGCTCATCAGGCGGGCAGGGCAGCATAGGTTAGTTACTGCTGCCCACCCTTGGATCACCCGTAAGATAACCCACCATATTGCATACTTTTGTACGGAATAAACCTGCATCAATATTTTCCCAAACAAAAGTTGTGTTGTGTATTTATTTTTCGTCATGCATGCTTTGGCACTGGGTGGGGAGTGTTGCCTAGAATGGCACTATGCAGACAACTGGAGGGGTCTGGGCGTATAGTAAAGCACAACATGAAGCACTCATGGCTGCACTGCACCAGTGCTTGGTCTGAGGCAATACTCCAGAGGTAGCCAAGGGATGTCAACAGAGAGAGAAAGAGTGGACGGGCCTGCAATGCCTTCACCGAAACTGCATTGGAAAGAAAATTAAACAAGCAGGAAACATTTAAGACAGACCCCCAAAGACATGAGCAGGGCACTCAGGTGACCAGCCATCCCAGTTGCTGCTGTTGCAGGCATGCAGGTGGTCGTGCTGAGTGCAGGCAGGAACCAGCTACCAGACGGGATTAGGGAGGAGAGGCCATCACACGCTCTACAGTGTGATGGTCAACAAAAACATTCTCTAAGTGAAATCCCCAGGGAGGGAACTCAGCACACAAAGGAGGGACATTTCCACCAATGCACTAATTATAAGCCAGCATTTTTAAATGCCACACTTAACAGCCAATAGCAATTGGGAGGTGTGGTAAAAGCCACAGAGAGATACAACAGGTCGAAGCTTGCCGTAAAAAAGGACGGGCACTGAACCCCCGGGAGATAAAATGTTTCAGTTAACTGGAAACAGTCGCACAAGTACAACCAATGAAGGATAAAGTTACAAGTCTATATGCACCATGGTGGGACAAGAAGAGCTGCAGTAACATGATAAGTTATGCCATGCTAAACTAAACATGGTGAGGCCTGCTGTCCCTTTGCAGGACCTAGCCCACTGCTGATGATACACCTACCATCTGAAATTGAAAGCGGGGAATATCACATAATACCGCTGACTGAACATAAGGCAAAACTGGTGGAGAAAATAGTGTGCCACTCACTGCTGAAAATTGACTGTGTAGGGAGTAGACCTCCCCAACCAAAGTCTGTGAAAGTGAGTGCTGTGTACCCTGGTTTATAATAGCAGGTACTTTTTTCCTATTATAAACAGGTAACCATGCTGCAAGACAATCTATGAACAACACAACAAATGCTAACTTTCAACAGCCACTGTGGGTAAAGCTGTCAATAAACAAAGAAGCTTCCATTTGAGACGAAACACTCAGGCAAACAAATTGAACCAGAGAGCATTCAAGGCCAGGGCCGGCTTTAGCGCTGGTGGCGAGTGGTGTAAAAATCATTTTTGCTGCCCCTTGACCTCCTCCTGGGATTCTCTCAATACCACCAGGCAAAAGTGTCCCTCCGCTCTCCAATCATAAGTTATTGCTAAACACAGCACACCCTTTAAAGTCAGCGCCTCCCTCCGGAGGTCAGCGCTCTGTGCGGTTGCACTGGTCCCACTGCCCTAAAGCCGGCCCTGGTTAAGGCAATATAGACACGGCATGGCAGAGTAAAAACATGGATGACCCAGACATGAAGCACTACTCAGAAGTATGCTACAGAGACATCAAAATGGATGCCCCAAATTAAGGATGATGTAATGGAGAAATGAGAATGATATTTGACCACAGTAGAACAAAGTATACCAGATGTTGAAGACACCCTCTAAACCAAACAAGAGAAATGGCTGCACATAGACTAAGTACTCTTTCTCATCAAAACAAAAAATAAAGCTATGATCAAGTCATAACAATCTCCAAATTCTAACAGAATAAAGTTACCAGAACAATGGAGATCTTTGTCAGGGAGCTAAGCTGACTTTTGGTGCGGCCAAGTTCTCCAAGTTATTGACTGCAGTGAGAGTACACAACCTTCTAGCTCTCAAGCTGCATTCCGCCCCATTCATAATTTTAAATGCTTAGGCTGTAATTTCTCCACTGGTAAAATGTCCAGATGTAAAGCAATGAGCCATACTCATACACGAGGTAGATGGAGGGACGCAAAAATTCCTCTTAGCTGCCCTCCACTCCAGTTTTGGAGTATTAACTGCCGGTCCCTCCCGAAGCATAAACAAAACATTTATGACTTTATGGTTTATGAGCAGCCTGACGCCATGTTTCTTACTGAAACCTGGCTTCATGAAAGCTCAGGTCCCGATATTGCCATTGCAGTTCCGGATAACTACGTTATAGTGAGGCAGGACAGAGACTCCGGAAAAGGGGGGGGGCACTGCAATAATTTTTAAATCTACTTACAGTTGTAAGTTTGAAGCCTTTCCCTTACCCGCATGTGAAGCTGCCTTGTTCAAACTAGCAAATAAACCCCAACTGACCTTGTCGGGCCTCCAGGATTATCGCCCTCCAGGCAATGCTAACTCCTGGACGTCCTCATTTGCCGAGACCATAGCCCCTTTACTTCTCAGGGCGGCAAATTTCACCATCTTAGGTGATCTTAATTTACACCTTGAAGATCCTTTATGCACTACCAGCAAGCACTTACTATCTGCTCTTGAAGTTTTGAATCTCTTGCTACGTAACTCTGGATCTACTCATTCTGCTGGACATCAATTAGACCCTATTCTTTCCAACCTTCATTTTGATTGTTCACAGAGTGCCCGCCGCTGGAGTGGTCTGACCATTTCGCAGTCCACTTTTCCTTACCTCATGCTAAGAGCCTGGTAAAGGGTGACTGCGGTAAGGGCGAATTAATCCGTCGGTGGGGTAAACTTTATATTACGAAGTTAAACCAACACCTCTTAAATACTTGCCCTGACACTGATGCTCCTGTTTTGGAACTGAACACCGCAGTATCACACTGGCTCGCTAACGCTGTGACTACTCTTCTCCCTTTAACGCCGAAACATTCTAGGTCTTACCATCCCCCTGCACCTTGGTTCTCTGATGATTTGAAGATCTTACGATGCAAAATTGCGAGAGCTGCATACACTGCGAGTACAGTGACGCAAGCACAGAACTGTCCGCCCACTCTCTTCTCTGTTGTTAAGAAGTTAACAGGAGCGGATACGGTCCCGACTTCTCCAGCGTTGGAGGAAGCTCAATGCAATTCTATTGCTGAGTTCTTTATTGCCAAGGTTGAGCGCATATATGACTCTATGAGTACCAACTTGACAGAAATCGAACCCCGATCAGGACAGACTGCGGTGATTGAACGACCCCTTCCAATGGCGAGAGTCACAAACTGGCAACTGTTTGATGATACCTCGTTCCAATCCTGTTTGAACAGTGTTAGATCTGGATCACCTTGTGATCCAATACCTGCGAAAAGCCTAAAGTTATTGGACCTCGAACCCCGACGGTTTCTCATGAGATTGCTCAATGCATCTCTAACCGAGTCTCATGTGTTACAGGAATGGAAGCATGCGATGGTTGTCCCCCTTTTAAAGAAGGCAGGAGCAAACATGTCCAATCTCGCTAGTTTCAGACCCATATTTTTGCTGCCTGTTTTTTCAAAAGTGTTGGAAAGGCATGTTAACAATCAGTTAAACCATCTTATGGAAAGCTCGGGATTCCTACATCCCTCCCAGTCCGCTTTTCGAGCGCACCACTCCACCGAGACCGCGCTCCTTGGGGTGATGGAGAGGTTACGACACGGTATCACCGCGAGGAGACATCTGCACTCATCCTTTTGGATTTGAATGAGGCGTTCGATACCGTGTCCCATTCCATCCTCTTGAACTCTCTCTGGTCCCTGGCAGTAGATGGTCCTGCGTTAGCCTGGATTGCCTCCTTTTTAAATGAGCGCACTTTCCAGGTTTTTTCAACGAAAGCTGTATCTGGTATTTGCTCATCGGCGTATGGCGTTCCCCAGGGGTCTATACTCAGCCCCCTATTATTTAACATTTATGTTAGACCCCTGGCTAGCATCGTGGAGGACGCTGGGCTGACCATAATTTCATACGCCGATGACACTCAGATTGTTTTCTCCCTTTCCAGCAGTGAGTGTAGCAACATATCGGTCTTGAAGGTTGGACTGTCGCGTGTCGCCGAGTGGATGCAGAAGCATTTCCTCAAGTTAAACGGTGACAAGACCGAGATTGTTATCTTGGGGAAGAATAAAGATCTTTGGGGCCCTCAGCACTGGCCTAGTGACATGGGACCCCTTCCCCAGCCGGTCTCCGTGGTTCGCAACCTCGGATTTCTTATAGACGACAAGCTCTCTATGAGGCAGCAGGCCACTAAGGTGGCCTCCGTGTGTTTCACCACCTTGCGATGGCTCCAGAAAATCCTATGGATGCTGCCCGTGCCACTCAGAGAACCGTTGTCCAGGTGCTAGTAATCTCCCGCCTGGACTACGGAAATGTCCTATATCTCGGCGCCGACACTTCAACCATCAACAAACTTCAGGTGGTGCAAAATTCGTCGGCCTGACTTCTCTGTAATGATCCGAGGAGATCTTCGGCCTCACAGGCTGTTCGCGACTTACATTGGCTTAGGGTCCCGAGCCGTATCAAATTTAAAGCCCTGTGTCATCTCTTTAAAATTAAACAGGGCTCAGCCCCAAAATATCTACAGAGCCTTGTCCAAACATACAAACCCAGTCGCACTTTGAGATCTTCTGCAAATGGTGACTTTGTGGTTCCAAGATTTAAACTTGTAAAGATGGGGGGCCGGTCCTTCTCCCATCTAGGCCCCAAATCTTGGAACGCACTACCCCTTGCCCTGAAATCAGAGACTGATTTATTCTGCTTTCGGAAAAAACTGAAGACCCTGCTCTTTCAGTAAATCTGTCCTTCTGCTCTAGTTGGCTCGTTGCACTGTGCTGTGTCTTCTTTTCTTCTTGTGTCTATCCCTGGCGCCGGGAAACCCACTGCGGGTAGCTGTTGCGCAATATAAGTTCAAATAAATAAATAAATGTCCCCAGCCACCTTGATGGATGTATTATCCTCCGTCAAACTATAAATTTGGCCCATGGTATCCATATTTGACAATAAATGAAACTCTGGCCACTTAGGAGAAGTATTCATTATTTACCTAAGACCAGTGTCACCCAAAACCACAGGTACCTTGATATATAAAGCCATATATTCCTACATCATTTTGGGCATTTTTGAAGGGCACTAATGAGGATTGAAAGTGTGTATGTGTTTTATCTGCTCTCTTCTATTCTGCACACCTCAATGCCAGTCCCTCAACCACAACATCCACTTCTGGCCACCAAAATACATATTGTACCCTTCATCTTATCCTTACTATTCCCATGTGTTACTCAACACACTGAAACAAACTGCTCAACTACACTGAAGGAATACCTTTACCTCTCCATAATACATATAAATCTTCATCTCCTATTTCAACCTAAATTTCCCAGAAGGAATTCATCTCCTGCAATCTCTGTTTGGCTTTAAACCTTCTCTATGTATAGTCTCTAACAGATTTGAAGAAAGTAATCACACTTAAAAGCACCTATCCATTTACCTTTACTCAAGCCCTCCTTGTGATTTTCATTCTCACCAAACATATTGCTTACATAATATTCATTCCATCAACCTCATAATTTCCCTGTATTTCCAAAGCCTTTCTGCTGTGGAAATTTTCCACCTTATTTCTGATTCCCAGAACATAATCAACCTTATAAATGATGGCTAGGATACACATAAACAACCTGGAAATTATTGTAAATGGTCTTAATAAAACCAACCATCTTCAACTATTCGGTTAGTGATCACAACATAGATTAAATTCCTTCCACTAGGCAAATTTATGAAAGTTTTCTATGACCCAAACACATGTCAGTGTCTCACATTGCATTACTAAATGCATAGGTTCTGACCACATCTTTCTCAGGTTGCTCTATCGGTGCTAAAACTGCCCCATGTGCTCTCCCACTAGGGCCACAGACAATAATGCTGTTCCTGTAAGGATCAAATTCTTGTAGTGGGTGAGTATAACATAATACTTCATTAATCATTTCAAAATACCTTTTGTAATCTTGGAATCATACAACATTTGCACTATTCTTAAGTAATCGTAATAGCAGTTGCAATCTTCTTTGACTGTATCCTCACAAATTTGGAGTAAAATGCAGCAACTCCAAAATGTAATTTAAGTTGCCTTTATTTTGTAAAGATAGAGCATCTCAACTGCCCTAAATTAACTTTTACTTAGGTTTGATACCCTACCCACACTGTTGACAAAATAAAAATTGATGATTGTTCAAAAAAGTGGAGAAGATACAAGCATTTTGAATGCTAAATGAACCCATCTGTCAATAATGTCTCCAGATATTTGCCATATTTCCATTTTGATGAGTGCTTACATTTTACAACAAGGAAGAGTTGATCTAGTTGTGGGAAAACATGGCGGCCGCTGGTTAAGCGGTCGCGGTGCTCCGGTATGAGCTCCTGGGGATGATCACCACATTATGAAGAATATCCCTGAATTTCAATTGCGACACTCACAACAGTCGGGGGAGCTGAATCCTGCCCTCGAGGCACCCACCTCTTGCTGCACCGGAGACCCTCACGACGGGATGCGGAGCCGTTACATCGGGATTGATTCACCGGCAGTCCGCTTTCTGCTCGAGTGTGGAGTTGCAGCAGAGGGCGGGGACGAGAACGCTGGTTGCTGCCGGGTACGAGTGCTTGACTGCCCTGAGTTCTGCACTGCCTCGCACTACAGCTGCTTGGGAGGTTGTGGAGCTGGATGGCCGGGGACTACATCGTGCTTCCCACCGTTGGGGCTGCGGCAGTCTCCACTACGCGAGATAAGTAAACAGGACTTAATTTTTGCCGAGGAAGCTTTTAAAGATACGGTAAGCCTTGGCTTTGGTAAACAGTGGCCCCTTTATCATTTCTTAGATTACTCTGAAAAAATTTTGCAGCCATATTTGCAGGAGACGCAGGAGACGGTGTTTGAGAAAAAACAACCAGAATCACTACAATCACCGTTACCTCGTCTCCGGTCAGCCGCGCTGGAGATGAGGAGAGGGAGGTTACTGAGAAGTCTGGGGCAGCCATATCACACAGTCTCCTCTGATAAAATCTCGCGTAGTGCCCCAGAACTTGCAAGTAAGCAGCCGAGCTTACAGTTAACACATAACCATATACCAGCATCAACATCATCAACGGTGGCGGATATAGTGGAGGGGGGAAGTAAGGAGATTCTAGATACATCGGATCCTCTCACTATAACATCGTCAGGGCAAGAGGGGACAATAAAGACAGTAGTTGCCCCTGAGTTTACAGCAAAAGCGCCACCCACCCTCAGTAAAGCTAATGGCAAAAGAGGGCGGAAGAAGAAAGGTGCTCCGCTAGAGGTTAAGGTTGGTGTATTGGGCTCACCTACTGGAGTGGTAGACCACACAGTAGTAGGGGTAGACAAAAATACTTCCTCTTACTTAAGCACAGAGGTCAAAGACAGAGGCACTAAACACAGCTCGAAGTCTAAAACTAAAACAAAAACTAAAACGCAGAACACTGTATCTGAGAAAAGCTCCAAGATTACCCCCTCCTTACGCTCCTACTTTAAAGTGATACCCCAGATATTACATCCGTCAGGGGATCAAACCATGTCATCGGGTCCTGAATTGGAAGGTTCTCTTCCAACGGATAAGGTTTCTCCCCTTCAGGCTTCTGAGGCAATAGAGGCAATAGATCAAAGAACAGAAGAAGGGGTCATAGAACCTGAAGTCAGTGAATTAAGTCTAGGAGATGAAGTTGGAGATAACGAGAAAGGGTCAGGATCACAATCTTCTCTCGCTCAGGAGGGGGCAGTATCAGTTCCCCCATTAGGAGTTCCAGAGGTCTTGATTGTCACTGAGGCTGCTACTAGTGGATCGAATGAAGAAGCCGGAGCAGTTGGGAGAGATCTTTTTGATCAAATTGAATACTCCATAGACTCCCTCACGGAGCAATCCAAGTTTCAGGCCAAAGATGACATAACTCCAGCGTCTATACTAGGTATGTTTTCAGCTCTTACAATGGAAATAAGAAAGGGCTTCGCGGAGTCTTCTGCAAATCAAGCCGAAATAAGAAGCTACTGTGAATCCCTTGAAAATAAAATCGAGGGACTCGCCATAAGAACTGGAGTCCTTGAAGAGACTACAGCAAAATTTTCTGTCTATTTGGACCAGGCGAAAGTAGATATACAGAAGCTTTCTAGAGAAGAGCAAGCACTTAGTGAAAGGATGGAGACTTTGGAAAACAATGCGAGGAGGGGAAATCTCCGAATTTTGAATGTGCCCGAAGGCTCAGAGGGCTCTGACTTAAAACAGTTTATAACGGGTTTGTTGAAAGAGCCCCTGAATTTAGACCTCTCATTAGAAGAACTAGCATTGGACATCCAAAGAGTTCACAGGGATCCCTTCAAACGTAACCCCCAGAGATCTAAACCCCGTAAAATCTTAGTAAATTTTCATACATACGTACTGAAAGAACAAATACTTAATCTTGCGCTAAAGCAAAAATCTCTGGTTGCAAAAGGGTTTACATTTTTAATAAGGTCAGATCTCTCAAGAATTACTTTGGAGAAGCAATGGGAGTTCGGGAGGCACCTGGAAGCTTTTAGAGCATCGGGTGCCTCAGCTCAATTAACATTCCCTGCTGGCATGAAAATAATGTATAACAATAAGATGATCAATATCAGAACAGTGCAAGCAGCTGATGAACTCCTGATGCAGATGGGAAGTAAAAAGAAGTCTTAACTCTAAGATTCATTAAGAGGAGCCGGTGTCTATGGCCACTCCATGACTTCTTTGAGTTCTTATGCACATAAAGTAAAGTTAATTCCCTTAATGCTATAATAAGCAAGGCAATTAATTGAGCGTCACTATTAGATTAGTTTCTTTCATTTTTCACACTTATATAGGTGGGGTATCTCTCCAGGAGTTCACGGAGGGGCTCTATCAACCGGACATCGTACCGGTTAGATATCGCAAGGGTTTTCCAGGGAATGGGAGAGGGGAGGGTGGGAGGCACGAAGTTAGGGTGGGTGGTGGGGGGTGGAAAAAAAGTAAAAATGTTCTCAGAAAGCCAAGATATGATAGACTTGATAGAAAGAAAGTGGTATCGCAATCTTATGAAAAGAGTTTTAGACAACAATGGGTCGGTCTAGTTTTATCTGCTTGTTTCTTTCTCTTGTTGGACACGTATGCCCAAGATGATTAACATGAAATACTTCTCCTGGAACATTAATGGCCTGCGTACCAAACCAAGAGCAAACAAAATCATGCAATATTTACGGGATCTGGATGCGCAGGTCATTTTTCTTCAGGAGACTCATTTAACGCATTCGGAGATGATGGATTTAATTAAAAGAAATAGGTGGATAGACTTTGCGGTCTCAACTACTCAGGCCAGTAATACTAGAGGGGTTTCTATAATTTTCAAAAAAGGAGCTAAAGCTAGGCTGCTATCTCAACAGGTCGACCCAGGTGGTAGATGGGCCATAGCCTCTGTGGTGATAGCGGGCTCCCAAACCACAGTTTTGGGCTACTATGGGCCGAACCAGGACAATCCTATTACATTGGAGACTATGTTTTCACATTTGCTCTCCTTTTCAGAGCCAACTATCATAGCTGGTGATTTTAACATTGCCCTAGACCCAGTTTTGGATAAATCCCCCAATAGTCGATCCTTAGTTCTGTCAAAATCTAGGTTAGTGTTACAATCTGCAATGAAAACATATGGTTACCTTGACATATGGAGAGAAAGGTCGGGGGACCAGCAAGGAGTGTCTTTCCGGAATTATAAATATAAACATCAGTCAAGGATAGACTTTATTTTAATCAGCCGGAGGCTGGCTGAACACGTAAGATCCATTGAATACTTACCTTTGCATCTCTCAGATCACTCTGCAGTACTAATGGACCTAACCTATGTAACAGGGAGAGACTGCCTTCTAGATGGTCCTTTGATTGTTCACTTCTTTCTTCACCTGACGACATATTATATCTCAGAAGAGAAGCACACAACTTTTTTCTGATCAACAATGACTCAGCAACCACAAGGATCATCTGGGACTCGTTCAAAGCATTTTTGAGGGGACTCATAACAGGGAAAGTGTCATACAAAAGGAAGCAATATAAGGAACAAATCTTGTCCATAGAGGAAAAGATAATAAATCTCCAATGTCTAATAGACAATAGTACTGGGGCAGATGAGTCCATCATAAATAATTATAGAAAAGAAATGGCGACCCTGAAAGCCAATATGGGTTCAGTATTGAATCTTAGATTGCAGCAGAGATGGGAAGCAAGCAAATTAGCCCATTTTGAGTACAGCGAAGGTGCAGGTAAAATGCTTGCGTGGAAGACTAAATCAGATCAGGTCCGGAACAACATTGCAAATATCAAGGTGGGCAACGATTCCTTTACATCGGACGTTGAAATTAGAAAGGCCTTTAAGGAATTCTTTGAGTCTTTCTATAAAGAGGACATTGTAACCCGTCCTGAGGAGGTCAACGATTGGCTAAGACATATGAATCTCCCCAGCCTTACATATGATCAGTTTCAAATTTTGGAGGGTACCATCACTGAAGGAGAAGTTAGGGCTGCTATAAAAAGAAGCAAGAAGGGAAAGGCAGCGGGGCTCGATGGGCTACCTGCAGAAATTTATTGAATCTTAGAGGATGAGATAGCCCCCTTCCTTACTAAGATGTTCAATCAGATCCTTCTTGAAGGCCAGACTCCCCCCTCATCATGGGACAACGCATCAATCACACTCATATTGAAACCTGGGAAGCCTAAGGATGCCTGTGAATCCTACAGGCCAATATCAATCTTAAATGTGGGCTATAAGATCTTCACCACAGTTTTAGCCTCAAGGTTGGCCTTGATAGCCCCGTCAGTCCTCCACGTAGATCAAAAAGGATTTGTAAAGGGCCGACAGTTATATGAACTGACATACGACTTAATAGGGGCAATAGATATCGCGGTCTCACAGAATTTGCCCTTGACTGCTCTCACTCTGGACGCAACCAAGGCCTTCGACAGGGTTAATTGGGTTTACCTGTCGGGTGCCTTGGCCAAATTTGGAGTGGGGAAGAGATTCTGTCGTGTAGTTAGCCTATTGTATGCCAGCCCATCAGCGAGCCTATTAATTAACGGGGAGTTGACAGACCCTTTTAATATAACTAGAGGGACTCGGCAGGGTTGCCCGCTTTCCCCCCTTCTGTTTGACTTTTATATTGAACCTCTCGCACAACAACTGTGGAGAGAGAATGCCATCATTCCTTTTTGTCACAGAGGGTGGGAAAAGAAGGTGGCGTTATATGCTGATGACCTGCTTGTTCTTACATCAGACGTAACAACGGCACTCCCTGTCATATTTGAAATTGCTTAGAGGTTTGGAAAGATATCAGGGTACCAGATCAATACATTAAAAACAGAGATGCTGGTCTGGAATGATTATCCGAGTTTATTCGAAATACAGGCGGGTGAATCATTGCGCTATCTGGGCTTAAGTACCATAAAAGATCTTAATAAGCTTGCTACTGTAAATCTTATAGCAATCACTAAAGAGTGTAGGAAATTAATGCATGCATGGTCTCACCTTCAATTATCCTTGATTGGGAGGGTTAATCTCGTTAAAATGTCCATTTTGCCTAAATTTTCATTTCTTTTTAACAGCATTCCCCTTTATTTTGATCAGACTCATATAACTAGAATACAGTCAGATATCACTTCTTTTATCTGGAACAAAAAGCTACCAAGAATAGCCTGGAAGAAGCTTAGACGGCGATGGGAGAAGGGAGGATTAGCCGCACCAGATTTAAAATTATATCCGTGGGCTTTTCAGCTATCACACACGCGAATGCTCCTAAAAAAAACTACTGACTATGGGGTAGGATTAATGTTTTCAGCCATGTTGGAAGGAGAAGGCCTCACCCAGTCGGGATACTTATTCAAATTTGGCAACCCGAAATTTTTTAAAAAGATCAAATTGAAGGTCCTGCCTGGTTTGGCGAAAACCCAGTCTGAGGTAATAAAATCAATTAAACAGGGGTATTACTGTTATAAAACACCGCTTTGGGGGTTACCTGATAGTCCAGCCTGGTTGGAAGATACTCTAGCCACTCCCTTGAGAGAGGCAGGCCTTAAAGAATGGGGGGATCTCTTCTATGAGGGGGACCTGCTTTCATGGGAGTATTTACAGAATAAAATTGGCCCAACCCTTTCGAGGTTTAAATACATACAAATGAGCAGCTGGACGCAGGCATATAAAGATCCACCTACAAAAAGAAACAGGTTTCCTCTTGGAGGGCATAGTCAATTAATAACCAATCTGGTAAGTATCCCTCCAACCAAAAGTGACATCTCACAATGGTATAAACTCCTATTCGAGGAATCTGATGGGGAATTTAAGTTACCAACTAAACTGTGGGGTGACTTAATAACGAGTCAAGACATACAAGATCTCTGGACTATCTCATTTGAGCTTTTAAAAAGCCTGGTGAAACCCTCATGGCTTTGCAGAAACCATCTTTTTACCCTTCATAGGGCGTATTACTCTCCCCAACGCACACAACTGCAAGGAACTCTTCAACATCGTGAACGAGCTATCCAACCCCAGCGCAGGAAACAACGACATCACCCCATCGCAAGACCGCTGCAACTCCCTCGCCTCCTACTTCCACAACAAGATCGCGGACATACACAACAGCTTCAGCACCCAACCAACGCACTCCACGACCGAACCACCGCCCCCCACCACCACCCTCCGCGCCTGGACGCCGATCAGCACCGAAGACACCGTTCGCACGATGAACTCCGTCCACTCCGGATCTCCGACCGACCCCTGCCCTCACCACGTCTTCAACAAGGCCGACGCTGTCATCGCACCCCACCTGCGGGACATTATCAACACCTCCTTCGACACCGCCACCTTCCCTGAGAGCTGGAAGCACGCCCAACTCAAGCTCTACTCAAGAAACCCACAGCGGACCCCACCGAACTCAAGAATTACCGCCCCATCTCGCTCCTCCCGTTTCCAGCCAAAGTCATCGAGAAGACCGTCAACAAGCATCTGGCCGCCTTCCTCGAGACGAATGGATCCCTCGACCCCTCACAGTCTGGCTTCCGAGCCAACCACAGCACCGAGACCGCCCTCATCGCCGCCACCGACGACATCCGAGCCCTGATGGACAACGGAGACACAGCATTCGACACTGTCTGCCACCGCACCCTAGTACAGCGCCTCAGCAACGTCAGAATCCAGGAGAAGGCACTGGAATGGATCATCTCCTTCCTCGACGGAAGAACACAGAGAGTTCGCCTACCACCGTACAAGTCAGAGGCCACCGAAGTCATCTGCGGCGTCCCTCAAGGATCCTCGCTGAGCCCCACCCTCTTCAACGTCTACATGAGCCCCCTCGCGGCCATCGCACGCCAACACAACCTCAACATAATCTCCTACGCCGACGACACCCAGTCGATCCTCTCCCTGACCAACGACCCCGCCGCCGCCAGAGCCAATCTGCACGAAGGGATGAAAGATGTAGCCGAGTGGATGACAACCAGCCGCCTGAAACTGAACTCAGACAAGACGGAGGTCCTCATCCTGGGCTCGTCGCCCTCCGCCTGGGACGACTCCTGGTGGCCCCCCGCCCTGGGCACCGCACCCAAACCGACAGACCACGCACGCAACCTGGGCTTCATCCTCGACTCCTCCCTCTCCATGACCAGGCAAGTCAACGCCGTCTCCTCGGCGTGCTTCAACATCCTACGCATGCTACGGAAGATCTTCTGGTGGATCCCCACCGAGACCAGGAAGACTGTCACCCAGGCCCTCGTCACCAGCCGACTGGACTACGGCAACGCCCTCTACGCCGGTACCACCGCCAAGCTCCAGAAGAGACTCCAGCGGATCCAGAACGCCTCAGCCAGACTCATCCTCGACATCCCACGAACCAGCCACATCTCCGGACATCTGAGAGACCTGCATTGGCTCCCCGTCAACAAAAGAATCACCTTCCGCCTCCTCACCCACGCACACAAAGCCCTACACGACCAAGGCCCGAGCTACCTCAACAACCGAATCAACTTCTACGCTCCCAAACGCCACCTCCGATCAGCCAACCACGCCCTCGCCGCCGTCCCCCGCATCCGAAGAGCGACTACAGGAGGAAGGTCCTTCTCCTACCTGGCCGCCAAGACCTGGAACTCCCTCCCGACCGACCTGCGCCTGACCCAAGACCACCTCTCCTTCAGGAAGAAGCTGAAGACCTGGCTGTTCGAGCAGTAACGGCACCCCCCTCCCCCCAGCGCCTTGAGACCCTACGGGTAAGTAGTGCGCTCTATAAATGTCTTTGATTGATTGATCCAAATTTGCCTCAGGAAACTCAGTGGCATGTGCAAGGTGCGGGCTGATTGCAGCTTCAGATATTCACATGTTTTTTTAATGTCCCCGGATTGCTGCATATTGGGATGCCATAGGTAAGACTCTTACGGCATCGTTAGGTCTCCCAATTATCATGGATTTACCGTTAGTGATCTTTGGAGTCCTTAGGACATCTCAAAACGCAGCCAAAAGCCTGGTGTTTTACACGGTCCTATTGGCAAGGAGGGAGATCTGCAGGAGGTGGAAGGATCCTCTCCCTCCTTCCCATGGGGACTGGTTGACATCCAGTCTACAGACGGCACGTATGGATCTAGCCAGACCAGGAAATCAAAGTAAAAGGGCCTTTTGGCATTTGCTTGTATGGGCACAATAAAGATGCAGGTTTTTTTGTTTGTTTGTTTGTTTTTTTTCCCCGGGTCCAATGATTACACTACTATGGTGCCAAAATCCAGAAGTTATCCGGTCACAGCCCGGCCTAGGCCCTGTAGTAGGCCTCCCCATTGGTAGCCAAAATTGATATCAAGCTAGCGACAGTTGCGGGATATCTGGCCTTCCCCCTCCAAATGATCCCTCCCAGTTATAACACTGTGTCAACTGTACCTATGCTTATTCTAAATGGCTTTCTTAAGCCATGGTGGATATGAGGACAACAACAACAACAACAACAAAAAAAAGGAAGAGTTGATCTAGACTCCAAGTCAATATGGCAATTGAACTTTTTGTGAGAAGGATGCGTACTTACTTTGACTTTGTTAAAAAAGACAACATAAACCTGGCACACTACAGTTAAATGAACAAAATCACATTGAGTGAACGCAGCACCAATAATAGAGGCCAATGTGTTAGGAAAAGACAGCTTACACGTGACATGGCTGTACAATGAATAAAGAACCACAGTGTGGGTATTCTACTAAATCTTTGGATTATGAAGGTGCAGGCACAATATACCTAGGATGGCTCTGAATTGAGAGGCATCAATTTAATTAAATAGTGATGGTTCCTCAGGTCCATTAGAGCATATCGGTAAGATTGTGACTGTTTGCAATGGTGATATTTTGAATGCTAAGATCAGAACCATCCTCAGCTCTTACTGGTTCAACATTTGCTTTAGAAACTAAAGGGATGCCTAACAATTCAGCACAACATGTGTCTAAGACATTTCCATTTGACCTACTATCTTTTCCATTAGGTTACTGTAATGAACTGGAAAATCACATAATCCACCAAGAATGATTGGAATTATCAAGTGAACCATGGATGTTGC
Organism: Lissotriton vulgaris; assembly: GCF_964263255.1. Classification (NCBI taxonomy): domain Eukaryota; kingdom Metazoa; phylum Chordata; class Amphibia; order Caudata; family Salamandridae; genus Lissotriton; species Lissotriton vulgaris. The sequence goes on along the minus strand of NC_141687.1, from coordinate 862,251,044 downwards.
TTTAGGCCCTTATTATGAGTTTGGTGGTCCAATGGACCTCCAAACCCCTGGTGATGGTCTGCAGACTACCAGACTAGTGGTGCACCCGCCACATTAGGACCTTGGAAGTAGGATCTCCACAGGACCGCTGCTGCCACCAGGGATCCACGATCCCTGGTGGTAGTGCAGTGGTCTGAGGCTCCTAATAGGCTGGTGGTGCTGCTATGGCACCACCAAGCAATTTAGGAGTTTCTTCGCCGCCACACTTTTCATGGCGGTGCAGCTGCCATGAAAAGTGTGGTGGTAAGAAAACAAATAGTGCCCTGCAGAGGCCCCCTGTTGCCTCTGCGCCATGGGGTGCATGCTGGGGGGCATATGGTGTGTCCCCCTGTGTGCATGCATCCCAGTTCCTGCAGGGCATGAACTTGACAGTCCATACCCTGCAGGAAGGACCTTTAATGCTCTCATTGTGGTGCCTGTTTCAAAATCACCGCAGTGGGACTGTCAAAGAACCTCCCGCCAGAGTATAATTAAGTGGCACTGTAGTGACCGGGTTTTTGGTTCTATTTCTGAGTGATGGTGACTTTAGCTTGCTACCATCCTAGATCCCTATTCTTAGCTTGTTTTGGTCCTTTTCAGGCCTCTTTTCAGACCTAGAAGCATAAACTAGAGGATAGCCGCTTTATATGATGATAGATCCCTTATTTCTGACTCTAATCCATCTATTGCCTATTGGCTTTGACATAATTATGTGTCCTTTCATCATTTTCAGGCCTGAAGACCTATAGTAGAGGGTGGATCCTGTAGTTCTGACTTTATATTACCTATTGGTAGGGTTTGTGGATGTATTTTGATAGAGCGATGTGTCTATTTCATCCTTTTCGGGCCTACAAGGCCCAGAACCAGAGAGACTCCATTTTGCTTTCTGCCTCTGCAGACTGAGATGTTTGTAGGTCAAGTGTGATGTTTTAGTTCTGAGGTGTTGTTCGCTCTTTGCAAACTAGAGAGAACCGTCCGGATTTGAATCTTATCAAGAAGTGTCCCTGGGGCTCAAGTCTCTAGACGAAACAAGCAGCTGATCACTGTGAGAGCGTCTGGAGCAGGGGCCTGGTACATGGATTTGGTGGGAGGAGGCTACTGGCTGGAACTTTCCACTAGGGGAGAGCATTCCATATTAGCGAAGTGCAGAGAGGTGGAGCTGTCAGAAGCAGTTGTGTTCAGATGGTCTTTGGAGCTGAAGAGAGCGGTCAGATGAATCTTGGAATGGTAGAGTTCAGATGGTTTTTGGAGCTAAAGAAAGCAGTCAGAAGCAGTTACTTGTCAGAAGGAGTTGTGATCAGAGGGAGCTGGTCAGAATGAGATGCAGTCTGGAGAAGATGCAGTCAGAATAAGTTGCTTTGCAGTTGGTGTAAGATGCCTTGGAGACAGAATGAAGTTACATCATGAGAGATCAGTTGGAGCAGGCAGTTAACAGCTGGAGTTTTGAGTGATACCTTTTGGAAGAGACTGAAGTTATATCGTGGATTAGTCTGTGGGAGCAGCTGGAGTGAGTTGGACATTAGAGCTGGAACAATCAGACAGAGTGAAGAAGCTAGTGGAGCAGACAGTTATCAGAGCGGCAGAAACTATATCATTAGACTGAAGTTGGAAGGTGAAGACAGTTTGTGGGAGAGAGGAATCCAGTGCAGAGTGATCGGCGCAGCTGTGTGTCCAAGACTGCAGGGGAGAATCTGAGATGAGCCAAGGCACAGACGATAGAGGGACCCAGATGACAGCTAGAACAAGACATCATAATAATCAGGTGATATCTGTCCTGTTATATTAGTGCCCATATATATATATGTATACATTATTCTTTTCCTTTATTTCCTAGGCTATATTCCCTACTGTATTGTTGCACTGATTAATCCCTTTTCTTTCAGCGGTGTGCAGTCCTGTTATAATTCAGCTATTTGCAGTTCCTGTTAGCTATATGTGGATGTGTTAGTAATAAAGCTTTATTCCTTAGATGTGTCTATTTCCCTTTACTTTTCAGGCTATGTCCAGATTGCTAGTTATTGGATGTTATAATTTGCTATTGTGTAATAAAGGGACCCCAGTTCTTAGTGAACCATTGTGTAACTGTTGTTTTTTTGGTAAAGTTAACCTTTCTTCTAGTCAGATGCTGTTATGTGGACGGATGCGTTTCCCGTCCGGGTAAGTGGTAACTGAGCAAGGGAGCACTTATATCAGAGAATAGCCTTTGCATATTGTAATTTGGCCATTTTTGTGTGAGAGGATTGAACTGTCCATCTATCACATAACCTATAATATTGAATATGAGATATTCCCAGTGGTATATAGTGAAACTTCCCCAGAGAGAGAGAGAGAGAGTTAAAGGTGTCAATAGGACAGTGATCGCCGTTGTGTAGCGGCGTTAGTGAGAGCACCAGGAGGACACGGTGTGTATACCCACAGGATTGTGGCTTGAGAGATAGAGAGAGAGAGCACCGAGAGGACACGGTGTGTATACCCACAGGATTGTGGCTTGAGAGAGAGAGAAAGAGCACCGGGAGGATACGGTGTATATACCCACAGGATTGTGGCTTGCGTGAGCACTGATTGAGGTCAGTGTGTAATGGTAAATGATCAGAACTGCCCCCCTTCACTATGAGGAGGAGAGTAGCATAGTCTAGGCCTGAGTTGCCGCAAGACTATAAGGTATGAGTGTGGTGTGGAATATGGAATTCCTTAGTAAATAGTGAGTATTCCTAGTAATCCTATAGATTTAGTGGTGTTTTTGATGATATGAGCTTGTATATTGCTAATTCCCCATCGCCAGGAAGGTACCTAGGTACTGTGGTAAGTAGGCTCTGGGGAGAGAGATGGTTACGTTTCGGCTGGATTGGTGGTGTCTTGGTGAGCTGGTGATATCTGGTCTGAAAATCCGGTCGTTACAGGCACTCAGGCAAGGTTGTTTTTATACTTATTTGTTTTGACGAAACACTACAAACCAATAAACAAATGCTGTTTTCACATGACTTAGGGTCTGATACTGTACATTGTTCTCAAGTGTGCTATCATATACATCCATTAGAGTAACACACATTTCAGGGGACCGTTATATATTGTAATTAAAAATTAACACTTACAGCTTCCTTCTTTCTTGCCTGCGCCTCTTTGTCCTCTTTTATGTATTGATATCATGTCTGGTACTCAATTACTTTCACTGTGATTGTTTAATCTCACATCTGTCCCTAGTTGTTGTGTTTTACCTTGCTTATCTTCCCTTCCCATTCATAGATCTCCAGCGTATGCTGAGTGTACTTTATCCTCCCGTTCTCCCTCCACTTTCCCTGTCCCCTTCCCTATCAGGTTAATTTGATATGGTCCAGATAAATTTTTGGGCGGCTTTGGGGTGATGATAACTCACTGTACACATCCGACTGCATGTTGCACTACATGATATCTACATGGTACCCCGCTATCATAGGGGCTGGACCCCTTGCCCAACAAATTGCTATCCTGCGCTAATCTAATGGATGCTAGTTTACTATTTACTGTGTCCACCCCCTTGTCATATCAGATTGGAGCAAGTATTGGGTCTATTGCCAGAGCGGATCCAATGATGTTCTCTAGTTCTCTGAATACTGTATCCCCAAATGCAGCTATTTCAGGGAAGTGCCATTCAACATGTATAAAGTCAGCCATGTGTTCTCTGCACCTGGGGCAATCCGCTATTTCTCGCAATCCATATATAAAGAGTCTTTCCAGAGTGTAGGATACTCTGTTGATTTATTCCAAATGTATAACTATGTCTTCAATTTAGCAAGACTGCCTTAGTCACTGAGCAGCAGTATTTCAACACGTCACCCATTGCTCTATTTTGATCCCCCTGCCACTCTAGGTGCACCTTTGTGACCCCAGGTCAGCATGCATACAAATGGGCTATTAATTCTCAGGGGGAACTTGCCTCTATCACAGCCATTAGTGCTGGAGTATCTGGTGGTTCATGCATTTCTTCTCCCAAGTAGTTCCCGAAGCGGGTCGTACTCTGAAGTACTGGAAGTGTGCTAGGAGCCCCTGTGTTTTTCAATATCTTACATAGAGTCCCATTGGCTCACTACCCCATTCCGGAAAAGTTCTCTCATTATGGTGATCCCCAAGACCTGGAGTGTCTTTACTACACCTTTCTTTTGGCTCAACGGGAACTAAGTCCACCATTCTATCGATATGTGAGGGGAGTACAGTACGGAGCCATCTTGAAACTCTTGTAATTGTCGCGATGAGTGTATTATGGTGTTTAGTGAGACATGTACTCCATGGCGCCGTGATCGATTGCGTAACAAAGTGAGAGGAAGTGTATGCAGTAGTGCAGCATCCCTTTCTATGTGTAAGTGTGGTAAATCCTGTGGGCCCTGGAGCCAAAAAAAAGGCTGGGATACTTTGTGCTGCCCTATAAAAGAGTTCTAGATCCGGCGCTTTAAGGTTCCCCATGTTATATGGTTGGACCAGTATCTTCCATTTAACCCTGGACTGTTTTCCTGCCCAAGCTAGTCTGAGCAGCAGTGATCCTAATGTACGGAAGAATGAACGAGGGAGCAATATTAAAATATTTTCAAATAGGAATAGAAATCTGGGGAGCACTACCATCTTCATGATCACTTTGCGTCCCAACAGAGAAAGCAGTAATTTAATCCATTGGTCAATATCCTCTCCTACTTTGTGTCATCCTTTGCCATAGTTGTCTCTATGTTCCGGGTCAGTGTGTATCTGTATCCCTAAAGAGAACTCCTGTGTTATTTTTGTTGTAGCAGGGGTGGGCGGAAATATGATGGATTTATCCCAGTTGATTTTAAGGCTAGACAGACCACCGTATCTGACCCCCTCCCGTAGTGCTGGTGATAAGTTTCACGCAGGATCACAAATATATAACAATGTGTAATTTGCATATGCTGATATTATAAGATTACAGCCAGGGAAGCGTGTGCCTCTGTGCCCATTGTACTACCGCAAGGTGCAAGTGAGGGGCTCCACCACTGTGGCATTCCATAATGGTGATATGGGGCATCCTTGCCTGGTGCCCCTTGTGATCTCAATCAGTGCTGTCACTGTATTGCCCACTCTGATTCTAGCTGTTGGACTATTATGCAGTACTTCTATGAGTCTCAGAAATAGCTCCCACACTCCAATTCTGCAGAGAACTGCCTTCAGAAAGGCCAATTCAACCAAATCAAAGGCTTGTTCTGCATCAAGGAAGACCGCAATGGGCCTTAAGTTTGGATTGGTAAACTGCATAGCTCCAAAGAGTGTACACAGGTTTTATATTAGGCTGCGTCTTGGTACAAAGCCGACTTGCTCAGGGCGTACCACTCCTGGCAGTAGTGGCGCCAACCTGTTCGCCAATACTTTAGCATATATTTTAGTGCCCACGCTTCATATGGATAGTGGTCTATACAAAGCGCAATTATCTGGGCTCTTGCTCAAGTTTAAGAACATTACTATCAGGGCTGCCCTCAGCGAGGCGGGCATTACACATGTTGCTGCCATTTCTTCATAAAGCGTTACTAAATGCTGGATTAGGAGATCTGATAGGCCTTGTAGATGGCCACTGTTAGGCTATCCATGCCCGGTGCTTTTCCAGCTTGCATGCCAGCTAATGCCACCCTTATCCTGGAGTGGAGAACTGGTGCCATCAGATGTTCTCTGTGTTCCATTGCAAGCAGTGGCATCTTTATATGTTCTAAGTAATCTGTTATAGCAGCTTCAGCTGGTTGGACTCTTGTGTATTATAACTCATCTTAGTAGCTCCCGAACCTGTCTGCAGTATGTCCTGTATCACAGAGCAATTCCCCCTCTTCTTCTTGTATGCCCCAGATAACTACATTCATCTTGTTGGGGCGCAGTAGTGTCGCAAGTGTGGCTCCCGGGCATTGCCCCTCCCCAAATGCCCTTGCCATTGAATATTTCCCTAAGTGTTTAATCTCATCATTTGCTGTGTCATGATATTTGTCCAGCTTGGTTTTGAGTTCCCCCAACAGTACTGTATCCCATGCACTTGTGCATCAACTCCAACTCTGTTGCATGTTTGGTGAGTGTATCCCCCCTAGTATACGCCTTAAAGGTTTCCCAGACAGTGGCAAAACTAGACACTGACCCGATATTGGTATGGAAGAATCCTTCTATCGCCTTTGCCATTTCTCCTTTAAAGACAGGATCGATCTTCCAGTGAATATGGAGGGAATCTCCAAATGAACGGTGACCTGCGCCTCCAGCATGTTGCTTTGTCTAAGACTACTGGAGAATTATCTGAGTATGTACAGGAGAATGGTCGGCAATTTACTGTACATGTGACTAGGCTTCTGAACTTCCTCCAGTAGTCTATACAGGTGTGAATATCATTACTCGAGGAGTAATGTGTGTACCCTGCAGTGTCTGGGTTGTTGTGTCTCCTTATGTCAAGAAGACCTGTATTGTCTACTATTTCTGAAATTGCCTTGACCGCTAAAGTGTGGAGTTGGAGTGGGCCGCTAAAGCAATCTAGATCTGGGTTTAATACAGTTAAAATCACCTCTCCAAATTTGTAGGAGATCTCCCAACTGAAGTAACCAATCGCTAAGGGAATAGCAAAAATGTGGGTTATCGTACTTTGGTCCATATATCCCAACCAATACCATCTCTAGGTCATCTTTATGGCAGATAGCTACTGCATATCTTTCCTCTGGGTCCATGGTCACCCCGTTAGTTGAACCCCTGACCTATTATCCAACCATATTAGAACTCTGCACGCATGTAAGGATAACTTTGCTGCATAGCAACTGTAGTGTAGTTTCTATATTCCCAATAGGCTCTGCGCATTGGAATAACATATACTATAGTTTAGACGTAGGACTGAGGTTGACTAGGTCTCTATCGTATATATTAGACTTAATTGTGAGTGCCAGCTAGCTCAGAGGTCACTAGAAACGTTCTCAAATTCACAAGAAGGAATTTGTTTCTGACAACCGCATAAACATGACAACTTTGATTCCCAAGAATAAGAAATCTATCTCTAGAGTCGCGGAAATAATAGATAGCTATTTCACTCAGTCAATCGTGCATGCTTTGTTTCACCAGAGGTGCTGAGAAAAAAGAGAGACTGGCGTTTTCAATTAAAAGTATTTCTTGAACAGTCTTCTTCCTCAAGCATAAGAAATGTACTGGTTATAAAGTACAAGGTATATAATACGATAAGTATTATAAAGTAGTACTGTAAAAGCATGATATGGTTTCTAAGCCATAAAATACCTAAAATACTTAAAATAAATACAGTGATAAAATAATGACTAAAAGTACTCAACTGGTGCTTCTAAAATACGCCTAACCTGGTGTACCTAACCTAAGTCTAGTACAAGGGAATAAGTAAGTGAGGTTTAGCTTAAGTTTTGTATTCTTTGCCAAGAATCTATTCCAAGAATTCTGTAAGGGTCTAATCAGCTCAGTACCTTGGTTTTAGAAGGAAGGCGGTCTTGTATCTCTCTCTCAGGACTCGATTTCCCAGCAACCTGCAAGGGTAGCCTGGAAACACTGGAGTTGGATTTCTCGGCAGGAGAAAAGACAGAGTCTCTCAGTGCGTCTGCTGGAGGGTTGGCTTCCTTCGACACTTGCTGCTGTAGGGCGTCGGGCAAGTAGATAGTCGAACTGCTCCAAACCACTGCTTGTTTGCTGGGCAAATGTAGGCATATTTATACTTTGAAGGTGCCGAGTTTGACGTATGATTGGACTTAATAAAGTTATTGAAGACTCAGTTCTTTGAAAACTCCATGATTTCCTAGATAAATTAGTATTCAGGCCCTAGCTGCTGAAGGCGGGTTTTTCTAAGAAATCGTTGTTGATTCTCGGAACTTAGTGGAAGTAGCCATGCCGTATTTGGACTGCATAGGTACGATCTAAATATGGTAATGATTTCTATGCCTATATAAGGATCGGGTAATCTATACCTATATAGGGGCATGAATCGGGAAAATTACACTAGGGTCCTAGATTCATCTACAACACCAACTCCACAATATTAATTTCAAATACAACTAAATGTATAAGCACTGAACATATCTAAGGTTAGTGTTTACAATCCCACCCAAAATAGAATTTGCATTTAAAAAGGTTTGTTCACACGAAATGAGTAAAAACGAATCTCAACATATATGAAGCATATTATGAGAGCATACATTCTAGCATGATACAAAATTACATTCATGAAATGTCCCTTAAGTTTATAGAAAAGCAACCAAGACCATCCTATAATATAATATTTAAACCGTTTTGTGATGATGATTAGGCCAAATATTGTCATTAGGAAGTTTTCAAAAGAAATCTTGTTCTCTAAGAATAGTTCTACTTTAAGCAGATTACTCTGTGTCAAAAAGTTCTATTTTGAAAAAAGTTCAAATTGTTAGCTAGTTTGTTTTGAAAAATGAAGGCCGAATCTCAGAGTTCGGGGAACGCTGTGTTCATGAATCAAAGTTATTCTCGGTGTCAGGAGAAAACATCAGATCGTCTAGGCTGGCAAAGAAACTGTCTAGCATAGTAGGCGAAAGTGGGGCCACTTCAGTTAACAGGTCAAATGTGCATAGATGAGGATCATCGCCATCAGCGTTGGATGCATTAGCAATGTCCACAGTAGAAGGTACCTGGGTGCCTGTAGTATCACGTATCTCACCCTAAGTTAGACTTGCCAGTGAGACCTCAATGAATGCTGTCATCATAATTGGCAGCCATTGGGGGCAACACGATGCATGAGTCATTACCAAACTTAGCAAAGCGTCAGCATCCGATGGCAGGACTGATGGAAGTGTAAGACAAATGTCCAACGCGCATTCTTCTCCGCAAGGCAGGCATCACAGAACAGGTAAGATGCAATCTTGCCAGATTGGTCTGAACGATAGAAACCAAGTTGTGTTCAGATCTCTTAAATGAGCCAAGCCAAGAATCTGTGCAATTCTCTCACGATACCTCATGGCAAGGAGGCATTGTTCCATGGTAGTCTGGGTATCGCTGGTGACCGGACTTGCCATATCGGAGCAGAAGGAATACAAATAGAATTCCTGCTACGAGTCCCAAGATGAGAGGCAGGCTGCCAAACACAGAGTGCACGAAATTTGGAAAAAAGCCAAGGACTGCTTCAAATGGTATTAACAGTCCTGAAAAAATCGTCTTAAATACATGCGCGATGCCACTGGTATCAGACATGTTTAAGATTTGACTTAACATTTCTGCGAAATGTACTCGGCAGTTCATTGATAATAATGCATGTATCTCTGTAGAAGTCCTTGCAACTTGCAGATCATACATTTCTTTAGACGAGGACAGTGGCACAGGTTTTTGCAAAAGAATGACTATCATTCTGCTTACAGTATCAATTCGTATAGAAGAGATATTCAGTGAAGGCCATAACGCAGTCTTCCTGTCTGTCTTGCTCTTTGGATACAATACTTGCATACAACAAGTGACCCTGGATGACACCCTAACTAGATACGCTTTTCCTGGCAACATGCCACAACAGCTGTGGTCATTGAGCATAACGTAGCTGCCATTGGATAGCTGCCTGAAAATTGGTTCTATCACTGTGGAGGGTGTACCGTGCAGGTGGCAAGAGAGGTTAATTGCAGAACCTTCGCAGGCTCCATGTAAATTAATACCCTGGCACAAAAGTGTACCACTTAGTGAGTTCTTACAATTGTTACCACTAAGGAATACCTCTTTTCATCATCATCATCATCATCAAAATCTTTATTTCGGCAATTTGCCATAAAAGAATGTAAGACAATAAAACAATCTCACAAACCTTTCTTTTAAAGCAAACCTTCTTTTAATTCCTTTCCTTTTCCTTTTTCCTATTTATTTCCTTGCTAATATTTTAAGAATTCTGTTTTAAATGCTGTAGTATGCCACAAATTGTAATGGTTTTAATTAACCGAACAATAAAGAATTTTCTTTTACTTTTTCAATCTTCAAAGATGATAGTTCAATTCATAATAGAGACACATTTAGTAAATGAAAACATGCATGCTAAAATGATAGATGATTTTAGTGAGACAGACCTAGTCGCCAATTAATTCAGTATAATTCATTAGCAATTATATGCCTTCGCTTGTGCCACATGGCTGCAAGGAACTGAGAAACAGCAAATACAATGTGTCTAGTCGTATCAGTTTTTAAAACTCTAAAAACATACATACACTGTACAAAACCCAAATTCTTACACAAAGGTACGAGCCAGTACATTCCTGGGCTTACTGTAGGCTGGACAAAAGAAGAGAATGTGAAGATCATTTTCTATGTCACAGCTACACGTAGGACAATTTCTTGCTGCAAACGCGGACCATTTACTAGTAAAGGCTCTTAAAGGTAGAGTAACATATCTCCATTGCAGATAGAGTTTCCTGGCTATAATTGGATAAATATCATCCATAAAGTGCTCAAATTGGTAAGAGAGTTTATTCATTTAAAAGGAATTGGTTAAAGTGCCGACATGAGAGTCAGACAGAGCAGCAGTTAATTTATTATCAGCAAAGATCCTAGTGAGAGACTTGGGTGAAACCTTTTTACAGCTCTTCTCATGGTCATACCATAAGGCTGGTAATCCCAACCGTAACAATACGTTCTTTATGAACATGAGCCAGGGGATTTTAGCTGCACTATGATGGGTTAATATTTCCTTATGTTCTAGCCTATAATTTAGCAGCTCTGGCGTTATCCAGAGCCTGTGCCAGAACCTGAGGGGTTTGAGCGCTAGTTCATCTTCGATCGGTCTCAGCCCCAGGTCAAGCCTCAAAGGGAGTAGCGGTGTGCTGGGAGGAAGAGCCAACAGCTGTCTTAAGAATGTATTCTCTGTTTTGGCAATTTCAGGCCTGCAGGAATATCCCCATAACTTCCCACCATGTAAGGTTGCACTCCTAGCCTGGGTATTATAGATCTCCAGAGGAGGACCAACAGGTTTACATGTAGATGAATTGGAGAGCTTGAGGATTCCCCCCACAAGCTGTGCCAATTTCATTTGTGACTTTTTTTGTTGGGGGCCCCATTTCAAGTTCTCATTAATGGTTAGCCAGATATACAAAAGTCGACACCCTTTCTAATCTAATTGGGCCTAAGCTGGGATTTGGGCGAGTAGTTGCGGGTGGGTTGAAGATCATACATTTTGTTTTGTCAGCATTGATCTCCTAACCCCGCCCTCTGCAGAAATCCTCAAAACCTTCCATTATGCGCTGTATCCCCATAGGAGACTTAGACAGCAGCAGGGTGTTGTCCGCGAAATCAATCGCCGGCACCCTGCTGCCAGCCAGCCTTACGGCATCATTGTGATGTATTCCATCTAGATGGGCGATTACCCCGTTGACATAGAGGCAAAACTGGGTAGGTGCCAATGCACACCCCTTTTTTACCCCGCTGTCAACGGGGAATCTAGATGACAGCGCCCCATTCTTCCCACATCTGACCTGCGCGAAGTTTGCCTCATGTAACCTCATCAGGATGGTTAGGAGTTGGGGCGGTATGCTCAATTTGAGGAGCATGGTCCATAGTTTTCCCCGGGGGACTAAATCAAAGGCGGAGCGGAGGTCCACAAACACCATATAGAGGCTGCCACCCTCAATCTTCACCGTTTTCCAGAAGAGTAATGCTAGGCGGAAAATGTGGTCCATGGTGGAGCTGTTCCTCTTAAACCCCGCTTGATACGGGATAAGAATTGCGTGCTCCTCCATCCAGTCCTGCAAGCGAGCTAGGATAAGACACACAAAATTTTTTGGCGGGACATCAATGAGGCTAATGGGCCTGTAGTTGGCCTGGAGCAGAGGAGAGCTCTTACTAAATATAGGGACAATTTCTGCACCCAACCAAGTACAGGGAACCGCCATGCCCCTCTAGACTGTAAAAGTAATTGTAAATACGAACCCCAGATCTTCGGTTCATGTCTGAAGAGGTCTCCCGGGAGTTTATCGAGGCCCGGGGCTTTACCCACAGCAAGTTTACCAATTGCATTACACACTTCTTCTGTGGTAAACTCTAGCTCATCAGAATGGGAGGTTGGAGCTGGGAGTACCAGAATACTTTCAGTACCTTGCTCTATAGAGTATAGTGCCTGAAAATGATGTTATGTTATGTTATGTTATGTTATTTATTTTCTTGTATAGCGCAACGGTTACTCAAAAAGAGTGTCCCGGCGCTTTAGGTAAGGTGAACAGGTTTCAAGAATAACACATTCAAAATAACACAACACGGATAAAAACAGTTAAGAAGTCAACAGAAAAAACGGAGCTACTGGCAAACCTATTGAGAAAACAGCCAGGTTTTAAGGCCTCTTCTAAAATCAAGAAGGGTAGTCGCCCCCCGCAGAGGGAGCGGTAATGAATTCCACATCTGTGGAGCCAGCAGACTAAAGGAGCGGCCCCCTAGGCGAGCCCTCTTCACGCGCGGAACAGCCGCAAGAAGTAGAGATTCCGACCTCAACGAGCGAGTAGGATGGTAGAAAGTAAGTCTCTTTTGAAGATGTTTAGCTCCCACAGCATGGAGAGCTTTATAGGCCAAGGTCAGAGCCTTAAAGGCAATCCGTTTGCGGATGGGTAGCCAGTGTAGCGTCACCAGCAACCCAGAGGCGCTGGAGCGCCTACTTAGGCCAAAGATGGCCCTGGCCGCCGCGTTCTGTGCAACTTGAAGCCTCTGCAGCAAATACTCTGGCAGGCCCAGGTACAGACTGTTGGCGTAATCCAACCTGGAGCCTATCAGGGCCTGCACCGTCAGCCTCTTGTGCTCTTCAGACAATAGAGGCAGAAACTTCCGCAACATTTTTAGCAGGCCGAAACAGGTGCCGGTAACCCCCAGGATCTGGGCTTTCATCGTCAGCCCCTTGTCCATCTTAACCCCCAAGTTTTTAGCCATGGGAGAAGAGCAGGACGGAGGGAACATGTCGATGGGCCACCAGGCCTGCCAACTGGGCTCCGTATCGCACCCGAAGAAGAGTACCTCCGATTTATCGGAATTGCACTTGAGGCTGTGCAGTTGGAACCATGCAAACACAGCCCCAAGGCAATTCTGGATACTCTCCCCATCAAAGTCAGCGCCCCTCTCACATGAGAAGAGGAGCTGGGTGTCGTCGGCATACGACACAATCCGGGCACCAAATGACTCCGCCACCGCCGCCAAAGGGGTCATATAGATATTGAAGAGGGTCGGGCTGATCTTCCCAGACTTTAGCGTCTATATTTGGTTCAATAGCCGATTTCGGTTCCCCGCAACCAGTATTGACTATTGACCAAAATCTTCGTGCGTCCCTTGTATAAAGGGCGATGGATAGGCTGGTCCACTTTTCTTGATCCCACTCTTGCTTGGCATGTTTCATTACCTTTTTATACTGGTGTCTCATAGCTTGAATTTGGGATTTGTTGCTATTAAGCTTTAGGGCCTGAACAAGCTCGGTCTTGGCCTTTCTGCATTCTGTAATATACCATGAAGATGCAGGAGCCCTTTTTCTCCTATTGGCCACCTGCGGGTTAAATACCTCAACTAGATTTGACACTAGATCCATATGAAGAGCCTGCATTTTATCATTAAAATTGGGGGTGGAGGTCGGATCTTTAAAGCATAAAACCTCCAAAAACAGAGGAACAATTTGTTTGTATAGATTGCAGAGTTCTTCTGGGTTTGCCACTATTTTTCCCACTAACCCTGCGTCTATCATTTAACAATATGATCCTTTTGCCTGGGACCTCCGGGTTTGTCGTACCATTCGTGCCGGGGCCGGGGGAGACCATCTCCAGAGTTAGAGCATTATGGTCGCTCTCTGCTCTAGTGTTTACCTTAAAGTCGATGACCTTAGGCCACAACCGTGTCTCAACCATGATATAGTCGAGGCGTGACTCCTGTCCAATTTTATTAAATGTACATTTAGCTGGAGTGTCAGAGGGCGTGCGACCATTACAGGCCCTAAGAAAGTGGTTTAAAGTTAGGGCCGTAATCTGGATTGCTAGAAGAGACCATACCTTTGGTGATGGAGAATGGCTTGGTGGTATAGCCCAGTGATCATACTCCGCCATGAGGACACCATCATTCATCCCCTACCTCTTTTCCCCCACTCCAACATTTGTGTGTGTAAGGTAAAGTCCAGGTTGACTTAATGTATTCTCTATCCAACCTTTCATACAGGCCCGCTGGTATATGCTGTAGACCATGGGTACTCACAAACATTCCTCAGGGGCCGAAACGCATAGTCTGGGGTATGACCGGGGGCTGCACAGATGAATGGGGATGTGGCTGGGTTGGGGTTGTGTCTGGGGGGATTTGGGGCGGGGCTAAGTTGGGCAGGGCATGGCATAGAATGGTGGGGATTCTGGTACACAAATTCTTCCATGTGGAGTAAAACCATGCATGGCATTCACAAAGTACTTCTTTAAATAAACTGTTCAAAAGATTGAGGATGCACATTTTGAAATAAACATGCGAATGGATAGGTTTGAAATGTAACCATTAGCAATAAGGACGTGAAAAGGTGACAAGTCCAACCTTGCAAAGGGGCCTTTGATTGCGCTGTAATAGATGTTGCTGCATCTTTAGTAAATTTTGAACCATTTGAGCTAGAAACAATTTTTTTGTGTTAAAATCTTCAGATTAGGCGGCAGATGATGGATTGTGTGGCAACTGTGGCAAATCTATAATTATCTCAAAATCACAGCAACCGCACAATCGCATAGTACCAGTTGGTTGTCCTGCCCATAGTTAAGCACCTGGTTAAGGAAACAGCTTTGCTGAATTAGAAATCCTACATTATTTCCCGGTGCTGTCAAGATCCTCTCCAATCTATCACTGAGCGACAGGCCAGGAATGCTCCTACCTTGCAGGACAACACAGGCCTTGGTCATACTGCAGCTCTACTGTAAGCTATCCACAAGCATAACAAGATTAAGAAACAAATTGTCTTAATAAAAAATGTTAAAACTCATACCACTAACGCATTGCGCAACAAAATACACAGTAAATAAAAAAGGCATTTTCTCTCAAGAAACCTTTCCTATGTTAAAATTAACAAAACAGCCATTTCTCAAGTATCAAAAAACTTTCTGAGATTTTGTTGCTTTCTGTCCCAGATTCTGCCCTATACAGATACATTTTCCACTTTTTACAAGTAAACAACTTTCCATGATTATGAGGTCAAATAGTAAAACATCAGTATCTCAATGATGCATGCTTCCGCAGAGCCACAGCCACCAAGTACAGTTGGAAATGGGCCAAGTTAATACATGTATTCCCCTACTAATTTTGCACATATAGGAACTTTACATTAATAATATTAGAAGACATGCACCTGGCTCCTTAAAATCACTTTCCCTACCCTTTTGGAGCTCCGACTCTTGCATCAGCAAACACATCCTACCCCCCACCTCACTGTTCTCCTGTGCTTCCCATCTCCTGGCAAGCTGAGTTACTTTCAGAAATGAAACTCTGGATGCAGATCCGTGGTGAGGTACGGAAGTTGTATTACTTTCTCAATTTAGTGCTCTGCCTAGCTTCAGAGGAGCTCAGTGTGGATCCGTAAGAGGTAGCGCTGGTGTCAAGGCAGGGCTGGTAAAAACAGACAGCCATGAAGCTAAATGAAGGTGGCGAGGAAAGGCAGAGGACAGGCAACTTGCAAGACACGATATGTGTGCTGGGCTGGAAAGGAAAGCCAGCAACCTGCATGCCATTTGTATCTCTCTTCCACTATCGGCTGCAAGCAAGTGACTTCACTGAGTAGGAATGGGGGTGGGGGTAGGACAGGTGAGCAGACATACACTAATTTGATTTCTGAGCATGCACTTTTTCTCCACTTTGAACATAGCCCCGAGGAATGAACAGAAGCAAAGTAGGCTGTTGAGCCTGCTTGTTTTCAACCCGGGGGCCGCATGGAAAGGTCTGGCGGGCCACAAATGGACCGTGGGCCATACTTTGAGTACCAGTGCTGTAGATAATACTGAAATTGGAAAATCGTCACTGGTATCGTGATGGACAATGGGTTAATGACTCTGTCCTCCAGAATATATTCTTTGGACAGCATTGTATCATCTGCAATTGACATAATAGAGCAGGCTTCTCAGAAACTGACAATAGTAATCTTTCCAGTTTTTCAATGCTCAGCACCGTATAGTCTGCTCCTCTTTGTGCCAAAGAGATGTGTTTATCTGTAAGGTTAAATACAGCAAATAGTAACGTTGTGTTGATTAGACGCCATGGCACGTAGCTTGAACAAAACCTTTGTAACGTTCAGCCTAGCAGCATTATAGAACGTAATTGAGACTGGTCATGTTGTAACATTAGCAAGTCCTGCTCTATTATGTCAATTGCAGATTATACAATGCTGTCCAAAGAATATATTCTAGAGGACAGAGTCATTAACCCATTGTCCACTACAGAGAGAGTTTTCTCTAAATTAATATGATCAATTTCTCGTATTCTTTCTGCAGTTTCCATTTGCGTTATTTTCCAAGCTTCATTGTACGCAGCGTATATACCGGCGTATATGAAACATTTTTGACGTGGTTTGCGAGGCCCCATTAAGAAATCTCGCAAATCACTGCCTTCTTTAAGTAAAGAAAAGTGTTGTTTGATTTCTGGAAGAGTAGATTTCTGTAGCCATTCAAGGCATAGCTTACCTACACTGTAAGTAGTTACTATCCCTGGATGTTGTCTCTGGGAGCATCTTGGATCTGGCTTGTTCACTTTGAACCCTTGTGCTTTGTTCAGGAATCTATTTTGACAGTTATTCGTGATTGTGGGCCAGATTAACCCTTTATTCCAATCAGGATTAGTTCTGCTTTGTTTCAAAATATAGGGTACGTCTATCCCCTCTTCTGTAGTATCATTACTGTCAGATGTGGATTTAGGTATAGACGGTTTATTTAAGTCTTTTATCTTAGCCAGGCCAAGACAAGAAGTTTGTTGAACAGTGTCATTTAAAAAGATTATTTGTTCTGGTATAATGCAGGCTCTGAACAGGGCTTCTAAACCTTGCACCTGCCAGTCTTTTGTGCCCCTGACAGTTTTTATCTCAATGTTGTCTTTCCAAAAGTCAAAACCTAATGTAGATAGCTGAGCATAAAAGTTTGCAGAATGAATGTGTTTAGTATTGGTCAGCATTGTTTTCATTCCTGTCTTATTCACATTTTTAAAATAAAACGTTTCTGGATTTCTAACATTGAACCCTGAGAAGTACGGAAACTTTTCATAAAATGTTTTGGAGCTACCTTTTGGCGGCGTTGGACAATGTTTCCATTGATTATATGTAAAAACATTCCTAAGGTTTGCAGATTTATGCAAATAATGGTGGCCATAGTGGTTAAAACAATACATTTGTTCATAATCTGATGAACCTTCTAAGTATTCATGTTCTGTAAACTTAGCTGACATTTCTAAGTCTGTCATCATGTTATTAACAGTTTCAAAGTCACAATCATCAGAAAATGTGCTGGGTGATGCAAAGTCACTCAAAGAAACCTTGAATTGGTGTAGAATCTTCAGCAGTTCCACCGGGCCATAGATATCATAATCGGCTCCGTCCTATGCTATACCACCAGGTATAGGAACGGCTGAGATGTTCACTGATGAGAGGTCTCTTCGTTCACGATGAGAAGATTTGTGAGGTTTCAGGAGCAAGTTGATTTTCTTACTTGCTGTGTCCATTGTACTGTATCTATCATTTTTCCCAAGCTTAAAACCAGAATGAGCCAGAGCAGGAGGAAAAGTACACCGAACACAATCCAAAATTATCCACAAAGACAGGCCCGAACTCAAAGGTGACCTCATAGCAATTATCCACAAAAGTGACCTCTCCATCTCTGAAACTCCCGCCTGCCTGTATAACTCCTTCGAATGCCTATCGGTCAACTTCAAATCTCCCACACATAGTTCACTTCAATGCCATCTCCTATACCATCCTCCAGGAAACTCCAACGAATTTGGAGCTCAGCTGTCAGACCTGATCACCCAATCCGCACTCAACAGCGACTACAGAAAAATTCTGGGCGACCTCAACCTAAGATGGAACGAAACTAAAAACCCACTCATTCAATCTCTCAACACCCATCTGCAAGACAACGATATGATCCAACACTGTTCAGAGGAAACGCACTATAGAGGTGTGATCCTGGATGCAATCATTGTGGACAAAAATGCAATCACAATTGCTCACAGCATCCCGGTGGACTGGTGAGACCACCACATCATTCTCTTTCATATCAATAATTCAACCCTATCCCTCCCACCCACTCAAGCCTCCCCTAAGTGGGTCAGGAACACATCCAGAGTCTCCCTAGACAAGCTAGAAGAAGGACTCAGCTCACTCTTCCTGAACACAAAGGAGCTCCTCTCAACCTCAGAACTCACCTCGCTCTACCATTTAACTTGGAGCTCACCCTGGATCAACTGGCACCTCTGAAACAAAAAAGAACCCAGAAGCATCCCCTCTAGGTATTGGTTCTCCATTGACATCAATGAGGAAAGAAGACACCTCAGACCCCTAGAAAGAACCTGGAGGAACAACCCCACCTCCCTCCACCGGGATCAACTCAAGGCAGCACGCAAAAACTACTATAATCATATCAAGAGCAAAAAGTCTACCTTCTTCTGTTCTGCCTTAGACAATACTAAAAACTGCCCCAAAGAACTCTTCAACATCATCAGGAACCAAACCTCCAATCCAGTGACAGCCAACATGGCGGTGTCCAAAACCCTCTGTGACAACTTTGCAAGCTTTTTCAATGAAAAAATTGCCAAAATTCATCAATCATTCAGCTCTAAGCCCTCCTCCCACACAGAGACCCGGTCTCCTGCAACTAACCCCAACACCCCAGTAACCTCGTCTATCCGCTGGTCATCCTTCTGGCCTGTCCAGGACGAAGTGATAAGCAATCTTATCACCTCCGCTAAACTCTCATCACACTCCTTCAATCAACTACCCTCGAGACTGACCAAAGACCTGAAGCTTACTCTAGCCCCAATCTGGGGCAAGATCATCAACAGCTCTTTGAGCGAGGGTTCCATTCCTGACTGACTCAAGTTAGGACAAGTCACGCCACTTTTAAAAAAAAACTGGCCTTGACCCCAAGGACATGAATAACTTCAGACCGGTTTCAAACCTTCCGCTCTTATCCAAAATTCTTGAAAGATGTGTGCTGTCACAGTTAACTCAACATCTAGAGAACACCAATCTACTTGACCCACACCAATCAGGGTTCAGAAAGGGCTGCAGCACTGAAACTGATATCCTAAATGTCCTAGATGATCTGCACATGTCACTCGACTCTAACCAATGTAGCCTTCCCATCCTCTTAGACCTCTCGGCTGCATTTGACACAGTTGATCATACCCTGCTACTCAAGGTCTTTCAAGAGAGAGTGGGTATTGAAAAAACGGTTCTAAAATGGTTCTCCTCTTTTCTCAACAACCGCACACAAAAAATAAAAATCAACAGCTTCGAATCGGACCCCCTCCCCCTTAGTAGAGGAGTTCCACAAGGGTCAGTATTCTCCCCGCAACTTTTCAACATCTACATGGAACCCCTCACCTCACTTCTAAGGAACTCTAACATCCCCTTCCACCTCTACACGGACGACACTCAACTCTATCTGGAAACCACATCGATCGCAGACATTCACAGACTGAACGGTACACTCCTGGAGGTCCAACATTGGCTCTCATCCAACCACCTCAAACTCAATGAAGAGAAAACAGAAGTGATCCTCATCTCGAATAAAGATGAAAACCCCTAAATAGTAGAATGCCGCAAAGCCTTAAACGCCCTCAATGTTTCTCTTGTGACAACAGACTCTGTAAAATCCCTAGGGATTACTCTCGACCCCAAACTGGACATGAAAAAACACATTTCAAAAACCGCCAAAAGTGCGTTCCTTAACCTGAAACTTCGCTACAAAATAAAACCTTTCCTCACCCCGAAGGATCTGATACAGGCCACTCAGGCACTGGTGCTCTCCAGAATTGACTATAGCATCGCAGCTCTGACTGGAACAGCCAAATCTCACCTGGGACCTCTTACCACTACCCTCAACGCCGTAGCAAGAATTGTCACAGGAACAAAGAAATATGAGCACATCTCACCGGCACTCAAGGAACTGAAGTGGTTCCCTATAGACCAACGAGCCAGCTTCCGTACAGCTTGCCTCACACACAAAGCCCTGCATACAGGCAAACCAGAATATCTGGCCACCAAACTCAAAAGGGCCTGTCAGTCTAGGAACCTCAGAAGCTCCAGCACGCTCCTACTCATACCTCTGAAATCACAGAAACACAAAACCTCAAATAAATCCTTTGCGAGTAATGCCCCCAGGATCTGGAACTCCATCCCCCATATCAGAATGACCACCTCCTTCCAGAAATTCAAGATAATACTCAAAGCCCTCTACCTCGAGCGATCTGGATCGTAACGAGAACCCCACGTCTGACTGTGAAAGACCGCTATCTCTTTGATCCTAGAGCCGGATGACTCGCTCCTGATCTCCGTCCCATAGTGCGCTCAAGTTGATGTTGTGCAGATTTTTACTTCCCACCTATGTTTCCTTGTTCTTGTTTACCGTCCACATTTTCCTTTTGTTGCATATCTGTATTTGCTGTGAAGCGCTCTGATACCCTCGGGTCCAGTTAGCGCTATACAAAACTTCAATAAATAAATAAATCCACAGAAAATGTATGAAAGTTGATAAAATAGCCAGAGGCGGTTCTGTCCATTGTTGGAATTGCATCAGGATTGTTATTAAACTTTGGAGTTGCTTCTTCCTTTGTCATATTGGTATAGTCAGAGGCTACATCATTGTAGACAGGTGTTTCTTGACGAACTGATATTTGGGTCTCAAGAGGCACAAGCTCCATGGCTTTGTTACATAGTCCTTCTTTTCTTACTGCTGGTTTATCAAAGGTGATAAGTCTTTCAGTTTGAACCTCTTGGATTGTAGCAAGATTTTGGTCTTCTGCTACATCTTGGGAGTCCACTAGGCCTACTACTTATTATTGGCCACATGATGTGGTTTGACCAGGGCGATGGACACAACTCTGTTCTCCCTTTTACCGGCAAGGGGCGGTAGTACTTCTGATCTTGTTCAGTGGATTGCAAAGACAAGTACTGCTTTTCTTTAAGAAGGCCCAAATTCCTTCTTTACTTCGATCTTTTCCCTGACTAGATCCCCAATATTTGGAATCCAGACAGGGCTTGCTGGGACAGGTTTTTTTCTTCAGTGGTTGTTGGCTTCTGTATTGTGTTACTCAGACTTCTTCTTGTTTTATTTATGTCCTGTAAAACAGCCAAACTATCTTTGACATCAAAGGGTTTTTGTTCCACCACTGAAGTTTGACAATCGAGGTCTTCGATTATCATTCTAGTACCAAATAGTAATTCATATGGAGTGATTCCACCCAGAGAATTTCTTGGCAGATTGTTAAGACTACGTTGGACACTTATTAGATGTTTGACCCAACCATCACCCGAACCTAATACCTTAGCTGTTATGGATTGCTTTCTGTCACAGTTTTTTCTTTGCACTACCACATTACCCTCAGGATGGAAGGGACTAGAATACCGCAATGCAACGCCCAAGCTAGCCATTGCCTCTTTTTAAGCTTGAGAGCTAAACGCAGGAACCTGGTCAGAATGTAGCGAGCCGATTGCGTATGTGCAGATAAAGACTCCTTTATAACAGTTCTGGCATCAGCCGAGCGCTGGGGCCACATACAAATGAATCTTGTGCAGGAATCCACTGCAACCATGATATATTTATAGTTGCCATCCCTTGTTAAGGGACCACAGTGGTCCATGTAAACCCATGCTAGAGGTTCATCTGAAATTAGAAGGGGCGTATGTGCAGGTCGCTTTACTGTAGAAACTGTCATTTTTTGGCAGATATCACATTCTAGAACAACGTGTCTAGTTTGTTTCCTCATGCGTGGCCACCAATATCTCTGTTTTAATAATGATACTGTGGCGGAAACTCCTGCGTGTGCAGAGGCCAGCCCTTCATGTGCTGCTAAGATTAGTCCTAACCTATGTTCCATGTTTGGAATTGCCCCATCCCCCACTCCAGGGATTTGAGCAAAAGGAACATTATTCGCATAAGTTATATATGATTACTTTACCGGAAAGCCTTTCAGGAGTGTCTTACCACTGTTTTTGCCTGAAGCAGTGACAGCTTGCATTATTTTGCTGTCTATTTTTGTTTTTTGACCGAGTGATTGCAGCTACAGAAGCCATTTGTACAGCTGCCTTCGCGGCTTCATCAGCCAATGAATTCCGTGCAACGTGAACGCCATCACGCTGATGACTCAGTGTGTGAATCACATGAGTCTTTTGTAGTTCTTTCTGTAAAAGAACTATTTGTTCCCAAAGCATTTTGTGCTTAATTGTGCCACCTTTAGCGTCTTTGAAACCATTTTGAACCCAGTTTTGCAGGTATTTGTTGTAAGATTCAACACAGAAATATGAATCGCACACTATTAGTGTGGGGAATTTGCGATCGGTATTTTCAAGCGCCATCTTGAAAGCCTGTAGTTCAGCTCGCTGAGCTGTACAGTCTCAGAGTGATTGAGTTTTAGTGACCATAGGTCTAAATTTACCTTCGTGCCAGCGACCTTTAACAATCCCGCACGCAGCACTATAGGCTTGTTTACCCCCA
Source organism: Lissotriton vulgaris (assembly GCF_964263255.1). Classification (NCBI taxonomy): domain Eukaryota; kingdom Metazoa; phylum Chordata; class Amphibia; order Caudata; family Salamandridae; genus Lissotriton; species Lissotriton vulgaris. Next base: position 862,228,407 of record NC_141687.1, on the reverse strand, counting down.
ATTGCGGGCTGTGCTGATCCGTCTGTATAGATTATAGATCCGTAATGTTCTAGAGGCAGAATCTCGGTCGGCAGAGGACATTCGTGTTTGTACTGTAGAAATTCTTGTGTCTTCAAGTAGTGGTCAAAGACGTATTCAACGTCTGTTGCAGCAAGAGAGTTAACCCATTGAATCCATCTCAGATGTAAAGGTTTAGCATTGGGAATGCTTGCTTTTGTCACTGCCTCTAAGGCAGGTACAGGTGTAACAATCATTATTCATTTACCCTGTGCTAGGGCTCTCTCCTTTGCTACTGCAGTTTAAACCGCTGTATTTTTTCTGTAGAAGTGAATTTTATTTCAGCTTGTGTGTACAAGTGTGATTTGTAAGCTATTGGTCCCTTTTCACCTTCATTGAAGGTCAAGTACGTGAATCCGCATCTTCCTGGGAGGATTCAGATCACAAGATTGCGCACATTGTCGCGTGTCTCTAACTGTGTTTTTGCTAAAATGTCTGTTTGCACTGAACGCAAAATTTCTGTATGGTTTTGAGTCCAATTAGTTGGTTTGAAATCAGGTTTGATTAGTTCGTAGAGAGGTTTAACCCTTTCTGCGTAGTTTAAAACATAAGTTCTTCCAAAATTCAGGAAACCTAGAAATGACTGTAAGTTTTTCAGCGTGTTTGGAGGCTGCAGCAGTGACACATTTCTCTAGAAAGTTTGCTGCCAGGCTTTTGCCTTCACTTGAAAGTTCGAATCCTAAATTTAGGACGTTGTGGTGGGCAATTCGTTATTTTTTAAAATTGAATTTGTACCCTTCGGAAGCGAACCCGAGTATTATGGTGTTCACTCTTTTCAAGTGTACGTCCAAATCGTCGTCTGTAAGATAGATGTCATCGACATAAGATAATGCCTCATCATCATACATTTGTAGTAACTCTGTTACCCTAGCTGAAAATAACCCCAGACTATTCTTTTTTTTCTTTAAACATTTTTATTATTTTCAGCAAAGAAAAAGTACAGAACAAGCATGTCACTGTCAAGCCATGGCCCCGCGCCCCTCACCCCACCTCCCCCCTCACTCCATCAAAATTCAAGTCCCCCATAATATTATTCAAATACTCATACATTGATAGCAGTTCACCGGTTCCGTGAGGTACAGTCCCTTGATCTCGAGCAGCCCTCTCCTGCACATCCATCATAGTTACGCACATACGGCCTCCCTCACAGTCCTCCATCCAGCTCATGGTAGCATCTCCATTTGCCCCACACTTTACGGAATTTCTTCGGACACCCTCTCGCCTTATACGTGACCCTTTCGGCCGCCATATATACATCCATGTCCCTCCTCCATTCCCCTAACTGGGGTGTATCTGGCGCCCCCATTTCCTGGCTATGTCCCTTTTGGCTACCACCAGTGCTAGAACTAAGAATATCAGTAGTGGATGAGCCAGGTCCACATCGTTGGACATCCCCAGAAGAATGAGCTTCGGGTCCAGTGGGATTTCTACCTCTAGCACCTCACCCAGTTCAGCGGTGACCTTGCCCCAGTAGGCCTGTATATGCGGGCACGACCATACTATATGTAAGAAATCCCCACTTTCAATTCCACAGCGCAGGCAACTAGGGTCAGAAACTCTACCCATCTTAAAGAGCCGTACTCTGTCAAAGAACACCCTGTGTAGGATCTTAAATTGTATTAAACGAAGTCGCGACTTAATCGCTACCTCCCTAGGGTGCATCAGTACTACCCCCAATCTACATCATCCATCTCCTCTACTTCTCTCTCCCAAACGGCCCGGAGGCTCTCCAGCCTGTTCGGCTTATTATTCATGATCGACTTATATGTCAGGGATACAGCCTTTTCAGGGATCTTTTCCTGCAGCAAGCGGCCTTCCAGTGGAGCATATTCAGGGAGTGCCTCCTGCAGTGCCCTTTCCGCCCGCCATGCATGCCTGAATTGTATATGTTTGAAAAACTGGGAGCTATATAACCCAAATTCTGCCTGTAGTGATTGAAATGATTTCAAATTCCCGTTCTTGACTACATCTCCTAGGGAGGAAATACCTATGTCGTCCCAACCCCGGAAGCCTCTCAACTTACTAAGTTCTTTCAGCCAAGAGCAGTCCCATATCGGGGTCTGTCTCGTAGGTCTTTGCGTCCATCCTGTAGCTTTCGAAGCCCTCTTCCATGCCCCCAATGTGAGTTTATTGGCCGGCAGCAGTCTGGCCTGTCCTTTCCCCTCGTATATGTAGTGAAGGCAGTTGTGCGTGCCCTTAGCGTGTCTTTCTAGTGCATAAGTGGGGTGTGTGGCAGGTGCGTGCACCCATTCATTAATGGGAGCCAGGTGTTCCGCCCAGTAATAGGCCTCCAGGTCGGGAAGCGAGATCCCTCCATCATACTGGTGTCTCTGTAGGGTCGCCAGCGCAACTCTGGGATGCCTCCCTAACCACAAATAGGACCTCAATTCCGCATGAACTTCTCGGAAGGTCTTGGGTTGCACGGGAAGTATTAATTTTAGAATGCATATAGAAATCTCTTTAGCAAGATCATTTTGAACATAGCCGCCCTTCCAAGAATTGTCAGGGGGAGCGATTGCCATCTGCCTGCGTCCATTTTAAAGTTATTTATAATACCGTTAATATTACGCTCATATGAGACATCCCTATCTGTTGTTATAAATATCCCCAGATACAGAAATCCCTCACTGGTCGTCTGCAGTCTTTCTGGGAGCTGAGGCCACTCTGCCCGCCCTCGGGGATCGTAAAGTGTCGACTTGTGCCAGTTGATCTGATATCCAGATCTGGCACCGTACTGTTCCAGTTCACTGAAGAGCGCCAGTATAGTAGTCTCTGGCTGCGTCACATATAGCAATACATCATCTGCATAGAGGGACAGTTTCTCCTCCTGTAACCCTGCCTGCCCCACCTGGAATCCCGTCACCCTTGTATTCTGCCTAATCGCGCACGCCGCGACCTCAATAGATAAGGCAAACAGAAGGGGCGACAAGGGACAACCTTGCCGGGTCCCCCTCTGTATGGGAAAGGCCTTGGACATCGTTCCACTTACCCTGACTCGAGCGCTAGGGCCTTAATAGAGTAGGCTAATTTTGTGTCTAAATTTAGGCCCAAAGCCCACATGCTCCAAGACTCCCTCCAAGAAGAGCCAGTGGACTGCGTCAAAAGCTTTTTCAGCGTCCAAAGACAGTAACCAATGGGGCTCCGTCCTACCTTCCACTACACAGAGCCAGTTATGTGTCCTACGGAGATTATATCTAGTCGCCCTTTCCGGGATGAACCCTGTCTGGTCCATATGTACCAGAACAGTTGCATAAAGCTTTGCTTCCACATTTAACAGGGAAATTGGGCGGTAGGACACGCAGTCCTCTGCAGGCTTTCCTGTCCTGTATATTGGAACAATCGTGGCCTGTCTGAGGTCCAATGGAAATTGACCCTCCTCCTCAGCATCTCGAAATAGGCCTACAAGGTGACGGGTCAAAAGGTCTGCCATCTTTTTGAAGAACTCCGCGGGGAATCCATTGGGGCCAGGGGTCTTACCCGCACGGAGTTTGGTCAGTGCTATCCTAACCTCTTCTTCAGTAACGTCAGCCTCTAAGTCCTCACGATCTGCCTCCTCGAGCTTCGGGATGTCAATGGTTGCTATGTATTTCAGTGCTTCCTCTTTGACCCCAGATCACGGGCCTCATAGAAGGTCCCATAGTAATCAGCAAATTTGTCCGCTATCCTAACATCAGTGCAGGCCCACTCATCAGGTCCCACCCTTATTCTTTCCACCCATCTCTCATCCCTCTCTTTCCTGCTTAACCACGCCAGAAGCTTTCCGGACTTGTCTCCTACATCATAGATGCAGTGTAAGGTCGCCAGTGCCTGTGTCTTGGCCTCCCCCGTCACTAATTGTCTGTACTGGGCTTGTACATCAGCCAGTTGTCTTAGCGTCCCTGGGTCTTTGGTTCGATGGTGTTCGGCCTCCAACCGTAACATCTGTGCTGAAGGAATACAAAAATATTACATTACCATAGAACTATGGAGCTATTCTTACCAATAGCCCCACCCCAATTATCAATAATCAATATTCAGTCAGTTGGCAGTGAAGAAGGGTCAATAATTTATTTCTCAATAGAACTCTGGCCAGAGGAGCCCCTCACATCCTCACCCCTCAGGATGCGCGGAGAGACTGAGAACTTGCAGTGAAAACCAGACAGATATACTTTCAGTGAACACATGAAATCACCACACATGGCAAGTTTCTATTTCTTGTGAAGTATAGAGGAAACCCATATATGTGCACAATAGATTAGAACGAACCTCAGCTCAAGCTATTCATTTCTGAGGAGGTCAGAAAGGGTGACTCCCTTTCTATCTCGGGCAGGGAGTACAGGAAAGGTGTCTGAAGGAATGTGCTTATCGTAGTCTTTAAGCAAGATGTGGCCTTGGGTCTCTGACGGTATACTTTCAGCTGCTCAGGCTGACAAGAAGGAGAGGGCAAACTGTGTGGAGCTTGCAAAACAAGTGTCTGAATCAGAAGTCTCTCTATCATTAACAAGCCTCTCTTTCTTACAGCAAAGTATACAGAAATATTCATATTGTAGGCCTAACCAAACAACAACAGGTCTTTTACTGAGAAGGCAAGAATAAGATAAAAGCATTCATATTACAGGAACAATTCTATACTCCTGAAGCTTGCACTTTACAAAGATAGCTTAGTGGGTTGCAGCACATGAATAATAAGCTGCAACTGCATATTGGTTTAGACACATGAGACCAATACTAAATATATATATATACTGCAAAGAATGGATAAGTACATTTATAAGTGAATCAGTGGTCATTATATTACTATAATGAACTCTGATTGCATGATTATACAAACACAAGGTTATATTGATATAGTTAGGCCAATAAAACATATATATCGAATTTTAGATCCCAACAGATGGCCCTTTTGGCCTACCATAGCCAATATAACTAGATTCATTCTACAAAAACTCCCTCATCTATAAGTGCCACCGACACTAAGAACCTGACATTCCATTGTCTGCAGAGGGTGAGATCACCACCACCTTGCACTATACCAACATTCATTTAATCATGTCTCTGGTAGTAAAAGGGATGGCATGAGAAAAATTCAAATTGAGGCCTAAAGCCTAAGTCACTTATACTTATTGGATGACATATACGAAATCATATGTTCTGCATTATTATATTCAGATATTCTGATACATTTTCTAATAAGACATTTTCACATTATATATGTCTGATTGATGCAACTGAATACACATGTTTTACACAACATCACTGACTTGATCAAGGGAAACATTTCTACTCAAAGGAAAGAACTAGCATACTCAGTGAGGTTGAACCATTTGAACTCTACACATCATTTTCTTATCTGGCAAGAACAGTTCATTCTTTCCTCGTTACATTTGGGCAGGTATTTAGATGCATGATACCTTTTTACTGTCCTTTCAGGATCTATTTCTAATGCAATACACTGTACTTCAGGACATCTTCATAACCCAATTGTCAATGTGTGGTAAATATTTATACTACCATAATTTGGCCCTTTTACCTATACACCTATAACAAGAACAGGGACAAAACCAAATCATCTATTACTAGTCAGAGTGGGAAGCGATCCATGGACCCTACAGCTAATAGATACTATCATTACTCCATCTGTGTCAGTCTTTGTGTGGGATCAAACAGATCATAGATATACTCAAGTGAGACAGTGACATTCCTTATCAATGCTCTCAGATAAAATGAGGATACTCTTCATCATAGTATGGACTTGATACTGCTTCCACTTAAACAGAATTCTATTCTAAACAGTGCCAGCAAAAACAACAAAACAGTCTCTTAACACCCATTACTATGCCCAGAGTCCATTTGAAGTCTCTCTGGCAGACATTTATTATTCATCAAACTGCTTCCATCGTCACATGGGGCCTCTTGATTCAGGCTTTTCATGAAGTTTGTTCTTCTTAGTATTCGTTGGAGTGCCCTCCTGGCAAACACTCACAGCTCATTCGAAAGTCTCAATGTCTCAAGGCAGTGCACCACTATTTTTTTGCGCGACGGCACTACAGATACCATGCTCCTTGGTGGTCATGGGCGCAGATCACATCGTGCAGACCCAGGTACTGTTGAGCAACAGGCTGTCGCATTCAGCAACACTTTCAGGCTCCAACACTTGCTATTCAGTGTCAGCGGACACTCAGGCTGCTCTTTCATGTGTACCACAAATGTAGTGCCTTTTTCCAATCGTAGATTCTCTGGTGCACTGCCTTTCCATTGATGCAAAGGAAAAGGGGGGTGGCCAAAAATCCGGCCAAGGGGTCTGGGGACCGCGCGCTGTCAGAGGTTTCTAGCACATGACAGTCAGAAAACTGCAGCCCTGCCATCAATAGCAGGGATCCATCTCTTTTGCTGATTTGCACTGAAATTCTGTGGCAAACAGGCCTCCTTCTTCTCTGATGTCCAACGCTTTCTGATGAAGCAAGCACAACGCCTTGGAGATGAAGTAGATAGAATCACTTTCTGGGTGTTGGGACTGTAGGAATCATCTGCAGCTGGCACGGATGGGAAATACGACTCATCTTTATTCTTTGTTCTGCAGGGTATCATTCTCCCTTTGACTCTGGAAGATCCCGTAGAACCTAGTCATGTAGGAAATGTGACACAATGTTTAGTTTTCTTCCAAGTAAAGAAAAACAATTCCTAATATTTAACAAGGTGACTGCAAGCAGGTGGCCTATAATTCTTCGAGGGTGTGGCCATACGCCATGGGATTACTGCAGTCTAGAATGCACTGTCACTCTCATAGGATACAAAGGCCAAGACAGTTCTTCTGACCTTTTCAATTGGGTACTTTCTATTATCTTCTTGTCATCTAAGGGTAGATAGCTATATGGGAATTCTGCATGTATGTCCTTACACACAATAGCATTGTATAATGGAGTAAACATCTCTTGAATTGCTACCTTTTTGTGCTTCTACAGTTCTTATCTAAAACGTATGAAACAACTTATCAGAGCCATACAGATAACACCCTTTAATAATGGTGTATTAGGTGCATGATGCAATACAGGCTAATGATCAAAAATGTGGAGAGAAAAAAAATCAAGGACTAGAGAGTCCTGGCATTTCCACTCTTTAAAACCCATCTGATCCAAACACTAAAATAGGCATTGTAATTATGCCATGTTCCAGAAATAAGCGTGAAAAACGTGTCTACTATAGTCCCAGTGGGCATGAGGAAAGGTCTTTTAAAAAAAAACTATCTGGTCATACAAAAGGGAATTTATACATAATATGGGGGTCCATAGTACATCACTACAGTCTGGGAATGTGCACTTGAACAATATACCAAGGGCTGCAAGGAGAGAAAAACTGCTTTTCCCTAATCCAAATTATGCAACATCAACTTCCAATAAGGACTGTGAGTTGATTCACACAGACTAGCTAATAAAGAACTAGCCATGTCACGTAAGATTTGCAGCACCCACAACTAATTCCCCTTAAAGATCAAAATAAAACATGAGAAAAAGAGAGAGCAATGTACATATTACCCAGCCTTAATTTGTAAGGGGGCTAGCGGGAGCTAACTTCCGCCTTCTCCCTCCTGTCTGACAGAAAGAAATCTGCTACATGAACATTTATTTTTCCCGAGGCAGAAACACGAAGGGAACATTTTCTTCACTGAACCTTGTCTTGCATAATTAAGAAACAGTGAAGGCTCCTTGAGTTTCGTTTCTCAGCTGCCCTGTCATATCAGAGAAGCAAAAATAGCCCCTCAGCGCGGCTTGAGCCTGGGCTGGTAGCCAACTGTTCTGGCCCCCACCTCACAGACCTCAAGGTTAAAATCTGCCGCACAACCCTGCTCTCGGTCTCCTTAAACTACAGCTGTCAAAGCCAAAAAGCCTTCCTAATTCTTTGTGAACTGCAATGATTTGCCCTATTCAAAAATACATTTTTATGTACAGTTTCTTTTCTAGGGGTCATAATTTTATTTCTATGCTCAGATTAATAAAACGCTCACTGTGAATAATTTCAGAACAGATATTGGTTATTACTCCAAGCAATGGTACTTATTTTATCAACCTCTAATGGATTGAAAGTTTCAGCTGGCGAGCTTGAATCAGAACCTACAACCATGATGTTAAGAACCACCAAGAACATAAACCTGCATAGGAACAATTAAAAATTTTGAAATACCCACAATGTTTCTCCAACTAAACTTTTAATCTGTCCCTAATTACTTTTCATTAGCACTTTTGTACATTAAGGTTGTCATCAAATCACAGGGGTTGCTTTTTCCTGCGCCAGCAACATCCAAAACACAATTTACCACAACACTACATTCTTATTCACTGATAGCTTACTTCCATTCAAAAGAAGAATCTTACAAACATACAATCTCATATTTACATGGCCATGTTTCATACACTCCCATATGTTATACTGCAGTCATATATTCACCACTCATTCATATAATCATGTAGTTAACCTTATCGCACGTACTATTTCGCATATCAAAACTGCGGCTTCCCTCGGGAGGGACAGGCTGTCTTTCTTCCAGCCCCCATACACAGCGCCGCAAAATGCGTCAGGGTTTCAAATGAGCTCAATACAAATTCCAATGCAAATGACATGTCTTCCATTACGAACAGAGCCCGTCGACTCATGTTCAGGGAATCAATTCTAAAAAGAATTCCACACCAATCCGAAATTCAACCACTACTAAACCACTTGGTAGGAAAACCACAAACCCACTCCCTAGGTATCCCCTGATTGCATTCTGGTTGGGCCGGTGTTTCTGGGCGCGCAGCTCCAGAACCCTAGTTTACCCAGCTGCTCCCAGGGCTTTCCCGGAGTGAATTTGGCCGAGCGAGCACTCCAGGCTTCGCAAGTCACCAAGCATTATTTTCAATACCAAACAAATCCAAGAGGCGTCTGCCCGTGCAGCCCCAGCACCGCAACGTCAGATCCTTTCTGATTCCCTTGTGGACCGGCTTCCCCGACCACTTCCAAATACAGTTAACTGTTACCAAAAGCACTGCTCAACAGTGCTATTCCAAATAGCCCCAACAATACAATTCACTCACCTGGTGCACTCAAGTTGATTGCAAATTCTCCACTGCCAGCTCCTGACAAAATACTCTGAAGACCAACACGGTCAGCTCCTGGGTTACACCTTATAGGATTCCGGCGAGGGGTCATTTTGCAGCTGGGAGGACCTCTGGGCACTAGAGTGGAATCTCACCAAAAAAACTGGTTCTGCAATTAGGCCGAGCGAGCACTCCAGGCTTCGCAAGTCACCAAGCATTATTTTTAATACCAAACAAATCCAAGAGGCGTCTGCCCGTGCAGCCCCAGCACCGCAACGTCAGATCCTTTCTGATTCCCTTGTGGACCGGCTTCCCCTACCACTTCCAAATACAGTTAACTGTTACCAAAAGCACTGCTCAACAGTGCTATTCCAAATAGCGCCAACAATACAATTCACTCACCTGGTGCACTCAAGTTGATTGCAAATTCTCCACTGCCAGCTCCTGACAAAATACTCTGAAGACCAACACGGTCAGCTCCTGGGTTACACCTTATAGGATTCCGGCGAGGGGTCATTTTGCAGCTGGGGGGACCTCTGGGCACTAGAGTGGAATCTCACCCAAAAAACTGGTTCTGCAATTAGGATCCTTATTTTCTTATCCACCCCATTGACCAGATCTCCCCCCTATCCCTCTTCTCTCGCTTATGGGAGAGGGTGACCCTAAACGCGGAATCCCAGACGTGCCCCCAACTGAAGGAATACAAAAATATTACATTACCATAGAACTATGGAGCTATTCTTACCAATAGCCCCACCCCAATTATCAATAATCAATAATCAGTCAGTTGGCAGTGAAGAAGGGTCAATAATTTATTTCTCAATAGAACTCTGGCCAGAGGAGCCCCTCACATCCTCACCCCTCAGGATACGCGGAGAGACTGAAGACTTGCAGTGAAAACTAGACAGATATACTTTCATTGAACACATGAAATCACTACACATGGCAAGTTTCTATTTCTTGTGAAGTATAGAGGAAACCCATATATGTGCACAATAGATTAGAACGAACCTCAGCTCAAGCTATTCATTTCTGAGGAGGTCAGAAAGGGTGACTCCCTTTCTATCTCGGGCAGGGAGTACAGGAACAGTGTCTGAAGGAATGTGCTTATCGTAGTCTTTAAGCAAGATGTGGCCTTGGGTCTCTGACGGTATACTTTCAGCTGCTCAGGATGACAAGAAGGAGAGGGCAAACTGTGTGGAGCTTGCAAAGCAAGTGTCTGAATCAGAAGTCTCTCTATCATTAACAAGCCTCTCTTTCTTACAACAAAGTATACCGAAATATTCATATTGTAGGCCTAACCAAAACCACAACAGGTCTTTTACTGAGAAGGCAAGAATAAGATAAAAGCATTCATATTACAGGAACAATTCTATACTCCTGAAGCTTGCACTTTACAAAGATAGCTTAGTGGGTTGCAGCACATGAATAATAATCTGCAACTGCATATTGGTTTAGACACATGAGACCAATACTAAATATATATATATATATATATATATATATATATATATATATATATATATATATATATATACTGCAAAGAATGGATAAGTACATTTATAAGTGAATCATTGGTCATTATATTACTATAATGAAGTCTGATTGCATGATTATACAAACACAAGGTTATATTGATATAGTTAGGCCAATAAAACATATATATCGAATTTTAGATCCCAACAGTGCCTCCAGCGCTTGGATCTCTGCCTGTCCCTTTCTCCGAGCGTCTGCCAATCTACAGTGTGCCCTGTCTCTAAGCACTACTTTAAGCGCTTCCCATAGGACAACCTTGGAGTCCACAGACCCCACGTTTTCTGCTAGGTATACCTTAACATCGGTTCTCAGTCCCTTCCAAGGATCTGAACTGTGTCTGATGTGTTAAGGATGATGTCTGACACTCCCCTTAGCGTATCCCCCTGCAATTTGGGCGAAGCGTAGGCGGAGATAATTGAGTACTCCTTCCTCCCCCACATTCCGCGCACTCCCACATAGGTACCCCGCGGGTCGGTCCAGACTTGCGCTACTCTCATGAGTGGATATCTTACGTATCGTGGTGTAGTATGGTGTATAGTGCGTGTGCCTGCCTGACAAGTGAATGCATTATCCATGCTGTCCGCCCCCCTCCCCCCCCAACTCCCTCCTCCCCCCAGTCCTCCCCTCCCACTGCCCCAACTTGCCCATCCAGCCAAACTCAACAGATTGCCCCAACCGGTCCCCACTCCCCCCACCCCACCTTCCTCCCCCATTAGACCTATCGACTACCTCCATTCCCAACAGGACTTACTGGTAAGAAAAGGTCTGTAGCCCTCCCTGAGACTCTCCCCTTCTTCGAACTACCTCAACTCGCTAGTCAACCAGTAACCAAACGGCTGTGTTCCACAGAGTCCACAGAGACTAGTAGAAGTCCGTTAGAAGGAAAGAGAAGTTTTGAAACAAGAACCCCCCCCTTCCAGTTCAGTAGAAAAAAACTACCACAACACACAAAATGCAAAATCAAGGGGTGTGTGAGTCACTTGCGTGCTTCCATGTGGCCAGCCAGTATCCTGCCCAGCCACCATTGTCAATTTTCAAGGGATGTGCGTGCCACTCGCTCCCTGTAACAATGCCCCATCAGTATCAGGATCGCCCTCTAGTTCATGTATGGCCACCGCCAGCGGGTGTAGTGATTGTTCCTCTCCCTCGTCCACCTCTGATGTTTCTCCTTCTGCTGCGCTCTCCCTCTCAGTGGTGTCCTCTAGTGGAAGGACGGAGAACCTAGACCCCGCTGCGATGTCAGGCTGCGGCGGGCCGGGGTCTTGACGTCTCCCTGGTGACCTGTTCTGCGGGGGGTATGGCATCACTTGAGTCTCCCTCAGTGCCCTTGCTCTGCGTCTCCTTTGCTGCTGTACCTTCTCCCAGAAAGTCCTGGATGGTGGGCCAGCCCCCGGCATTTCACGTCCATTCCCCTCTATTCTCCGAAGGGGCGGGCGTTCCTCTAACCAATGCCAAGCGTCATCCGGGTGCACGAAGAAGTATGTTTTTTCCTTGTAAATGACCTTAAGTTTGGCTGGGAAGAGAAGCATATACTGGATCTTCAGGTCCCTGAGTTTAGATTTGACCGAGTCAAATGAGCGTCGCGCCTTCTGCACCTCCTGGCTATAGTCAGGGAAGATCATGATTTGCGAGTTCTCCAACCTGATCTCACCCAGCTTCCTAGCTTCTCTTAGGATCAGGTCTCTATCGGCAAAGTTCAGAAACCTCGCAATGATCGGTCTCGGCCGACCCCACACCAAAGGTTTGGCCATGAGTGCTCTGTGCGCCCGTTCAATGATAAAGCAATTAAAGAATGTCACTTGGGGCAATGTTTCGATGAGCCAGGAGCGCAGGAACTCCGCCATATTCGTCCCTTCAATTCCTTCTCTAAAGCCTACAAAACGGAGGTTGTTCTGTCTCGCCCTGTTTTCCGCATCATCCACCTGCCACATCAGCTGTTTTTGGGCATCCTTCAGATCTTTTACGTCTTTCCGTAGGTCTTGTATGACATCCTCCGCTTCGCCCAGCCTCGTCTCCGCCTCGGTGACCCTCTCTGTGAGGTTTCGAAAGTCCTGTCATAGCAAATTGACCTCCACTGCTACTTCTCCAATCTTCGCTTCAAGGGCCGGTCTAGACGCCTGGATGTTCGCTCTGGAGGCCTGTATTGCACTCATCAGGAGGGCCGTGTCCGTTGCCACCCCCGTCCCCTCCATGCCTCCCATCTGTGGCGCCACCGCAAATTTGTCAATGAGCCCTTGTTGCTGGGTCTTCGGGCCGCATCCTTCTTCACCATGGTGTTCTGGCCTTTCTGCCGCAGGTGTGGGGGGGAATCTCGGCGACGCTCCACCGTGTTGCCTCCCTGTCCACCTGGCCTGCGACACAGGGCCCCACATCGTCTCGTATGCAGAGGTGGCCCACCAGAGTAGGGCTATCCGTCGTGATGGTATTCCCCCAGCGGCGTGACCAGTGGTAGCACCTCAGTGGCGGTCAGCGCTTCTGCAGCTAGGCTGCAGCCCCCCCTCGGATGCTCCACCAGGCTCCCAGAGTCCATCACTAACGCAGCTTGTCCCCCAGACAGCTCCTGGCCCGGCGCTGCGTCGGTCCGATGGCACAGGCCTGCCCTCTGCGCTTCACAACAGCGGAGCTGCCGGGTACCGCCGCGGTGACAGAGGGCCCCTCGCGACCAAGCCCAGTTGGGCAATGTTGCGGTAGTCCGGGGTTATCGTCTTATCCCCTGTGCCGCACCGCAACTGCGCCAATGGGCCCAAGGACAGCTTGTCCAACTGTCGCATCTTTTACCAGACGTAGCTCCTCTGCCTCAGCCCTCCAGGTCACTCGGGCCAATGGTGGTAGGCGGCCCTCCCTCTGGTGTTCTCTCTCGGGATCGCTCACCTCAGAAATCGTCCTCGGAGGCTCTTTCCTCCTCAATCGCAGTCTCCAGGCCCGGGTACTCCACAGAGCAGCCCAAGGGGGGTCCCCGCAGCTCTCCACCGCCCCAGCAACACCGATCCCGCACCACCGTCGGGTCTGGAGAAATCGCACTGAGGCAGATCACAGCCTCCCAGTGCAAGCAGCGCACCAGACCACGTCTCCGAGCTCTAGAGACCAATATCAGGCGCAGGCCCCGGGAGTCTCAGCGCTCCGTCGCTGCCGTCGCCATCTTGCCTCCGTCCCCGGCTCCAGGCGCGAGTGCTCTTTTCGCCGGGTACCGTCCCTTCTCCAGCCTCCGGGGTCTCCCGATGTCGCAGCCCGGTCAGTAGATGTTCTGCTTTCATATAAGGCCCATTTTAAGTCCGATGGATGGGTGGTAGAATGTCGGATTAATACGGCTGGCCGGAGCTGGCGCATAGTGTGACTCACTCGGCCATGTTGCTAGCCACTCCCCCAACCCCGGACTATTCTTGAATCCTTGGGGGAGACTGCAAAATTGTCGCTGTGTCCCCAATATCGAGAAAGCGGTCAAATGCCTGCTTTCAGATGCAATGTTTTGACAGAAAAAACCCATTTGAAATATCTAATGTGGTTTTATATTTTTTCCGCACAATGTTATTCATCAATGCTGCACTGTGTGCATTTTGTACTGCAAAAGTTTTGCAACAGGAGTTTAAATATCTGTAATCCAAAACTAGACGATATGAATTGTCTGGTTTAGAGACAGGAAACAAAGGATTGCTCATTGACGAGGTGCATGTTTCAATCACCCCTTGATATTCAAGTTGATCTAAGATCTCCCTGACCTGTTTTTTGGGCTCATGTTTTAACTGGATTTTATGGTGAGGAGAGTCCTCATCCCATCCTGCTTGATTTTTGTATGTTGCTGGAGCTTGAGCTACTGCCCATTTCCTAGCATATGTGTATTTTTTATGAATTGGAATGTGATTTGAGAAGGCTGGCATAATTATCTCTTTGCCATGTGGGCATTCCCTGACAAATTTAGGTGGCCAGTCTTGTTCAGCTAGAAGAATGTCATAGCCCTTAGAGAGCTTCTCCCAAAAGAGTACTCTTATTTTTCTAGTTATGTCCCCCTCCATATGGAGTGTTATTTCATATAACTTGTTGGGTACACTAACCCTGGTGTCTGCAGTTTCAACTTGAATGTATTCATTCAAGTCCACTGTCTCCAAAGGATCCTTCAAGATCTTGCGAACTATGGTGACTTCTGCTGCGCTGTCGAGCATTGTCTGGGCCTACTCCCCGTTCATGAGTTGTGTCCTCAAGATCCTCGACATGTCTGATTTTTATGCTTGCTACCTTCTTCTTAGTGAATTGAGGTTTCTTAGGAGTGGTGAGATTATTTTTAATAAAAACTTTTTCAGGATTTTCTGTTAGATGGGGTTTTAATGGTTTTCCACCCAAACTATCTCTACCTAGTTCTTCATAAGATGTTTCAATAATTCTAGCAAGCTCATATGATTGGTCTGTTATACCTGTTTCTTTTAACTTTTGTTGGATTGCCACTGATGCTGCTTCACCTTTGATGTTGGCTAATAGTATAGCCGAGACCTGTTTGAAATATTTTAGTAATTTCATACCAAGATTTAAGGCAGGTTCTGGACCATATTCATTTTGAATCTGTCTCAGAACGGCTGGTATTACCGCCATGGACGGTACACCATGAGTTTTTGTGTAGATTGAAGCAAAGACTGTACCCCAAGTGTGACAGTCCTCCACATGTGGTGTGATCCACATTGGTAAACAGATTGTCAGAATACTGTGTTTCTCATGAGGTGTACTATCAGGGAATACTGCCTCTATTTGAGTAATTTTCTGAGCTAACCAGAACGGAATTTGTTCCCTTTTTGTGGGCAATTTACTAATGACTGATTGTATTGTCTGTGGTGTGATTTTATTTGTGTTCCCTGGTGAGGAGTGTGCTGTGGAATCCTTACAGCTGGTTGGACTGTTAAAGTCTGCATGACATATTGAACCAATTGTCTGTGTATTTTAATTAACTGTTTCAGCTTAGCTAACAGTTCTGGACCTGTCATTTTGTTAATGTGAGGATGTGGTGTGTAGCTGGCTAGTACCGGCCATGTTGCTCCTGGTCTACCTAGTGGACCGAGCCTGGTAATTTGATTTAGATGTTTTAGGGCGCCTTTAAACCAGAACTGATGCTCTTGGTATGTTAGTGGAATTTCAACGTCCTCGAAAGGAACGTAATCTGCTGGAGGTTCCTCTACTTTGTAGTAGTGGAACTCATGTGTTAATGCATTTACTGCAGGAAACTGTATTCATGAATAGAATACCTCTGTCTGCCGATATTCATGTGCCTCTAAAACAAAGATTACTTTACCACCTCTCAATGATACTCCATTATTTATGAGTTTGTAAGTTATTGTTTTTATTTGCCGGGACGATTACAGCACCCGGGTCATTTTGTTGGAGACCTGTGTCATCTAAAACTGCTTGAGCTGCTGCTGCAGCTCTATCCAATTCCTTGTCACTAATCATTATATTGTTGATTGAGAGTTTGCAGAACAAGTTTCAAGGAGACTAAGATTAGGTGCACAATATTTTGGAACACTGTATCCTTCAACGTTGAACAAACCAAAAACTAATACATAGGATTTTTGTCCTACTCAGTTTTTGCGGATATTATCCTTTTACCCACTCCAGACGTCTATTGGAGTATTTTACGGGGAAAAGGGGGTCTGTGTGAAAAGCACGACTGAGTTACTCTAGTATCTAGCGTTAAATTATCGCCTTACCAAACGTTGGGCGCCATGTAGTGTAGTTCCTATATTCCCAATAGCCTCTACGCATTGGAATAACATATACTATAGTTTAGACATAGGACTAAGGTCGACTAGGTCTCTATCTTATATATTAGACTTAATTGTGAGTGCCAGCTAGCTCAGAGGTCACTAGAAACTTTCTTGAATTCACAAGAAGGGATTAGTTTCTGACAACCGCATAAACATGACAACTTTGTTTCCCAAGAATAAGAAATCAATCTCCAGAGTCGCGGAAACAATAGATAGCTATTTTACTCAGTCAATCGTGGATGTTTCCCTTCACCAGAGGTGCTGAGCAAATTGAGAGACGGGCATTTTCAATAAAATGTATTTATTGAACAGCCTTCTTCCTCAAGCATAAGAAATGTACTGCTACAATCGTAATACTGGTTATAAAGTACAAGGTATATAATACGAGTATTATAAAGTAGTACAGTAAAAGCATGATATGGTTTCTAAGCCATAAAGTACCTAAAATACATAAAATACAAACAGTGATAAAATAATGACTAAAAGCACTCAACTGCTTTTTCTAAAATACGCCTACCCCGATGTACCTAACCTAAGTCTAGTACAAGGGAAGAAGTAAGTGAGGTGTAGCTTAAGTTTTGCATTATTTGCCAAGAATCTATTCCACGAATTCTCTAAGGGTCTAATCAGCTCCTTCCCTTGGTTTTAGAATGAAGGAGGTCTTGTATCTCTCTCTCAGGACTCGATTTCCCAGCAACCCGCAAGGGTAGCCTGGAGACACTGGAGCTGGATTTCTCGACAGGAGAAAAGACAGAGTCTCTCTGAGCGTCTGCTGGAGGGTCGGCTTCCTTCGGCACTTGCTGCTGCAGGGCGTCGGGCAAGTAGATAGTCGAACTGCTCCAAACCACCGCGTGCTTGTCTGGGCAAATGTAGGCATGTTTATACTTTAAAGGTGCAGAGTTTGACGTATGATTGGACTTAATAACGTCATTGAAGACTCAGTTCTTCGAAAACTCCATGATTTCCTAGATGAAATAGTATTCAGGCAAGTGGATGTCCCTAGCTGCTGAAGGTGGGTTTTTCTAAGAAATCGTTGTTGATTCTCGGAACTTAGTGGAAGTAGCCATGCCGTTTTTGGACTGCATAGGCTCGGTTTAAATATGGTAATGATTTCTATGCATATATAAGGATCGGGTAATCTATACCTATATAAGGGCATGAATCGGGAAAATTACACTAGGGTTCTAGATTCATCTACAACACAACATCCCTACATTCGTTGGTGTGACAGTACCATTCTGTTAGGAGCTGAGTGTGTTCCCTGCAATATGGCTACATCTATTTCGTGGCACTTGAGGTAGGACACGACTTTGCGAACTTTCTTGTGGTCATTAAGTCCACACACATTCCAAGTTAGGAATCAAATATGTGACACTGTAAGGTGATTCCCTGGTTCTTGATTTACTTCCCCGATAATACAGTCATTCCGCTCTGTCATGTTCTGTCATGTAGTGTGTTTCTCTTTTCCTGAACATTAACAACAGTATCCACTCATCTAGAATTAACTCAAATTTACATTTAACATGAGGTGATGCACACATAGGGGTGGATGTTAACAGCTAGGGGAATTTCCGGATATCCAGCTCTTCGACCACCGTTTGCTATGTCCCATATAATCTCACCGTTATCTGTTTTAGCTGACTCAAAGAATGCCAAACACTGTACTAATAACATGTATTTCCGTGGCTGCTACCTGAGTTTCGTAGGACTTTCCCCCTAAGTAGAGTGTCTATCAAGTAATTAACTGTTCCCTTTCCACAGTTCAGGGGAAAAGACCAAATCCCCCCAATTTAATGCATATGTCCAGGGTCAAGCCAGGGTGTCCTCTTACATATTCAGAACAGACCCTCTTTTTGCTATAGTGTTTAGGGTTCCATGTTGGATTCTCTTCCTCTCTTTCATTACTAGTTGGGGTGCTGTAGCTTGCCCCTTTGCAGGAATAAAAATTATGAAGACAGTACAAACCTGTTCCAGTAGTGTCTCCTTGGTATTACATTGCTTAGGCCTATTGAAGCCCTCCCCCTTTTTCACTTTTTCCATCTAAGGGTGTCTGGTGGCTCCGGAGCCCGCTATTGTTCTTCTTTATCCTGATTGTCCCTGTCTTCCTTAGAGTTGTTTAGTGGGGAACTGCGTCTGCTCCCCTCTCCCCCTCTGAGTTTGAGGAAATGTAGTACTTGCTTAGGATACGTGAAATAATGCGCCTTTCCTTCAGCTATGACTCACAATTTGGCTGGGTATAACATGTTGTATTCAAGCTGGAGTTCACAGAGCTTCCTTTTGACCGGGACCGGGACGAACAACCTTCCCGCCTCTTGTACGTGCTGCGTAAAGTTTGCGTATGTGGACAAAGCATGCCTTCATATGTCAGAGTCTTGATCTTGGTTGCCTTGCACAATGCTGCATCCCTATCACAATAGTTAAACAGGTGCACTATTATGGGATGGGGGTTAGGTCCTGGGACTAGTCTGGGCACCAGGGAGCGGTGTTCCTGTTCAACTACAAACACAGACAACATTTTGTCTCTGCCCATGATGGTGGTCAGGATTTGCTCCACAAATAGTTTTACATTCTCTATCTGAATTGATTCCACTACTCCCACTGTGCGTAGATTGTTTCTTTGGGAGCACACTTCTAAATAGTTGGTCTTTGCCCAGAGAGTGTGGAGTATTTTGTCAACTTTTTTGTGTTTGGCTGTCTCCCCTGCCACAACATCCCTAGTGTTCGGCACTTTTCTCTTCAGGGTGTCTAGTCTCTCCGTGTGCTTATCAAGTCTTTCTGTCATTCTATTCATTCTAAATATTAGAGCAAATATCTTCCTGTCTATTTTTGTGAGGCTACGTTGCATTGCTGTCAGAATCTATTTCAGTTTGGTATCAGCAGTAGGGTCTGTTGTGTCTGTGTCTAAGTCTGGTGCGCTCAGGTTTTTATCTTTTGACTTACATGCCTCAAACTATAGTTTAGGTTCAGTTTTGTCAGTTTTTCTCATTGTGTCTCACGATCACCAGCAGTATATTATGTACCAGCAAGCACGCAAGTTGTGGTTACATGCGAGGCACTCTATTTAGGCTCTCCAGTACTCACCGTGCCAGCTCATGTGAGTCGCCTATGCCTCAGAGGGTGGGTGACGCTTTGACTTTTACTGTCGGGGTGAGCCCGTTAGTTTGCTTTATCTATCCCTTGTATGTCTATTTAGTACAAAGAGAGAGAGAGAGAGAAAGAGAGGTATAGTTGTCCTTCTGCCTACCAGTACAAGCTCGCGTGGTCATCCTCTCATGGTCTATGCGGCCCTAAAGTGAGTTCCCCAGTCTCTCTTTATACGTGTGGGGCCTCTTCTAGGAGGGCGCAAGTCCTTTTGTTGCCACACACCTGTGCTATAGATCCCTATTCAAGGGAATTCGAGTGCTGTAGCTTGTATATTCTGTGTGCCTTGCTACCTGTTGGTTCTGCTTCTGTAGTTCTCTTTTCCATTTCTCAAACGCCACTTGTATTCTAGCACTCCCGTGCTTGCCTCCTGCTGTACTGCTCGCTCTCTACCTGTTATTCAGGCACTGGTGCTTAATTTGTGCTGGTGCTTTCCGGTGCATAGCACCGGCACTTATCGGTCAGGGCCGGGTCTACATTGGATATCAGCTGTTGCCTGCTCACTGAACATCCTGGACGACTCGCATCAGTTCTCTGACACACATTCCAGAAATTAGGAATTCTCCTATCTCCCTTTCTCATGTATATCCATTCCCAAGCCCGTCTCAGCTTCACACAGAGAGGTCCGGTGCGATCTGTGGGGTCACCCGAGGACAGACTCTGCTGACTGCTGACTGCTGACAGTGCTGAAACTGGCTGCCTACACCAGGTGCTAGCACGCGCCCCGGTGTCTCTGACACCTGTGTGCACCCCCGGCCGCAGCAGACTTCACTTACCAGGCAGAGCAGAAACGGTTAATTCTAAGATCTGCTCAGTGTTGCTGCAATGTACTCTGAACAAAGCTGTCAGCTGTCCGTGCTGCTCACCGCTTGGGGCTGGCTCAGCTGCGCTAGCAAGCTCTGGATACATTTACCCGGCGTAGCATTCTGAATCACGTGCACAGGTCACATGAAAGTGCAGTTATTTGTCCAATGGCTGCACAACTGAGACTGGGCACTTAAAGGCGGGCCGGGTTGGCGGTAACTATGTGTCATTTGAGACAGGCGCAAGTGACCGGCCCAGAGCTAAGTACACATCCAGCCGCTCAGAATCATAATTGGCTGGGCATTCTCCTTCATTGCTATCGGCCGGCCGGTGGGTCTAGTGAGCCTCACTGAATTGCTCTTCTCGTCTTGCTCGGTGCTAAGAAGTATGTGCCTCCCATGTGAGAATCAATCAGTGCTTAATTTGTAAAATATTAAGTGCAGGTGCTCACATTTTTCTAGGAGGCCACGCCCATTTCCCCGGCTCCACCCACTTCCTTCAGTGGCTCCACCCACTTCCATTATTGGGTCTTCCCACATCCACAAGTCTCAACACATCAGAGCCACCTCCTCACTTCTTTTTAAAAAAAATATTTTTATTGACAAATTGCATGACAGACAACACAGCTGCCTCTTATACAATACATTTGCAAGTTACCTTTAGCACCGTATCGAGAACCAAGGCTGGAAATGACATATATCTTAAACACTTTGCGCCCCATCTCTTTGCCTTCGTAATTCCAATTCTACCACAGGCGATACGCAAATCTCCCCTCTATATAAATTCCACCGGGACCATTTCCTGTCCCACTTCTTTGGGCACCCTTTAGCAACAAACACTTCTTTCTCAGCTATCATGCATCTATCAAGCTCTTTCTGCCAGACCGCCATTACGGGAGCAGTCGCTCCACCCCAGCCCCTAGCAATTTCCCTCTTGAGTAATGTGAAGCCTAACATCACAAACTGCTGCTCCGGCTCGGTATGGTCTGTAGCATCCCATATATTTAGTAGGCCCAGTCGTGGTGTAAAAAGGGATCGTTTTCCTTAATGCAGATTGCATATGTGTTGTGATTCTGTCCCATTGTCTTCGCACCAACGGGCATTACCATATCATATGATAAAAGGTGGCCAACAATCGGCAGCCCTTCAAACACAGATCATCTGGTCGGGACCCAATTTTCGCTAGAGTTATCCCTGTCAAGTATGAGCGGTGTGAATCAGTCAAAATCTAAGTGTGACGGCAGCCTCTCTAGATGACATTAGCGCCTGTCTCCAATCCTCCTCCTCAATCGACCCAAGGTCCCCCTCCCAACGCTCCTTAAGCTTCCCGAGGGAGTCAGGCATATTATTACTGAGTTTCCAATAAGTGAGGGAAACCGCCTTGGAGTGCAACTGCCCATCAAGCAGACGATCTTCCAGAGGGGACGATTCAGGTATATCCTCACAGCTGTGGAACGCCGTCTGCAGAGCATGGTGGATTTGTAGATATTGAAAAAAGGTCTTCTGTAACTCTTCAAAAACGGAGAATCTTACCCTTTTTGATCAGGTCGTGGACTGTTGAAATACCAATCAAGTCCCACCTGTCGAATTCCGGGTGATGACAGAGCATACCGAGTTTCTGCGAGTACCATAATGGCGTCGCTTTTGTGAGCACGCCTGTCTAGCCTAATCGGGAATTAGCTAACCTCCCGATCTGCACCTTGTGTTGGGTGGGTCCTATAAAATGCTGCCTCTTAGTATGAGAATAAAGAGCCCCAAGACAGCTGGATCAATCCATCTGATATCTATCCAGGGCACATGCCGGGTCATCCGGCGGGGCGTATCGCCACCTATTTACAGTCACCAATTGTGAGGCCCAATAATACAGCCGTTTATCAGGCAACGCTATGCCCCCATCACACCAACCTTTCATTAATTTCTGAAGCACAATCCTCAGGGCCTTACCATCCCAAAGTAGTGTACGTACCTCCCCTTCTACTGCAGCAAAGTAAGTATCAGGAACCCTATGCGAGCAGTTCTGGAGAATATATAAAAATCGTGGAAGGGCCAGCATCTTAAAAAGAGCCATTATAGAAAATGGGGTAACCCACAACGGTTGTTGGACCTGGGTAGTCAGTATTATCAAAAACAATGGCCCAACCCGCACTTATTGGTTGGATCAATCAATCATATGCTCACAGTTTATCACTTCATAAATTAGAATGAGGATTGAAGCTATTTACCTCAGAAATGATTAAATCATACGATGTTCATTCCATTAGAAAAGCAACCACCTAACACAACTATTTACAAGAAGGAGTTTTAATGGAATACTCCAAATACAGCGAAACATTTATTTATATACATTTGTACAAAATTCACAGCGAACGGTAAAGGAAAGAGCTAGTGCTTCTGTAAGGGTGCCAGAAAAAAGAGGGAGAAGGTAGTGGTTTTAAAGAAAAAGGGTGTAAGCCTCAACGGAAAAGTGACATAAAAGTTAGGTAATTCAAGAAAAAAGCTGGTTTTTATCCAACGTGTTAAATAAACAGGCCACAATTAGTATTCATCCAATTTTTAAAAACAATTATACAGTCTTGACTAGCATGTATAATGTTCGGGGAAGTAGTGGTCCTGGTCAATGAAAGGGAGAGCGTCGACGTTTCGACCCGTCTTGGGGTACTAGGGTAACTGGGGACCTCGACCTGCGGGTCTTCCTCAGGACGTAAAAGGCAAGGCCTTTGTACCGTGGCTAAAACGCTG
This sequence comes from Lissotriton vulgaris, assembly GCF_964263255.1. Taxonomy (NCBI): domain Eukaryota; kingdom Metazoa; phylum Chordata; class Amphibia; order Caudata; family Salamandridae; genus Lissotriton; species Lissotriton vulgaris. Next base: position 862,205,337 of record NC_141687.1, on the reverse strand, counting down.
TAAGCCTAAAACAAATTAAGGTCACATTTAGGTAAGTGCATGGAATTGATTTAAATTTACAAAAGAGGTACACAGCCCTCTAGTGTATTCTTACCCAATTTACTTTCATGGGAAATTCACAATCCTCATGTTTCTCGAAGGACGTGAAAGGAATGGCCACAGTCGCACTCCTATAATTCATAAGGGTATTCAGGTTACTAATTCCCAAATACGTGATCAAGTATATACTAATTCACTAGAGCCAAGATGGTGCACAGGCTTACCTAATTGTTGGTCGTAGACCGACAACGCTACAGTTTTGGTGTGAAGAAAAACAGTGGAGAAGCTGTTCTCAAGTGCAGACTTGCTTGTTACTGTAAAGAAACATAAGGGGAATCTTTACCACCATGTCTATTTTTTGATATGATCAGATACCTGGGTGAGTAAGGGTAATAGTCATACCTGCAAGTGTTCATGTATGCGTGTCACCATGGATTGAAGATATAGATTCGTACTGGCATCTGTTGGTTCTACAAGGACATACAGGGAAGCAGTGTTACCAGAGCTGTATACCTATCACTCCATTCATAGAAGGCACTACCTGTGCATCAATTGTAAAATCAAAGTACCTCTAATAATCCAGTTTCTCCCTCAAACGACGTATTCACGGGAGTTGGTGGTGTCCCCAAGGTTAATTTCAGACTGTACGTGCTAGATTAAAACACAACGGGGAGCTCAGTGAATGTTGTAGTAATAGGGGAGGAGATTCTCGCGGTAAAAAAGGAAGAAAGGCGGTCGCTTACCGAATGGTTGTAGGTTGGTAGCAACTCGCCAAACTCGGGGCATACGTGGTTGTCAATCACACAACAGTGCCGTGTCCGCGGGGTAAACGTGCACGCTAAATTGAAACACAATGAAAGTGGTTGTAAAAGTATTTAAGACTACGAGGGAAAGGTTCTCTAAGTGGTCGGCGGCATAGTTTGCCGAGGAAGCGTTAGCTTACCGGCTTGTTTCACACAGACGTGCCAGCCTCGGAGTACACGCAGCGCGATGACGTCAGGTCGACGTATAAGGCGCTCAAGGGTTACTAAACATAGTGAAAAGACTCACTCGGCCGAGCGGTCGAAAATAATAGAATCAAGGGGCACAAAGTTCAAAAAATACACGATGGGCCTTCATCTATTATTTAATATTGCCACTTGTTTGCTAATCTCCTCGTACTCGTTTAAACCTCGTTTAATAGTATCGAAAAGATGTATAAAGCGGCATTCCCGGAGGCTAAGTATATGACTAAAGTCTCCTCCTCTAGGGTGAGGTGTCACTTTTTCCAAGACACACCATTGTAAACTGTCGGGTTTATGTTCAAATTTCACAAAATGCTCTACCAGTGGCGCACCCTGTGTCTTACATTTAATGCGGCTCACATGCTGTAAAATGCGACATTTCACCTTTTGAGTAGTTTGCCCAATATAAACAAATCCGCATGGGCAGGTAATCGCATAGATTACTCCACTCGAATTACAGTTACTGTGTTCCTTCAATATATGTGTTTGATTGTTATGTTTGAAAGTTTTTATCTCTTGAGTAAGTGGACATGCTTTGCAATTTCCACACTTCACATGGCCAGTCACAGGTGGAATGCCCCACAGGGTGGTTTGACTTGGAGTGATGCTACTAGGTAAAAGTGCTTTCACGACATGATCTCTTATATTTTTTGCCTTTTTGAAAGCATGTAGGGGCAACGCACCGTTACCCCTACATGCTTTCATGTAGGGGTAACACTGCTTCCCTGTATGTCCTTGTAGAACCAACAGATGCCAGTACGAATCTATATCTTCAATCCATGGTGACACGCATACATGAACACTTGCAGGTATGACTATTACCCTTACTCACCCAGGTATCTGATCATATCAAAAAATAGACATGGTGGTAAAGATTCCCCTTATGTTTCTTTACAGTAACAAGCAAGTCTGCACTTGAGAACAGCTTCTCCACTGTTTTTCTTCACACCAAAACTGTAGCGTTGTCGGTCTACGACCAACAATTAGGTAAGCCTGTGCACCATCTAGGCTCTAGTGAATTAGTATATACTTGATCACGTATTTGGGAATTAGTAACCTGAATACCCTTATGAATTATAGGAGTGCGACTGTGGCCATTCCCTTCACGTCCTTCGAGAAACATGAGGATTGTGAATTTCCCATGAAAGTAAATTGGGTAAGAATACACTAGAGGGCTGTGTACCTCTTTTGTAAATTTAAATCAATTCCATGCACCCACCTAAATGTGACCTTAATTTGTTTTAGGCTTACAGCGTTTTAGCCACGGTACAAAGGCCTTGCCTTTTACGTCCTGAGGAAGACCCGCAGGTCGAGGTCCCCAGTTACCCTAGTACCCCAAGACAGGTCGAAACGTCGACGCTCTCCCTTTCATTGACCAGGACCACTACTTCCCCGAACATTATACATGCTAGTCAAGACTGTATAATTGTTTTTAAAAATTGGATGAATACTAATTGTGGCCTGTTTATTTAACACGTTGGATAAAAACCAGCTTTTTTCTTGAATTACCTAACTTTTATGTCACTTTTCCGTTGAGGCTTACACCCTTTTTCTTTAAAACCACTACCTTCTCCCTCTTTTTTCTGGCACCCTTACAGAAGCACTAGCTCTTTCCTTTACCGTTCGCTGTGAATTTTGTACAAATGTATATAAATAAATGTTTCGCTGTATTTGGAGTATTCCATTAAAACTCCTTCTTGTAAATAGTTGTGTTAGGTGGTTGCTTTTCTAATGGAATGAACATCGTATGATTTAATCATTTCTGAGGTAAATAGCTTCAATCCTCATTCTAATTTATGAAGTGATAAACTGTGAGCATATGATTGATTGATCCAACCAATAAGTGCGGGTTGGGCCATATCTTAAAAAGAGCAGCGCGACCCACCAGTGACAATGGCAGTGAACTCCAATGCTTGACATCGGCCCGTAGCCTTGCCAGCGCGGGCACCAAATTGCGACAAAAAAAGAGAGCTGGCTCCGGCGTGACAAAGATTCCCAAGTATCTAAATCCATCCTCAGAGACCACCAGCGCACAATCTCTTGGGAGGCGGGTGTCTGTCCATGGAGCACAAGTAACACTCACTTGCCCCAATTAATAGCATATCCGGAATATTTCCCGAAATTTGTAAAAATATTGAGGACCGAATGGATGGACCTGTATGGGTATGTAAGGTATAGCAATATATCGTCCGCATAAAGAGATATTTTGTCTTCGCACTCGTGTGACCATCGTATACCCTTTGTCATTACATCACGTCGTATCCATGCTGCCAAGGGCTCTAGCATGAGCGAGAACAGCAACGGTGACAGAGGGCAGCCCTTTCTGCTGCCTCTCCGTAAGGTGAACTGCCTGGATGTATAGTTTACTCTGACCTGCCCCAAGATATCGGTGTAGAGTAGCCATATCCACCATATAAATTTAGGGCCCAGTCCTGCTCTTGCCAGAAGTTCAAACATATAGGGCCACTTGATCGAATCAAACGCCATAGAGGCATCAAGTGACAATATGACTGCATCCTTCCCCAGATATTGCTGATGCGCCAGCACATTATGGAGCCAGCAGATATTAAGAGCCGTATTTCTCCCTGGCATGAACCCGGATTGTTCCCAGCCACGTGGCGAGTACCTTCGCTAAAACCTTTGCCTCAACATTGATCAAGGCGACTCAATTTGACCAATGGCCTTTCGAATCTCCTCTTCGGGTAGATCTGCTTTAAGTAGCTCCCTATCTACGTCAGCAAGAGTCGGCACGTTGCTGTCTGCCAGTAATTGACGCGACTCCTCCGCTGTATATGACGTCGAGGGTGAGTACACCGTTTCAAAGTAATCTTCAAATGCATCCGCTATCTCGCCGGGGCTGTAAATAACCTCGCCACTGGGCATCTTCAATCGGGGCACCCATCTCGCACCTTGCTCCTTCCTTTCCAGCCATGCAAGAGTCTTTCCTGCCCTATCTTCAAGCTCATACAGCCTACTGTGAGTAGCCGCCTGTTCAGCCAACATGTGTTCACAAGCCTAGAGTTTGTATTCCTCCTTTTTTAGCGTCAGGCAATGCAGCCCCTCCTCCGAAGCGTGAAGGGCATGCACCGCCTCAAGTTCCCGAAGGGCTTCCTCAAGCTGCACCAGAAGCTCATGCCGTTTTGCAACATATTTCACTTTTATTGACAGGGCATACCCTTTCAAAACCACTTTATATGCCTCCCATGTTGTCTGTGCCGACTCTACCGACCCCACGTTCTCCTTCAGAAAGTATCCAGTCTGCACCCCAAGCTCTTCCCTGATATCCGGGATTTTGAGCAACCATGGACTAATAACAATAGTGCCACTCTTCTGCTTATCACCTTATCATCATAGTAAAATCTACTCCCACTAGGGAGTGATCTGATAAACCCCAGTAGTATGTCCTGGGCCTCCTGAAGTTACCCACTGAGGCCGTATATTTTAAAAAGTAATCAATTTGGGAGAGACTGCCATGCACATTAGAAAAATAGGTAAAGTCAGTATTTTCGCCCTGCAGCTCCCACCCCACATCCGAGAGGCCCAATGCTACAGTAAACTCTGCCATAAGCTCATTCGGCCTCTCCCCCTGCCTTCGCAGTTACCTGTCAATCATATCGTCCATCGTCCATCGTCATGTTATAGTCCCCACCCATTAATAAAGTACCATCAGAGAGATCAGTCAGTATCCGGCCTAACTCTACTAAGGAATCCTTACGCAGCGCTGGCGGCAAATAAACAGAAACTACGTTCAAGGCCCTCCCCTCCCACTGAGCTTCAACCACCGCAAACCGCCCAGCGGAATCCGCCCATGTATTATGGACGATCAATGGAATGTTCTTTCGAACCAGGATACCTGTACCGCCGAGATCCGGTGGGATAGTTGGTAAGCATGGGCAAAATTTGCGAATTCGCGTTTCGTGAAATCGCAAAAAAAGTCAGCGAATTAGCTGATTTCCTGCAAAATTGTGAATTTTTTTGCGATTTGCAAAAAAAATGACAGGAGTACTTTCTGTACTCTACTTCTGCCTTTCTGCCCTCTGTCCCACTCGTTTTTTGTGCCCTTCTGCCCTCTGTTCCACTCGTTTTTGTCCCCTTCTGCCCTCTGTCCCACTCATTTTTTGTGCCCTTCTGCCCTCTGTTCCACTCATTTTTGTGCCCTTCTGCCCTCTGCCCCACACGTTTTTGTGCCCTTCTGCCCTCTGCCCCACTCGTTTTTTGTGCCTTTCTGCCCTCTGCCCCACTCTTGTTTGTGCCCTTCTGCCCTCTGCCCCACTCGTTTTTGTGCTCTCCGGCCTTCTGCCCCACTCGTTTTTGTGCCCTTCTGCCCTCTGCCCTACTCGTTTTTGTGAATTTCTGCCCTCTGCCCCACTCGTGTTTGTGCCCTTCTGCCCTCCGCCCCACTCGTTTTTGTGCTCTTCTGCACTGGGGTGAATGTATGACATTGTTCTGCATTCTGTCCATCAACTGTTGTTTTTGCATTTGTCACCCCGAGTGGGATGGGTATGCTCAGACGTGAGTCCCACGCTCTCCACACCACTGGAGTCAAGATATCCTGGCTTAAGACGACTGATAGCCAAAAACCGGTCCTAGGTTGCTTGATTCCGGTCCAGGAAAGACATGGCTTGGCAGTTCGGGCTGGACTGTTCCCATGAGGCACCGGGTCAAGGCTGATTTGCATATATGGCCATGTCTGAACTGGGGTGGTGTGGAGTGCAAAAAAATGGATTTAGGCCCAGATCTCTGTACTGGGGTGAATGTATGACATTATTCTGCATTCTGTCCATCAACTGTTGTTTTTACATTTGTCACCCCGAGTGGGATGGGGATGCTCAGACGTGAGTCCCATGCTCTCCACACCACTGGAGTCAAACTATCCTGGCAGAAGACGGCTGATAGCCAGAAACCGGTCCTAGGATGCTTGATTCCGGTCCAGGAAAGACATGGCTTGGCAGCTCGGGCTGAACTGTTCCCATGAGGCACAGGGTCAAGGCTGATTTGCATATGGCCATGTCTGAACTGGGATGGTGTGGAGTGCAAAAAAAGGATGGATTTAGGCCCAGATCTCTGTACTGGGGTGAATGTATGACATTGTTCTGCATTCTGTCCATCAACTGTTGTTTTTGCATTTGTCACCCGAAGTGGGATGGGTATGCTCAGACGTGAGTCCCATGCTCTCCACACCACTGGGGTCAAGCTATCCTGGCTGAAGACGCCAGATAGCAAGAAACCGGTCCTAGGGTGCTTGATTCCAGTCCAGGGAAGATATGGCTTAGCAGTTCAGGCTGGACTGTTCCCATGAGGCACAGGGTCAAGGCTGATTTGCATATGGCAATATCTGAACTAGGGTGGTGTGGAGTGCAAAAAAATGACGGATTTAGGCCCAGAAATCTGTACTGGGGCGAATGCATGACATCGTACTGCATTCTGTCCTTCAACTGTTGTTTTTGCATTTGTCACCCCGAAAGTGATGGGTATTCTCAGACGTGAGTCCCATGCTCTCCACACCACTGGAGTCAAGCTATCCTGGCTGAAGACGGCGGATAGCCAGAAACCGGTCCTAGGATGTTTGATTCCGGTCCATGAAAGATATGGCTTGGCAGTTCGGGCTGGACTGTTCCCATGAGGCACAGGGTCAAGGCTGATTACATATGGCCATGTCTGAACTGGGGTGGTGTGGAGTGCAGAGAATTGATGGATTTAGGCCCAGATCCCTGTACTGGGGTGAATGTATGACATTGGTCTGCATTCTGTCCATCAACTGTTGTTTTTGCATTTGTCACCCCGAGAGGGATGGGTATGCTCAGACGTGAGTCCCATGCTCTCCATACCACTGGAGTCAAACTATCCTGGTTGAAGACGGCTGATAGCCAGAAACCGGTCCTAGGATGCTTGATTCCGGTCCGGGAAAGACATGGCTTGGCATTTCGGGCTGGACTGTTTCCATGAGGCACAGGTTCAAGGCTGATTTGCATATGGCCTTGTCTGAACTAGGGTGGTGTGGAGTGCAAAAAAATGATGGATTTAGACCCAGATCTCTGTACTGGGGTGAATGTATGACATTGTACTTCTTTCTGTCCATCAACTGTTGTTTTTGCAATTGTCACCCCGAGTGTGATGGGTATGCTCAGACGTGAGTCCCATTCTCCCAACACCACTGGAGTCAAACTATTCTGGCTGAAGATGGCTGATAGCCAGAAACCGGTCCTAGGATGCTTGATTCCGGTCCAGGAAAGACATGGCTTGGCAGTTCGGGCTGAACTGTTCCCATGAGGCACAGGGTCAAGGCTGATTTGCATATGGCCATGTCTGAACTGGGATGGTGTGGAGTGCAAAAAAAGGATGGATTTAGGCCCAGATCTCTGTACCGGGGTGAATGTATGACATTGTTCTGCATTCTGTCCATCAACTGTTGTTTTTGCATTTGTCACCCCGAGTGGGATGAGTTGGATGGGTATGCTCAGAGGTGAGTCCCATGCTCTCCATCCCCACTGGAGTCAAGCTATCCTGGCTGAAGATGTCTGATAGCCAGAAATCGGTCCTAGGGTGCTTGATTCCGGTCAAGAAAAGACATGGCTTGGCAGTTCGGGCTGGACTGTTCCCATGAGGCACAGGGTCAAGGCTGTTTGCATATGGCCATGTCTGAACTGGGGTGGTGTGGAGTGCAAAAAAACGATGGATTTAAGCCCAGATCTCTGTACTAGAGTGAATGTATGATATTGTTCTGCATTCTGTCCATCAACTGTTGTTTTTGCATCTGTCACCCGTTACCCGACTGGGATGGGTATGCTGAGACATGAGTCCTATAATCTCCACACCACTGGAGTCAAGCTATCCTGGCTGAAGACGACTGAGAGCCAGAAACCAGTCCTAGGATGCTTGATTCCGGTCCAGGAAAGATATGGCTTAGCAGTTCAGGCTGGACTGATCCCATGAGGCACAGGGTCAAGGCTGATTTGCATATGGCCATGTCTGTACTAGGGTGGTGTGGAGTGCAAAAAAATTATGGATTTAGGCCCAGATCTCTGTACTGCGGTAAATGTATGACATTGTACTGCATTCTGTCCATCAACTGTTGTTTTTGCATTTGTCACCCCGAGTGTGATGGGTATGCTCAGATGTGAGTCCCATGCTATCCACACCACTGGAGTCAAACTATCCAGGCTGAAGACGGCTGATAGCCAGAAACCGTTCCTAAGATGCTTGATTCCGGTCCAGGAAAGACATGGCTTGGCAGTTCGGGCTGGACTGTTCCCATGAGGCACAGGGTCAAGGCTGATTTGCTTATGGCTATGTCTGAACTGGGATGGTGTGGAGTGCAAAAAAAGGATGGATTTAGGCCCAGATCTCTGTACTGGGGTGAATGTATAACATTGTTCTGCATTCTGTCCGTCAACTGTTTTTTTTGCATTTGTCACCCCGAGTTGGATGGGTATGCTCAGACGTGAGTCCCATGCTCTCCACACCACTGGGGTCAAGCTATCCTGGCTGAAGACGTCTGATAGCCAGAAACCGGTCCTAGCGTGCTTGATTCCGGTCCAGGAAAGATATGGCTTTGCAGTTCAGGCTGGAATGTTCCCATGAGGCACAGGGTCAAGGCTGATTTCCATATGGTCATGTCTGAAATAGGGTTGTGAGGAGTGCAAATAAATGATGGATTTAGGCCCAGATCTCTGTACTGGGGTGAATGTATGACATTGTACTGCATTCTGTCCTTCTACTGTTGTTTTTGCATTTGTCACCCCGAGTGTGATGGGTATTCTTAGACGTGAGTCCCATGCTCTCCACACCACTGGAGTCAAGCTATCCTGGCTGAAGACGGCTGATAGCCAGAAACCGGTCCTAGGATGCTTGATTCCGGTCCATGAAAGATATGGCTTCGCAGTTTGGGCTGGACTGTTCCCATGAGGCACAGGGTCAAGGCTGATTTGCATATGGCCATGTCTGAACTGGGGTGGTGTGGCGTGCAAAAAAACAATGGATTTAGGCCCAGATCTCTGTACTGGGGTGAATGTATGACATTGTTCTGCATTCTGTCCATCAACTGTTATTTTTGCTTTTGTCACCCCGAGTGTGATGGGTATGCTCAGACGCGAGTCCCTTTCTCTCAACACCACTGGAGTCAAACTATCCTGGCTGAAGATGGATGATAGCCAGAAACTGGTCCTAGGATGCTTGAATCCGGTCCAGGAAAGACATGGCTTGGCAGTTCGGGCTGGACTGTTCCAATGAGGCACAGGGTCAAGGCTGATTTGCATATGGCCATGTCTGAACTGGGGTGGTGTGGAGTGCAAAAAAACAATGGATTTAGGCCCAAATCTCTTTACTGGGGTGAATGTATGACATTGTACTGCATTTTGTCCTTCAACTGTTGTTTTTGCATTTGTCACCCCGAGTGTGATGGGTATGCTCAGACGTGAGTCCCATGCTCTCCACACCACTGGAGTCAAATTATCCTGGCTGAAGATGGATGATAGCCAGAAACTGGTCCTAGGATGCTTGAATCCGGTCCAGGAAGGACATGGCTTGGCAGTTCGGGCTGAACTGTTTCCATGAGGCACAGGGTCAAGGCTGATTTGCATATGGCCATGTCTGAACTGGGATGGTGTGGAGTGCAAAAAAAGGATGAATTTAGGCCCAGATCTCTGTACTGGGGTGAATGTATGACATTGTTCTGCATTCTGTCCATCAACTGTTGTTTTTGCATTTGTCAACTCGAGTGGGATGAGTATGCTCAGACGTGAGTCCCATGCTCTCCACACTACTGGAGTCAAGCTATTGTGGCTGAAGACGTCTGATAGCCAGAAATAGGTTCTAGGGTGCTTGGTTCTGGTCAAGGAAAGACATGGCTTGGCAGTTCGGGCTGGACTGTTCCCATGAGGCACAGGGTCAAGGCTCATTTGCATATGGCCATGTCTTAACTGGGGTGGTGTGGAGTGCAAGAAAACGATGGATTTAGGCCCAGATCTCTGTACTGGGGTGAATGTATGACATTGGACTGCATATTGTTCATCAACTGTTGTTTTTGCATTTGTCACCCGGAGTGGGATGGGGATGCTCAGATGTGAGTGCCATGCTCTCCACACCACTGGAGTCAAGCTATCCTTGCTGAAGATGGCTGATAGCCAGAAACCTGTCCTAGGATGCTTGATTCCGGTCCAGGAAAGATATGGCTTAGCAGTTCAGGCTGGACTGTTCCCATGAGGCACAGGGTCAAGGCTGATTTTCATATGGCAATGTCTGAACTAGGGAGGTGTGGAGTGCAAAAAAATGATGGATTTAGGACCAGATCTCTGTACTGTGGAGAATGTATGACATTGTTCTGCATTCTGTCCATCAACTGTTGTTTTTGCATTTGTCACCCCGAGTGGGATGGGTATGCTCAGACGTGAGTCCCACGCTCTCCACACCACTGGAGTCAAGATATCCTGGCTTAAGACGACTGATAGCCAGAAACCGGTCCTAGGTTGCTTGATTCCGGTCCAGGAAAGACATGGCTTGGCAGTTCGGGCTGGACTGTTCCCATGAGGCACCGGGTCAAGGCTGATTTGCATATATGGCCATGTCTGAACTGGGGTGGTGTGGAGTGCAAAAAAAATGGATTTAGGCCCAGATCTCTGTACTGGGGTGAATGTATGACATTATTCTGCATTCTGTCCATCAACCGTTGTTTTTACATTTGTCACCCCGAATGGGATGGGGATGCTCAGACGTGAGTCCCATGCTCTCCACACCACTGGAGTCAAACTATCCTGGCAGAAGACGGCTGAGAGCCAGAAACCGGTCCTAGGATGCTTGATTCCGGTCCAGGGAAGATATGGCTTAGCAGTTCAGGCTGGACTGTTCCCATGAGGCACAGGGTCAAGGCTGATTTGCATATGGCCATGTCTGAACTAGGGTGGTGTGGAGTGCAAAAAAAAATGATGGATTTAGGCCCAGAACTCTGTACTGGGGCAAATGTATGACATTGTACTGCATTCTGTCCTTCAACTGTTGTTTTTGCATTTGTCACCCAAAGTGGGATGGGTATGCTCAGACGTGAGTCCCATGCTCTCCACACCACTGGGGTCAAGCTATCCTGGCTGAAGACGCCAGATAGCCAGAAACCGGTCCTAGGGTGCTTGATTCCGGTCCAGGGAAGATATGGATTAGCAGTTCAGGCTGGACTGTTCCCATGAGGCACAGGGTCAAGGCTGATTTGCATATGGCCATGTCTGGACTAGGGTGGTGTGGAGTGCAAAATAATGATGGATTTAGGCCCTGAACTCTGTACTGGGGCAAATGTATGACATCGTACTGCATTCTGTCCTTCAACTGTTGTTTTTGCATTTGTCACCCCGAAAGTGATGGGTATTCTCAGACGTGAGTCCCATGCTCTCCACACCACTGGAGTCAAGCTATCCTGGCTGAAGACGGCGGATAGCCAGAAACCGGTCCTAGGATGTTTGATTCCGGTCCATGAAAGATATGGCTTGGCAGTTCGGGCTGGACTGTTCCCATGAGGCACAGGGTCAAGGCTGATTACATATGGCCATGTCTGAACTGGGGTGGTGTGGAGTGCAGAAAATTGATGGATTTAGGCCCAGATCCCTGTACTGGGGTGAATGTATGACATTGGTCTGCATTCTGTCCATCAACTGTTGTTTTTGCATTTGTCACCCCGAGTGGGATGGGTATGCTCAGACGTGAGTCCCATGCTCTCCATACCACTGGAGTCAAACTATCCTGGTTGAAGACGGCTGATAGCCAGAAACCGGTCCTAGGATGCTTGATTCCGGTCCGGGAAAGACATGGCTTGGCATTTCGGGCTGGACTGTTCCCATGAGGCACAGGTTCAAGGCTGATTTGCATATGGCCATGTCTGAACTAGGGTGGTGTGGAGTGCAAAAAAATGATGGATTTAGACCCAGATCTCTGTACTGGGGTGAATGTATGACATTGTACTTCTTTCTGTCCATCAACTGTTGTTTTTGCAATTGTCACACCGAGTGTGATGGGTATGCTCAGACGTGAGTCCCATTCTCTCAACACCACTGGAGTCAAACTATCCTGGCTGAAGATGGCTGATAGCCAGAAACCGGTCCTAGGATGCTTGATTCCGGTCCAGGAAAGACATGGCTTGGCAGTTCGGGCTGAACTGTTCCCATGAGGCACAGGGTCAAGGCTGATTTGCATATGGCCATGTCTGAACTGGGATGGTGTGGAGTGCAAAAATAGGATGGATTTAGGCCCAGATCTCTGTACCGGGGTGAATGTATGACATTGTTCTGCATTCTGTCCATCAACTGTTTTTGCATTTGTCACCCCGAGTGGGATGAGTTGGATGGGTTTGCTCAGAGGTGAGTCCCATGCTCTCCACACCACTGGAGTCAAGCTATCCTGGCTGAAGATGTCTGATAGCCAGAAATCGGTCCTAGGGTGCTTGATTCCGGTCAAGAAAAGACATGGCTTGGCAGTTCGGGCTGGACTGTTCCCATGAGGCACAGGGTCAAGGCTGATTTGCATATGGCCATGTCTGAACTGGGGCGGTGTGGAGTGCAAAAAAACGATGGATTTAAGCCCAGATCTCTGTACTAGAGTGAATGTATGATATTGTTCTGCATTCTGTCCATCAACTGTTGTTTTTGCATCTGTCACCCGTTACCCGACTGGGATGGGTATGCTGAGACATGAGTCCTATAATCTCCACACCACTGGAGTCAAGCTATCCTGGCTGAAGACGACTGAGAGCCAGAAACCAGTCCTAGGATGCTTGATTCCGGTCCAGGAAAGATATGACTTAGCAGTTCAGGCTGGACTGATCCCATGAGGCACAGGGTCAAGGCTGATTTGCATATGGCCATGTCTGTACTAGGGTGGTGTGGAGTGCAAAAAAAGGATGGATTTAGGCCCAGATCTCTGTACTGGGGTGAATGTATAACATTGTTCTGCATTCTGTCCGTCAACTGTTTTTTTTGCATTTGTCACCCCGAGTTGGATGGGTATGCTCAGACGTGAGTCCCATGCTCTCCACACCACTGGGGTCAAGCTATCCTGGCTGAAGACGTCTGATAGCCAGAAACCGGTCCTAGCGTGCTTGATTCCGGTCCAGGAAAGATATGGCTTTGCAGTTCAGGCTGGAATGTTCCCATGAGGCACAGGGTCAAGGCTGATTTCCATATGGTCATGTCTGAAATAGGGTGGTGAGGAGTGCAAATAAATGATGGATTTAGGCCCAGATCTCTGTACTGGGGTGAATGTATGACATTGTACTGCATTCTGTCCTTCTACTGTTGTTTTTGCATTTGTCACCCCGAGTGTGATGGGTATTCTTAGACGTGAGTCCCATGCTCTCCACACCACTGGAGTCAAGCTATCCTGGCTGAAGACGGCTGATAGCCAGAAACCGGTCCTAGGATGCTTGATTCCGGTCCATGAAAGATATGGCTTCGCAGTTTGGGCTGGACTGTTCCCATGAGGCACAGGGTCAAGGCTGATTTGCATATGGCCATGTCTGAACTGGGGTGGTGTGGCGTGCAACAAAACAATGGATTTAGGCCCAGATCTCTGTACTGGGGTGAATGTATGACATTGTTCTGCATTCTGTCCATCAACTGTTATTTTTGCATTTGTCACCCCGAGTGTGATGGGTATGCTCAGACGCGAGTCCCTTTCTCTCAACACCACTGGAGTCAAACTATCCTGGCTGAAGATGGATGATAGCCAGAAACTGGTCCTAGGATGCTCGAATCCGGTCCAGGAAAGACATGGCTTGGCAGTTCGGGCTGGACTGTTCCAATGAGGCACAGGGTCAAGGCTGATTTGCATATGGCCATGTCTGAACTGGGGTGGTGTGGAGTGCAAAAAACAATGGATTTAGGCCCAAATCTCTGTACTGGGGTGAATGTATGACATTGTACTGCATTTTGTCCTTCAACTGTTGTTTTTGCATTTGTCACCCCGAGTGTGATGGGTATGCTCAGACGTGAGTCCCATGCTCTCCACACCACTGGAGTCTAATTATCCTGGCTGAAGATGGATGATAGCCAGAAACTGGTCCTAGGATGCTTGAATCCGGTCCAGGAAGGACATGGCTTGGCAGTTCGGGCTGAACTGTTTCCATGAGGCACAGGGTCAAGGCTGATTTGCATATGGCCATGTCTGAACTGGGATGGTGTGGAGTGCAAAAAAAGGATGAATTTAGGCCCAGATCTCTGTACTGGGGTGAATGTATGACATTGTTCTGCATTCTGTCCATCAACTGTTGTTTTTGCATTTGTCAACTCGAGTGGGATGAGTATGCTCAGACGTGAGTCCCATGCTCTCCACACTACTGGAGTCAAGCTATTGTGGCTGAAGACGTCTGATAGCCAGAAATAGGTTCTAGGGTGCTTGGTTCTGGTCAAGGAAAGACATGGCTTGGCAGTTCGGGCTGGACTGTTCCCATGAGGCACAGGGTCAAGGCTCATTTGCATATGGCCATGTCTTAACTGGGGTGGTGTGGAGTGCAAAAAAACGATGGATTTAGGCCCAGATCTCTGTACTGGGGTGAATGTATGACATTGGACTGCATATTGTCCATCAACTGTTGTTTTTGCATTTGTCACCCGGAGTGGGATGGGGATGCTCAGATGTGAGTGCCATGCTCTCCACACCACTGGAGTCAAGCTATCCTTGCTGAAGATGGCTGATAGCCAGAAACCTGTCCTAGGATGCTTGATTCCGGTCCAGGAAAGATATGGCTTAGCAGTTCAGGCTGGACTGTTCCCATGAGGCACATGGTCAAGGCTGATTTGCATATGGCAATGTCTGAACTAGGGAGGTGTGGAGTGCAAAAAAATGATGGATTTAGGACCAGATCTCTGTACTGTGGAGAATGTATGACATTGTTCTGCATTCTGTCCATCAACTGTTGTTTTTGCATTTGTCACCGCGAGTGGGATGGGTATGCTCAGACGTGAGTCCCACGCTCTCCACACCACTGGAGTCAAGATATCCTGGCTTAAGACGACTGATAGCCAGAAACCGGTCCTAGGTTGCTTGATTCCGGTCCAGGAAAGACATGGCTTGGCAGTTCGGGCTGGACTGTTCCCATGAGGCACCGGGTCAAGGCTGATTTGCATATATGGCCATGTCTGAACTGGGGTGGTGTGGAGTGCAAAAAAAATGGATTTAGGCCCAGATCTCTGTACTGGGGTGAATGTATGACATTATTCTGCATTCTGTCCATCAACTGTTGTTTTTACATTTGTCACCCCGAGTGGGATGGGGATGCTCAGACGTGAGTCCCATGCTCTCCACACCACTGGAGTCAAACTATCCTGGCAGAAGACGGCTGATAGCCAGAAACCGGTCCTAGGATGCTTGATTCCGGTCCAGGAAAGACATGGCTAGGCAGTTTGGGCTGAACTGTTCCCATGAGGCACAGGGTCAAGGCTGATTTGCATATGGCCATGTCTGAACTGGGATGGTGTGGAGTGCAAAAAAAGGATGGATTTAGGCCCAGATCTCTGTACTGGGGTGAATGTATGACATTGTTCTGCAATCTGTCCATCAACTGTTGTTTTTGCATTTGTCACCCGAAGTGGGATGGGTATGCTCAGACGTGAGTCCCATGCTCTCCACACCACTGGGGTCAAGCTATCCTGGCTGAAGACGCCAGATAGCCAGAAACCGGTCCTAGGGTGCTTGATTCCGGTCCAGGGAAGATATGGCTTAGCAGTTCAGGCTGGACTGTTCCCATGAGGCACAGGGTCAAGGCTGATTTGCATATGGCCATGTCTGAACTAGGGTGGTGTGGAGTGCAAAAAAAATGATGGATTTAGGCCCAGAACTCTGTACTGGGGCAAATGTATGACATTGTACTGCATTCTGTCCTTCAACTGTTGTTTTTGCATTTGTCACCCCGAAAGTGATGGGTATTCTCAGACGGGAGTCCCATGCTCTCCACACCACTGGAGTCAAGCTATCCTGGCTGAAGACGGCGGATAGCCAGAAACCGGTCCTAGGATGTTTGATTCCGGTCCATGAAAGATATGGCTTGGCAGTTCGGGCTGGACTGTTCCCATGAGGCACAGGGTCAATGTTGATTACATATGGCCATGTCTGAACTGGGGTGGTGTGGAGTGCAGAAAATTGATGGATTTAGGCCCAGATCCCTGTACTGGGGTGAATGTATGACATTGGTCTGCATTCTGTCCATCAACTGTTGTTTTTGCATTTGTCACCCCGAGTGGGATGGGTATGCTCAGACGTGAGTCCCATGCTCTCCATACCACTGGAGTCAAACTATCCTGGTTGAAGACGGCTGATAGCCAGAAACCGGTCCTAGGATGCTTGATTCCGGTCCGGGAAAGACATGGCTTGGCATTTCGGGCTGGACTGTTCCCATGAGGCACAGGTTCAAGGCTGATTTGCATATGGCCATGTCTGAACTAGGGTGGTGTGGAGTGCAAACAAATGATGGATTTCGACCCAGATCTCTGTACTGGGGTGAATGTATGACATTGTACTTCTTTCTGTCCATCAACTGTTGTTTTTGCAATTGTCACCCCGAGTGTGATGGGTATGCTCAGACGTGAGTCCCATTCTCTCAACACCACTGGAGTCAAACTATCCTGGCTGAAGATGGCTGATAGCCAGAAACCGGTCCTAGGATGCTTGATTCCGGTCCAGGAAAGACATGGCTTGGCAGTTCGGGCTGAACTGTTCCCATGAGGCACAGGGTCAAGGTTGATTTGCATATGGCCATGTCTGAACTGGGATGGTGTGGAGTGCAAAAAAAGGATGGATTTAGGCCCAGATCTCTGTACTGGGGTGAATGTATGACATTGTTCTGCATTCTGTCCATCAACTGTTGTTTTTGCATTTGTCACCCCGAGTGGGATGAGTTGGATGGGTTTGCTCAGAGGTGAGTCCCATGCTCTCCACACCACTGGAGTCAAGCTATCCTGGCTGAAGATGTCTGATAGCCAGAAATCGGTCCTAGGTTGCTTGATTCCAGTCAAGAAAAGACATGGCTTGGCAGTTCGGGCTGGACTGTTCCCATGAGGCACAGGGTCAAGGCTGATTTGCATATGGCCATGTCTGAACTGGGGTGGTGTGGAGTGCAAAAAAAATGGATTTAGGCCCAGATCTCTGTACTGGGGTGAATGTATGACATTATTCTGCATTCTGTCCATCAACTGTTGTTTTTACATTTGTCACCCCGAGTGGGATGGGGATGCTCAGACGTGAGTCCCATGCTCTCCACACCACTGGAGTCAAACTATCCTGGCAGAAGACGGCTGATAGCCAGAAACCGGTCCTAGGATGCTTGATTCCGGTCCAGGAAAGACATGGCTTGGCAGCTCGGGCTGAACTGTTCCCATGAGGCACAGGGTCAAGGCTGATTTGCATATGGCCATGTCTGAACTGGGATGGTGTGGAGTGCAAAAAAAGGATGGATTTAGGCCCAGATCTCTGTACTGGGGTGAATGTATGACATTGTTCTGCATTCTGTCCATCAACTGTTGTTTTTGCATTTGTCACCCGAAGTGGGATGGGTATGCTCAGACGTGAGTCCCATGCTCTCCACACCACTGGGGTCAAGCTATCCTGGCTGAAGACGCCAGATAGCAAGAAACCGGTCCTAGGGTGCTTGATTCCAGTCCAGGGAAGATATGGCTTAGCAGTTCAGGCTGGACTGTTCCCATGAGGCACAGGGTCAAGGCTGATTTGCATATGGCAATATCTGAACTAGGGTGGTGTGGAGTGCAAAAAAATGACGGATTTAGGCCCAGAAATCTGTACTGGGGCGAATGCATGACATCGTACTGCATTCTGTCCTTCAACTGTTGTTTTTGCATTTGTCACCCCGAAAGTGATGGGTATTCTCAGACGTGAGTCCCATGCTCTCCACACCACTGGAGTCAAGCTATCCTGGCTGAAGACGGCGGATAGCCAGAAACCGGTCCTAGGATGTTTGATTCCGGTCCATGAAAGATATGGCTTGGCAGTTCGGGCTGGACTGTTCCCATGAGGCACAGGGTCAAGGCTGATTACATATGGCCATGTCTGAACTGGGGTGGTGTGGAGTGCAGAGAATTGATGGATTTAGGCCCAGATCCCTGTACTGGGGTGAATGTATGACATTGGTCTGCATTCTGTCCATCAACTGTTGTTTTTGCATTTGTCACCCCGAGTGGGATGGGTATGCTCAGACGTGAGTCCCATGCTCTCCATACCACTGGAGTCAAACTATCCTGGTTGAAGACGGCTGATAGCCAGAAACCGGTCCTAGGATGCTTGATTCCGGTCCGGGAAAGACATGGCTTGGCATTTCGGGCTGGACTGTTTCCATGAGGCACAGGTTCAAGGCTGATTTGCATATGGCCTTGTCTGAACTAGGGTGGTGTGGAGTGCAAAAAAATGATGGATTTAGACCCAGATCTCTGTACTGGGGTGAATGTATGACATTGTACTTCTTTCTGTCCATCAACTGTTGTTTTTGCAATTGTCACCCCGAGTGTGATGGGTATGCTCAGACGTGAGTCCCATTCTCCCAACACCACTGGAGTCAAACTATTCTGGATGAAGATGGCTGATAGCCAGAAACCGGTCCTAGGATGCTTGATTCCGGTCCAGGAAAGACATGGCTTGGCAGTTCGGGCTGAACTGTTCCCATGAGGCACAGGGTCAAGGCTGATTTGCATATGGCCATGTCTGAACTGGGATGGTGTGGAGTGCAAAAAAAGGATGGATTTAGGCCCAGATCTCTGTACCGGGGTGAATGTATGACATTGTTCTGCATTCTGTCCATCAACTGTTGTTTTTGCATTTGTCACCCCGAGTGGGATGAGTTGGATGGGTATGCTCAGAGGTGAGTCCCATGCTCTCCACACCACTGGAGTCAAGCTATCCTGGCTGAAGATGTCTGATAGCCAGAAATCGGTCCTAGGGTGCTTGATTCCGGTCAAGAAAAGACATGGCTTGGCAGTTCGGGCTGGACTGTTCCCATGAGGCACAGGGTCAAGGCTGATTTGCATATGGCCATGTCTGAACTGGGGTGGTGTGGAGTGCAAAAAAACGATGGATTTAAGCCCAGATCTCTGTACTAGAGTGAATGTATGATATTGTTCTGCATTCTGTCCATCAACTGTTGTTTTTGCATCTGTCACCCGTTACCCGACTGGGATGGGTATGCTGAGACATGAGTCCTATAATCTCCACACCACTGGAGTCAAGCTATCCTGGCTGAAGACGACTGAGAGCCAGAAACCAGTCCTAGGATGCTTGATTCCGGTCCAGGAAAGATATGGCTTAGCAGTTCAGGCTGGACTGATCCCATGAGGCACAGGGTCAAGGCTGATTTGCATATGGCCATGTCTGTACTAGGGTGGTGTGGAGTGCAAAAAAATTATGGATTTAGGCCCAGATCTCTGTACTGCGGTAAATGTATGACATTGTACTGCATTCTGTCCATCAACTGTTGTTTTTGCATTTGTCACCCCGAGTGTGATGGGTATGCTCAGATGTGAGTCCCATGCTATCCACACCACTGGAGTCAAACTATCCAGGCTGAAGACGGCTGATAGCCAGAAACCGTTCCTAAGATGCTTGATTCCGGTCCAGGAAAGACATGGCTTGGCAGTTCGGGCTGGACTGTTCCCATGAGGCACAGGGTCAAGGCTGATTTGCTTATGGCTATGTCTGAACTGGGATGGTGTGGAGTGCAAAAAAAGGATGGATTTAGGCCCAGATCTCTGTACTGGGGTGAATGTATAACATTGTTCTAAATTCTGTCCGTCAACTGTTTTTTTTGCATTTGTCACCCCGAGTTGGATGGGTATGCTCAGACGTGAGTCCCATGCTCTCCACACCACTGGGGTCAAGCTATCCTGGCTGAAGACGTCTGATAGCCAGAAACCGGTCCTAGCGTGCTTGATTCCGGTCCAGGAAAGATATGGCTTTGCAGTTCAGGCTGGAATGTTCCCATGAGGCACAGGGTCAAGGCTGATTTCCATATGGTCATGTCTGAAATAGGGTTGTGAGGAGTGCAAATAAATGATGGATTTAGGCCCATATCTCTGTACTGGGGTGAATGTATGACATTGTACTGCATTCTGTCCTTCTACTGTTGTTTTTGCATTTGTCACCCCGAGTGTGATGGGTATTCTTAGACGTGAGTCCCATGCTCTCCACACCACTGGAGTCAAGCTATCCTGGCTGAAGACGGCTGATAGCCAGAAACCGGTCCTAGGATGCTTGATTCCGGTCCATGAAAGATATGGCTTCGCAGTTTGGGCTGGACTGTTCCCATGAGGCACAGGGTCAAGGCTGATTTGCATATGGCCATGTCTGAACTGGGGTGGTGTGGTGTGCAAAAAAACAATGGATTTAGGCCCAGATCTCTGTACTGGGGTGAATGTATGACATTGTTCTGCATTCTGTCCATCAACTGTTATTTTTGCTTTTGTCACCCCGAGTGTGATGGGTATGCTCAGACGCGAGTCCCTTTCTCTCAACACCACTGGAGTCAAACTATCCTGGCTGAAGATGGATGATAGCCAGAAACTGGTCCTAGGATGCTTGAATCCGGTCCAGGAAAGACATGGCTTGGCAGTTCGGGCTGGACTGTTCCAATGAGGCACAGGGTCAAGGCTGATTTGCATATGGCCATGTCTGAACTGGGGTGGTGTGGAGTGCAAAAAAAGAATAGATTTAGGCCCAAATCTCTTTACTGGGGTGAATGTATGACATTGTACTGCATTTTGTCCTTCAACTGTTGTTTTTGCATTTGTCACCCCGAGTGTGATGGGTATGCTCAGACGTGAGTCCCATGCTCTCCACACCACTGGAGTCAAATTATCCTGGCTGAAGATGGATGATAGCCAGAAACTGGTCCTAGGATGCTTGAATCCGGTCCAGGAAGGACATGGCTTGGCAGTTCGGGCTGAACTGTTTCCATGAGGCACAGGGTCAAGGCTGATTTGCATATGGCCATGTCTGAACTGGGATGGTGTGGAGTGCAAAAAAAGGATGAATTTAGGCCCAGATCTCTGTACTGGGGTGAATGTATGACATTGTTCTGCATTCTGTCCATCAACTGTTGTTTTTGCATTTGTCAACTCGAGTGGGATGAGTATGCTCAGACGTGAGTCCCATGCTCTCCACACTACTGGAGTCAAGCTATTGTGGCTGAAGACGTCTGATAGCCAGAAATAGGTTCTAGGGTGCTTGGTTCTGGTCAAGGAAAGACATGGCTTGGCAGTTCGGGCTGGACTGTTCCCATGAGGTACAGGGTCAAGGCTCATTTGCATATGGCCATGTCTTAACTGGGGTGGTGTGGAGTGCAAGAAAACGATGGATTTAGGCCCAGATCTCTGTACTGGGGTGAATGTATGACATTGGACTGCATATTGTTCATCAACTGTTGTTTTTGCATTTGTCACCCGGAGTGGGATGGGGATGCTCAGATGTGAGTGCCATGCTCTCCACACCACTGGAGTCAAGCTATCCTTGCTGAAGATGGCTGATAGCCAGAAACCTGTCCTAGGATGCTTGATTCCGGTCCAGGAAAGATATGGCTTAGCAGTTCAGGCTGGACTGTTCCCATGAGGCACAGGGTCAAGGCTGATTTTCATATGGCAATGTCTGAACTAGGGAGGTGTGGAGTGCAAAAAAATGATGGATTTAGGACCAGATCTCTGTACTGTGGAGAATGTATGACATTGTTCTGCATTCTGTCCATCAACTGTTGTTTTTGCATTTGTCACCCCGAGTGGGATGGGTATGCTCAGACGTGAGTCCCACGCTCTCCACACCACTGGAGTCAAGATATCCTGGCTTAAGACGACTGATAGCCAGAAACCGGTCCTAGGTTGCTTGATTCCGGTCCAGGAAAGACATGGCTTGGCAGTTCGGGCTGGACTGTTCCCATGAGGCACCGGGTCAAGGCTGATTTGCATATATGGCCATGTCTGAACTGGGGTGGTGTGGAGTGTAAAAAAATGGATTTAGGCCCAGATCTCTGTACTGGGGTGAATGTATGACATTATTCTGCATTCTTTCCATCAACTGTTGTTTTTACATTTGTCACCCCGAATGGGATGGGGATGCTCAGACGTGAGTCCCATGCTCTCCACACCACTGGAGTCAAACTATCCTGGCAGAAGACGGCTGAGAGCCAGAAACCGGTCCTAGGATGCTTGATTCCGGTCCAGGGAAGATATGGCTTAGCAGTTCAGGCTGGACTGTTCCCATGAGGCACAGGGTCAAGGCTGATTTGCATATGGCCATGTCTGAACTAGGGTGGTGTGGAGTGCAAAAAAAATGATGGATTTAGGCCCAGAACTCTGTACTGGGGCAAATGTATGACATTGTACTGCATTCTGTCCTTCAACTGTTGTTTTTGCATTTGTCACCCGAAGTGGGATGGGTATGCTCAGACGTGAGTCCCATGCTCTCCACACCACTGGGGTCAAGCTATCCTGGCTGAAGACGCCAGATAGCCAGAAACCGGTCCTAGGGTGCTTGATTCCGGTCCAGGGAAGATATGGATTAGCAGTTCAGGCTGGACTGTTCCCATGAGGCACAGGGTCAAGGCTGATTTGCATATGGCCATGTCTGGACTAGGGTGGTGTGGAGTGCAAAAAAATGATGGATTTAGGCCCAGAACTCTGTACTGGGGCAAATGTATGACATCGTACTGCATTCTGTCCTTCAACTGTTGTTTTTGCATTTGTCACCCCGAAAGTGATGGGTATTCTCAGACGTGAGTCCCATGCTCTCCACACCACTGGAGTCAAGCTATCCTGGCTGAAGACGGCGGATAGCCAGAAACCGGTCCTAGGATGTTTGATTCCGGTCCATGAAAGATATGGCTTGGCAGTTCGGGCTGGACTGTTCCCATGAGGCACAGGGTCAAGGCTGATTTGCATATGGCCATGTCTGAACTGGGGTGGTGTGGAGTGCAAAAAAAGGATGGATTTAGGCCCAGATCTCTGTACTGGGGTGAATGTATAACATTGTTCTGCATTCTGTCCGTCAACTGTTTTTTTTGCATTTGTCACCCCGAGTTGGATGGGTATGCTCAGACGTGAGTCCCATGCTCTCCACACCACTGGGGTCAAGCTATCCTGGCTGAAGACGTCTGATAGCCAGAAACCGGTCCTAGCGTGCTTGATTCCGGTCCAGGAAAGATATGGCTTTGCAGTTCAGGCTGGAATGTTCCCATGAGGCACAGGGTCAAGGCTGATTTCCATATGGTCATGTCTGAAATAGGGTGGTGAGGAGTGCAAATAAATGATGGATTTAGGCCCAGATCTCTGTACTGGGGTGAATGTATGACATTGTACTTCTTTCTGTCCATCAACTGTTGTTTTTGCAATTGTCACACCGAGTGTGATGGGTATGCTCAGACGTGAGTCCCATTCTCTCAACACCACTGGAGTCAAACTATCCTGGCTGAAGATGGCTGATAGCCAGAAACCGGTCCTAGGATGCTTGATTCCGGTCCAGGAAAGACATGGCTTGGCAGTTCGGGCTGAACTGTTCCCATGAGGCACAGGGTCAAGGCTGATTTGCATATGGCCATGTCTGAACTGGGATGGTGTGGAGTGCAAAAATAGGATGGATTTAGGCCCAGATCTCTGTACCGGGGTGAATGTATGACATTGTTCTGCATTCTGTCCATCAACTGTTTTTGCATTTGTCACCCCGAGTGGGATGAGTTGGATGGGTTTGCTCAGAGGTGAGTCCCATGCTCTCCACACCACTGGAGTCAAGCTATCCTGGCTGAAGATGTCTGATAGCCAGAAATCGGTCCTAGGGTGCTTGATTCCGGTCAAGAAAAGACATGGCTTGGCAGTTCGGGCTGGACTGTTCCCATGAGGCACAGGGTCAAGGCTGATTTGCATATGGCCATGTCTGAACTGGGGCGGTGTGGAGTGCAAAAAAACGATGGATTTAAGCCCAGATCTCTGTACTAGAGTGAATGTATGATATTGTTCTGCATTCTGTCCATCAACTGTTGTTTTTGCATCTGTCACCCGTTACCCGACTGGGATGGGTATGCTGAGACATGAGTCCTATAATCTCCACACCACTGGAGTCAAGCTATCCTGGCTGAAGACGACTGAGAGCCAGAAACCAGTCCTAGGATGCTTGATTCCGGTCCAGGAAAGATATGACTTAGCAGTTCAGGCTGGACTGATCCCATGAGGCACAGGGTCAAGGCTGATTTGCATATGGCCATGTCTGTACTAGGGTGGTGTGGAGTGCAAAAAAAGGATGGATTTAGGCCCAGATCTCTGTACTGGGGTGAATGTATAACATTGTTCTGCATTCTGTCCGTCAACTGTTTTTTTTGCATTTGTCACCCCGAGTTGGATGGGTATGCTCAGACGTGAGTCCCATGCTCTCCACACCACTGGGGTCAAGCTATCCTGGCTGAAGACGTCTGATAGCCAGAAACCGGTCCTAGCGTGCTTGATTCCGGTCCAGGAAAGATATGGCTTTGCAGTTCAGGCTGGAATGTTCCCATGAGGCACAGGGTCAAGGCTGATTTCCATATGGTCATGTCTGAAATAGGGTGGTGAGGAGTGCAAATAAATGATGGATTTAGGCCCAGATCTCTGTACTGGGGTGAATGTATGACATTGTACTGCATTCTGTCCTTCTACTGTTGTTTTTGCATTTGTCACCCCGAGTGTGATGGGTATTCTTAGACGTGAGTCCCATGCTCTCCACACCACTGGAGTCAAGCTATCCTGGCTGAAGACGGCTGATAGCCAGAAACCGGTCCTAGGATGCTTGATTCCGGTCCATGAAAGATATGGCTTCGCAGTTTGGGCTGGACTGTTCCCATGAGGCACAGGGTCAAGGCTGATTTGCATATGGCCATGTCTGAACTGGGGTGGTGTGGCGTGCAAAAAAACAATGGATTTAGGCCCAGATCTCTGTACTGGGGTGAATGTATGACATTGTTCTGCATTCTGTCCATCAACTGTTATTTTTGCATTTGTCACCCCGAGTGTGATGGGTATGCTCAGACGCGAGTCCCTTTCTCTCAACACCACTGGAGTCAAACTATCCTGGCTGAAGATGGATGATAGCCAGAAACTGGTCCTAGGATGCTCGAATCCGGTCCAGGAAAGACATGGCTTGGCAGTTCGGGCTGGACTGTTCCAATGAGGCACAGGGTCAAGGCTGATTTGCATATGGCCATGTCTGAACTGGGGTGGTGTGGAGTGCAAAAAAACAATGGATTTAGGCCCAAATCTCTGTACTGGGGTGAATGTATGACATTGTACTGCATTTTGTCCTTCAACTGTTGTTTTTGCATTTGTCACCCCGAGTGTGATGGGTATGCTCAGACGTGAGTCCCATGCTCTCCACACCACTGGAGTCTAATTATCCTGGCTGAAGATGGATGATAGCCAGAAACTGGTCCTAGGATGCTTGAATCCGGTCCAGGAAGGACATGGCTTGGCAGTTCGGGCTGAACTGTTTCCATGAGGCACAGGGTCAAGGCTGATTTGCATATGGCCATGTCTGAACTGGGATGGTGTGGAGTGCAAAAAAAGGATGAATTTAGGCCCAGATCTCTGTACTGGGGTGAATGTATGACATTGTTCTGCATTCTGTCCATCAACTGTTGTTTTTGCATTTGTCAACTCGAGTGGGATGAGTATGCTCAGACGTGAGTCCCATGCTCTCCACACTACTGGAGTCAAGCTATTGTGGCTGAAGACGTCTGATAGCCAGAAATAGGTTCTAGGGTGCTTGGTTCTGGTCAAGGAAATACATGGCTTGGCAGTTCGGGCTGGACTGTTCCCATGAGGCACAGGGTCAAGGCTCATTTGCATATGGCCATGTCTTAACTGGGGTGGTGTGGAGTGCAAAAAAACGATGGATTTAGGCCCAGATCTCTGTACTGGGGTGAATGTATGACATTGGACTGCATATTGTCCATCAACTGTTGTTTTTGCATTTGTCACCCGGAGTGGGATGGGGATGCTCAGATGTGAGTGCCATGCTCTCCACACCACTGGAGTCAAGCTATCCTTGCTGAAGATGGCTGATAGCCAGAAACCTGTCCTAGGATGCTTGATTCCGGTCCAGGAAAGATATGGCTTAGCAGTTCAGGCTGGACTGTTCCCATGAGGCACATGGTCAAGGCTGATTTGCATATGGCAATGTCTGAACTAGGGAGGTGTGGAGTGCAAAAAAATGATGGATTTAGGACCAGATCTCTGTACTGTGGAGAATGTATGACATTGTTCTGCATTCTGTCCATCAACTGTTGTTTTTGCATTTGTCACCCCGAGTGGGATGGGTATGCTCAGACGTGAGTCCCACGCTCTCCACACCACTGGAGTCAAGATATCCTGGCTTAAGACGACTGATAGCCAGAAACCGGTCCTAGGTTGCTTGATTCCGGTCCAGGAAAGACATGGCTTGGCAGTTCGGGCTGGACTGTTCCCATGAGGCACCGGGTCAAGGCTGATTTGCATATATGGCCATGTCTGAACTGGGGTGGTGTGGAGTGCAAAAAAAATGGATTTAGGCCCAGATCTCTGTACTGGGGTGAATGTATGACATTATTCTGCATTCTGTCTATCAACTGTTGTTTTTACATTTGTCACCCCGAGTGGGATGGGGATGCTCAGACGTGAGTCCCATGCTCTCCACACCACTGGAGTCAAACTATCCTGGCAGAAGACGGCTGATAGCCAGAAACCGGTCCTAGGATGCTTGATTCCGGTCCAGGAAAGACATGGCTAGGCAGTTTGGGCTGAACTGTTCCCATGAGGCACAGGGTCAAGGCTGATTTGCATATGGCCATGTCTGAACTGGGATGGTGTGGAGTGCAAAAAAAGGATGGATTTAGGCCCAGATCTCTGTACTGGGGTGAATGTATGACATTGTTCTGCAATCTGTCCATCAACTGTTGTTTTTGCATTTGTCACCCGAAGTGGGATGGGTATGCTCAGACGTGAGTCCCATGCTCTCCACACCACTGGGGTCAAGCTATCCTGGCTGAAGACGCCAGATAGCCAGAAACCGGTCCTAGGGTGCTTGATTCCGGTCCAGGGAAGATATGGCTTAGCAGTTCAGGCTGGACTGTTCCCATGAGGCACAGGGTCAAGGCTGATTTGCATATGGCCATGTCTGAACTAGGGTGGTGTGGAGTGCAAAAAAAATGATGGATTTAGGCCCAGAACTCTGTACTGGGGCAAATGTATGACATTGTACTGCATTCTGTCCTTCAACTGTTGTTTTTGCATTTGTCACCCCGAAAGTGATGGGTATTCTCAGACGGGAGTCCCATGCTCTCCACACCACTGGAGTCAAGCTATCCTGGCTGAAGACGGCGGATAGCCAGAAACCGGTCCTAGGATGTTTGATTCCGGTCCATGAAAGATATGGCTTGGCAGTTCGGGCTGGACTGTTCCCATGAGGCACAGGGTCAATGTTGATTACATATGGCCATGTCTGAACTGGGGTGGTGTGGAGTGCAGAAAATTGATGGATTTAGGCCCAGATCCCTGTACTGGGGTGAATGTATGACATTGGTCTGCATTCTGTCCATCAACTGTTGTTTTTGCATTTGTCACCCCGAGTGGGATGGGTATGCTCAGACGTGAGTCCCATGCTCTCCATACCACTGGAGTCAAACTATCCTGGTTGAAGACGGCTGATAGCCAGAAACCGGTCCTAGGATGCTTGATTCCGGTCCGGGAAAGACATGGCTTGGCATTTCGGGCTGGACTGTTCCCATGAGGCACAGGTTCAAGGCTGATTTGCATATGGCCATGTCTGAACTAGGGTGGTGTGGAGTGCAAACAAATGATGGATTTAGACCCAGATCTCTGTACTGGGGTGAATGTATGATATTGTACTTCTTTCTGTCCATCAACTGTTGTTTTTGCAATTGTCACCCCGAGTGTGATGGGTATGCTCAGACGTGAGTCCCATTCTCTCCACACCACTGGAGTCAAACTATCCTGGCTGAAGATGGCTGATAGCCAGAAACCGGTCCTAGGATGCTTGATTCCGGTCCAGGAAAGACATGGCTTGGCAGTTCGGGCTGAACTGTTCCCATGAGGCACAGGGTCAAGGTTGATTTGCATATGGCCATGTCTGAACTGGGATGGTGTGGAGTGCAAAAAAAGGATGGATTTAGGCCCAGATCTCTGTACTGGGGTGAATGTATGACATTGTTCTGCATTCTGTCCATCAACTGTTGTTTTTGCATTTGTCACCCCAAGTGGGATGAGTTGGATGGGTTTGCTCAGAGGTGAGTCCCATGCTCTCCACACCACTGGAGTCAAGCTATCCTGGCTGAAGATGTCTGATAGCCAGAAATCGGTCCTAGGGTGCTTGATTCCAGTCAAGAAAAGACATGGCTTGGCAGTTCGGGCTGGACTGTTCCCATGAGGCACAGGGTCAAGGCTGATTTGCATATGGCCATGTCTGAACTGGGGTGGTGTGGAGTGCAAAAAAACGATGGATTTAAGCCCAGATCTCTGTACTAGAGTGAATGTATGATATTGTTCTGCATTCTGTCCATCAACTGTTGTTTTTGCATCTGTCACCCGTTACCCGACTGGGATGGGTATGCTGAGACATGAGTCCTATAATCTCCACACCACTGGAGTCAAGCTATCCTGGCTGAAGACGACTGAGAGCCAGAAACCAGTCCTAGGATGCTTGATTCCGGTCCAGGAAAGATATGACTTAGCAGTTCAGGCTGGACTGATCCCATGAGGCACAGGGTCAAGGCTGATTTGCATATGGCCATGTCTGTACTAGGGTGGTGTGGAGTGCAAAACAATTATGGATTTAGGCCCAGATCTCTGTACTGCGGTAAATGTATGACATTGTACTGCATTCTGTCCATCAACTTTTGTTTTTGCATTTGTCACCCCGAGTGTGATGGGTATGCTCAGATGTGAGTCCCATGCTATCCACACCACTGGAGTCAAACTATCCAGGCTGAAGACGGCTGATAGCCAGAAACCGTTCCTAAGATGCTTGATTCCGGTCCAGGAAAGACATGGCTTGGCAGTTCGGGCTGGACTGTTCCCATGAGGCACAGGGTCAAGGCTGATTTGCTTATGGCTATGTCTGAACTGGGATGGTGTGGAGTGCAAAAAAAGGATGGATTTAGGCCCAGATCTCTGTACTGGGGTGAATGTATAACATTGTTCTGCATTCTGTCCATCAACTGTTTTTTTTGCATTTGTCACCCCGAGTTGGATGGGTATGCTCAGACGTGAGTCCCATGCTCTCCACACCACTGGGGTCGAGCTATCCTGCCTGGCTGAAGACGTCTGATAGCCAGAAACCGGTCCTAGCGTGCTTGATTCCGGTCCAGGAAAGATATGGCTTTGCAGTTCAGTCTGGAATGTTCCCATGAGGCACAGGGTCAAGGCTGATTTCCATATGGTCATGTCTGAAATAGGGTTGTGAGGAGTGCAAATAAATGATGGATTTAGGCCCAGATCTCTGTACTGGGGTGAATGTATGACATTGTACTGCATTCTGTCCTTCTACTGTTGTTTTTGCATTTGTCACCCCGAGTGTGATGGGTATTCTTAGACGTGAGTCCCATGCTCTCCACACCACTGGAGTCAAGCTATCCTGGCTGAAGACGGCTGATAGCCAGAAACCGGTCCTAGGATGCTTGATTCCGGTCCATGAAAGATATGGCTTCGCAGTTTGGGCTGGACTGTTCCCATGAGGCACAGGGTCAAGGCTGATTTGCATATGGCCATGTCTGAACTGGGGTGGTGTGGCGTGCAAAAAAACAATGGATTTAGGCCCAGATCTCTGTAATGGGCTGAATGTATGACATTGTTCTGCATTCTGTCCATCAACTGTTATTTTTGCATTTGTCACCCCGAGTGTGATGGGTATGCTCAGACGCGAGTCCCTTTCTCTCAACACCACTGGAGTCAAACTATCCTGGCTGAAGATGGATGATAGCCAGAAACTGGTCCTAGGATGCTTGAATCCGGTCCAGGAAAGACATGGCTTGGCAGTTCGGGCTGGACTGTTCCAATGAGGCACAGGGTCAAGGCTGATTTGCATATGGCCATGTCTGAACTGGGGTGGTGTGGAGTGCAAAAAAACAATGGATTTAGGCCCAAATCTCTGTACTGGGGTGAATGTATGATATTGTACTGCATTTTGTCCTTCAACTGTTGTTTTTGCATTTGTCACCCCGAGTGTGATGGGTATGCTCAGACGTGAGTCCCATGCTCTCCACACCACTGGAGTCAAATTATCCTGGCTGAAGATGGATGATAGCCAGAAACTGGTCCTAGGATGCTTGAATCCGATCCAGGAAGGACATGGCTTGGCAGTTCGGGCTGAACTGTTTACATGAGGCACAGGGTCAAGGCTGATTTGCATATGGCCATGTCTGAACTGGGATGGTGTGGAGTGCAAAAAAAGGATGAATTTAGGCCCAGATCTCTGTACTGGGGTGAATGTATGACATTGTTCTGCATTCTGTCCATCAACTGTTGTTTTTGCATTTGTCAACTCGAGTGGGATGAGTATGCTCAGACGTTTGTCCCATGCTCTCCACACTACTGGAGTCAAGCTATTGTGGCTGAAGACGTCTGATAGCCAGAAATAGGTTCTAGGGTGCTTGGTTCTGGTCAAGGAAAGACATGGCTTGGCAGTTCGGGCTGGACTGTTCCCATGAGGCACAGGGTCAAGGCTCATTTGCATATGGCCATGTCTTAACTGGGGTGGTGTGGAGTGCAAAAAAAGGATGGATTTAGGCCCAGATCTCTGTACTGGGGTGAATGTATGACATTGGACTGCATATTGTCCATCAACTGTTGTTTTTGCATTTGTCACCCGGAGTGGGATGGGGATGCTCAGATGTGAGTGCCATGCTTTCCACACCACTGGAGTCAAGCTATCCTTGCTGAAGATGGCTGATAGCCAGAAACCTGTCCTAGGATGCTTGATTCCGGTCCAGGAAAGATATGGCTTAGCAGTTCAGGCTGGACTGTTCCCATGAGGCACAGGGTCAAGGCTGATTTGCATATGGCAATGTCTGAACTAGGGAGGTGTGGAGTGCAAAAAAATGATGGATTTAGGACCAGATCTCTGTACTGTGGAGAATGTATGACATTGTTCTGCATTCTGTCTATCAACTGTTGTTTTTGCATTTGTCACCCCGAGTGGGATGGGTATGCTCAGACGTGAGTCCCACGCTCTCCACACCACTGGAGTCAAGATATCCTGGCTTAAGACGACTGATAGCCAGAAACCGGTCCTAGGTTGCTTGATTCCAGTCCAGGAAAGACATGGCTTGGCAGTTCGGGCTGGACTGTTCCCATGAGGCACCGGGTCAAGGCTGATTTGCATATATGGCCATGTCTGAACTGGGGTGGTGTGGAGTGCAAAAAAAATGGATTTAGGCCCAGATCTCTGTACTGGGGTGAATGTATGACATTATTCTGCATTCTGTCCATCAACTGTTGTTTTTACATTTGTCACCCCGAGTGGGATGGGGATGCTCAGACGTGAGTCCCATGCTCTCCACACCACTGGAGTCAAACTATCCTGGCAGAAGACGGCTGATAGCCAGAAACCGGTCCTAGGATGCTTGATTCCGGTCCAGGAAAGACATGGCTTGGCAGTTCGGGCTGAACTGTTCCCATGAGGCACAGGGTCAAGGCTGATTTGCATATGGCCATGTCTGAACTGGGATGGTGTGGAGTGCAAAAAAAGGATGGATTTAGGCCCAGATCTCTGTACTGGGGTGAATGTATGACATTGTTCTGCATTCTGTCCATCAACTGTTGTTTTTGCATTTGTCACCCGAAGTGGGATGGGTATGCTCAGACGTGAGTCCCATGCTCTCCACACCACTGGGGTCAAGCTATTCTGGCTGAAGACGCCAGATAGCCAGAAACCGGTCCTAGGGTGCTTGATTCCGGTCCAGGGAAGATATGGCTTAGCAGTTCAGGCTGGACTGTTCCCATGAGGCACAGGGTCAAGGCTGATTTGCATATGGCCATGTCTGAACTAGGGTGGTGTGGAGTGCAAAACAAATGATGGATTTAGGCCCAGAACTCTGTACTGGGGTAAATGTATGACATTGTACTGCATTCTGTCCTTCAACTGTTGTTTTTGCATTTGTCACCCCAAGAGTGATGGTATTCTCAGACGTGAGTCCCATGCTCTCCACACCACTGGAGTCAAGCTATCCTGGCTGAAGACGGCGGATAGCCAGAAACCGGTCCTAGGATGTTTGATTCCGGTCCATGAAAGATATGGCTTGGCATTTCGGGCTGGACTGTTCCCATGAGGCACAGGGTCAAGGCTGAATACATATGGCCATGTCTGAACTGGGGTGGTGTGGAGTGCAGAAAATTGATGGATTTAGGCCCAGATCCCTGTACTGGGGTGAATGTATGACATTGGTCTGCATTCTGTCCATCAACTGTTGTTTTTGCATTTGTCACCCCGAGTGGGATGGGTATGCTCAGACGTGAGTCCCATGCTCTCCATACCACTGGAGTCAAACTATCCTGGTTGAAGACGGCTGATAGCCAGAAACCGGTCCTAGGATGCTTGATTCCGGTCCGGGAAAGACATGGCTTGGCATTTCGGGCTGGACTGTTCCCATGAGGCACAGTGTCAAGGCTGATTTGCATATGGCCATGTCTGAACTAGGGTGGTGTGGAGTGCAAAAAAATGATGGATTTAGACCCAGATCCCTGTACTGGGGTGAATGTATGACATTGTACTTCTTTCTGTCCATCAACTGTTGTTTTTGCAATTGTCACCCCGAGTGTGATGGGTATGCTCAGACGTGAGTCCCATTCTCTCAACACCACTGGAGTCAAACTATCCTGGCTGAAGATGGCTGATAGCCAGAAACCGGTCCTAGGATGCTTGATTCCGGTCCAGGAAAGACATGGCTTGGCAGTTCGGGCTGAACTGTTCCCATGAGGCACAGGGTCAAGGCTGATTTGCATATGGCCATGTCTGAACTGGGATGGTGTGGAGTGCAAAAAAAGATTGATTTAGGCCCAGATCTCTGTACCGGGGTGAATGTATGACATTGTTCTGCATTCTGTCCATCAACTGTTGTTTTTGCATTTGTCACCCCGAGTGGGATGAGTGGGATGGGTATGCTCAGAGGTGAGTCCCATGCTGTCCACACCACTGGAGTCAAGCTGTCCTGGCTGAAGATGTCTGATAGCCAGAAATCTGTCCTAGGGTGCTTGATTCCGGTCAAGAAAAGACATGGCTTGGCAGTTCGGGCTGGACTGTTCCTATGAGGCACAGGGTCAAGGCTGATTTGCATATGGCCATGTCTGAACTGGGGTGGTGTGGAGTGCAAAAAAACGATGGATTTAAGCCCAGATCTCTGTACTAGAGTGAATGTATGATATTGTTCTGCATTCTGTCCATCAACTGTTGTTTTTGCATCTGTCACCCGTTACCCGACTGGGATGGGTATGCTGAGACATGAGTCCTATAATCTCCACACCACTGGAGTCAAGCTATCCTGGCTGAAGACGACTGAGAGCCAGAAACCAGTCCTAGGATGCTTGATTCCGGTCCAGGAAAGATATGGCTTAGCAGTTCAGGCTGGACTGATCCCATGAGGCACAGGGTCAAGGCTGATTTGCATATGGCCATGTCTTTACTAGGGTGGTGTGGAGTGCAAAAAAATTATGGATTTAGGCCCAGATCTCTGTACTGCGGTAAATGTATGACATTGTACTGCATTCTGTTCATCAACTGTTGTTTTTGCATTTGTCACCCCGAGTGTGATGGGTATGCTCAGATGTGAGTCCCATGCTATCCACACCACTGGAGTCAAACTATCCAGGCTGAAGATGGCTGATAGCCAGAAACCGTTCCTAAGATGCTTGGTTCCGGTCCAGGAAAGACATGGCTTGGCAGTTCGGGCTGGACTGTTCCCATGAGGCACAGGGTCAAGGCTGATTTGCATATGGCTATGTCTGAACTGGGATGGTGTGGAGTGCAAAAAAGGATGGATTTAGGCCCAGATCTCTGTACTGGGGTGAATGTATAACATTGTTCTGCATTCTGTCCATCAACTGTTTTTTTTGCATTTGTCACCCCGAGTTGGATGGGTATGCTCAGACGTGAGTCCCATGCTCTCCACACCACTGGGGTCAAGCTATCCTGGCTGAAGACGTCTGATAGCCAGAAACCGGTCCTAGCGTGCTTGATTCCGGTCCAGGAAAGATATGGCTTTGCAGTTCAGGCTGGAATGTTCCCATGAGGCACAGGGTCAAGGCTGATTTCCATATGGTCATGTCTGAAATAGGGTGGTGAGGAGTGCAAATAAATGATGGATTTAGGCCCAGATCTCTGTACTGGGGTGAATGTATGACATTGTACTGCATTCTGTCCTTCTACTGTTGTTTTTGCATTTGTCACCCCGAGTGTGATGGGTATTCTTAGACGTGAGTCCCATGCTCTCCACACCACTGGAGTCAAGCTATCCTGGCTGAAGACGGCTGATAGCCAGAAACCGGTCCTAGGATGCTTGATTCCGGTCCATGAAAGATATGGCTTCGCAGTTTGGGCGGGACTGTTCCCATGAGGCACAGGGTCAAGGCTGATTTGCATATGGCCATGTCTGAACTGGAGTGATGTGGTGTGCAAAAAAACAATGGATTTAGGCCCAGATCTCTGTACTGGGGTGAATGTATAACATTGTTCTGCATTCTGTCCATCAACTGTTGTTTTTGCATTTGTCACCCCGAGTGTGATGGGTATGCTCAGACGTGAGTCCCTTTCTCTCAACACCACTGGAGTCAAACTATCCTGGCTGAAGACGTCTGATAGCCAGAAACCGGTCCTAGCGTGCTTGATTCCGGTCCAGGAAAGATAAGGCTTTGCAGTTCAGGCTGGAATGTTCCCATGAGGCACAGGGTCAAGGCTGATTTCTATATGGTCATGTCTGAAATAGGGTGGTGAGGAGTGCAAATAAATGATGAATTTAGGCCCAGATCTCTGTACTGGGGTGAATGTATGACATTGTACTGCATTCTGTCCTTCTACTGTTGTTTTTGCATTTGTCACCCCGAGTGTGATGGGTATTCTTAGACGTGAGTCCCATGCTCTCCACACCACTGGAGTCAAGCTATCCTGGCTGAAGACGGCTGATAGCCAGAAACCGGTCCTAGGATGCTTGATTCCGGTCCATGAAAGATATGGCTTCCCAGTTTGGGCTGGACTGTTCCCATGAGGCACATGGTCAAGGCTGATTTGCATATGGCCATGTCTGAACTGGGGTGGTGTGGCGTGCAAAAAAACAATGGATTTAGGCCCAGATCTCTGTACTGGGGTGAATGTATGACATTGTTCTGCATTCTGTCCATCAACTGTTATTTTTGCATTTGTCACCCCGAGTGTGATGGGTATGCTCAGACGCGAGTCCCTTTCTCTCAACACCACTGGAGTCAAACTATCCTGGCTGAAGATGGATGATAGCCAGAAACTGGTCCTAGGATGCTTGAATCCGGTCCAGGAAAGACATGGCTTGGCAGTTCGGGCTGAACTGTTTCCATGAGGCACAGGGTCAAGGCTGATTTGCATATGGCCATGTCTGAACTGGGATGGTGTGGAGTGCAAAAAAAGGATGGATTTAGGCCCAGATCTCTGTACTGGGGTGAATGTATGACATTATTCTGCATTCTGTCCATCAACTGTTGTTTTTACATTTGTCACCCCGAGTGGGATGGGGATGCTCAGACGTGAGTCCCATGCTCTCCACACCACTGGAGTCAAGCTATCGTGGCTGAAGACGTCTGATAGCCAGAAATAGGTTCTAGGGTGCTTGGTTCTGGTCAAGGAAAGACATGGCTTGGCAGTTCGGGCTGGACTGTTCCCATGAGGCACAGGGTCAAGGCTCATTTGCATATGGCCATGTCATAACTGGGGTGGTGTGGAGTGCAAAAAAACGATGGATTTAGGCCCAGATCTCTGTACTGGGGTGAATGTATGACATTGGACTGCATTCTGTCCATCAACTGTTGTTTTTGCATTTGTCACCCCGAGTGGGATGGGGATGCTCAGATGTGAGTGCCATGCTCTCCACACCACTGGAGTCAAGCTATCCTTGCTGAAGATGGCTGATAGCCAGAAACCTGTCCTAGGATGCTTGATTCTGGTCCAGGAAAGATATGGCTTAGCAGTTCAGGCTGGACTGTTCCCATGAGGCACAGGGTCAAGGCTGATTTGCATATGGCAATGTCTGAACTAGGGAGGTGTGGAGTGCAAAAAAATGATGGATTTAGGACCAGATCTCTGTACTGTGGAGAATGTATGACATTGTTCTGCATTTTGTCCATCAACTGTTGTTTTTGCATTTGTCACCCCGAGTGGGATGGGTATGCTCAGACGTGAGTCCCACGCTCTCCACACCACTGGAGTCAAGATATCCTGGCTTAAGACGACTGATAGCCAGAAACCGGTCCTAGGTTGCTTGATTCCGGTCCAGGAAAGACATGGCTTGGCAGTTCGGGCTGGACTGTTCCCATGAGGCACCGGGTCAAGGCTGATTTGCATATATGGCCATGTCTGAACTGGGGTGGTGTGGAGTGCAAAAAAAATGGATTTAGGCACAGATCTCTGTACTGGGGTGAATGTATGACATTATTCTGCATTCTGTCCATCAACTGTTGTTTTTACATTTGTCACCCCGAGTGAGATGGGGATGCTCAGACGTGAGTCCCATGCTCTCCACACCACTGGAGTCAAACTATCCTGGCAGAAGACGGCTGATAGCCAGAAACCGGTCCTAGGATGCTTGATTCCGGTCCAGGAAAGACATGGCTTGGCAGTTCGGGCTGAACTGTTCCCATGAGGCACAGGGTCAAGGCTGATTTGCATATGGCCATGTCTGAACTGGGATGGTGTGGAGTGCAAAAAAAGGATGGATTTAGGCCGAGATCTCTGTACTGGGGTGAATGTATGACATTGTTCTGCATTCTGTCCATCACCTGTTGTTTTTGCATTTGTCACCCGAAGTGGGATGGGTATGCTCAGACATGAGTCCCATGCTCTCCACACCACTGGGGTCAAGCTATCCTGGCTGAAGACGCCAGATAGCCAGAAACCGGTCCTAGGGTGCTTGATTCCGGTCCAGGGAAGATATGGCTTAGCAGTTCAGGCTGGACTGTTCCCATGAGGCACAGGGTCAAGGCTGATTTGCATATGGCCATGTCTGAACTAGGGTGGTGTGGAGTGCAAAAAAATGATGGATTTAGGCCCAGAACTCTGTACTGGGGCAAATGTATGACATTGTACTGCATTCTGTCCTTCAACTGTTGTTTTTGCATTTGTCACCCGAGTGTGATGGGTATGCTCAGACGTGAGTCCCATGCTTTCCACACCACTGGAGTCAAATTATCCTGGCTGAAGATGGATGATAGCCAGAAACTGGTCCTAGGATGCTTGAATCCGGTCCAGGAAAGACATGGCTTCGCAGTTCGGGCTGAACTGTTTCCATGAGGCACAGGGTCAAGGCTGATTTTCATATGGCCATGTCTGAACTGGGATGGTGTGGAGTGCAAAAAAAGGATGAATTTAGGCCCAGATCTCTGTACTGGGGTGAATGTATGACATTGTTCTGCATTCTGTCCATCAACTGTTGTTTTTGCATTTGTCAACTCGAGTGGGATGAGTATGCTCAGACGTGAGTCCCATGCTCTCCACACTACTGGAGTCAAGCTATCGTGGCTGAAGACGTCTGATAGCCAGAAATAGGTTCTGGGGTGCTTGGTTCTGGTCAAGGAAAGACATGGCTTGGCAGTTCGGGCTGGACTGTTCCCATGAGGCACAGGGTCAAGGCTCATTTGCATATGGCCATGTCATAACTGGGGTGGTGTGGAGTGCAAAAAAACGATGGATTTAGTCCCAGATCTCTGTACTGGGGTGAATGTATGACATTGGACTGCATTCTGTCCATCAACTGTTGTTTTTGCATTTGTCACCCCGAGTGGGATGGGGATGCTCAGATGTGAGTGCCATGCTCTCCACACCACTGGAGTCAAGCTATCCTTGCTGAAGATGGCTGATAGCCAGAAACCTGTCCTAGGATGCTTGATTCTGGTCCAGGAAAGATATGGCTTAGCAGTTCAGGCTGGACTGTTCCCATGAGGCACAGGGTCAAGGCTGATTTGCATATGGCAATGTCTGAACTAGGGAGGTGTGGAGTGCAAACAAATGATGGATTTAGGACCAGATCTCTGTACTGTGGAGAATGTATGACATTGTTCTGCATACTGTCCATCAACTGTTGTTTTTGCATTTGTCACCCCTAGTGTGATGGGTATGCTCAGACGTGAGTCCCATGCTCTCCACACCACTGGAGTCAAGCTATCCTGGCTGAAGACATCTGATAGCCAGAAACCGGTCCTAGGATTCTTTATTCCGGTCCAGGTAAGACATGGCTTGGCAGTTCGGGCTGGACTGTTCCTGTAGGAAGGTGGATATCTGACTATGGTTACCCCCAAACTTTTTGCCTGGTGTTTAGCTGGTTTTTGACTTAGTTGGCCTGGGATCCTGCTATTCAGGGCCCCAGGCGGATTGCTCTCTCCTTAAAATGGACTCCATGTACCTTAGGTGCATAACACAATTGGGACTGGTTCACCTCATGAGCCCCTGTAGTAGAGTACCATAGGTACCCAGGGCATAGGTGTAGCCAAGTCCTACCAGGGGCTGCAGCATGTATTGTGCCACCCCTGGCCTGGCCTCCATATTTGACACAACTGGCTGATCACTCAGCTGGGGTAAGTTGGTGTAATCACCTCTTACTTAGGTACAGTATGCCTGTGCCTAACCCTAAACTGGACACATATGTTCCTATCAGCCACTCCTATGGAAGGCCTCATCAATCCTGGAGGCAGAGTGCTTGGAAATATGTGAGATGGTGCTCTAGCATGAGCTGAGCCTGTCTGCAGCTGTCGGTAACCACTCCCTAAGCTGTTCCGGGATATTGCCATACCATATACTCTTAAGTGCATTATAATCCTCGCGGTTAAATGCTATCTTTGGTTTGGCTTTATCAAAACATGTCGAGTAAGGTGTCATACGAATTGGAATACTATCCCCTCGCCAGTTCTGGCGACGGGGATAGCATTCCACCCTTCTAGAGGGACACGACATGTGTGTAGCCTTAACCCCGGTTAAAGTTAAACAGAGCCTCAGCATCACAAAATGGATGCTGCCACCATAGACACATGTCTGACCTCCTGCTGCTGGGAGTCCTTCCAGCGAGGAGGGCCTGGACAAAGGGTTTCCTGCCTGGGGAGGTGCGAGCACCACCCCATATAAATAGAGAAGGTGAGTACCCTGCCTCGAGATATATAGGCCCTGGCTAGGGGGTCCTAACTGATGTGTATGGAGGGGTGATTAACCTAGGGGTTGACACTACATATAACAATCACATGGTCAAATCAACAAGACTATACAGTTCAAGTTTAGAAAATATATTTTTTATTTTTATTTTCTGATAGCAGGGATATTAAAAAAGATTTTTTTTGGAAACATATATTTTTTTTGTTTGTATATCGTAGGTACATATAAGTCATAAATAAGACAAACAGATATGGGGACAACAATATCAAAACAATTTGTCCTACCCAGTAACAGCCTATATTAACACACACATTATCATTCACTTCAATCCCTACTCACACTTTCTCTCCTAATTTCATACACCATTCATTCTATCATTCATTCTACTATTCCTTGCGGATATAGCACATAGGTGGTCAAATCGGGATGTTCATCCGGATAGATGGTTTTAGCTACGGGTCCTGATGTAATGAGGACAATGACCGTATTCCAGGAGACATACGCCGACGCGCGTTTCGGTGACCGGCCAATAAGGCCGCACCTTCGTCAGGGCAAGGGGCAGTATACTGGGGCGGGCACAAGGATAAAAACTCTGCAATATAGAGAGCGAAACAAAATTCATTTTACTTTTCTGTATAATCATGTACATATTCAAGATACATTTCTCTATTAGCAACCGGCTTTCATCAACATAGATTACTTCATTTTTCAAATGTTTAAAAAACATGTTTTCAATATTTCAGTAAGTTATTTTTTCAGTCTAATCTGCTTTGGAGCAACGCTCCTACATTTGACCGGTGATCGCCATGCTATGTCAACCCTCTAGAGACACTCCCTAAGATAGATTCCCTAGTACGTGGAATCTAGAAGGCATCATGATAGCCTTGACTGTATGGACCATAGAGCACATTTAGCACAACAAAAGAATCTTCACTTGCATACAGGTGTATCTTCCTTTTATCACACACATTCACTTAGATTATAGTTTCTCTCAATGCTCTTCTTGAGTACACGCATGATTCTATATTACAGACCAAGAATAAAGTTTTGGGACGGCAATAAGTTCCACTAATCCTGGTTTGTCAGAATGGGTCCCAGTGGAGACTAGCCAGTATTTTATGACCATATGCACAGTTATTAGGTTATTCCTCCGCCATGTAGAATCAATAATTACAATATTTTACCTGATTTTGTATTAGGTTCTGCTATTCAAGTATAACGGGCTTTAGATGGCGTCATAGGGATGCTTGAGCGCCGATGCTGTAGTAGTATCACGGGACAGGCTACAAGCAATTCGAATCCTGTGAGGGGGGCAGATAAGTAACCTCTTATATCTCTAGACGAGTCAGATTTTAATAGTTAACTTAAACCCATAATCTTTTCTTAGCTTATTGCCCTAAGGTATTTTCAGGTGTCCCTCTCTACAATTCTCTTGTTTTTTAGCCAGATTGAAACTGTCATATAGACTCTAACTGGTAGACACTTATCTTTTGCCAATATCGCCCAATATACTACTGCCGATGTTTGAACCACCTACCAGTATTGGTTGGCTTCTCAGCGTTATGCTTTATAGCACCTTTGGGTTTTGGCGATCATCTGGATTCTAGACAGTAGTTGGCACACACAGAGCCTATCGAATAAAACATTGTTGGATCAATATGGCATGATGGCCATATTTCTTAGATTATTATAACTATAAGGAGATAGCATGTTTTGAGGGACATTTCTTAACACATTACATCGCTCCCCCCCAGCGCAGTTGTTATAATCAAATACATACCAGGGTTGCGAGCTTATAGTGGTAATCTATTTCGTTTCAATGTTCATAAGGCGCAAGGGTGCACACTTCTATAGGGCATCTACAATCCTATGGGTGGAAACAGCGGTTGAAGGAGCTAATAAACCCAACCCTTAAGGCTTCAGATATTGCGTTCGTTATCTAATTTTGTTTACCTTTCAGGCTTCAAGGAGGTGTTTATAGTCGGGGGTTCCACTCGTGTTCTGATCTATCCGTTCTGTCAATGAGTGTATTCCGAGGGCGCAGAAGTGCAAAATTCTAATGGGCACCTACGAGCCTAAGGATAGAGACAGCAGTTGAGGCAGCTAATAAACCCAACCTTTCTCGCTTGATTTTTTGCGTTTGTATTCTTATTACATTTACCTTATTACAGGCGGAGTGGCCGTTCCTAGGCGGCGGTTTCCTGCCTGGGGAGGTGCGAGCACCACCCCAGACAGGGTTTTGTGTATTGGGTAGGACAGGGCTGAATAGATTGAGACATGCCTGGGGCACACAAGGTGTCCCTGTGCATAAGCCAGCCCAAACCGATTCTGGGGCTTTCCAGCCCCAGTCCTGGCGAGGAGCTGGACAAAGGAGAGGGGGTGTAACCACCCCATTCCTGGTCCCACCCATAGGGGAGGGACCTAGCAGGAGATCCACCCCTCAGATTGGAATAAGAGTGGGAGCAGTGCCATTGCACAGCAGATCATCCTGAAATCAACTTTAACCACATGCACGCTGCTCTTATTCTGCTGGTATGCTGACATTTTAAAAAACCCATTGTTCATGACGAGCTGGGCTCGTCATCAGTGTGCGAGGAGGCTACACCATGACGAGCCCAGCTCGTCATCAGCCTCGAAGGGGTTAAACAAGAAGAAGACTGGACTTCGACATTCTGCTGCACAGAAGACTGAAGAGCATCTCCCTTGTGGCCTAGGAGTGGCCACCCTGTGAACACAGGCATCACCCAGCACCTCGACGTCTGCTTTGCTGCCGCCTCCCGCCGGAGCCCGAGTGCAGAGCCTGACAAGACACAGCTTCCCAGACAGAGCCGGTCCTAGGCCTTCTGAGGCCTTCTGAGGCCCCGGGCGAAAGGAAAGATGTGAGGCCCCTCTAAGTGCCTTACTGCCTGCGCGAGTGCGCTTTTCCCTACTCTGCGGGGCCGGCAGGGGGCCCCCTGAGCACGAGGCCCTGGGCAGCTGCCCATACCGCCCATGCCTAGGACCGGCCCTGTTCCCAGACTTCTCCTAGACCGATCCACAGTCCCTGCAAAGAAGGGACCCGTGAAGGCACCGAGAGACGTGGGAGCGGA
Organism: Lissotriton vulgaris; assembly: GCF_964263255.1. Taxonomy (NCBI): domain Eukaryota; kingdom Metazoa; phylum Chordata; class Amphibia; order Caudata; family Salamandridae; genus Lissotriton; species Lissotriton vulgaris. Next base: position 862,162,865 of record NC_141687.1, on the reverse strand, counting down.
CATCTTGAAAGACCCCCGAGACGCTGACTGCGCAGCACCCGAGGCACCCTCGACTCTGTGCTTTAGGGTTTAAGAAGCCCTACAACCGAGCAGCATTTGCACCAAAGATCACCCCTCCAGCATCTCCATGATCTGCGTGGGGCCCTTTTGCTTTGTGCCACTTGACTCGCCATCCCGGCCGCTTGTCACGTGACCAGCGGCCATCTTGGCGACGAAACCTACAATTTACACTAAGGGTCTGATTGCTCCAGACCTGCCCTCGCTCCTGTAGAAAGGAGTACCCGCTCTGACCTTGCTGGTCCGAGTAATAAGCCTTTTTCACTTTCCCCGTGGCTTGCGTTAGCCAAGGCTTGTTTGCTTCAATCGAGTTGCCGACACCGCCATCAGCTAGAGCCTTCAAGGGACAGCTCGTGATCGACTCCTGGACGTCCTGGACCTCTTCGTGTCCACGTGGCTGCAGAGAGAAGCAACACCTCATCACCTGTTTGCACCCGACTTTGCCTGGTTCCAATCTGGTTCCACGGTGGTCACTGGTCAGTGACTTTGAACATTGTCCTCTCTGCTTTCAGGTCTTCACCACTTCAGATCCACCCTTGGATCCACCGGACACTTCTCCTTCACATCGCCTGCAGCATCTTCAGCTTCAAGCGCCAAGAACCTGCGTGTCAAAACCCGACGCCACTTCGACCCTGTGCACCCACTTCCTGTGGGTGAGGTAACATTGCAACGCCGGTGTCCCTACACTGGTACACACCTCTAGGGTCTGTGTCTTAAGTTTTGTTCCTCTAGGTTCAGCGGAAGTGCCCCTAAACTAACTTTGTGTAACTTTTACGCACCATAGGCTTTGCATTGGAAAGTGCGTGCACTTTGAACACTGCACCCGAGTCCAGCGGGCCTTTCCCGACTTAGTCACTGCTAGTCTCGAATAGCTCCAGCGATTCCCAAGGCCCTAGGCCTGTTCCCTTTCCTATTGGTATCTCTTATACCACTTTCTTAGTATATGGTTTAGGTGGCCCCTCGGGCTCATCCATATTGTGCAACTTTTGTGTATTTTAAACTGTCTTGTGATTTAACGCTTGTGCTTCTGTGCTCATAAAGAGTCCAGGGGATTTTATAGTTAATAAATCAATATATATTTTCAATATATATCTGTGTGGTGTCCCTTTCATTTGGTATTCAAGGGTGTTGTGTATGGCATAACAGCCGGCTTCACATGCCTTTCAGAGTTTAGCCTAAGACTGCTTTGTCCACGTTACCACTAGGATAACTGGTCTACAAGGTTGAATTACAACCATCATCATAAGGATTGCTTGGCATGGTACAAAGTGATCACTAAGAATTAGTGAGCATTATATACCAGGCCAACTTCTCACATTGGTGAGCAGCGGATTGGGATCTGAGCTTGCTGTTGTTTTACCATTACAATCTTTGAGATTATCATTTGAAAGATCATACAGGTACCTGCTAGGTACATATAAAACAAGACTAGTATACTTAAGTTCTACTGAACTTAGTTGTTGTAGAGCAAAGGGAGTAGCACACCCTAGCTACAACTACTAGATAGGTTTAGTAGGTAAACACCAGTGTAGGTAGATTGCAACACATCCACCCACACTAGAGTAATGTCTGGAGCAGAGGGGTCCAGTGGACTTACTCCTGTTGAGAGTGACCCTCCAAGGGCACCATCCAAATTTGCTATTTTTTCCTTTAAGGAATTAAGACAGCTTTGTGTCTTAAGGGGTCTGAAGACAGGGCCTTCCCCTACTACAGACCACCTAAGAGAGCTCTTAGACCAGTCTGAGACTCTAAAGCCCTCTAAAGCAAACCCCACAGGGAATGCTGAAGGAGGCCATCCTTCAGAGGATGACACTGTAGACACCCCTGCCCCGATCATCCTGGTAGATGAGGAAGCCTCCACCACTGGAGCTCCTCAGGTAGATGAAGAGGAAGAGGAAGAGGAAGAGGAGGAGGTGGAAAGCAGTGAGTCAGATGATGACAGAAATAGTCAGGTGCTGGTCAGTAGACTGAACCAGGCTAACTTAAGCTTACTTGGGAATGAATCAGGTAACAACCCATTCAGACCCCCAGGTGGACTTAATCAGAAGCCTAGGAGGAGAAGGACTCACTCAGGTGACTCTGACAACTCCCATGCTTCTAGAGGTTCTCATGGTCACTCCAGAAAGGTGATGACTAGCCCTCAGAGAAGGGAACATGAGACCAAATTGAGAGAAACTCAAATTAGAGAGGCTGAATTGAGAGTCCAGAGACAAGAGTTAGAAATTGCCCTGGCCCAAGAGAAACTTGCTAGAGCAAGACAGCCTAGAGAGAGTGGATTAGGATCCACTGGTGGCAGCAATATCCAGAAGGATAAAGACAGGTCCTTTGATACAAGAAACCTGAGTAAGATTGTGCCCCCCTACAAAGCTGGGGATGACATCCATAAATGGATAACTGCAATGGAGAGAGCCTGCAGAGTACAGCAGATCCCTCAGGAGCAGTGGGCAGCAATCTTGTGGCTCTCCTTTGAAGGTAGAGGCCGAGACAGACTCCTCACAGTTAGTGATGGGGATTCTAGAAACTACCTGGTCCTGAAGAGTGCTCTGATTGATGGGTTGGGCTTAACCACTGAACAGTACAGGTTAATGTTCAGAGACACCCAGAAGACACAGACTCAGGACTGGTCTGAATTTGTTGAATGTGCCACTAAGGCTCTAGAGGGCTGGTTGCTGGGAAGTAAGGTTACTGACTATACAGGATTGTATAATTTAATTATGAGAGAGCAAATCTTAAGTAATTGTCAAAATCAGCTTCTACATCAGCACCTGGTTGACTCTGATCTGACCTCCCCACAAGAATTGGTTAGGAGGGCAGACAAATGGGTCAGAACCAGGATCAGGCCTAAGAATCAAGGTGGTGACCAAAAGAAAGAGACTACCAAGCCTCAAGAGAATGGTGGGGATAAAAGTAAGGAAAGTACTTCCCCAGGGCCCCAAAACTCCAAGAATGGGGGTGGGTCCCAAGACACTTCTACAACCCAGAAAAAGCCTTATTGTCATACCTGTAAATAGGTGGGGCATTACAAAACAGATAACTGTTGTCCCAAGAATGGCAATAAGGAGAATATACCTCCAGGTAAGGCTCCAACACCTCCTGTCACTGTTAGCAGTGGTCCCCCAGGTGGTGGGAGCACCCCCAAGAATTTGGGTGGGTTTACTTTTGGAGGACAGGTGGACTCTGGCCTATCCAGGTCCCCTAACTCAGATACTCTTGTCTATGAGACTGGCATGGGGTTTGCCAATTTCACTGCTTGCCCAAACACTTTGAGCAAGTATAGACAGGAGCCCCTCATCAATGGTTTGAAAGTTGAGGCCTTCAGAGACACAGGGGCTAGCATCACCATGGTGGCTGAATGTCTAGTCCCCTCAAGGCAACTTTTACCTGATGCCAAATATCAGGTGACAAACATTGATGGCATAGAAACCAATCATCCCATGGCAGTAGTCAATCTTAGCTGGGGAGGTGTCACTGGCCCAAAGAGAGTGGCAGTGTCAGCAAACTTGCCTGTAGATTGCCTACTGGGTAATGATTTGGAAATCTCAGCCTGGGCTGAGGTTGAACAGCAAACCCATTCTAGAATGGTAAATCTCCATGGAAAGGTTAGTGGGGCTGTGATGGCCACAGCCCCAATCCAAGATGTCCTTCCTGAAAAGGTTGGGAGGGCTGAGCAAACCTCAGCCCCATCTTTAGATAACTTCCCTCCTGAAGAGAGTAGCAGGGCTGTACTGATAACAGCCCATACCCAAACTGAGTCTCCTCCTGAAAAGGTTGGTGGGGCTGTGATGGCCACAGCCCAAACTCAAACTGATACATGGGTAGTGAAGCCTGAAATGATGGATCACTCAACCCAAACAGAGAGCATTGAGGAGGAAGAGAAATCTCCCTCCCCCCAGACATTAGGAAAGGATCAGCCTCCTCAGGGAACTGATCTTACCCCTGATGAAGGAACTGCCCCAGAGGTTGTTAGGCCTGGCCTGACAGAGCCTCTGATGGCAGTGGACCCTTCTCAGGTGGGACCCAGTCTGGAGCAGGTAACCTGCCCCTCTCTACCTTGCCTTACTCAGCCCAGGGCTGCAGAGGACAAGAAGGACAGTGAACCCCAAAGGGCCCCCTGTCAAATAAAGCACCCCCATCAACAGATTAAGGGCACCGAAACTAGTAGCCCTAGTGAGGTGAAAACTTTAAAAACTCCTGAGGGATCCCCCTTAAAAGTAGTTAGGGACCTCCCCCAGATGGATATTGTTGGGCACAGCCAAACCTGGGACCCTAAGGGCCCAAACCTGACCTGTCCCTCCAGTAAGCCAAACAAAGGGACCCAGCCTCCAGCTGTAGGCAGCCAGAGGTTGACCCTGAGAGCACAGTGCAACTCAGTCATGGAAAGAAAGGCACACCAGGTGGAGAGTGATTGGAGGAAGCTGAGTCCTACAGAGGAAACTCACTTCAGTACTCCATCTCAAAACCAGCCTTTAACTTTGCCAAAACACACCACAGGTAGAGATTCCCTATGGTGGAGACCCTCAGATGCCCTTAGGGTGAGGAATTGCTTAGTGGACCATGAGACAGGGCGTTACCAAGCCAGAGCTGGTACTTCCTTATATGGCCACTTAGGCAATATAGGCTTACCTGGTCAAGGATAGCCTTATCTCCTTTCGTTTGGGGGGGGGGGGGGTTATGTAGGAAGGTGGATATCTGACTATGGTTACCCCCAAACTTTTTGCCTGGTGTTTAGCTGGTTTTTGACTTAGTTGGCCTGGGATCCTGATATTCAGGGCCCCAGGCTGATTGCTCTCTCCTTAAAATGGACTCCATGTACCTTAGGTGCATAACACAATTGGGACTGGTTCACCTTATGAGCCCCTGTAGTAGAGTACCATAGGTACCCAGGGCATAGGTGTAGCCAAGGCCTACCAGGGGCTGCAGCATGTATTGTGCCACCCCTGGCCTGGCCTCCATATTTGACACAACTGGCTGATCACTCAGCTGGGGTAAGTTGGTGTAATCACCTCTTACTTAGGTACAGTATGCCTGTGCCTAACCCTAAACTGGACACATATGTTCCTATCAGCCACTCCTATGGAAGGCCTCATCAATCCTGGAGGCAGAGTGCTTGGAAATATGTGAGATGGTGCTCTAGCATGAGCTGAGCCTGTCTGCAGCTGTCGGGAACCACTCCCTAAGCTGTTCCGGGATATTGCCATACCATATACTCTTAAGTGCATTATAATCCTCGCGGTTAAATGCTATCTTTGGTTTGGCTTTATCAAAACATGTCGAGTAAGGTGTCATACGAATTGGAATACTATCCCCTCGCCAGTTCTGGTGACGGGGATAGCATTCCACCCTTCTAGAGGGACACGACATGTGTGTAGCCTTAACCCCGGTTAAAGTTAAACAGAGCCTCAGCATCACAAAATGGATGCTGCCACCACAGACACATGTCTGACCTCCTGCTGTTGGGAGTCCTTCCAGCGAGGAGGGCCTGGGCAAAGGGTTTCCTGCCTGGGGAGGTGCGAGCACCACCCCAGACAGGGTTTTGTGTATTGGGTAGGACAGGGCTGAATAGATTGAGACATGCCTGGGGCACACAAGGTGTCCCTGTGCATAAGCCAGCCCAAACCGGTTCTGGGGCTTTCCAGCCCCAGTCCTGGCGAGGAGCTGGACAAAGGAGAGGGGGTGTAACCACCCCCCTTCCTGGTCCCACCCATAGGGGAGGGACCTAGCAGGAGATCCACCCCTCAGATTGGAATAAGAGTGGGAGCAGTGCCATTGCACAGCAGATCATCCTGAAATCAACTTTAAACAAGAAGAAGACTGGACTTCGACATTCTGCTGCACAGAAGACTGAAGAGCATCTCCCTTGTGGCCTAGGAGTGGCCACCCTGTGAACACAGGCATCACCCAGGACCTCGACGTCTGCTTTGCCGCCGCCTCCCGCCGGAGCCCGAGTGCAAAGCCTGACAAGATATAGCTTCCCAGACTTCTCCTAGCCCGATCCACAGTCCCTGCAAAGAAGGGACCTCTGGAGGTACCGAGAGACGTGGGAGCGGACATCTTGAAAGACCCCCGAGACGCTGACTGCGCAGCACCCGAGACACCCGTGACTCTGTGCTTTAGGGTTTAAGAAGCCCTACAACCGAGCAGCATTTGCACCAAAGATCAGCCCTCCAGCATCCCCACGATCTGCGTGGGGCCCTTTTGCTTTGTGCCACTTGACTCGCCATCCCGGCCGCTTGTCACGTGATCAGCGGCCATCTTGGCGACGAAACCTACGATTTACAATGTGGGTTTGATTGCTCCAGACCTGCCCTCGCTTCTGTAGAAAGGAGTACCCGCTCTGACCTTGCTGGTCTGAGTAATAAGCCTTTTTCACTTTCCCCGTGGCTTGCGTTAGCCAAGGCTTGTTTGCTTAAATCGAGTTGCCGACACCGCCATCAGCTAGAGCCTTTGAGGGACAGCTCGTGATCGACTCCTGGACGTCCTGGACCTCTTCGTGTCCACGTGGCTGCAGAGAGAAGCAACACCTCATCACCTGTTTGCACCCGACTTTGCCTGGTTCCAATCTGGTTCCCTGGTGGTCACTGGTCAGTGACTTTGAACATTGTCCCCTCTGCTTTCAGGTCTTCACCACTTCAGATCCACCCTTGGATCCACCGGACACTTCTCCTTCACATCGCCTGCAGCATCTTCAGCTTCAAGCGCCAAGAACCTGCGTGTCAAAACCCGACGCCACTTCGACCCTGTGCACCCACTTCCTGTGGGTGAGGTAACATTGCAACGCCGGTGTCCCTACACTGGTACACACCTCTAGGGTCTGTGTCTTAAGTTTTGTTCCTCTAGGTTCAGCGGAAGTGCCCCTAAACTAACTTTGTGTAACTTTTACGCACCATAGACTTTGCATTGGAAAGTGCGTGCACTTTGAACACTGCACCCGAGTCCAGCGGACCTTTCCCGACTTAGTCACTGCTAGTATCGAATAGCTCCAGCGATTCCCAAGGCCCTAGGCCTGTTCCCTTTCCTATTGGTATCTCTTGTACCACTTTCTTAGTATATGGTTTAGGTGGCCCCTAGGGCTCATCCATATTGTGCAACTTTTGTGTATTTTAAACTGTCTTGTGATTTAACGCTTGTGCTTCTGTGCTCATAAAGAGTCCAGGGGATTTTATAGTTAATAAATCAATATATATTTTCAATATATATCTGTGTGGTGTCCCTTTCATTTGGTATTCAAGGTGGTTGTGTATGGTATAACAGCCGGCTTCACATGCCTTTCAGAGTTTAGCCTAAGACTGCTTTGTCCACGTTACCACTAGGATAACTGGTCTACAAGGTTGAATTACAACCATCATCATAAGGGTTGCTTGGCATGGTACAAAGTGATCACTAAGAATTAGTGAGCATTATATACCAGGCCAACTTCTCACAGTTCCCATTAGGCACCGGGTCAAGGCTGATTTGCATATATGGCCATGTCTGAACTGGGGTGGTGTGGAGTGCAAAAAACGATGGATTTAGGCCGAGATCTCTGTACTGGGGTGAATGTATTACATTGTTCTGCATTCTGTCAATCAATTGTTGTTTTTGCATTTGTCACCCCGAGTGGGATTGGATGCTCAGACGTGAGTCCCATGCTCTCCACACCACTGGAGTCAAACTGTCCTGGCTGAAGACGGCTGATAGCCAGAAACCGGTCCTAGGATGCTTGATTCCAGTCCAGGAAAGACATGGCTTGGCAATTCGAGCTGAACTGTTCCCATGAGGCACAGGGTCAAGGCTGATTTGCATATGGCCATATCTGAACTGGGGTGGTGTGGAGTGCAAAAAAACGATGGATTTAGGCCCAGATCTCTGTACTGGGGTGAATATATGACATTGTACTGCATTCTGTCCATCAACTGTTGTTTTTGCATTTGTCACCCCGAGTGTGATGGGTATTCTCAGACGTGAGTCCCATGCTCTCCACACTACTGGAGTCAAGCTATCCTGGCTGAAGAGGGCTGATAGCCAGAAACCGGTACTAGGATGCTTGATTCCGGTCCATGAAAGATATGGATTGGCAGTTCGGGCTGGACTGTTCCCATGAGGCACAGGGTCGGACTGATTTGAATATGGCCTTGTCTGAACTGGGGTGGTGTGGAGTGCAAAAAATCGATGGATTTAGGCCCAGATCTCTGCACTGGGGTGAATGTATGGCATTGTTCTGCATTCTGTCCATCAACTGTTGTATTTGCATTTGTCACCCCGAGTGTGATGGGTATGCTCAGACGTGAGTCCCATGCTCTCCACACCACTGTAGTCAAGCTATCCTGGCTGAAGACGGCTGATAGCCAGAAACCGGTCCTAGGTTGCTTGATTCAGGTCCAGGAAAGACATGGCTTGGCAATTCGGGCTGGATTGTTCCCATGAGGCACCGGGTCAAGGCTGATTTGCATATATGGCCATTTCTGAACTGGGGTGGTGTGGAGTACAAAAAAACGATGGATTTAAGCCCAGAACTCTGTACTGGGGTGAATGTATGACATTGTTCTGCATTCTGTACATCAACTGTTGTTTTTGCATTTGTCACCCCGAGTGGGATGGGGATGCTCAGATGTGAGTGCCATGCTCTCCACACCACTGGAATCAAGCTATCCTTGCTGAAGACGGCTGATAGCCAGAAACTGGTCCTAGGATGCTTGATTCCGGTCCAGGAAAGATATGGCTTAGCAGTTCAGGCTGGACTGTTCTCATGAGGCACAGGGTCAAGGCTGATTTGCATATGGCAATGTCTGAACTAGGGTGGTGTGGAGTGCAAAAAAAATATGGATTTAGGACCAGATCTCTGTACTGAGGTGAATGTATGACATTGTTCTGCATTCTGTCCATCAACTGTTGTTTTTGCATTTGTCACCCCTAGTGTGATGGGTATGCTCAGACGTGAGTCCCATGCTCATCACACCACTGGAGTCAAGCTATCCTGGCTGAAGACGTCTGATAGCCAGAAACCGGTCCTAGGATGCTTTATTCCGGTCCAGGAAAGATATTGGTTGGCAGTTCGGGCTGGATGGTTCCCATGAAGCACAGGGTCAAGGCTGATTTGCATATGGCCTTTTCTGAACTGGGGTAGTGTGGAGTGCAAAAAACCGATGGATTTAGGCCCAGATCTCTGTACTGGGGTAAATGTATGACATTATTCTACATTCTGTCCATCAACTGTTGTTTTTGCATTTGTCACCCCGGGTGGGATGGGTATGCTCAGACGTGAGTCCCATGCTCTCCACACCACTGGAGTCAAGCTATCCTGGCTTAAGACGGCTGATAGCCTTAAACCGGTCCTAGGTTGCATGATTCCTGTCCAGGAAAGACATGGCTTGGCAGTTTGGGCTGGACTGTTCCCATGAGGCACAGGGTCAGGGCTGATTTGCATATGGCCATGTCTGAACTGGGGTGGTGTGGAGTGCAAAAAATCGATGGATTTAGGCCCAGATCTCTGCACTGGGGTGAATGTATGACATTGTTCTGCATTCTGTCCATCAACTGTTGTTTTTGCATTTGTCACCCTGAGTGTGATGGTTATGCTCAGACGTGAGTCCCATGCTCTCCACACCACTGGAGTCAAGCTATCCTGGCTGAAGACGGCGGATAGCCAGAAACCGGTTCTAGGATGTTTGATTCCGGTCCATGAAAGATATGGCTTGGCAGTTCGGGCTGGACTGTTCCCATGAGGCGCAGGGTCAAGGCTGATTACATATGGCCATGTCTGAACTGGGGTGGTGTGGAGTGCAGAAAATTGATGGATTTAGGCCCAGATCCCTGTACTGGGGTGAATGTATGACATTGGTCTGCATTCTGTCCATCAACTGTTGTTTTTGCATTTGTCACCCCGAGTGGGATGGGTATGCTCAGACGTGAGTCCCATTCTCTCAACAACACTGGAGTCAAACTATCCTGGCTGAAGACGGCTGATAGCCAGAAACCGGTCCTAGGATGCTTGATTCCGGTCCGGGAAAGACTTGGCTTGGCATTTCGGGCTGGACTGTTCCCATGAGGCACAGGGTCAAGGCTGATTTGCATATGGCCATGTCTGAACTAGGGTGGTGTGGAGTGCAAAAAAATGATGGATTTAGACCCAGATCTCTGTACTGGGGTGAATGTATGACATTGTACTTCTTTCTGTCCATCAACTGTTGTTTTTGCAATTGTCACCCCAAGTGTGATGGGTATGCTCAGACGTGAGTCCCATTCTCTCAACACCACTGGAGTCAAACTATCCTGGCTGAAGATGGCTGATAGCCAGAAACCGATCCTAGGATGCTTGATTCCGGTCCAGGAAAGACATGGCTTGGCAGTTCGGGCTGAACTGTTCCCATGAGGCACAGGGTCAAGGCTGATTTGCATATGGCCATGTCTGAACTGGGATGGTGTGGAGTGCAAAAAAAGGATGGATTTAGGCCCAGATCTCTGTACCGGGGTGAATGTATGACATTGTTCTGCATTCTGTCCATCAACTGTTGTTTTTGCATTTGTCACCCCGAGTGGGATGAGTGGGATGGGTATGCCCAGAGGTGAGTCCCATGCTCTCCACACCACTGGAGTCAAGCTATCCTGGCTGAAGATGTCTGATAGCCAGAAATCGGTCCTAGGGTGCTTGATTCCGGTCAAGAAAAGACATGGCTTGGCAGTTCGGGCTGGACTGTTCCCATGAGGCACAGGGTCAAGGCTGATTTGCATATGGCCATGTCTGAACTGGGGTGGTGTGGAGTGCAAAAAAACGATGGATTTAAGCCCAGATCTCTGTACTAGAGTGAATGTATGATATTGTTCTGCATTCTGTCCATCAACTGTTGTTTTTGCATCTGTCACCCGACTGGGATGGGTATGCTCAGACATGAGTCCTATAATCTCCACACCACTGGAGTCTAACTATCCTGGCTGAAGACGACTGAGAGCCAGAAACCAGTCCTAGGATGCTTGATTCCGGTCCAGGAAAGATATGGCTTAGCAGTTCAGGCTGGACTGATCCCATTAGGCACAGGGTCAAGGCTGATTTGCATATGGCCATGTCTGTACTAGGGTGGTGTGGAGTGCAAAAAAATTATGGATTTAGGCCCAGATCTCTGTACTGTGGTAAATGTATGACATTGTACTGCATTCTGTCCATCAACTGTTGTTTTTGCATTTGTCACCCCGAGTGTGATGGGTATGCTCAGATGTGAGTCCCATGCTATCCACACCACTGGAGTCAAACTATCCAGGCTGAAGACGGCTGATAGCCAGAAACCGTTCCTAAGATGCTTGATTCCGGTCCAGGAAAGACATGGCTTGGCAGTTCGGGCTGGACTGTTCCCATGAGGCACAGGGTCAAGGCTGATTTGCATATGGCTATGTCTGAACTGGGATGGTGTGGAGTGCAAAAAAAGGATGGATTTAGGCCCAGATCTCTGTACTGGGGTGAATGTATAACATTGTTCTGCATTCTGTCCATCAACTGTTTTTTTTGCATTTGTCACCCCGAGTTGGATGGGTATGCTCAGACGTGAGTCCCATGCTCTTCACACCACTGGGGTCAAGCTATCCTGGCTGAAGACGTCTGATAGCCAGAAACCGGTCCTAGCGTGCTTGATTCCGGTCCAGGAAAGATATGGCTTTGCAGTTCAGGCTGGAATGTTCCCATGAGGCACAGAGTCAAGGCTGATTTCCATATGGTCATGTCTGAAATAGGGTGGTGAGGAGTGCAAAAAAACAATGGATTTAGGCCCAGATCTCTGTACTGGGGTGAATGTATGACATTGTTCTGCATTCTGTCCATCAACTGTTGTTTTTGCATTTGTCACCCCGAGTGTGATGGGTATGCTCAGACGTGAGTCCCTTTCTCTCAACACCACTGGAGTCAAACTATCCTGGCTGAAGATGGATGATAGCCAGAAACTGGTCCTAGGATGCTTGAATCCGGTCCAGGAAAGACATGGCTTGGCAGTTCGGGCTGGACTGTTCCAATGAGGCACAGGGTCAAGGCTGATTTGCATATGGCCATGTCTGAACTGGGCTGGTGTGGAGTGCAAAAAAACAATGGATTTAGGCCCAAATCTCTGCACTAGGGTGAATGTATGTCATTGTTCTGCATTCTGTCCATCAACTGTTGTTTTTGCATTTGTCACCCCGAGTGTGATGGGTATGCTAAGACGTGAGTCCCATGCTCTCCACACCACTGGAGTCAGATTATCCTGGCTGAAGATGGATGATAGCCAGAAACTGGTCCTAGGATGCTTGAATCCGGTCCAGGAAAGACATGGCTTGGCAGTTCGGGCTGAACTGTTTCCATGAGGCACAGGGTCAAGGCTGATTTGCATATGGCCATGTCTGAACTGGGATGGTGTGGAGTGCAAAAAAAGGATGGATTTAGGCCCAGATCTCTGTACTGGGGTGAATGTATGACATTGTACTGCATTCTGTCCTTCTACTGTTGTTTTTGCATTTGTCACCCCGAGTGTGATGGGTATTCTTAGACGTGAGTCCCATGCTCTCCACACCACTGGAGTCAAGCTATCCTGGCTGAAGACGGCTGATAGCCAGAAACCGGTCCTAGGATGCTTGATTCCGGTCCATGAAAGATATGGCTTCGCAGTTTGGGCTGAACTGTTCCCATGAGGCACAGGGTCAAGGCTGATTTGCATATGGCCATGTCTGAACTGGGGTGGTGTGACGTGCAAAAAAACAATGGATTTAGGCCCAGATCTCTGTACTGGGGTGAATGTATGACATTGTTCTGCATTCTGTCTATCAACTGTTGTTTTTGCATTTGTCACCCCGAGTGTGATGGGTATGCTCAGACGTGAGTCCCTTTCTCTCAACACCACTGGAGTCAAACTATCCTGGCTGAAGATGGATGATAGCCAGAAACTGGTCCTAGGATGCTTGAATCCGGTCCAGGAAAGACATGGCTTGGCAGTTCGGGCTGGACTGTTCCAATGAGGCACAGGGTCAAGGCTGATTTGCATATGGCCATGTCTGAACTGGGCTGGTGTGGAGTACAAAAAAACAATGGATTTAGGCCTAAATCTCTGCACTGGGGTGAATGTATGACATTGTTCTGCATTCTGTCCATCAACCTTTGTTTTTGCATTTGTCACCCCGAGTGTGATGGGTATGCTAAGACGTGAGTCCCATGCTCTCCACACCACTGGAGTCAAATTATCCTGGCTGAAGATGGATGATAGCCAGAAACTGGTCCTAGGATGCTTGAATCCGGTCCAGGAAAGACATGGCTTGGCAGTTCGGGCTGAACTGTTTCCATGAGGCACAGGGTCAAGGCTGATTTGCATATGGCCATGTCTGAACTGGGATGGTGTGTAGTGCAAAAAAAGGATGAATTTAGGCCCAGATCTCTGTACTGGGGTGAATGTATGATATTGTACTGCATTCTGTCCTTCAACTGTTGTTTTTGCATTTGTCAACTCGAGTGGGATGAGTAGGCTCAGACGTGAGTCCCATGCTCTCCACACTACTGGAGTCAAGCTATCGTGGCTGAAGACGTCTGATAGCCAGAAATAGGTTCTAGGGTGCTTGGTTCTGGTCAAGGAAAGACATGGCTTGGCAGTTCGGGCTGGACTGTTCCCATGAGGCACAGGGTCAAGGCTCATTTGCATATGGCCATGTCATAACTGGGGTGGTGTGGAGTGCAAAAAAATGATGGATTTAGGCCCAGATCTCTGTACTGGGGTTAATGTATGACATTGGACTGCATTCTGTCCATCAACTGTTGTTTTTGCATTTGTCACCCCGAGTGGGATGGGGATGCTCAGATGTGAGTGCCATGCTCTCCACACCACTGGAGTCAAGCTATCCTTGCTGAAGATGGCTGATAGCCAGAAACCTGTCCTAGGATGCTTGATTCCGGTCCAGGAAAGATATGGCTTAGCAGTTCAGGCTGGACTGTTCCCATGAGGCACAGGGTCAAGGCTGATTTGCATATGGCAATGTCTGAACTAGGGAGGTGTGGAGTGCAAAAAAATGATGGATTTAGGACCAGATCTCTGTACTGTGGAGAATGTATGACATTGTTCTGCATACTGTCCATCAACTGTTGTTTTTGCATTTGTCACCCCTAGTGTGATGGGTATGCTCAGACGTGAGTCCCATGCTCTCCACACCACTGGAGTCAAGCTATCCTGGCTGAAGACATCTGATAGCCAGAAACCGTTCCTAGGATTCTTTATTCCGGTCCAGGTAAGACATGGCTTGGCAGTTCGGGCTGGACTGTTCCCATTAGGCACCGGGTCATGGCTGATTTGCATATATGGCCATGTCTGAACTGGGGTGGTGTGGAGTGCAAAAAACGATGGATTTAGGCCGAGATCTCTGTACTGGGGTGAATGTATTACATTGTTCTGCATTCTGTCAATCAATTGTTGTTTTTGCATTTGTCACCCCGAGTGGGATGGGGATGCTCAGACGTGAGTCCCATGCTCTCCACACCGCTGGAGTCAAACTGTCCTGGCTGAAGACGGCTGATAGCCAGAAACCGGTCCTAGGATGCTTGATTCCGGTCCAGGAAAGAAATGGCTTGGCAATTCGAGCTGAACTGTTCCCATGAGGCACAGGGTCAAGGCTGATTTGCATATGGCCATATCTAAACTGGGGTGGTGTGGAGTGCAAAAAAACGATGTATTTAGGCCCAGATCTCTGTACTGGGGTGAATATATGACATTGTACTGCATTCTGTCCATCAACTGTTGTTTTTGCATTTGTCACCCCGAGTGTGATGGGTATTCTCAGACGTGAGTCCCATGCTCTCCACACTACTGGAGTCAAGCTATCCTGGCTGAAGAGGGCTGATAGCCAGAAACCGGTACTAGGATGCTTGATTCCGGTCCATGAAAGATATGGATTGGCAGTTCAGGCTGGACTGTTCCCATGAGGCACAGGGTCGGACTGATTTGAATATGGCCATGTCTGAACTGGGGTGGTGTGGAGTGCAAAAAATCGATGGATTTAGGCCCAGATCTCTGCACTGGGGTGAATGTATGATATTGTTCTGCATTCTGTACATCAACTGTTGTTTTTGCATTTGTCACCCCGAGTGGGATGGGGATGCTCAGATGTGAGTGCCATGCTCTCCACACCACTGTAGTCAAGCTATCCTGGCTGAAGACTGCTGATAGCCAGAAACCGGTCCTAGGTTGCTTGATTCAGGTCCAGGAAAGACATGGCTTGGCAATTCGGGCTGGACTGTTCCCATGAGGCACCAGGTCAAGGCTGATTTGCATATATGGCCATTTCTGAACTGGGGTGGTGTAGAGTACAAAAAAACGATGGATTTAAGCCCAGAACTCTGTACTGGGGTGAATGTATGATAGTGTTCTGCATTCTGTACATCAACTGTTGTTTTTGCATTTGTCACCCCGAGTGGGATGGGGATGCTCAGATGTGAGTGCCATGCTCTCCACACTACTGGAGTCAAGCTATCCTGGCTGAAGAGGGCTGATAGCCAGAAACCGGTACTAGGATGCTTGATTCCGGTCCAGGAAAGATATGGCTTAGCAGTTCAGGCTGGACTGTTCCCATGAGGCACAGGGTCAAGGCTGATTTGCATATGGCAATGTCTGAACTAGGGTGGTGTGGAGTGCAAAAAAATTATGGATTTAGGACCAGATCTCTGTTCTGGGGTGAATGTATGACATTGTTCTGCATACTGTCCATCAACTGTTGTTTTTGCATTTGTCACCCCTAGTGTGATGGGTATGCTCAGACCTGAGTCCCATGCTCACCACACCACTGGAGTCAAGCTATCCTGGCTGAAGACGTCTGATAGCCAGAAACCGGTCCTAGGATGCTTTATTCCGGTCCAGGAAAGATATTGGTTGGCAGTTTGGGCTGGACGGTTCCCATGAAGCACAGGGTCAAGGCTGATTTGCATATGGCCTTTTCTGAACTGGGGTGGTGTGGAGTGCAAAAAACCGATGGATTTAGGCCCAGATCTCTGTACTGGGGTAAATGTATGACATTGTTCTACATTCTGTCCATCAACTGTTGTTTTTGCATTTGTCACCCCGGGTGGGATGGGTATGCTCAGACGTGAGTCCCATGCTCTCCACACCACTGGAGTCAAGCTATCCTGGCTTAAGACGGCTGATAGCCTGAAACCGGTCCTAGGTTGCTTGATTCCTGTCCAGGAAAGACATGGCTTGGCAGTTTGGGCTGGACTGTTCCCATGAGGCACAGGGTCAGGGCTGATTTGCATATGGCCATGTCTGAACTGGGGTGGTGTGGAGTGCAAAAAAACGATGGATTTAAGCCCAGATCTCTGTACTAGAGTGAATGTATGATATTGTTCTGCATTCTGTCCATCAACTGTTGTTTTTGCATTAGTCACCCTGAGTGTGATGGGTATGCTCAGACGTGAGTACCATGCTCTCCACACCTCTGGAGTCAAGCTATACTGGCTGAAGACGACTGAGAGCCAGAAACCAGTCCTAGGATGCTTGATTCCGGTCCAGGAAAGATATGGCTTAGCAGTTCAGGCTGGACTGATCCCATTAGGCACAGGGTCAAGGCTGATTTGCATATGGCCATGTCTGTACTAGTGTGGTGTGGAGTGCAAAAAAATTATGGATTTAGGCCCAGATCTCTGTACTGTGGTAAATGTATGACATTGTACTGCATTCTGTCCATCAACTGTTGTTTTTGCATTTGTCACCCCGAGTGTGATGGGTATGCTCAGATGTGAGTCCCATGCTATCCACACCACTGGAGTCAAACTATCCAGGCTGAAGACGGCTGATAGCCAGAAACCGTTCCTAAGATGCTTGATTCCGGTCCAGGAAAGACATGGCTTGGCAGTTCGGGCTGGACTGTTCCCATGAGGCACAGGGTCAAGGCTGATTTGCATATGGCTATGTCTGAACTGGGATGGTGTGGAGTGCAAAAAAAGGATGGATTTAGGCCCAGATCTCTGTACTGGGGTGAACGTATAACATTGTTCTGCATTGTGTCCATCAACTGTTTTTTTTGCATTTGTCACCCCGAGTTGGATGGGTATGCTCAGACGTGAGTCCCATGCTCTTCACACCACTGGGGTCAAGCTATCCTGGCTGAAGACGTCTGATAGCCAGAAACCGGTCCTAGCATGCTTGATTCCGGTCCAGGAAAGATATGGCTTTGCAGTTCAGGCTGGAATGTTCCCATGAGGCACAGGGTCAAGGCTGATTTCCATATGGTCATGTCTGAAATAGGGTGGTGAGGAGTGCAAATAAATGATGGATTTAGGCCCAGATCTCTGTACTGGGGTGAATGTATGACATTGTACTGCATTCTGTCCTTCTACTGTTGTTTTTGCATTTGTCACCCCGAGTGTGATGGGTATTCTTAGACGTGAATCCCATGCTCTCCACACCACTGGAGTCAAGCTATCCTGGCTGAAGACGGCTGATAGTCAGAAACCGGTCCTAGGATGCTTGATTCCGGTCCATGAAAGATATGGATTCGCAGTTTGGGCTGGACTGTTCCCATGAGGCACAGGGTCAAGGCTGATTTGCATATGGCCATGTCTGAACTGGGGTGGTGTGGCGTGCAAAAAAACAATGGATTTAGGCCCAGATCTCTGTACTGGGGTGAATGTATGACATTGTTCTGCATTCTGTCCATCAACTGTTGTTTTTGCATTTGTCACCCCGAGTGTGATGGGTATGCTCAGACGTGAGTCCCTTTCTCTCAACACCACTGGAGTCAAACTATCCTGGCTGAAGATGGATGATAGCCAGAAACTGGTCCTAGGATGCTTGAATCCGGTCCAGGAAAGACATGGCTTGGCAGTTCGGGCTGGACTGTTCCAATGAGGCACAGGGTCAAGGCTGATTTGCATATGGCCATGTCTGAACTGGGCTGGTGTGGAGTGCAAAAAAACAATGGATTTAGGCCCAAATCTCTGTACTGGGGTGAATGTATGACATTGTACTGCATTCTGTCCTTCAACTGTAGTTTTTGCATTTGTCACCCCGAGTGTGATGGGTATGCTAAGACGTGAGTCCCATGCTCTACACACCACTGGAGTCAAATTATCCTGGCTGAAGATGGATGATAGCCAGAAACTGGTCCTAGGATGCTTGAATCCGGTCCAGGAAAGACATGGCTTGGCAGTTCGGGCTGAACTGTTTCCATGAGGCACAGGGTCAAGGCTGATTTGCATATGGCCATGTCTGAACTGGGATGGTGTGGAGTGCAAAAAAATGATGAATTTAGGCCCAGATCTCTGTACTGGGGTGAATGTATGACATTGTACTGCATTCTGTCCTTCAACTGTTGTTTTTGCATTTGTCACCCCGAGTGTGATGGGTATGCTCAGACGTGAGTCCCATGCTCTCCACACCACTGGAGTCAAATTATCCTGGCTGAAGATGGATGATAGCCAGAAACTGGTCCTAGGATGCTTGAATCCGGTCCAGGAAAGACATGGCTTGGCAGTTCGGGCTGAACTGTTTCCACGAGGCACAGGGTCAAGGCTGATTTGCATATGGCCATGTCTGAACTGGGATGGTGTGGAGTGCAAAAAAAGGATGAATTTAGGCCCAGATCTCTGTACTGGGGTGAATGTATGACATTGTTCTGCATTCTGTCCATCAACTGTTGTTTTTGCATTTGTCAACTCGAGTGGGATGAGTAGGCTCAGACGTGAGTCCCATGCTCTCCACACTACTGGAGTCAAGCTATCGTGGCTGAAGACGTCTGATAGCCAGAAATAGGTTCTAGGGTGCTTGGTTCTGGTCAAGGAAAGACATGGCATGGCAGTTCGGGCTGGACTGTTCCCATGAGGCACAGGGTCAAGGCTCATTTGCATATGGCCATGTCATAACTGGGGTGGTGTGGAGTGCAAAAAAACGATGGATTTAGGCCCAGATCTCTGTACTGGGGTGAATGTATGACATTGGACTGCATTCTGTCCATCAACTGTTGTTTTTGCATTTGTCACCCCGAGTGGGATGGGGATGCTCAGATGTGAGTGCCATGCTCTCCACACCACTGGAGTCAAGCTATCCTTGCTGAAGATGGCTGATAGCCAGAAACCTGTCCTAGGATGCTTGATTCCGGTCCAGGAAAGATATGGCTTAGCAGTTCAGGCTGGACTGTTCCCATGAGGCACAGGGCCAAGGCTGATTTGCATATGGCAATGTCTGAACTAGGGAGGTGTGGAGTGCAAAAAAATGATGGATTTAGGACCAGATCTCTGTACTGTGGAGAATGTATTACATTGTTCTGCATACTGTCCATCAACTGTTGTTTTTGCATTTGTCACCCCTAGTGTGATGGGTATGCTCAGACGTGAGTCCCATGCTCTCCACACCACTGGAGTCAAGCTATCCTGGCTGAAGACATCTGATAGCCAGAAACCGGTCCTAGGATTCTTTATTCCGGTCCAGGTAAGACATGGCTTGGCAGTTCGGGCTGGACTGTTCCCATTAGGCACCGGGTCAAGGCTGATTTGCATATATGGCCATGTCTGAACTGGGGTGGTGTGGAGTGCAAAAAACGATGGATTTAGGCCGAGATCTCTGTACTGGGTGAATGTATTACATTGTTCTGCATTCTGTCAATCAATTGTTGTTTTTGCATTTGTCACCCCGAGTGGGATGGGGATGCTCAGACGTGAGTCCCATGCTCTCCACACCACTGGAGTCAAACTGTCCTGGCTGAAGACGGCTGATAGCCAGAAACCGGTCCTAGGATGCTTGATTCCGGTCCAGGAAAGACATGGCTTGGCAATTCGAGCTGAACTGTTCCCATGAGGCACAGGGTCAAGGTTGATTTGCATATGGCCATATCTGAACTGGGGTGGTGTGGAGTGCAAAAAAACGATGGATTTAGGCCCAGATCTCTGTACTGGGGTGAATATATGACATTGTACTGCATTCTGTCCATCAACTGTTGTTTTTGCATTTGTCACCCCGAGTGTGATGGGTATTCTCAGACGTGAGTCCCATGCTCTCCACACTACTGGAGTCAAGCTATCCTGGCTGAAGAGGGCTGATAGCCAGAAACCGGTACTAGGATGCTTGATTCCGGTCCATGAAAGATATGGATTGGCAGTTCGGGCTGGACTGTTCCCATGAGGCACAGGGTCGGACTGATTTGAATATGGCCATGTCTGAACTGGGGTGGTGTGGAGTGCAAAAAATCGATAGATTTAGGCCCAGATCTCTGCACTGGGGTGAATGTATGACATTGTTCTGCATTCTGTCCATCAACTGTTGTATTTGCATTTGTCACCCCGAGTGTGATGGGTATGCTCAGACGTGAGTCCCATGCTCTCCACACCACTGTAGTCAAGCTATCCTGGCTGAAGACGGCTGATAGCCAGAAACCGGTCCTAGGCTGCTTGATTCAGGTCCAGGAAAGACATGGCTTGGCAATTCGGGCTGGACTGTTCCCATGAGGCACCGGGTCAAGGCTGATTTGCATATATGGCCATTTCTGAACTGGGGTGGTGTGGAGTACAAAAAAACGATGGATTTAAGCCCAGAACTCTGTACTGGGGTGAATGTATGACATTGTTCTGCATTCTGTACATCAACTGTTGTTTTTGCATTTGTCACCCCGAGTGGGATGGGAATGCTCAGATGTGAGTGCCATGCTCTCCACACCACTGGAGTCAAGCTATCCTTGCTGAAGACGGCTGATAGCCAGAAACTGGTCCTAGGATGCTTGATTCCGGTCCAGGAAAGATATGGCTTAGCAGTTCAGGCTGGACTGTTCCCATGAGGCACAGGGTCAAGGCTGATTTGCATATGGCAATGTCTGAACTAGGGTGGTGTGGAGTGCAAAAAAATTATGGATTTAGGACCAGATCTCTGTACTGGGGTGAATGTATGACATTGTTCTGCATACTGTCCATCAACTGTTGTTTTTGCATTTGTCACCCCTAGTGTGATGGGTATGCTCAGACGTGAGTCCCATGCTCACCTCACCACTGGAGTCAAGCTATCCTGGCTGAAGACGTCTGATAGCCAGAAACCGGTCCTAGGATGCTTTATTCCGGTCCAGGAAAGATATTGGTTGGCAGTTCGGGCTGGACGGTTCCCATGAAGCACAGGGTCAAGGCTGATTTGCATATGGCCTTTTCTGAACTGGGGTGGTGTGGAGTGCAAAAAAACGATGGATTTAGGCCCAGATCTCTGTACTGGGGTGAATGTATGACATTGTTCTACATTCTGTCCATCAACTGTTGTTTTTGCATTTGTCACCCCGAGTGGGATGGGTATGCTCAGACGTGAGTCCCATGCTCTCCACACCACTGGAGTCAAGCTATCCTGGCTTAAGACGGCTGATAGCCTGAAACCGGTCCTAGGTTGCTTGATTCCGGTCCAGGAAAGACATGGCTTGGCAGTTCGGGCTGGACTGTTCCCATGAGGCACAGGGTCAGGGCTGATTTGCATATGGCCATGTCTGAACTGGGGTGGTGTGGAGTGCAAAAAATCGATGGATTTAGGCCCAGATCTCTGCACTGGGGTGAATGTATGACATTGTTCTGCATTCTGTCCATCAACTGTTGTTTTTGCATTTGTCACCCTGAGTGTGATGGGTATGCTCAGACGTGAGTCCCATGCTCTCCACACCACTGGAGTCAAGCTATCCTGGCTGAAGACGGCGGATAGCCAGAAACCGGTCCTAGGATGTTTGATTCTGGTCCATGAAAGATATGGCTTGGCAGTTCGGGCTGGACTGTTCCATGAGGCACAGGGTCAAGGCTGATTACATATGGCCATGTCTGAACTGGGGTGGTGTGGAGTGCAGAAAATTGATGGATTTAGGCCCAGATCCCTGTACTGGGGTGAATGTATGACATTAGTCTGCATTCTGTCCATCAACTGTTGTTTTTGCATTTGTCACCCCGAGTGGGATGGGTATGCTCAGACGTGAGTCCCATGCTCTCCATACCACTGGAGTCAAACTATCCTGGTTGAAGATGGCTGATAGCCAGAAACCGGTCCTAGGATGCTTGATTCCGGTCCGGGAAAGACATGGCTTGGCATTTCGGGCTGGACTGTTCCTGTAGGAGAGTAGGGTCTGCTATCCTATGGTCACCCCAAATTTTTGCTTTTTGCTTCACTGGTTTCTGACTTAATGTGGCTGTGGGCCTGCTAATCAGACCCACAGCCTGCTGTTCTCTCTCTAAATTACTGCCAATGCACTCTAGGTGCATTACGAATTGGAACTGGTTCACCTTATGAGCCCCTGTAATAGTGCACCCTAGGTGCCCAGGGCATAGGTGTATCCAAGGCCTACCAGGGGCTGCAGCACGTATTGTGCCACCCCTGGCCTGGCCTCCATATTTGACACAACTGGCTGATCACTCAGCTGGGGTAAGTCGGTGTAACCACCTCTTACTTAGGTGCAGTATGTCTGTGCCTAACCCTAAACTGGACACATATGTTCCTATCAGCCACTCCTATGGAAGGCCTCATCAATCCTGGAGGCAGAGTGCGTGGAAATATGTGAGATGGTGCTCTAGCATGAGCTGAGCCTGTCTGCAGCTGTCGGGAACAGCTCCCTAAGCTGTTCCGGGATATTGCCATACCATATACTCTTAAGTGCATTATAATCCTCGCGGTTAAATGCTATCTTTGGTTTGGCTTTATCAAAACATGTCGAGTAAGGTGTCATACGAATTGGAATACTATCCCCTCGCCAATTCTGGCGACGGGGATAGCATCCCACCCTTCTAGAGGGACACGACATGTGTGTAGCCTTAACCCCGGTTAAAGTTAAACAGAGCCTCAGCTTCACAAAATGGACGCTGCCACCACAGACACAAGTCTGGCCTCCTGCTGCTGACCGAAACTCGGCAGATGGTGGCCTGGACAAAGGGTTTCCTGCCTTGGGAGGTGCGAGCACCGCCCCAGACAGGATTTTGTGTATTGGGTAGGACAGGGCTGAATAGAATCAGACATGCCCGGGGCACACAAGGTGTCCCCGTGCATAGGCCAGCCCAAACCGGTTCTGGGGCCTTCCAGCCCCAGTCCTGGCGCGGAGCTGGACAAAGGAAAGGGGGTGTAACCGCCCCCCTTCCTGGTTCCTCCCAGAGGAGGGACCTAGTAGGTGATCCACCCCCTAGATTGGGAATAAGAGGGGGAGCAGTGCCATTGCACAGCAGATCATCCCGAAATCAACTTAAAACTAAGAAGAAGACTGGACTTCGACATTCTGCTGCACAGAAGACTGAAGAGAATCTCCCTTGTGGCCTAGGAGTGGCCACCCTGTGAACACAGGTACCAACCAGCAACTCGACGTCTGCTTTGCCGCCGCCTCCCGCCGGAGACCGAGCCCAGAGCCCGACAAGAACCAGACTCCCAGACCTCTCAGAGCCCGATCCACAGTCCCTGCGAAGAAGGGACCCGTGGAGGCACCGAGTGACGTGGGACCGGACCTCTTGAAAGACACCCGAAAAGCTGACTGCGCAGCTTCTGAGGCATCCTCGACGTTGTGCTTTGGGGATTGAGAACCCCCACCATCGAGCAGCCCTTGCACCGAAGATCCGCCCTCCAGCATCTCCACGATCTGCGTGGGGCCCTTTTGCATTGTGCCACTCGACGCGCCATCCCGGCCACTAGCCACGTGGTCAGCGGCCATCTTGGCGACGAACCCGAAGATTTAAACAGCAGGTCTGGTTGCTCCAGACCTACCCAAGCTCCTGTGAAAAGGAGCACCCGCTCTGACCTTGCTGGTCTGAGTGAACAGCATCTTTCAACTTCTGCGTGGCTTGCATTTGCCAAGGCCTGTTTGCTCCGATCAGGTCGCCGACACCGCCAACAGCGAGAAGCCTACGTGGGACAGCTCGTGACCGACTCCTGGACGTCCTCGACCCCGGGTATCCACGTGGCTGCAGAAAGAAGCTA